>NW_026294573.1:57244243-58444243 GCF_007827085.1 Peromyscus californicus insignis
TGCCGCCACTGCTACTGCTGCTGCTGCTGCCGCCGCCGCTGCTGCTGCCGCCGCCGCCGCTGCCGCTGCTGCTGCTGCTGCTCCCGAAGTCCCAGAAAATACAGTCCAGAGTGAAGCTGGTCAGATCGATGACCTGGAGAAAGATATTGAAAAAAGTGTGAATGAGATTCTGGGACTGGCAGAGTCTAGCCTAAAGGAACCCAAAGCGGCCACCCTGACTGTTCCTCCTCCAGAAGACGTTCAGCCTTCTGCACAGCAACTGGAACTTCTAGAACTTGAAATGAGGGCAAGAGCGATTAAGGCTCTCATGAAAGCTGGTGATATAAAGAAGCCAGTCTAGTTTTCTGACTTGAATTTTGTGTGTGTTTGAATGAAGCCATGTCATATAATTTTGTATCTGACATTTATTTCGGGTTTCGTGATATTTCTCCTGTAAAACTTATTAGGTAAACTCATCTTAGGCTGAAATTATATATATTTTTTACTTTTATATTATACACTATAGATGTGTGTTTAAATTCAAGGCAAATACAGTTGGATACCCTGGGTATTTCTTTTAGTTATGTCTGTAAATTGATATCTTAAAAGCCAACAGGAAGGAGTTGGAATATTTTTTTCTTTGTTTTTAAATGTTTGGGCAACAAACTCAAAAGCTTTAAGAAAGATTGACCAAGCATGTTTCTCTTAAGGCTACCTGTATTTTTCAATAGAATATTAAATTATTGCTCCTAGATTTGTTAACAATTTAAGAATTTTAGTTTTGTGTATATATATACTTTTAAGATATGTACTGTTTGAGGATGCCTTTTGTGAATGTGAGTTTCCTAGCTAAAACTAATGAACTGTTTTGTTGTAAGGCTCAAAGATCTGAAATTGCTTTAAAAGCTTTTTTAATAAAGAAAAAACTCAACTTAAGGCTATTTTTTTAGCAATGTAAAGTTAATTTGTTCATGTTTAATTCCAGCAAAAAGCCATTCTGACATATGTTTGGTCTTTTGGGGGTACTTTGTTCACATTTTTTTCCCTCCAATTAAAAAAAATAAATTTTCATTTACATTCCAAGCTTTCAGGAAAAGGGTAATATATTATGATACAGGGTTTCATTTGATGTTATTGTTTGAAGATCTGATGTATAGTTCCATAAATTAAAATAATAAAAGGCTGTTATTCTGGATATGAAGACTTGATACTTTTCCAAAAGCAAAATTGACTTTAAGAACCTTTGATAAATTGATGATGTAATTAAGCTAATTTTGTATACTTTTTAATAAACAAATTAGCATCTTGCCACAATTATAGATACCTTTTGCTTCATTACTAGTCACACTTGTTTGATACCAAAATAAATTTTGGTAAGGTCCCTTAAAATAAATGAATTTTTTCTAAAATAGAAATTTGGATCTGTCTTATATTATAACAAATGTCTTGGTATATTTTTATTTATAAGCCATACTCTAGTGATGTAATACAGGAAGCCTCTTCACACAATTTACAGGAATTATCTTTGATCATCTGACTTAATTATATGTTGATCTTGAGAGGTTTTAGGTGCACAGAAGACAAGTTTATAAACCGTTACAGATGAATTTATTGCTCCTGAACACGTCTTTAAATAATCCTTTCATTTTTTCCCCCTCTCTGAATTTAATGAAGCACAGAAATCTTTGTCATATGAAATACTTCTCTTAGCCGGGAAACATTGGTATAATTTCAGCAATGTGTGCTCATTGTCAGGGCTTCTGTATGAACTTATAGTGAAATATTCTATCATAAATGTTAAAATAACAAAACAGTACAGAGTAACTATTACTGCTTACTAATTATAAAACAGCTGTTTGCATTTCTGTGATTAAATATACAAGAGTAGAAAAATCTGAGTTTTAGTTACTGCTCATAAAGCCTTATGTGTCTGTTCTATTTGGTATATGCTGTAGAGGATATTTGAGGTAGAGTATGTGTGTAAGAAAGAATGAACTAGACATATTAAAGATTATTAGATGCCTGGTTTAAAAAAAAAAAACAAACTTGTTTTCCACATCAGAGTATTGAGAGCTTTCTGAAAATGATTGGCTGTAAAAAAATAGGAACTTTTGTCTTAGAAATGTGTTGTAATATCAAAATAACATGTAATTCTCCTGTTACTACATAACCCCCAACTCAGGGAAGTCACTGAATGTCTCTTAAGGAGATTTTAAGCATGAAGTAGACTGATAAATGAAGATGTGAGAACTACCTCTTTATATGTATAATTCTTTTGTAAAGTGAGGAAAATCCTTGAGTGACTAGTAATTAAATTAAAAAAGGCCAAGTTTTCCACTTAATGTCAAATAGTTTTAACATGACTAGGAGAATGACCCAAATGTGTTTTTTTAGGGGGGAGGGCATGATCACGTCCCCTACTTTGTAGACATGAACTGGTTATAGTCCAGGCTGGCCCTAACTTACCCTCCTCCTGCCTCCAGTTCTCCAGTGCTGGGCCAATGATGTGCCACCATGTCTGGCTGTAACCCAGATCTTGAGAGCTGTGTGGCAGCTGGTGATGGGTCCTTAGCGTTAATGAGCAGATGTCCTAAGTAAAGTGTCTTTTTAAAGGAATACTAGCAACTCTTTACGATGACTAGGCAGTATATTATTAAGTCTTTTCTCAAAACTTTTTGAGTTAAACATTAGGTCCCAGGCCCCATGATCACTTATCTAATAAGGGAATTCTCCATAGTTTGAACACAATAAAAATTACAGTAAAATACACATTTTTTTATTTCCATTTTCAGTGTGGACAACACATTTGTAAATCTATAATATGGATAGCTTAAGGATGTTAAAATTTCTCAGTTCTCTTTCTTCATAAAAAGTTGGAAAAGAAACTTTAGTTATTTTTTCCCTCGACCATGCCTGGTACAAACTAAAAGATCAGTGCTTTAACTAAAATTTCACCCTTCATTATTTTTACATATTTTTCCATTTTACTTGTCAATTTATTGCAAGATAGCATAATTAGTTACAAGTGTAGACTATAATTTGGTCATTTTAGTCAACCAGAAAGTTGCTGCAAATTGCTCATTCAAAAGCCATCACCAGACAACTTCAGATGCAGATCAAGGATCTGAAGTACCTTACTGGACAATGGGTTTAAGCCACTAAATGAGTCTTTGTCATTGTAGTTTCAATAGCTAGCAATACGGGAAGATTTTTGTCACGCAGACCAGTTCCCACTTAGTGAACTCTTTCTGGCTGTCTCAGTTGAGATAGATAGAGTCACGCAGTGCACTTGGCAGTTGCCTCCTCTCCCTGCTGTGTAGAGATGCTCTGCATCATAAGCTTCACCCAGGCTATCATGTACTCCTTGTCCTTTTGCCACATCATGTCCTGTACAGAAATACAATAGTCCAGGTGATTCTTTGCCATGTACCTGTAGTCTGTGAAGCTATTGCTGGTAAGTGACCTACAAGGCCACGGGAATATTGTTCTTCTGAGCATCAGAGGTAGTCCGGCTTCTGAATTAATGCTTGCTGTGCCTTCTCCATGCCTGCTGTATCCCAAATTCCTTTGATAGTCACTTGCTTTACTTCTAGTTGAGCAATTTTTTTGCTTACTAAGTTTATCGATAAATTCTCCAATATAGGCACTATGATTTTTAATCACATAGACAATTAACCCTACTATTGATATGGCAGAGAAGGTCTCTGGGTTAATTACATTTATTTCTTGGAATAGAAAATACAAGATAAGCCCAGTTCCAGGTATGTAGGGTCTTGTTACACCAGTTTTAGGATAAAGGAACTGGAAGAATTCCTCAGGGATCAGCTCAGTATGTACTTTTTCTTCATATTCAAGAAGAGGTGGTAGATAGGCAATACTGCTGATCCCAAGTTGTCCGTATTCTTCAGACTCTGTGGTGGCAGGCAGTACCACACAGGACAGCGTGGTTAGTGAAATGGGCAGCTATCTTTTTACTTTTATATTTTTAAATCTTATAATTAAGAATTAAGTAGATTTTAATAAAATATTTACTTTTTCAGTTATATGTTTGTGTGTGTGAGAGTGCAGATGCCTGCAGAGCCCCTAGAGCTAGAGTTCCAGGCAGTTGTGAGCAGCTTTATGTGAATGCTGGGAACCCAACTTGGATCCTTTTCAAGAGCAGTGTCGACTCGAACCACTAAACCACCTCTCCAGCCCCAAGTCAACTTTTTGAGATGAAAAAGTTTTTAATTAAAAAGTTTGTAATTAAAAGTGAATTTTATTTATTTTTGTGCCTGGGAGATGAACACACATTCAGTAGTGTGTGTGTAGGAATCAGAGGACACCTTCCAGGATTCACTTATCTCTGTTTACCCAGTGAGTTCTTGGAATTGAATTAGGTCTTGAGGGTGGTAGCTTTTGATTTTGCCCACTGAACCACCTTGTTGGCCAGAGACATGGTTTGCTGTGTAGTTCATGCTGTCTTTGAACTTAATATTAGCTCAGGCAGGCCTGAAACTCAAGGTAGTTCCTCTGTTGCTTCATCTTCCTAAGTACTGTGATCACAGGCAATCCTGTGCATTCCCGTCACTGGAATCCCTTTTTAAAATTAAGTGTTAATTGTTGCCAATAAGCACTCAGGTATATTTACTATTAGTGCTTGAGATGCATTATTAACTTGGGATGTAGGTCCATGGATGAAGCACCTGTCACACAAACATAAGGACTTGAGTTTGGGTTCCTCAAACATGTAAATACTGTGTGTGTGTGACATCCCACCTATAATTCCACTGCTTCTAAGTTGGAGACAGTTGCTCACCAGAGCAGGCTAACTACTAAGACTGCATAGGTGAGCTCTGGGTTCAAATTCAGAGGCCCTGCCTCTGTCAGTGAGAGAACGATGGAAGATGGAAGATTTCCAATGTTAACCTCCAGCCTCACATATATGAACTTGAACACACACATATGCATACCACACACGTGGTTGAAAAAGTAGATGCCTTGCAATGGAATGAATGTGAGGGTTAAAGAACAAAGGGTTCAGCCGGGCGGTGGTGGCGCACGCCTTTAATCCCAGCACTCGGGAGGCAGAGCCAGGCGGATCTCTGTGAGTTCGAGGCCAGCCTGGGCTACCAAGTGAGTCCCAGGAAAGGCGCAAAGCTACACAGAGAAACCCTGTCTCGAAAAACCAAAAAAAAAAAAGAACAAAGGGTTCAGATTCTATACTGAGCAGTTGTGTAATCTTGTCCATATAGCCATAAAATGAGGGAACTATATGGTTAGCCGTGTATCCAGTTTCTTGCATCTACAGTAGTCTGTAATTCTAATATAGTAGGCCACATGACTTGTGAAACAGAGCTCTTAAATTCAAGTGTTCTTCCGTTCCCTTTCTCTTGCAGTTCAAAATGAAACAGCTGTTACCCTTTGTTCGTTAGGACTCCTTGGTGTTAACTGCAGTCTAGCTGTGATTTTTTTTTTCTTCACCCAGTTAACATCTTCGTTGTCAGAATCTCTTGGTATGTATACTGCTCAGAATTACTCACTTTTGACCATAAACTTAGATTATTTTTAACATATTATTTATTGTAAGTAATGTCAAGTTGAGGTTTTTATTTAATTGAAAAATTTTTCTCATATATTCTGGTCATGTTTTCCCCTCCTACAGCTCCTCTCAGATCCTTCCCACCATCCAATCCAGTAAACTCCACATCCCTTCTTTCTCTCTCTCTTTAGAAAACAAACAACAATAACAGAACTAAACAAATCTGAATATAGGAAAAAACACAAACATGCACACACATAAAACAAAACTAATAAACACAAAATTGGGAACTACAATTTACATTGTTTTTCTCCCAAATCTTATAGTGAAAAAGAACAGTTTCATTTTGTTTGGTCCTTTTTATACCCAGCTGTCACTACTCAGAGATAACCACTTTCAGGTCTTTTACTGTCTTGTAGTATTTGTATCACCCAGATACCATGATTCTCATACTATTCTGTGATACTTCTGCTCTAGATTTTATTTGTTGGTCTACTATGGACTATAAAGATGAAATTTTAGTTCCTATATTGTTTTCCTAAACACTCATCTTCCTTCACCCTCCACATACAGAACACCTCACCTTTTCTGCTGAAGTTAGCATTTGGTATTTACAATAGTTTGACTGTGTAATTACTCTATAGCAGGATGATGTGACATGTATATGGTAGTTCCTTCTTTGGTCCAGTTTTGCAATTATTTCAGAGTTAATATGATTGCCTTATTGCTTCATTTTCTCAGGGTTCTATATTTATACCCAAATGTTAGTCTCAATATTAGATCTCTCCTCTCCTCTCCTCCCCTCCCCTCTCCTCCTCTCCTCCCCTCCCCTCTCCTCCTCTCCTCCCCTCCCCTCTCCTCCTCTCCTCCCCTCCCCTCTTCTCCCTTCCTCTCCTCTCCCCTCTCCTCCCCTTCCCTCTTCTCCCCTCCCTTTCCTCCTCTTCCTACCCCTCCCCTTCCCTTGCCTCCCACCCCTTCTCTCCCCTGTCCTTCCTTCCTTCCTTCCTTCCTTCCTTCCTTCCTTCCTTCCTTCCTTCCTTCCTTCCTTTCTTGTTATATTTCTGCTGACTCATTGTTCTGTGATAATCTGGATTGATTGGTTTTACTTCTTAATGGATCTCCATTTTCTGAACAATCTGTCTTCCTTTTTAGCTTTCACTCCTTATTTTGATGACACACCTATCCTTTGAAAGACTGCATGAACATTATAATGTTTTGGGTCATTGGTGTGACTCAATATGACTCGGTTATACAGAACCTTATCAAAACTTTATATGAGGAAGGAAATGTAGGTTTGATGTCATCAGAAGGACTGTGCCAGTGCCTATCCGCTTACTCAAGCTCTTGAGAGTTCATTTGTCACCTGAGTTTTGATCCTTAATGTGTGTTGTCTCTTTCCCTTTGGAAGCTTTTCGAGTCTGATCTTTATTTATTCTCTGTTCTGCAATTGCCTGATGAAGTGTAAGGGTGAGGATTTTCCTCCATTCATCTCTGGGAAGCTTTTAAAGTATTCCTGGGTAAGTGTTTCTTCTCTGTTTTGGTCTTACCTGTTTTTCTGGGTTATCTGATTTTAAATTCTTTTAATTACTTTTAATTTTCATCTTTTTTCTTCCACTTTCTCAGTTTTCTTTTTCAGTATTTTCTTGGATAAAGAAAAAAATCCTATTTTTAACGTTCAAAAGATTTTGCTGTTATCTTGTAAATATTCCCCTTTCAAGGCTGGCCGGTGGTGGCACACACCTTTAATCCTAGTACTTGGGAGGCAGAGGCAGGCAGATCTCTGTGAGATCAAGGCCAGCCTGGTCTACAGAGCGAATTCCAGGACAGTCAAGGCTACACAGAGAAACCCTGTTTCAAAACAACAACAACACCACCACACACGCACACGCACATATTCCCCTTTTAATCTGACTTGAGATATTAGTATCTGTAAGGTAGTGGTTCCAGAATGGAACTTGCATTTTGATTGGCCGTGCTGTTCAGACTGACCTTCATCTTAGTAGAGCAGTCTGTGATCCTCCCAGAAGTGTGCCAAGACAGTCCTGTGAGGTGCGCATATGGAGTCATTGTTAATACCTCTTGTTTATTCTGTGCTTTTAATGGTTTAACTGTAATATGTTGTAGGGCGTTTCTTTTCTGGTCCTAGTTTATATGGTGTTCTGTAAGCCTCTTGTACCTAGACAAACATCTTTCCATTTTCTTCTGTGATTTTGATGAAAAGTTCTCTACATCTTCATTATGATATTATTCTTTTCTGTGCACCTGCTTTGAAGGTTAGGTCTTTTCATGGTGTCCCAAAGCTCTGCTGTGTCCCATTCATATTTAAAAGAAATGTTTATAATGGGCTTAACTGAGTGATCTAGTTGCTCCACTTTGTTTCGGAGCACTGTTTTCCACATGATCCATTGTGTTGTTGAGGCTTTCCATTCAAGCTTTTATTTAACTAACTGATTTTTTCATTTCCAGCATCATTTCAGTTTGGCTTTTCTTCAGCAATTATACCTCTTTACTGAATTCTGTTTTCATATCTTGGATTAGCCTCTACATTTCATTCAGCTTATTGTTTTTGTCCTCTTGAAGTATGTTTATATACTCTTTGAGTTGTTTGAACTTAGTTAAAATCATTCTTTTGAAGTCTGTCTGTGGAAGGTCTTCCACATAATTCTCACCAGGGTTCATTACTTATGAGTAACTTTTTGGGGGGCAATTGTGTTTTTGCTGTATTAATTTTTTTTTTCTTGAAACAGGGTTTCTCTGTGTAGCCTTGGCTGCCCTGGAACTCACTCTGTAGACCAGTCTGGCTTTGAACTCACAAAGATCCACCTGCCTCTGCCTCCTGAGTGCTGGGATCAAAGGTGTGCACCACCATGTCCAGCTATGTGTTGCTTTTGTTTCTGCTTTGGGACTTGAATATCTGAAGCAGTTTGTTAGGTGCAACCTTCTTTTTGCTCTAATAACATGTTTTCTTTCATTAGGCATGCACAACATTCACGAGAGGGATTAAGTTGTAAAAGGACAGAACCGTTGTCCTCTCTTGTGGAACTGGTTGTTGGAGGCTGCAAGCTGTCCTAGTTTTCTTATGAGCGTCTACTACTACCTGCATGAACAGGCACTGTCCAAGAGTCAGCACACTTCTTGCTGTTCTCTGTTTCCTTCTGGAGTGCTCTCCCAGTCAGTGGGCAGTGGAGCCAGGAGATCACGGGAAGCTGGTAGTGTAGTGAAGAAGGCCTTGGATGCAGAGTGCAGGGCCTATCTGGGAAGTGAGACTCTGAAGGAGAAGGGAAAGGTGCCTTATCTGGTGGGAAGGAACAGGGATAGGAGACTTTGAGCTGGGCAGGAAATAGGTCTTTTGATTATAAAGTAGAAAGTGCTTCAGATTTAAAACCTACAACTTGAAAGACTTAAAAGGACCAATATTTTAATGTTCCTTTAAAAATGTGAGAGACTAGAATTCATTGTCACTGTAAAAGGTAAGTTTTTTAAAAAATATTTTTTCTTATATTACTCTACTGTTTTAGCGTATCTTCTCTGTAGAATATATTTTTTCAGAGTTCAAAAAAGATTAAGAAGTCTTGTAATAGATTTGCCCCTTGTAAACAAACACATTTGGTGTGGGAATTTTAAGTAAGGTTCCATTTCTTATGTGATATTTAGAATCACCAAATTAACATAAATTTGTATTTATACCTATCACGTTTGTTGGCCTACTACAACATAGTTAGAAGGAAAACTGAAGATCATCCAAACAGAAAACTTCTCTGCTTAAAAAGAGATTCTAGAAGTATCCATAAACATGACATAGTTTTTTTCTCTATCTCTTAGTGAAAAGCTTAACTTCAAAATGATTGTTTTAGTGTTAAACATTGGTGTAATAGCTTTTTGCAAGATTTTGCTATTAGTAAATGTGGAAGAAAATAATATATCAATAACACTGAGATATCCAATTACAGTTTGATTATGGGGACTTTTACTTATCATATTAACCTTTTTATTTCTACAACAAATCTGCAAAGTGTAGAAGAGAAAAAGGCATTTATTATATTTCCTTATTTGCAGCCAAATTTAAACATTAAAAATACTGCATTTTCTTGTCAAATTTCTTACTTATGGTTCTTTCCTGCTATTAACATTAAAATATGTAAACTGAATACTTATATATTCTATATGTTAACTGAATACTTATATAGTCTATAACCTGTTTTTGTTGTGCATTAGTTTATCAGATTGCTGCTCTAACCATTGGAGAAAACAAAAGACTAACTAAATACTACATGGTTACACAATTGTGGAAGATCACTCATCAGCCTTCCTTATTGTTGTTTTAATGCTTGTTCATATAGTTAACTGCCCTATCCACCTTAAGATTCATCCTTCCTACACTGTCTGTAGGTACAAAATCTTATCTGTCAGACTTGGAAACCTGTTTTGTCAGGATATGAATTTTAGTCTATGTGGGAAAAACCTCTCATGTAATTTACAGGTTTCCATGTCAAGTAAATGAAATCCGTCTTTACCAGTTGTGAATGTTACTTGAACATTTGACAATATAAGGTCTTGGTTTTCATGATTCCACTGATACATGAACTAATGCTAATTGTTTTTAAAAGCTTGATAGTCCTTAATGAAAGATAAACATGTTGTTGATAGTTATTTTGAATGCCCCAAATTAACCTTTAATTAAGTTTATTGTTGTGAAATTCAGGAACTGTCAAATTATAGTTTCTCTAAGAGTAAATCTGTAAATCATCACCATTGAAGACATTTTATTGCTAATTGGTTTGAAATTATTTGTGAGCAGTTGTTAGAAAATAGAATTTTGATTGTTTGGTCTGTGTATAGAGCTCATGGAACTCTGTGAACAGAAATTTAGGGTGAGCAGTTAACCACGTTAGCCTGCTTTGAAGCAGCCCTTCCTGAATAACCGTTTCTGTCTGCTCTTCTTCCCTCTTTTGCTCCCCCCCCCCCACTAGTAACTCCTTTCTTCTACATTTTATCTTTCCCCTTCCCCCTTAACTGGTCATTGAGAAGAAAACTTAAACAACAATAACAATTTTGTTTCCTTCTCAATTTGTAAATGTTAAGAAAGAGGATGGGGAGATTGCCCGTTCAGGAAGAGGATCTGAGTTAGGTTCCCAGCATGCGTATTTAAAAAGAAGATAGGCAGATCCCTTAGGCTCACTGTCCAGTCAGCCTCGCTGGTCTCATGGACACTCCCCAGACCTATGAGAGATCTTGTGTTTAAAAACAAGGTCAGTGATCTCTGGTTTCCACATTCATGAAAGTGTGTGTGCATGCATACTCACACCCACAGATGCATCCACAAGGAACTTCATAAAAACGCTAAGAAAAATATTATCTATTATGAGCTTTTTCTGAAGACTTGTCTTTTGATTTTTAGGTAGAAATTTTATGCGCTTAGAACCAAAACAGGACTTTAAAAAATTTTAGTTTTATTATATTTACTTGTGTGTGTATGGAGAGCAGAAAACAGTTTGTGGGAATCTGTTCTCTCCTTCAACCATGTCAGTTCCAGGGATTGAACTCAGACTTGGTGGCAGGTGACTTGACCTTCTGAGTCATCTCATGTGCTTTGGGCCCAGGAATTTTTTTCTTCTTTTAATTATATGTGTTAATGTGTGAGTGTGGGTTTGTGCACGTGAGCGCAGTGCCTCTAGAGCCCAGAAGAAGGTGTCACCCCCCTGGAGCTGGAGTTGCAGGCAGTTGTGAACTGCTAGATGTGGGTGTTGAGAACCTAACTGTGGTCCTCTGCAAAAGCAGGCTGTGCTTTTAACCATGGAGCATCTCTCCAGCCCTCATGTTTATATTTTGATTAAATAAGATCTAGTTTCGAATATCAAGACATTTAATGTTTCTTTTTTGTGAGTAGACTAAAGTCACTTTTTTTTTTTTTTTTTTTTTGGTTTTTCGAGACAGGGTTTCTCTGTGTAGCTTTGCGCCTTTCCTGTTACTCACTTACTTGGTAGTCCAGGCTGGCCTCGAACTCACAGAGATCCACCTGGCTCTGCCTCCCGAGTGCTGGGATTAAAGGCGTGCGCCACCACCGCCCGGCTAAAGTCACTTTTAATATTCATTTTGAATTGCAGATACTTACTTGGATTTGAAGAATCTAAGTTTTTGTCAACCCATGGTTATTTCAGTGTACATAGTTACTCAAGTGTAGTCTTTTCCTTGTGTCTTTCTCCCACCAATGGGTCTCAGTTATCAAAAGGACATGAATGTTCATTTTGAGTTGCAAGAATTTTTTTTTTTTAAGAAAACCTTTTGTTTCCTTAGTTCCTAATTTCTTTGTAATATTGTGGGTATTGCAGCTGACTTGGAGAAAAGAGAATACTATAGAGGTATCCTGTCTAGATATAATTTAATGGTTGTAGTGATTGTTCTGTATTTCTAATCATAGTCTTAATTAAATTAGTGGTATGCAAACTTTTTCACTAAATAAATTATATATTGCTATGTATGCACACAATATGCATTCATATATGAGACTCAGTGTTTTCCAAGTATATAAGAAATGAATAAGGCAAGCTACAACCTGGAGAGAACACATTTGCACAAATAAGAAAACCATATGGCTGGGTGATATCCTTAAAATAGCAAGATGTCCTACATATAATTAAGAAATTGCAAAATCTTAGTATTCTAAAATATATGTTAACTATGGTTGCTTATTCTTCAGGTTCAGTGAATGTTGGAGGTAGGACGTGTTGGGAGATATACAGAGGAAGTTCATACAACAGAGAGAAGTAAAGGCAAACAGCATTCTGTAGGAATTATATTTACTCTAAGTATCATTACATGTATCATATGATAATTGATGTTTCTAGTGATGAGTCAGTCTGCAAGAAATAGGATTGATGTGCAGTTTTGGCAAATAGATTTCATTGCAAAAATATTTTGTTGAAACTATCCAAGCTTCTGTTCTTGATTTACTAGGCAAATGTGGCATCAACTTCAGGCAGCTATTTGAAAACACACTATTATATGCACTTACATGTATTTGAATTTGAATTGCATCGTGGTTGCAATCATTCTTTTAAGTTTGTTTGAAACAATGGGATTCTTTTTCAATAGAATATAATGAAAGAAATAAAACAATAGAATGAAACAATAGAATAAAAGAAATGAACTTGTGTACTTTGGGTACATAGTCCCTTGATGTCACTTAAAGCATGTGCTTATTACTAAAAGCTCCTAGAGGCCCACAACTAGTGAGCTGGATTTGGTACTTTACAGGTGTAAATTAGCTGGAGAGATGGCTCAGCGTTTAAGAGCACTGGCTGCTCTTCCAGAGGACCCAGGTTCAATTCCCAGCACCCACGTGGCAGCTTACAGCTGTCTGTAACTCCAGTTCCAGAAGGTCTGTAATACCTTCACACAGATATACACACAGGCAAAACACTAATGAACATAAAATTAAAAATAAAGAAATATATAAATAACACAGAAACTGGAACTCGCTTTGTAGACCAGGCTGGCCTCGAACTCACAGAGATCCGCCTGGCTCTGCCTCCCGAGTGCTGGGATTAAAGGCGTGCGCCACCACCGCCCGGCCTGAAATACTATCTTATGAAATAATTATCTGTAGCTGGAGAATTTCTCTGCAGCTCCCGCCAAGCCATGCCAGTCTCAGAGCCCACTTATAAAATAAACACACAGACGCTTATATTATTTAAACTGTGTGGCCTAATGGCTCAGGCTTCTAGCTATCTAGTTCTTATATCTTTTTTTTTTTTTTTTTTTTTTTTTTTTTTCATTTACTGTAAGTATATATATTTTTTAAATAGGAGACCAAATAAGGCTGGGAACACCTGGGGTTGTTTATAGTTTGTGAAGCCCACAAACACTTGTAGGAACATCCACTTTTTTTTTTTTTTTTTTTTTTTTTTTTTCACGTTTTGAAACAGTGAATTTAATGATTGATGTCATGTATACAGTATCCAGCTTTCCATCAAAACATGACTTCATTGTAGAACATGTGGCCCATGCTCCCATAACTTAGTTTTCAAAGGTTTGTGTTCTAGGCTTTTAGGAGGACACCACATTTTTTTTTTTCCCCTTTTCTATTTTAATAAAAAGGAAAAAAAAGAAAAAGGTTATAACTAACAAAAGAAAAACTATATACAAAAGTACAATGACTATATACAATATATACAAGTAATAAATGTCTAAACAATGTCTAGTCCATTTGTATTTGACAAATTCAGAGAAAATAATTTCATTATCTATCCTATTTTGTTAAGTCCAAAATGTATCTAATTCACTACACAGAGAAACCCTGTCTCAAAAAACCAAAAAAAAAAAAAAAAAAAAAAAGATAGTATTTCAGTAGATAGAGAAATTCCCAACCTTTCACACAGAATATTTTATCAATAATCTTTAGAACAAGAAATAGGAAAACTATTTGTTAGTGCCTCCCTCCCCATTTTTGGTGAATTGATTCTCATTCTTAAGATTCTAGTCAGAGAGAAAACATATTCTTTGACCAGTATAAGTTAGGAACTAAGTATTATTTAGGGACATTGATAATAACCTGTAAGGAGTGAATTTTAAGTTTTTACATTTGTATTTAAATTTAAGTATTGGAATTCTGATATTGAGAATACTAAAAAAGTAAAAAGGAAATAAAAGCCAATTCTAAAAGCAGGGATCATTTGGTAAGTCATATAAAACCTTTACTGATGAGATGCTAAGAATCATATATATGCAAATTGTGTATGTGTAAAGAATTCAAGTATAGGTTGTCTTTATAACACACTGTGTTGTTACTATGAGGAATATAATGGATTGGGATTACTAATTTTCTTGTTTAATGTTCAATGTTTAAAATAAGTTTTAAAAGTAAAAAATTTAAATGAAAAAAAAAAAAAAAATAACACAGAAACTAAGGAAAAAAAAGAGTTGAGGTATAAATTAAGCCAAGCATAGTGGTTCATGCCTTTAATTCCAGCATTCAGGAGGCAGAGGCAGGTGAATCTAAGTTCAAGGCCAGCCTAGTCTACATAAAGAATTCCAGGCAAGTCAGGGCCAAATAGTGTGACCTTGTCTCAAAAACAAAACAGAAAACAGGGTTGAGGAGATGGTTCAGTGGTTAAGAACACTTGCTACTCTTGCAGGGGACCCAGGTTAGATTCCCAGCACCTATGTGGTGGTTTGCAGCCATCCACAGCTTCAGTTCCAAGGAATTTGATGCCCTCTTCTCACCTCCATGGGTACTAGGGACATATGTGATGCACATATATACATACATGCAGGCAAAACATTTGAATGCATGAAATAAATCTAAAAAAAAAGAAATCAATGCCCTCATCCCTGGAAAAACAAAAACAAATAAATAAAGATATAAATTCAATGAGGAACATCATTCAGAATAACTGGCAGTTATACTTGGCATATAAGTGACACAGTTAGCAAATACTGCTTGTAACTCTTTTGTTCTCCCAAATATTTTTTCCATGGAAACAGTTGCTATTATAGGTCTGGTATTTATAATAATATGAATAAGATTTTTTGTGTGTGTGTGTGTGTGTGGGTTGATTTCAGCTGAATGATGAAAATCCTATGGAGGCCTGGTCAAAGTGAAATTTCATAATGCACTTTTCATGTAACAAGTATGGGCAGAATACTTTATTTGTAAGATTTTGCCCATACAACAGTTAAGAAATCATGCTTTTCATTAGTCATAAGCTTACTGTCTCCCACCTTCAATGAACATTCTGTCAGTGCCTTGTTTTAAATTTGGGGGTTTGTGTTATTTTGAAATGGACGATCCCTGCATATATTTTCATAGTGGTCCCTGTAAACATTTAAATCTAACAAGTCAAAGCAATGAATGTTGCAGATATGTGACAATATCAGCAAAATAATAAAACCACAATGAACTTAAAATATGATGTTCATGTTCTAAATTTGTGTATTCTTTTTTTATAAAAGGTGGGGTTGTAGAAAGGAGAGAATTTCAGGTTTTTATGTTTAATTGCACTAACAGCATGTGTTGACAAGTCATAAATAACAGCCACTCTGAGGGACTAAATAAATTGGTTTCCACAAGCAGTGATTCATCTTCTGTCTTTCATTGCCGTCAGGCTGAGACAGCTTCTTTCTGTCAGCTGATAGGAACAATATTTGATAGTTTAACAGCCCCATTTCTATTCTTACAATAGCTATCTTACCTTATCTATCAGTTACATTTCAAATACTGAAATGCAGTAATTAACTCTCCTTTTTTTACTTAAAACTTTGCAACTTTGTAACTATTCTGTCCCGTATTTTTACAGAATTCTGGTGGAATGGAAGTGCACTGGGTGAACAGTGCTCCTTAGTGTATTTCTATCATTTTAATCTCCATTTTGTTGATATACCATTTGCATATATAAAGGTCACCCTTTTTTTTTTTTTTTTTGGGTTTTTCGAGACAGGGTTTCTCTGTGTAGCTTTGCGCCTCTCCTGGAACTCACTTGGTAGCCCAAGCCGGCCTCGAACTCACAGAGATCCGCCTGGCTCTGCCTCCCGAGTGCTGGGATTAAAGGCGTGCGCCACCACCGCCCGGCTAAGGTCACCCTTTAAAAGTGTACAGTTCGGGGTTGGGGATTTAGCTCAGTGGTAGAGCGCTTGCCTAGCAAGTACAAGGCCCTGGGTTCGGTCCTCAGCTCTGAAAAAAAAAGTGTACAGTTCAGTGACTTAAAGAATTATGATTTGTAATTATCTAAGTCCAGAAGTCATTATAATCTGAAAAAGATGCATTTTACTGATAAAGGCACTCCTTCAGCCTTACTTCTTCCAGCCTCTGGCAACATTGATACACTGTTCATACTTGGGCTTGCCTACCCTGGATAGTACATATAAATGGAAGTCTAGAATAGGTACTTGGCTTTTTAATTTTATCATTCATCTGCCCATGTTGTCATGTATATCAGTACTTCATTATATTCATCCCCAAATAGTACTACTCCATTATCAACAAACTCTAGAATTTTATTTATCGATAATTCAGAATGAGTTGATTGCAGTGTGGTTTACTGCATTTTCTTCCTATTATGCTTTCATTTGGGGTCATTGAGATTCTTAGATCTGTCATTTTATTTTCTCAAGTCACATTTAGAAGATTTAGGGCCGTCATTTCCTCAAATATTCTTATTGCCCTTCATTTTTCTTTGAGCATTCCAATTATACAACTATAACATAATGTCTTTTAGCAAATATCACTAATGCTCTGTTCATTTAAAAAATTATCTGTCTTTTAAACTCATCAAGCTAAACTGGTGTTGATCTCATTCAATACATTTCTCGCGTTACACATTACAGTATTCCCTTTAAGAAAGTTGGCAAGCACCTCTGTGTATTGTCCACCCCTGTATATTGTCTGGACATGGAGGAATCAGTCCAGAAACCTTTTGGAACACATACTTGTCCTCTTAGCTCCAGCAGCTGTGCCGGTTCCTGGCTTGTTCGGCTGAGTTGGTTTTCTCCTCACATGGAGAGTTTCCTGGTTTCTTTGCAGGCCTAGCAACTTTTGAGTGAATGCCACTCATTCTGCATGTTACTTTGCTGGGTGTGCAGCATTTTATTTGCATGAGTAGTCATGGACCTTTCTATTGAGATGCAGTTGTTGTAAAGAGCTTGAGGCTTTATGTTCTTGCTTTTGATATCTGGCAGGCAGAACTGTCATATTCAGCCTAGGGCTAATTATTCCCTGATACTGAGACACCCTCCGTGCCTTAACGCACATGGTGTGCAGCATTAAGACTCTCCACCTGGCTAAGTGAGCAGGGCCTGTGCCTGGCCTTGTGGGGGTGCAGCTGCTCACCCCTTCCTTTCCTTGGCTTCAGTGCTCAGCTGCCTATTTGTGGGGATCTGGGGAAGCTCTTGAGTTCTCTCTTTGTATGGCTTTTTCAGCTCTGCTGCACTTTGCTGAGAACTCCTGCTGCTCCAGCCTTTCTGGACTTAAACTTCCGTTCCTCAACTGAAGGAGTGATCTGTGCTCTATCTTGGTTCCGTTTCCGCCGATCTATTACCTGGACGATCTCAAACACTCGTAGGCTGTACCTTGTTTGTGTCCTTCTTCACAGGAATCGTCTTCTGTGCTGCCATGCCTGGTGAATTCAGGACTGTTGCTTCACGTGCCCTTTTTGGCCTGTGGTTGTTCCTATGGATGAGTAGATCCATTTCCTGTTACTTCATTTTGACCAGAAGTGGAGCTTCCTTCATTCTTGGTATTTTCATGGAGTGTAAAATCCTGTCTTGCCTTCTCTTGCCGGTATCGGCACTAAGGCGCTGTTCTATTGTCTTCTGGCCTCCAGAGTTTCTACGTAAGTCCATGGCATATAAACTGTTACTCTCATGTGTCATATGTCAGTTTTTAGACTGTCATCATTCATATTTTCATTATTTTTTTGTCTTCTCATGTTCTGAGACTCCAGTTACTTATACATTAGCCCTTTTGACATTGTCACAAAGATCCCTGAGGCTTTGTTGAAAAAAAGTTTTTTTCTTGTTCTGATTAGAGAATTTACTAGACTATCTTAAAACTCACTGATTCATTCCAGTTTTACCTCAGTTTTTCTGTTAAGCCTGCTGTATAGTACCCTTTAAAGTCTTTTACATTGTATATTTCCATTTTGAAATCTCCGTTTGGCTCTTCTCGTGTTTTCAGTGTCGTTATTGAGACACCTGTCAATCCATTGTCCAGACAGTACTTTACTTTACTAAGCGAGGCCAAAATAGCTGTTGTCATACCCGTAATAGTTTAATATCCAGGTTGTTTGCTTACCCTTGGTAGTCTTTAAAAGAAGACAAATTAATGTAAATGGAACAGATATCTCACTACCATTTCAGTTAAGCAAAAGAACATTTTTAACACTCCAGAATCTCTAGGATTATTTGCATTTTGTTTATTTCTTTGTTTGCATTGGCTTTTGGTTTGTTTCTGAAGAATGAGACTATTTATTATGTTTATTTTTGTTTATGATTATGTTTTCATGTTTATGATTCCATTTATATTTATGATTATGTTTACAAGGGAGATAAATTGTCAATTCTTGAAAAAGAAGAGAAATAGTAAGGTGCTAGGGCATATCAGTCATCACAGCTTCACAGCTTAAAACCACAACGAAGAGCCTGTAAACTGCCATCGGAATGTTTAAATTGACAACCAAGCAGCTCAAGCTCTTGGACATCAAGGGTGGGACTATAATGAGTACATTATTTTGGAGCTTTAGCAGTGTGACTTCTGGAGCTGAACAATAACTTGTGGTCTAATAATCTGACACCTACATGTGTGCCTGTTAGAACTGTGTTTTGTATCACACTAGTAGAGCAATGTAAGAAAGGTTTGTAGTATTTTCATTGTTGCTGTTGTTTTTTGTTTTGTTTTGTTTTTAGTTAGTTTGTTTGTGTTTTGAGACAGGGTCTCACATATCCCAGGCTGGCCTGGGAAATCATTTTGTAGCTGAAGATGGTTTACAAATGTATACCACTGTACCCAGTTTATGCATGGCTAGACCCGGAACCCTGGGCCTAATTCTGCATGCATGCTCTCTACCAGCGCACCATATCCTCAGCCTAAAGTGTTCCCAGTATTCATAAAGCAAGAAGTTTGAAAATGTCCCAAATATCCATTGATAGCAGAAGGAGCAATGAACTTGTGTTCTGTTCATAAATTAGATTGTTAATATAGGAATGAGTATGAGCAAAGTGCTGCATCTAACAAGGAGAGTTCCACAACAGTGATGCTGAGTAAAATAAATCTTACATGTGATGGGCTGCAACAAGGACCTTTTCATCAGCCAAGTGATGGTTAAATTGCTATGCTTTCTTTGCAGACCCATCAAACAGTATTATTTATGGATTCTTCTCTATTATACTTCATAGAACAATCCCTATTGTATGTCTTACTCTTTTAGGAATATTATCTATTTAGTTACATTCTTAGCATATTAAAATGTAATTTTTTTTCTGTATTCCACATTTAGGAGGATATTGGATTTCTTCATTGAATTCTGAATTTAGTTTCCATGAGCACATCCTTAGCTGTTCTAGTGGCAGTACATGTTTCTCTTGAGTTCATTTTACATTGGAGTTATTTAGGAATATTTCTTGTGTGTTTTGTAAGCAGTCTTTGAGAATCTTTCACGTGAAAATGATTTCAAGGCTTTGAAGAAGGAGGTTCAAGATTATTCTGATATACTTTTTAAAGAAGTAGCATTGTTCTTGAAGCTAGTGGAACATTCAGAAGCAGAATCGTTGTAAGAAAGTGGACCTAATCATAGAAAACACTGGTTCAGCCAGGCAATGGTGTTACACACCTTTAATTCCAGTACTTGGGAGGCAGAGGCAGGCAGATCTCTGAGTTTGAGGTCAGCCTGGTCTACAGAGTGAGTTCCAGGACAGCCAGACTTACACAGAGAAAACCTTATCTCGAAAACCAAAAGAGAAAAAAAGAAAAAGAAAAAGAAAGAAAGAAAGGAAGAAAGAAAGAAAACACTGATTCAGTAACTTCAAGAAAAGGTTGTATGTAATTGTCTGTTGCTGTGTAAGTAACCATCCTCAATTCTGTAGCTTCAAAAAGTAGGCATTTCTTGGTGTCACAGTTCCTGTGGGCCAGAACTTGGGTCAGCTTTACTGGCTTGTCTGGCACAGGATCTCTCACAGGTTACAAGTGAGGTGTCACTTGGGCTTTGGTCTTACCTGACGGCTAGACTTGAAAAAAGATCCACTTTCATGTTCACTTACGTGATTTTTGGCAGGACTCAGTTCCTTGTGGGTTGTTGCACTGTTCACCATATTACCCCAAACTTTAGAGGCCAGAGATTTACACCTCTAGATCCTTAAGTTGGAGGCTTGTGCTGGGATTTAAATGGCAGTGACCCTGGCACTTGCAAGCTAATGTACTGCTTTGCAATAGTGAGTAGCAGGCAATGTCTGCTTCCCTTCGAGCGTCTGAGCAGGCCTCAGTACTGGGGACTCGCTCTGATAGCAACTGCTGCTGTAGCTCTTGGGCCTAGGATATTGGTATCCTTTTCCCTTTACTTCTTCCAGTAAGGAAGGCCTGCAGTTTCTGGCCTTTGCTGTCTGTCAGTTGTGCTCCCAGTCACTCTCTTGAACCTGTCAGCCTACCCTTTCTTGCTGTTGCTTCCATCTACTTTTGCTATCTCTTTACCTCAGCCTGCTCTACTATTGATGGTAAAAATCAAGCAAGAAAAGACCACTGCAAGGTTTTTAATGGCCCTAATACCGCAATATCAGGAATCAGCACAAAGTGTCTCCTGATGAAAAGTGAGCCAGATAGCCTGCTTATCTAGCCAGAAGAGGGGTGTGGCATGGGTATTTCATCATTTGCATGAAAGACTATGTTTAGATCAAGCGCAGTCAGTCTCTACTTGTCTGCTAAGAAAAAGGCTCTCCCTGTGGCCTGTATGAAACAGCTTCAGGAGCTTAAGGCTTGTGATGGCAAAAATTCTGGTGCAGGTTATTTGAAACAGTCATGGCTGGAAGAGTGTCTTCTGGGGCTGGAATTGTGCTTTGTCAGCAAGAGATATTGTTGACATGGAGAGTACAAAGCAGCCTGTGCCACTAAGATGGTCCAGCTGGCTGCCAAGGAGGGGCTGCTTGTCTCCCCTACCTCCACTCTAGGCACCAAGGAGTCTAATAGTGGTCAGAGTACCCAGCACAAACAGCTTATTAAAAGCAACATCAACAAATAAACAAAAAATCAGAAAGTGTTTACAACAAATAACTGTCATTTAACATGGATAGTGCTTTAACAACATTAACAGAGCTCCACTCTTAGCCAAGCACCATGGGAATTGGGTCTTTGGGAGCCATCCCGGTAGCTATTACACTGACCTTTCTAAGTAGCCAAGAGAATAATGTGTGAAACATTGGTTTAGGGTACACATCAGAGTTTGTTTTCAATGAAGAATTTCTTTTGTCTATTTTGACCTGATTTAGAGGATATCTCTCCAATCTTAGTAAGTTTGAGCCAAACATACTCTTCAGGAGATCTTGAGCCAAACATACTCTTCAGGAGATCTTGAGCCTTCATTTACCCTGGTTTCTCTGTGGGGTCTGTGTTGTTTTGACCAATTATTTCTGGGTATGAGAAGTGGCCTGCAGTGTGGTTGATATACCCAGTGACACTCCTTTGGAGAAAACTGATTTTCCCTCTCCCAACATCTATCAGTTTGCAAATAGCTTCTGGGTAGGGTTGGGACTTTGTACCCACTTCCTCTTCTTCATGCTGGGATTTTGATGATTTGAGTCTGTATAGGTCTCATGTATTCTGTCACAGTCTCTGGGCATTAATATATGTATCAGTCCTGTTGTGTTTGGAAGACACTGTTTCCTTGGAGTCATTCACCACCTCTGAGAGATCTTACAGTCCTTCTTCCTCCTCTTCTGCATACATCCCTGAGCCTTGAGGGGAGGGTTTTGATGAAGACATCCCATTTAGGGCTGAGTGCTCCAAACTTTCCCACTCTCTGTACATTGTCCACTTGTGGATCTCCTTGTTAATTCACATCTGTACATCTGTTTCAAGAAGAAGCTCTTTTGGTGGGGAGTGAATGATGCACTGATCATTTAAAATTGATTATCTCCACTGTGGTGCATCATGTAGGGAGTCTTGGGAAAGAAAAAGTTACCTTATTTATTTGATATAATACATTGCATATTATATTAATTGATTTATCTATACTTTGTTTTCGTGCAAGAGAATGTTTACCCCTGTAAAAGTGTTAGTGGCCTGTCACCTTGCAGCTGCTTGGAGACCACTATTTAACAGTGTGTTTTGACTTAAGTCATATGTTTTTCCTCAAAAAAAAGGTAATTATGCTATCATAAAAATTTAAAAATCCCTTTTGGGACTTCTTCATTGGTGATGAAATACTATACTATCATCTTGTTTTTTAGTATTAAAGAAATAAGATTAGAAATACTTGGAATGACAGCAGCTTTTGGCTCTTATTAAACAGCAAAAAGGGGAAATGGATGTACAGTTCTGTTTTATGGTTTAAAATGTTTATATGTTATATGTTTAGATGTTAGACAATACAAAGGCAGATGCTAGTAAACTCTACCTTAAAGTATAAAAGTACAGCAAGTTCATTTAAAGTTAATTTTTTTTTAAAATCACTGGACAGGTTGCTATATTCCCATAAGAAATCCCTAATTGCATTAAAGTAATTGAAAAGTATTCAGAAACAGTTTTCTACTCATGAAAAACACTTTCTTATTTTGATTCTAATGTGCTATTTATTTCTTCATGTACCTTAGGCTAGCCTGGAATATGCTATGTAGCTAAGCCTGGCTTCAGACTCATGAGCCTCCTGCCGAAGCCTCCCAGATGTTGGTATTAGAACATGAGCACTTCTCTGTTCTTGGAAACACAGAAGTGTTGAGTCCTTGTCTGTAACAGGTGGTATTTCCTTCTACCTATGAACAGATTCTATAACTGATCAATAATTCAGCAGTTGTTTTGGCTCTAAATGAAAGAGATAACATTCCTAAGAATTTATTATGTATGTTTCTTGCCACTGAGTGAGCAAGACAAATACATACTCATCAATGCTGACTGGATGGTAATTTCTGAAACATGAAGCCACAGCTCCTCATAAATAACAGAGTAACAGAATCACCGAGAAGTTGGCAGAGATCAATCTCTAGATGGATGAGTTAGTCTGTAAGCAAATAGCTGCTTAGCTTCTAACTTTTAAGGATGCCCTTGTTTCTAACCTAGATGCTTGGATATCAGTAGAGACGGTAGAATTTCTACAACAAAAGCTAATGGGTCAGCAGCTGAGCATTTTATGTGAAGACACATTGTATTTTAAGTGGAAAGCATGGAGGAGCATCCTGCCCTGTCAGATCTAGTAAAGCACCTTGCCATGCAATCACAGAAATTAGCTATGACTGTTCAGTGAGTTGAATTTAACAATGGTGTCTTGGGAAGAGAAGTTGAAATAGGTTTTGTTGATAACCCTCAAAACACCACCATTAAAACATTTGGCAGCCTTGTTATTTTATTTCAGCCATGTATATAAGACTATATTATGCGACATGTACTATGTGTATGTTAGTTTAATTTATATAAAAGCATACATACATAAAAGTATACATACATATATTTATGTTGTTTGACACTATTACTGGGAAGATGTGAATGAACATCTACTCACCAAGATAGGAAACTGACAACAAACCAAAGTAACGATACCACTAAAATCCAACCTGATGAAGCAATGATTTTTACTGGGGTTACTTACAGGAATATAGGTGAGGGGTTACTTAAAGAAGTAGAAATGACTCAATGACAGTTGCATCATCAAGAGCCAACCCCAGCGTGGTTGACATCTCACAAAGATAGAAACCTGGAGCACACTGCACAACTTATGGGCAGGTTGATGGGTTGGGGAGTGTTTCTTCCAGGTAGTTCAGTTGGTCTGAGCCTCTTTTAGGCAACTTTTGTCTAGGAGTGTCTCTGAGCAGTCTTTACTATTTATATTTGCCTGTGGAATAAGGGACTAGTGCATTTTGTCAGTTTCAGGGACTTCCTGAATCTTTAGAGTTGTTTGCTTCCTGCAACTTAACAAGCTCCCTGGCAGGAGGGAGTTTCACCCCTCCTTATTTTATTTCTTTCTATTTTTATTTTATGTGTATGGTGTTTTGCCTGCATGTATATCTGTATACTACATTTGTACCTGGTGCTTGTGGAGGCCAGAAGAGGACATTGGGTACCCTGTAACTGTATTACAGATGGTTGTGAGCCAGCATGTATGTTGTGGGAATTTAACCTGGATCCTCTTCTTAGAACAGTTTTAATGGGCTTTACTTTTAACATGGAATGTTCATAACACGTTAGCAGTTCTTCCTACCCTTTCCACATATTTTTAGTAAATGCTCCACAGGGACTAAAAACTCATAGTGTTGCCTAAACTTCCTGTTTCCTTCTCTGGAAACTGCCAGCATTTCCAATTCTATGAGTAAACAAGGAGATGATCCAAAAGTGAGTAAATGTGATTGAACTTTCAAATGAAACACAAACCCAAATGATTTTCTATCTCAGAAGACAAGGAAAGAGGTGTCAGGAGTGTGTGTGTGTGTGTGTGTGTGTGTGTGTGTGTGTGTGTGTGTGTGTCTATGTGTGTGTTGAACACATAAGAGTATGTGGATGTATGTATACACATGTGGAGGCCTGAGAAGAATATTTGTGTGTCTTCTATTGCTTTCTGCCTTATTGCTTTGAGATGGGGTCTCTCATTGAACCAGAAGCTTGCTATTTTTGCTACACTGACTGGCCAGTGAGTTCCTGGGATTAGCTTGTCTGAGCTCCACAATGCTGGGGTTACAGGCATGTGCAGCCATGTCCATCTTTTTACATGGGCAGTGGGGATTCAAAATGAGACCCGCATGCTTTCACAGAAGGAGCCCTTCCCTACTGAGCTGTCTCCCCAATCTCCCCGTGTCACATTTTTAATAGTCTTCATACAGCAGTTTCCTCATTGTGGTGCCTTTTGTAGATATGTTTGTGTGTATGGAAAGCCTTTTTACATTTGTATAATTTTTATAGTTGTTTACACCTAGAAGTTTTATTGGGTATATCATTTCATAGGGGCAAAACCTGCTGTGGAAAATATTAGATAACTGGGGATAGATAACCTCAACAGAACTGTAAAGAGAGTTGAGTATCTTTATGATAATGTACTGCTCCTTTTTAAGCACCATTCCTCCTGAAAGAATCTGTACTGTCAGTAAGAAGGTAGGCATATCCACTTTTGTTATTTGTACATTTCTTGTGTTTGCTAATGGAAATGCCATTCACACTATTGTAGACAAATAGGGCTATGTGCACAGTTGATGCCTCCTGAAGTAGAAGTATCTAGAAAAAAAGAAGAAAGTTTGACACTAAAAAGGAACTAGATATTGGAATCTGATCTTTTATGCAGTAAGTTGAGTGTACAAGGATAAGAAATATGAGCTCTTCTTTTCTGGGGGTGGGTGGGTCGGGGAGACAAGGTCTTATGTAGCTCAGACTATCTTTGGAGTTGTTTTGTAGCAGAAGATGACCTTGAACTTCTGATCCTCTTGACTTCCAGATGCTGGGATTGCAGATATTCACCATCATGCCTGATTTAGGTACTTCTGAACGTTGAACCCAGGCTTTATGCATGCAAGGAGAACACTTTACCAAACTAAGCCACATCTCAGCCTCCTGACTGTTGTGTGTACAACTGCATGTATTGAGCCCTGTGCAGAGGCAACTATATGAAACAGAATACTTCCAGTGTTCCAGGTCCGTGTTGTGTAATCACATGATAAAAGACCTTATTTCAAACACCTGATTCCCAATTCCAAATATCCCTAACCAAAGACCCTGACTGAATGTATAACAATATGAAACATAGAAGTCTTAATATATTTTTTGTTAGTATACATCAAACTGTATTATAATAAGCATAGTAGTTGCCAGACCTAAAAAAGAACATCAAAGAACCAATGCCCAGATGGTTTCTCTTAGCAATCCAAGGAGAGGTCACAATTTTTTGTTTATTTTGAACCAAGAATTCTTTAGTCTAGAAACTAGGCAAATAACAGTTTGCTTCAGATGCATTTTAACTATCAAGTATTATAGACTAGCATTATTATTTTGTGTGTGTGTGAGAGGAGACAGAAATACTCAGTCTGCAATGTTTAACTAGAAAAGACTGGGGATCTAGAATAGAATAATCTAGATTCAGAAAATGTTAGGGAACAGAACTGTAGAAGTGTCTTCTTCCCCTCTCCATGTGTGTCTGACCTCTCCACATGGTTTTAACTTGCATCTTCCTGCTGATTCATGCTACTTTTCATGTGATCATTGCTCAATGTGAATATATATTTTTGATTCTGAGCATTTTTGCCATTTTTAAATGTGGTATTTGTCTTTCTGTTGTGTTGTTACAGTTCTTGCCACAGTCTAGACGCCGGTCCTTTGTCAGACATGCTTCACCAGTATTTCCTCAGAAGCTTGCCATCTCTCCAGTCACTCTTCTTTTTCTTCATGGTGTCATTTGATGAGCTGAAGTTTTAAATTTTACTGGTTTCTGTGACTTAGGCACACATTCTCCTCTGCTAAAATCCTTATAGCTTTAATGTTTAGGCATAGCTCATTTATTTCCTATTTCTGTCTTGATGATTTTCAGAGTAGATCCTCTAAAGAAATGTGAAATAATAGCCAGTTAAAATTACTTTTATTTAGGAACAAGTAAGTTTAACAAGATCATGAGACTCCTATTAAATATCTCTCTTGAGAAAATGTATGCAGGTTTGGAATTACTAAAAAGACCAGACCATCTTCCATAGTTACGTTCTGCCTTCCAGCATGTACTTTAAGAATATTAAAGGTTCTTCTGATGAAAGGGCGACCTTGATTTGCTTAAACATATTGGTTCAGGTATGGGTATGGACTGTGCATTTCTGGGTAATGGCCAGCACTAGCACAAGGAGTCTCCTCCCACGGGAACCTGTCAGGAAAATAGGCAGGTTACCTTTTTCCTCGTGGCCCCAGTGGTCTTCATACTTGTTTTCTCTACACTTCTAGATCTGAAATAGTGTGACTGCTCTATGTCCTGTTTCATTCAAGTATGGGAAGGGGAGGAGTCACAGCTCAGAACCCCTTCTACCACCCTGCCTTCCTCATATGCCAGGCCGCACCCTCAAATTGTGAACCAAAATAAACCCTCCACTGAGTTGCTTTTCAGCTTTTGTGTTGGTTAGTGGAATTCTGAGAATTCATCCCAACCCAACACCGAAGTGTACTTTTTGCCCTTATGTAGCTTTTTGTCACAGCAAAGAGAGGTAATTAATGTGGGAGATGTGGCTCCCATCTGCTACCTGAGTGGAGACACTGATGAGTGAGCAAGCCATTGGATATTCTCTTCAGCAGAGGGTAGTGGCTCGTTTAAACTCTCACATAACATTTATTCTGAAAATAGATTTCCTGAAGCTTAAGTAACTGTGGATTAACTTTTGGCAAGACTGAAACAGTGGAAGCTAAGCAGAGCATAGAACCTCAGAGTGTTGGGAAGTCACACATTGTCACGGTTCTGCCTCAGTTCTCTGCATAGTGCTTCCTTTGAAATTTGCAGTAACGTTCTACGGTTTTCACCATTTAATGCCTGGAAATGCTGACACTGTTTGGCCATTTCTTCCTGTTGTCCAGGCAGTACACTCAAGTAAGGTAAGAATATATTTGTCAAATCAAAGAACATCCCTCTAGAAGATTAGACTGCTGCATTCAAAATGTTCTCCTAACTCAGATAAACATAGACTGTTCCTGGTTGTGTGTTTTGTACCATTTCCACTGGTGATGGTATCCCATATTGTGATGTCTTCCCAGAAGATTTTCTTTCCCTGACTTAAAAAAGTTTCTAATACAAAGGTTATATTATCAACCAATGCTAGTGTGAAAGAACCAAATAGGATTTTGAAGATTACCCTTCTTTAACAATGCCTTAAATTTTTATCTCCTTATCCATTCCACATTGCTTTCTTTCTCAAGACATTATGGTTTATTGTGTCTCCAGCAGGTACCTTGCATGTGATTTACACAGTGAATGGCCCTACTTTCAGAGCAAGTTAATGATATAATATCCCCATTTATATTCAGAGCAGTCAACACTCTCTAGCTCTCAGAATAATAAAAGCACCTGCATTTAATATACATGGAAGAATGGGAAGGCAAATAGCAGATAAGGCACAATCAGGTAAGTGTAATCAGATAAAATATCACAATATTATAGTAGATCAGCATCTCGTAATGACTTGAATTTTGAAAGACTGACAAACAGCATGGCCTAAAGCAGCCAGGCATACTCCTTCCTAGCAACTCTTTCCAGAGCTGATTGCTCCTCTCATGTGTTTTCTGGCAGATTAAGCAGGTAGTTTCTTATTTTAACTCTTCTAGAACTACAATGTCACACAGAAAAACACCAGCAATGTTCCTTTTGAGACCATATCAGAAACAAAAATAAGTGACATACCTGAAAGGAAAACATTACATTCCCAGCAGTTATCTCAAATTGATCCAAATCAATTTTATTAAAAAGCAAATAAATACTGCAGTCCGAGGCAGAGCTTTCATTTCTACATCAGTCTTTGCCTGCATGAAATTGACATTTTCTTCTTCTTTTTTTATTTTATTTTATTTTATTTTTGGTTTTTCAAGACAGGGTTTCTCTGTGTAGCTTTGTGCCTTTCCTGGAACTCTCTTTGGAGACTAGGCTGGCCTCGAACTCACAGAGATCCGCCTGGCTCTGCCTCCCGAGTGCTGGGATTAAAGGCGTGCGCCACCACCGCCCGGCTTCTTCTTTTTTTAAACAGCAGAAAATGGTTAGGTGACCAGAGCCTGTTCTTCAAGGGCATCTTCACATTTGACCATAGCTATCTGGTAAACCTAGCTGTACATCTTAGTACTCCATGATCCCTAATGGATCAGAACCCCATGGATTCCAGTAGAAAATATTGAATTTGCCAAAATCACAACTAAGAAGAGTTTATAGGGTAGGATGTAGCAGTTTTCTTTGGCTTTGAAGTTACTCTATGTTGGAGGCCTTTGATCTTTTCAAGTAACTCCTTTCACCTTTCCAGGTGTTACCAAGGCCTAGGAGTGTAGGCTGTGAAACATGGGAGAGCCCAGGTACAGAGGTGCTGCAGCAAATGTATGTCCAGTTGCGAGTTTGCCCCAATGTTGGTGCCCTCAACCGCCACAAGACCTGGCTGCCTCCAGATCTGAAAGCACATTTGTTCTTAATCTACTGCAGTTAAAAACTATCATATGCAGAAATTGAACTGACATATCCATCTTCTGACAAAGGACTCTGTTCACTTTCTTGCTCCTATCTGAAGGGTGATAATCCTGAGTATTGGGAAAATGGTTAAATGAAACTTCTGTAAATACGAATGTGGATGAGATGAAATAACTATTTATTGCACTTAGATCTAAGGCAGGCAAATGGAGGGAAAACTTAGCAACCTGGGACTCTGCTTGGCTTGAGCTGCACAAACATTCCTTTTCTGACAAGGCAAGTAGCAACCTGGCCGATGGTTGGAGATGCCATATGTATAGGGGTTTACAGCCTCCACTAAGACCTCTCCATTTACAAAGGACTCAGTGAGGCCCAGAAAGAGGGTCACTCCAATCCTGACTGTGGATAATTGACACCCGAGAGGTCTGCATGTCTCTCAAAGGAAACTACAGCCCTCCTCTTGGCCCTCTCTTCACCAACCCAAAGGCAAGAGTGTTATCAACTACATCTCTAGTAGAGATTTCCCTGTCTTACTGAAATCGGCCTGTCTGGATCCTCATGTCCTTAGGCCTTGATTTATAACATTGTTTGTTCTGTTGCTTACTTCAGAAGAAACTTCACAAAACCATTAACCACTTAGGAACATGGAGTTTGGGGTAACCTAAATCTGTGCTCTTCGACCAGAGTCACTCATGATTATTTCTAGAATAACTATATAGTCCTGCCTTTTAGAGTCCTTCCACAGTGAGTTCTCAGGTAAATGAAAAACTAAAGAAATAAAATTAAAAAGAGGTGATTTTATCTATTGGAAAATACACATCCACTCCCACCCACCCACACCCACACCCACACACCCATAACCACAACCAGACCCATACCCACTCCCCCTCACACACACACTGGTAATTCCTATCTGGACCCAGTGTTTCCAGGCTGTTTGAACATTGTTCAAAGACTAAAGAAATACACACAAGCATCAAGGAATTTTCTCCAGAAGCAGAGTGAAGGTAAAGATTATATATATGCTGCAAAGGAGCAGTGGACTCCAAGCTATAGTGCTCAAGAGAACCTGATGACTGCTTGGGACTCCCTTTTGTGGGTCCAGGAGGAGGAGTCAGTTGCTAGGGGTAGGATATAAATGGCCTTTTGGTTTTAATTGGTGTCTTTTTCACATCAGATATATCCTGAAACTTATCCAGGAACTACAGGCAATGGGCTGGTTCATTCAGGACTGGGTTTAGGTATATGCACAGTAAGGCAAATTATGTCCTCTTACTGAACTTGTATCATCTTATGCTTGTGCATAATTGAGTATGCATATGATTAAAGTCACATACATCATGAGTGTGGTGGTTTGAAAGAAAATAGCCCCCAAAAGGAGCAGCATTATTAGGAGGTGTAGCTTTGTTGTAGGAAGTGTGTCACTATGGGGGCGGGCTTTGAGGTCTCTTTTGCTCAAACTTCCCTCAGTGTGACCATCAGTCGACTTCCTGTTGCCTGAAAGATGTAGGACTCTCAGCCACCACCACATCTGCCTGCATGCTGCCATGCTCCCCACCATGATGATAATGGACTGAACTGAAACTGTAAGAGAGCCACCACAATTAAATGTTTCCTTATAAGAGTTGCCGTGGTCATTGTGTCTTTTCACAGCAGTGAAAACTCAACTAAGACAGTGGGGAAAGGACATGTGTAGTGAAGTAAGGCTTACATAACCCAAGCCTGTCAATCAAAAGCAGATCACTTACAGCCTGCCCCTAGCAACCAACTGCTCCCTCTCTTGGACTCACAAAAGGAATATCCAGGCAGTGACCAGGCACTCTTTTGTGGCAAGCCTGCTCAGATCCCACTCTCTCGCAGCATATTTGACCTGTACTTAAACTTCACTCCTGAATCAAGCCCCTGCTGCTTTTCTTGCTTTGTCTGATTCTTCAGCTCTTTGAACAAGACCCCAAGAACCTGGAAACTCCTGTTCATTCAGAGACCACCAGTAACAGAATTGCTCTATTTTCTTTGAGAACAGTCTTTCTCAAGAATGTGTCTGTCTTCCCACCTGTCTGATTTGGATTGCCATGACAAAGTGTCTTAACTAATGGATATGAATTTTCTGACAGTGGTAGAGGTTGAAGCCTGAGATCAGAGTGCAACATGGCCAGGCTCTGTGGAGGGTTCTGTTCCTGGCTTACAGTAAACAGGCATCTTACTGTGTACTTCAGCAAGCTTCTTCGTGTGTGCACAAAGAGAAAGTCCAATCTTTGGTTTGTTTCTTTGTACAGTTATAATGTCACTAGGAGGGCCTATTACCATGACTACATCTGTGCCTGTTACAATGCTCCAGATATGTTCACAATAGGGGTTATGACTTCAGTAAATGAATGGGGGCCGTGCATCACAGTTTGGTCCTTTCACAGTGTTACCAAGTTGTATTATTTTGTCAAAGTTAGTAAGGTTAAGTCAGTACCACTGTCCTCAGAAAAAGGGAACCCTAAAGAGTATCAGTTCAGTTCATGATAGAACAAGTACCAGTTGTCTGTGAGTCTTGGCAGCCGTGAGTGTCCTTCATCCTCTCCCATACTCATCCCTGATGCACCCACTTTAGTCTTGTAGAGGGAGATCAGTCACAAGAGAGCATGTTTACATCAATAATTAAAAGGAAAAATGGCAACTTTAGGGTGGATTATTGTGTCATCAGTCCCTTGTATGTTCTGTATTCTTTCTGCCCTCATAGTAACATGGACCAATTAGAATTTGGAATTAAATTAACACAGAGGGGTGAATTAATCTACCCAAGAAATTTTCCATTATATTCTGATTATAATTTCCATTATATTACCATGGGTGTAAAAGGACTGAGTTTCAGAAGGTTTTGAATAACTAGAATAGAAAGCATAGAGGAATTTGTGGAGAATCAGAGATTAATTATAACCCTGCTTTCTAAGCATTCTGTTTTGTATGTTTATTTCCATATAATCCATCATTGAATGCTTTGGGGAGATGGGTTGAGATTTGCATTTTACAATTGAAATAGTGAGTCGCTTCAAGGTCAGAAGATGAAATCTAGATTATCAATTTAAACATGAATTGCACAATACTGCAAGTTGAAAAGGCCTCCCCCACTTTTCATTTTACTTCTTGGAGGCTTACAGGGAAGAATCAAAGAAGCCTATTGTTACTATTTTAAGTTGTCATTGTCTGAGTCGAGGCTGTGACAAACAGTGCTAACCATGTTTAAAAACATGTATCACTGGTCTGATTTATGGTAGGCAGCTTAGACAAAATGTGGTGGAGACCATTTCACCTTCCTGATTGAAAATGTTTCTGTTTCTGCTTGAAGCCACATTAACAAGTATTTTGTAAACAATGATGCAGACAGTGCGGCCAGCATTATTTTCTAGTTATACTGGCATGTCTCACACTCAGGGCCATCCTCTTGCAGGCCTAGACTGCTACAGTAATGGGTTATCAAGCTACCTAAGGAGTGGCCTGATCATTTACCACCCCAGTTATGTTAATGAACTGTCCCATTGTACAGCACACCTGTGCTACAGTTGAGTATGAAGCATGTGCCTTTATAACTGAAGACTTCAGCATATACATACTGTATTTGGATATGTGAAGTCCTGACCCTTTTTGTTTGTTTTTGAGGCAAGGTCTCATGTGTCCAGGCTGGCCTCAGACTTGCTGCGTAGCTGAGGATGACCTTGAGCTCCTTCTCCTCCTGCCTCCAGCACTGAGTGTGAGGATTAAAAGCATGCACCACCATGCCCAGTTTACATAGTGCCAGGGAGGGATCAAACTCAGGGCTTCGTGCATGCGAGGCCAGCACTCAATCAGCTGAGCACATCCCCTCCCCTGAAGTCCTGACCTTTTAGAAATGACAAGAAAGAGAGTAAAACGTCTGTGAAAACATGTAGGTGTGATAACTTCCAGGAAGATACATGTGGTTCTTTCCTATTAACTATAGCTTGGGGTTGAAGATTTCTGGTGATAAAAAGATACTTTTTAAATTCATTTTCAATGATATTTGAATCCTATACCCTGAAGGAAAGGCTTGATTTTGTATACCCTTGAATGTGAAGGTGACCCTTTTCATGTTTCAGAAATCAGAGATGATGCAATCTTCTTGTGTCAGTTTTTGCTGCTCATTTCTTGGAAGACATTGAACTTTTTTTTTTTTTTGAGACAAGGTTTCTCTGTGTAGTTTTGGTTCCTCTCCTGGATCTCACTCTGTAGACCTGGCTGGCCTCGAACTCACAGAGATCCACCTGGCTCTGCCTCCTGAGTGCTGGGATTAAAGGCGTGCGCCCCCACTGCCCAGTGACATTGAACTTTTAACTTCAACTTTCTGGTGTTAAAGGCAGGAGCAGCCCCTGTGAGATGGTGTCTTGATTTCTGTTTTGAACATAACTTAGATCTGTTTGGTCTCAGAATATCTGAATCAGAGTTTCTAATAGTCATTATTACCTGAAAATTGACAATTTCCAAAGGCCTTGGTCTGAGGCTTCTGGCACTAAAAGGTCACTTGTAGAGGGGCTGTGCAGGGCAGCCCTTGAGTCATAGGTGTAAAATGCAGCTATCATTGCTGGAAGGACTTGTGTCCTGAGCGGTTGGCTCTGAGCCTTGCTAATTTTACCTTGGGGCAAAATATAAGCAAGTGAATTAAAAATAAAAGGAAAATATTATTTTCATGCTATTTTTGTGTTTGTTTTGAAAGAGGGTTTCTCTGTGTAGCCTTGAACTTCTTGGAACTTGCTCTGTAGACCAGGTTAGCTTCAAACTTAGAGGTCCACCTGCCTGTGCCTCCTGAGTGCTAAGATTAAAGGCATGCACCACCACTACCCGGCAAAACCTTTTTTTTTTCTTTTTTAAAGATTTTATATATATGAATGTTTTGACTGTGCCCACAGAAGACAGAAGAAGGCAACAGATACCCTAAAAGTGGACTTACAGATGGTTGTGAGCCACCATGTGGATGCTGGGACTGGAACACAGTTCCTCTGCTTTTAGCCACTGAGCCATCTCTCCAGGCCCATTTTTTTCATCCTATTTTAAATAATCTCATTTAATAACTTTAAGTAGAGTGCAGAAATTTTGTTATTGTATAGTATGACATAATTATCCAATTACATAAAGCATTAAAATACATATATTGAATTCTTTTATACTATATATGTGTGTGTGTGTGTGTATATATATATATATATATATATATATATATATACACATAGTGTATTTATATAAATTGAACACATTCATTCTCCCTTCCCTCCTTTCCTCCTTCTAAGGAACCAGAATGTTTCATTGGAGATGAAAAATGGCTAAATATAAAAAATGATCAGTGGAGAAAAACCATCTGAAAAAATAGTAACTTAGCTGACTAATGAGCATTATGATTAACATATTCTACACATCTATCAATACCAAGGCTCTGTTCCTCTCCAAAATGAATAATGACAGGTACCAGGACCCTGTTAATATCTGAGTGGTCTAATAGACACAGGCAGGCACGCAGCAGAGAAGAATGTCAATCAGGGTCAGGGTCTCCTTCCTCTGCCTCTGTCTGTCTGTCTGTTGAGCAGCCGTTTTCCTCAGGGTCTTCTCCGGCCTCAGCTCTTGTTGACCTTTCCTGTTCGCACTCTCACTTCCCAGGCCAACTGAGTTCTGTTCTCTTTGTTTCCAAGACACTCTGAACCACGTGTATTCCCGGGGTTGTATGGATTTGTAGATGTGCTTTACCTAAGGGTACTCACAGGTTCCTGGATGATAGAGTCTGTACCATTGGTTTCTGTGTACCTGACACATAGTAGGCCCTGATAGAGCATTTGATGAACAGATGTTCAATACATTCTCTTATGTTAGCGTACAGCAAAATAACATGATGTCATTGGGAGCTTTAGATATGAAAGATATTAAGTATTTGCATTTTATAGTGTGTGACAAGACACAGAAAGTTGCCTGTGTTTCATAAATGTGGTACATGCAAAGAAATGGGATGGTCATGCTGGCAGTGTGCAGTGGAGTATGACAAGAGCGTGGGTCCCAGTATTCTAGGTGTAGCTTTGTCATAGTTCTGGGACTTTTTAGATCACCCCCCTCTTAATTTCATTAAATAGACAAGAAGAGGCAATCTTACATGAATTCCAGATCATTCAAGCTTTGAAACCCTTTTCCTGTTTTAATGATCTTTTAGAGATTGTCTATAACCACAAAGAGCCCCATCCTGTTAGCCCCTCATAAAGCTCTTGGGGAGTCCTGTGCTCTGTTTCAGTTTGGGGTCCTCTGGGTACTTTTTCTTTGTTTTTTCCTTTCGTTTTCTTCTCTCTCCCTCCAGTCCAGTAGGATTTGCCTTGAGCTGCAGAGAAATTTGAGCAGAGTGTGGTATTGGTTGTTCCCAGTCTTCCCACAGGTGATCTCGTTCACCTCCCCGCTGCTCACATTGCTCACTGTGCTGCCACTCGGAATTCTTGGCCTCTCTCCTGCCACCTCTTACCTGCACCTGGCCTACAGGAACTTCTAAAGCCCTTTGCCCTATTTTCATTTGCAGTCAATGTAAAGTCTGAGGCCATTTCGCTGTGGGTGTATGTCACCCCTCCCCTACTTTCCTGGTATGCTTCCATCTTGAATATGATAATAACCCCGAGTGCTACTCTTTGACTGTGTATTGTGTGTCTGTGTTGCCGCGGGTGTTTACTCTTGCCATGTCTAAGTCTTTGCACTGTTCCAAAAGGGTGGGTTGCATTAATTTTTCAGATGAGGAAGCATCCTCATCTTAAATAAGTTAAATAACTTGTCCAGATTGTCCAAGATCAAACCTGACTCAGTTTCCAGTGTAGCAAGATAACTGTCAGCCTCTGCATGGAGTCCGTTCTTCGTCATTGTCTTTATGTCACCTTTTGTTTCAGAAGCTGGGTTGTATCACCATGTGACAACCATGTCACCATCCTTACACTTACCCCTTCCCTGTTTTTTTTTATTGTGTGTGTATGATTTGTTTATATCATACAAACTTAAACTCTCAGAATAATGTGCTTCCAGCCCTCATTCTAACATGGTGACTCCACGAGCATTTTTGTTGTTTCGGTCTTTCATATTGTCATTTTATTTGCTAAGTTGTTTTCATCAGGTTGGTTTATCATAATTACATAAAGTTTAATTTTTGTTGCTACTACAGAGCATTTAGAATATTTTCATTTTGTGCTGAGATAAATTATAATATTTATGTCCCCTTTGAAGATAGATGATAATGTTGGCTTTCAAAGAAATTTTTTTTTAATTTTCAAAGAACTCCCATGTACCTGTCCCTTTTCCAATAACAATGTGCACATATTATTTTAACTAATCTCCCTTTATTTCTTGACTTGAAAATATTAAAGAAAATTTCAAATATCTTACCATTAACCAATAAATACTTCAGGACCAACTTTTTAATGCATAAGGACCTTTCTCTAGGGTCATCCAATTCTCTGTAACTGCCATCTCAAATCCAAGTTTAAATTTACATGATAATAATGGATAATTTCTCTCATTTGGTTAGTGTAGATTAGGGTCCAAGTGTGATCCACACATTACATGCAGTTGGTTGTTATGTGATTAGCGTATCTGAAGGGTAGATAATACACACTCAGTCTCCCTGTGTACAGGGCCTTTATCTTGCAAGCCTCTTGTCTCAGCCTCTGGGGTGCTGAGATTACAGGGTTACTAGCCCCATTTACAAACAAGTCAATACCATCAGCTTGTTAGACAAAAAGTGGTCCTGTGTAGTATTTTATAGCATCTTCACACTCATTGTCTCCTCAGGGTGCTCTTTAACTTCCCTATCCACTGTATTTGTTTAATTGCTAGTTAAATGTAATGGATTTAATATGAATATAGCTCAATTTTTAAGAAAGAATACTAGGTAAATACTTGTATTTTCAAGTTGGGGCTAAATTTAACACTCTTCTCAACACATTTTACCAAATCATATGCTCTTCTCCTGCCCCCCAAAATCAAATCTGGTTACTTGCACCACCAGAAATAAACATTAATGTTGAGGAGCCCGAGCCAGTGTTAATAGGAACATGTCTGAAGATGACTCATCGCATGAGATTCAGAAAGAGGGCAGCTGTGAATTGCTTTATTTAAGAGGATGGCTTTTCACTGGGAACCAAATTCAAATATCTGAATTTTTCTCTTTCATCTTATGGGACAGGCTGTGAACTGAAGAAGTTGAATTTAACTTTGAGCTGTAAATATATTGTTTCCTCATTCTTTATTCTTACTCTTTAGCTTCTAGTTGCTCATTTGCTGTATTTATTGTCATTGTGTGGGGTAGATGGTTAGTCGCAGAAGCTGAGAATCTGAAAATGGAGAAGAGATATTAAACTTCCTAATCCAATGTCTTGGTTTACACTTATTTTTTGTTCCTAAATATTTGCCCAATTTAAGCTTTATTGTTAACCATTTTTCTTTATTTCTCCTAAGAAATGACTTTGCTATGTTTTTACTATTACTGAGAATGAAGTCTTTCTCTATTTCTCTCTGTCTGTCTCTGTCTCTCTCTGTCCCTGTCTCTCTTTGTCTCTCTGGCTCCCTCTCCTATCTCCAGATGGCTCTTTAGACCTAAGAAGCAATTCTCTTTCTTTTAAAATATCTGCAAGTATTTGAATTGATGCTGGTAAGTTACACCTTTTTTCAGTATTCCTCCATTGACCTCACAGCACTTATCCTTGCTTTGAGAATCCTCCAATATTTCTACCATGCGTGTAAGTGGTGTGTGTGCCGGGAGTAATGTGAATTCAGAGGGCACGTGTGTGTGCAGTGTTGGCATAGTACTGCAGCTGGGAGGAGAGAACAGCGTTGTGGGGTTGTGTGTTTATTTCTTCACTGGAACAATAAAGAGAAAAGGGAAATTGAAAGGAGGCTGTTGCTGTAGACTTGAGTTGATACAGAAAACTACAGTGCTTTTAAAGATCCCTTTAAATGTTCTCGTTCTGTATTTCTTGGGGGTAGAAAAGCCCAAGTTTAAATTGTTTTATTAGACTGACAGACTCCTTTGTATTTTTATCTTGTTGTTTTCTATATCAAATGGACACTTAGTTGCTAATCTGTTTCAGTTTTCCCCAACCTCTCCTTTTTGTTAAATTTAGTAATTTTTATAGGAATAATAAACATTTAATGTAGGAATGATTAAGCTAATTTTCATTTGCATTTCTAACCTTTCTATCATGAACTATAGTCTCATTTTATAATGAATCTTTTTTCTTTTTGGTTTTTTGAGACAGCCCTGGCTGTTCTGGAACTCACTCTGTAGACCAGGCTGGCCTCAAACTCACCGAGATCCACCTGCCTCTGCCTCCCGAGTGCTGGGATTAAAGGCATGTGCCACTACTGCCCAGCATTTTTAAAATGAATCTTAGTTCAACATTATCACATTATTATTTTTGGGTAAATACTCAAATGTCATCATGTTAAAGCCTTAGAATATCATGGTAAAGTATGAATTGTTTTGTTGCCCATTCTAAAATGTACAAAAGAGGACCTGCATTATGTGATTATGTGGCTTTTCTCTGAGTTCTCTCTCTCTCTCTCTCTCTCTCTCTCTCTCTCTCTCTCTCTCTCTCTCTCTCTCTCTCACACACACACACACACACACACACACACAGACACACACACACACACACTGTAGTAAGTACAGAAATTAATCAAATGTAAGTGAATAAATTTATCAGTTCTTTCTAAGATCACCCACGAACTCTATGATTCTCAGACCCAGTATATGGAAACTATATATAAGTTGGCTCCTAAAATTGCGACTCTCTCTGACTTGAGACCTAGCATGGGCAGAGTTTTTAGAAGAAAGAATCTCTTCCATTGTTCTATCTGCTTATTAAGATTTTGTCTTTTTTAATATCTTCCTTATGCAGACTTTTCTGCTTTGTTTGAGATAAGATTTTCTAGGTCGCCTGTGCTGGCCTGGAATTCACTGTTACCCAGGATGACCTTGAGCTCATGGTCCTTCTTTTTCTCCATGAATGGAATTACATGAAATTACAGGTGTAATTATACTGCTTCATGTACTGGGTTCCCAACTTTGTGTGAAGTTCTACCTTTGAGAAGAACTTTTATGTGGTCCATGGACACAATTTTTTCCTTGTTTTATTGTATCAAAGTACTCCCTAATAGTCTTTTCCTGTGAATACATGTCATTTGTAAGCTGTGGGCTCCTAAGCAGTGTTGAACCTATATTCACTTCTTCCTGATGCATAGCAGCTCTGGTTTATAAGCAAGTAAGAGAGTAAACTTCTCTCTATTTCGATGAAGTTAAAATATAAAGCCTTGACTATCAGACATGAATCATAATACTGCTTAGACTAATATATTATTTGAGTATATCAAATGCTACATCGATTAATCTTAATCATTTCTATTCTTTTAAAATATCAACAGTTAAAAATTGCATCTCTTATTATTAAAAATGGTTTGAGCTGAGATGTAATCTCTCAAATGATGGAATGAAAATAAGAACAGGATAAGGCGAGAACCATTTTTCTTCCTAAAAACTTGAAATAAATTGAGATGTAAAAAAAGTTACACATTGTTAAATAAATCAGAGGTCTTATGACGTCTCTACTATTTTATAACAGGTTTTTGACTTGATTTATGTATTTAAAATAACTAGCAAGGTATTCTTTAAATGCAAAAACATAAATTACAAATGGAAAGCCTTGATTTATGTAAATGGTGGATGATGTGTGGGATGTGGCAAGTGATTGCTGAGTTCTGCAGTATTCCCAAGATGGGGCGATAGGGCCACAAAGTACAGGAGAAAATGCTGCCTTAGGCTCCATTTGTTGACTCATAGGTGCAGGCTGTCTCCCAGGAAGTGATAGAATCTTGATGGGAACTTTCACTTGTGTTTCAGATATCCAGATTTTAGTGAAAGCTTCTGGACAGGTCTCAGCAACTCCATGTCACCGTGGCAGACCAGATGTGTGCAGAAGTCTGCAAGGAGAGTGTAGAACTTGGAACAGATTGTCTTCTTAGGTAAACCTCATGTCTCTGACATCTTCCTGTAATGTGTAGGTCACATGGCCATCAAGGCAGCAGTGCTCCACATTTTCGTATTCCAGCCTGAGGACCAGCCTTTTCTTGGGTTTGTGTCCTGTAGCCATCTTCCTGGTTGTTTTGCATGACTGCCTGTCCTCTTATCCTCCAACTCTCACCTTAACTATAACTGTCCCAGAGAGTCCTTTCTGGATCCTTACCTACAGAGATCCCCCTTTACCCATTGCCCTGTTTATTTCCTAACACTTTAAAAAGAATTCTTAGTGCTTTCACATCTCATTGCTTGTCTCCGCCGCAAATTTCCTGTGGTGGGGGAAAAATATCCACTCTGTTAATTACAACAGTGCACTTAATGGCAACCAGTAAGCACTCTAGCAAATTATTAGCTAAATGAATAAAGATCTGTAGGATTGCATTTGAAAAAATTTCCTGTAAGAAGCATTGCTTTAAATGAACATGGCCGTAAGCCCAAGAGATATCTTTACAGAGCTTTCTCATTCAAATAAGTGTCTTGTGATGGTTCAATAGGCAGACTGTAGGGTTCTGCACCAAGAACTCACAACTGTAGCTAAGCCCTTCTCACGGAGGTTCTCAGTCTCCCTTTGCCTGCAGGTGCACACAGGCTGACACTCGATGGACACATGCCATTGAAATAAACCGGGACTAACTACTTTGTGTCTCCCAGAGCCCTTCCTGTGCCTGCCCCTCTTCCTCTTCCACTCAGGAAATCATGTTAGCAGGTAAGCTAGTAAGACCTTACAGGGACCACCTTAAATCACACAAATTTACTATTAAAATGCAAACAATAAACCAGTTATAAATATTAGAGACTTTTTGTGTCAATGAATTACTTGCTATAGTTAATGAAGATGCAGTGTCTTTATTGATACAATTCACGTGATTTTTTGCCTCTATGTTTTAGCAAATTGGTCTTGAACTTCTGGGAAGCATTTTATTGTTTATGTAACTTTTAGGGAAGAAAACAATGTGTGTAGTTGAGAGTCTAAGTGGGAGAAGAATGCTTGGAAATAATTGTAGTAGAGCCTTTACTGATACTTGTTAGGTGTTGCTTCAGAATGATTAGCATAATGATTATTAATATTTAAAGTGAACCATGTAAATGCAAATGTCACACATCTTTCACTTATAATGTAGTTTAATCCAGTTAAAATTAATTAATTTGTGACTATTTTCTACCATTCATCTAAAATACATTTGGAAATAATTGCAAACTCTTGAAAGAGGGAGGAAAGTAACATTACAATGATTTTTGTATCTCTTTTAGTCTTTTTTTTCTAAAGACAAGTCAATCAGTCAATTAGCCTGTCTCCATACTTGCATAGTCTTAGTCTACACTGGCATATGTGTTATCTGGAGGAAACTCTGGGCAATAGAAGTTACTCTCTAGTTGGAAGAACAAGATACATACAGGAAATAAAGCTGCCTGTATATGCTACGTTGTTTCAGTTCATACTGTGTCTATATGCCATATAGATACAGATAAATATTTATTTCTAGAAGAACTGCATTGCTAGTACATCATGAGTTCCCATATACCTTTTATTTAGTTTTCCTTAATGTTAATATCTTATATAGCTATATGCATTTACTAAACTAAGGTATTGCCATTGGTACATTATTAAGTAAGCTACACTTCTTTTTCAGATTTAATGAGCTTTTCAAATAATGGATTTTTTTCTGTATTTTACTTAATACTGTATTTAGCATATATGTGTTTAATAAGGGATAAAATATAAAAGGAAGATGCAAAGAATTTCATGAATACTCAGGCATCAATTCTGTTAGCATTTAGCATCTTCTCTCCCTAGTCCACGTACATTAAGAAACACCATACACATTTTTAGGTCAAGCTTAACACCTATTTTTAAATATTTTTGTATGTGTGTGACAAGATCTAACTATGTACCCTAGGCTGTCCTAGAACTTGGGTCCTTTTACCTCAGCCTCCCAAGTGCTGAAATTACAAGAGCGTGTTATGGCACCTAGCCACCACCTCTTTTTGCATTCTCTTCTCTCACCATGTGGATTCCAGGAGTGGACTTTAGGTCATCAAATATAGTGGCAAATATACTTACCCAGTGAGCCATCTCATCAACTCTCTATTTCTAATCATTTAGCAAATCACAGATATCACCCTTTGTAGTTTCAGTTTGAGATACTTTCATATGTTCAGTTTTTCAAAAATATGGATATTCTTTTGGTTAGCATTACTCGTTCATTGTTCATTTCAGTTTTTTCTTGCAAATGATACCGTGATGATTTTTGGTATACATGAGCTTTGGGTAATCTCCATATTTTTACAGATCAAAAAGACAAATATATCATGTGAGAATCTAGGTATTTCCCCACATTTGTTTTGTTTTATTTTAAACTCAAGACTAGTATATTTAAATTAAACTGAACCTATAAAATTAAAAATGAACCTCTCTGCTCAGGTGGACCTGTCTCCCTGAAGAAAGGAAAGCAGTGGGAGATCTTCAGGCTGAGCCAGGACAACAGGAATTGTGCAGCTTCAAGCCTAAGCTTTCCAGAGGCGCCCCAAATGAGCTCAGAAGAGTGCCACAGCTGATATGTTTTGATGTGTAACTGGGGGAGGCATTGCTTGGACATTTCCTATGGTTGGCCAGTTTTACTTTCAGGGTTTTGCAATTTCTTGGTCACTAAATAGTAAGTTTTATTACTAGGCAACAGACATCAGCACCAGAATAAAACAACCCTGATTGTCTCTGACTTTCAGAGCAGATAGTTCATCTGCTCCTAGGGCACAAGTCCTGTAGTGTCAAGACCTCTCGAGCTATAGTATAGTCAGAGGACATTCTTATCACACATGAAGCAGAATCAAGGCTAGGAATCTGGATGCCTGCCCCCCCCACCCCCGCCCATCCCCAGAGCCACAGGCCACAGTGGTTGGACATTGTGATCTCACTCTGGGAATAAAAGCATACCCTCCCTGGACTAGAATGTGGAGAGTGGGGCAAGTATGGCTTCTGAAGTTAAGCAGGCTTTACATATCCTGAATCCAGTACCAACTAGAAACACTTTGACATTAAGTAACTGAGGCTCCTTAGTCTGAGCTTTCTCAACATAAATGTAAGCCTGCTCTAGAGGTTGATTTGAATGACCTGTGAAAATATCTGGTATGGTATCTGGCCGACAGTGCACAATTGGATGAAAGTTTATTCAAGGAAGAGTGGATGAATGTGCTTCCTAGCTGTTTGAGCACCTTACGTTTTAAATAGTTGTGTGGCTGTTTGTGATAGAAAATATAATAAACATCAAAGAAATGAGTTAAATATCTATTTAACTCTCTCTCTCTCTCTCTCTCTCTCTCTCTCTCTCTCTCTCTCTCTCTCTCTCTCAGGGTTGCAGACAACACAAACAGATTCTGGCTAGAATTTATTGGATGAACAGTCAGATCCTGAAATTTAGGAGTTGAAGCAGCAAGCAGTTTGGTGATACAAGTCGTGGATCTCTGGGGCCTCAGAAGCAGATTGTTATGGATCTTCCTCTGGAATGTTGATGCCTTTATTTCTCATTTTTAGTGACCTGTCATCAGTTGCCAGGAAGACAGGGCTGTGTCCCACAGCATCGACACTGATATCATTTTTCTGATTCAGGAATACTTCACAGGGAAAAGGGAATGTTGGGAGACTAATATATTTTAAAGTTTCTTTTTTTATTTTATTTGAAATATTTATGTAGTATAGAAAAACTAATTTTAGAGATGACAAATGTTATTAATTTAGATAACAGTTTACCATAAAAGAGAGACATAAGAAATATTTATGTGCTGGGCAGGAGGCATAACTCAGTGGTAGAATGCTTGGCTAGCATGCATGAGGCCCTGGGTTCAATCCCAAGAAAACTTCCTTCCCCTAAAAAAAAAAAAATAGTTACAGGATGAAATTTCAGAATGTCACTAAAAGTTTTTAAAGGTTTTTTTTTTGAGACATGATTGACATATAATAAAAACTACATATTTAAAGTCATGTTTTGGTATATTTTGGCACTTATGATGCACATCCAGAAAACTGCCACCATGATGAAGACAATGACTGTCTTCCACCCCTGGATGTCTCCTTGTGTTTTTGTGTTCCTTCCCTCAGTCCCTGCCATCCCTAAGCACCTACTGCTTATGTCTCTTAGATTGACTCGTATTTTCTAAAGTTTCATATAAATGGGATCATACAGTGCACATTCTTCTGTGTGGCTTTTCTACTCAGCACAACTACTTTGAGACTCATCCATGTTGCAGTATATAACAGTGCTTTGTTTCTTTATATGAATGGCTAATACTGAATATACAGCTTGTTTATTTACTTATTGGCGAGCATTTTACTTCTATTTGGGGATGGCATCAATAAAAATGTTTTAAAATTTGTGTGAAGGTGATTTTTTTTTATATGTTTTCATTTCTTTTGGGTAAACCAGAAGTAGGGTCACTATTTGCCAAGTAGCAAGTGGTTGTACCATTTTATATTCCTAGCAGAAGTGTCTGATGTCCACACTGGTTCTGTATCTTCACCAACATGTAGTGTATGTCTAGCATTTACTTGAAAATAATACTTTACAAAGGGAAACAAGCCTAAATCAGTTAAAAATTTTAAACAGCTTATTAAAGAAGATATAGAAACAATGACAAGCATATTCAATGTATTTAGCTACATTTAGAAATAAAAATTAAAACCACAATGACATGCTTATTCAAATGATAAGATAAAATAATAACTAATAACTTCATATTATTATGCTCAGTTTATAGATGGAAAAACTGAGGCTCAAAGAATTACGTAACTCAGTCAAAACAGAATTTTATGTCACAGTCATTTGAAGAAGGCTTTAAAATCTCAGGTTGGAAAGATGGGGATTTACATATTAATTATCCCCTTCCCTGGCAGGACAGGCTGCCCTAGTCACAGTGGATATTACGGAAGTTCTAGTGCAAGTTTTGCTATCTACTTAACCTAATGTGTAAAATACATGCATTTCCAACATCCAGCTTTGTCTGGATGCCTCTTGGAGAAGTACTCAAAATACGGAAAATATGTGAAAACTTCACTGGTCCAACAAAGATACAATTCTGTTTAACTATGACCCCTAAAAATCAAGTTGTTTTTTAAGGGTCTTATGTAGCCCAGACTAACCTCTACATTGCTTTATAGCTGAAGCTGGCCTCAAACTGCTGTTCCTCTGGCTCCATCTCTTGAGTGCTGAGATCAGAGGCACGCACCACCGTGTCCTATGTAGTCCTGGGGGTTGAACACAGGACTTTGCCAAGCAAGCACTCTGCCATCTGGGCTGCATCCTCAGCCCTTGTTTGTGTGTTTATCTGACAGATCTCAACCTGACTCGCTCTACTGTTTCTTAGCCCCTGGGCCAATTATTAAGTAAACACTTTAGGCTTCAGCTTCCTCTTTTGTAAATTGGCAACAGTCGTACGCATGCCAATGTGTTACGGGCCTGAGAATCTGATACATACACTTTCCTGCTGTGCCTTATACTTCTTTCCCATCACTGAAGTTACCATGTCAATAATAATATATGACCATCCTGAAGAATAGGTATGTTAAGCCTTGTACTCACTACCAAGCTCAAAACACCAGTTCATCATTAGCCAATATCTTACATATGAAGGACTTGTTTTCTCCTTTAGAAAATGGTAATTCCAGGACAGACTATGACAATTCAATCCATAAGAGTTCTAAGAAGTAAAGGAAAGTTGCCTTTTAAGTGCAAACATTGAGCCACATCCTCTGAGTTTTAGAGTTCAAGGATCAGATATGCAGGAGTCACAGAGTACAGAGAAATCAAAGTCAACATGATAAAGAACAGTATGGAACACTGTTTCTTATGCTCGGATGATTGAAAGCTGCTTGTAGTTTGTGGGCTTATCCTTGTTATCGGGCACACAACCTTGGTAGACGTGCCTCATGCTCCACTTGCTGTCACACCACTGGCTCTTTTCCAGGCCTCTGAGACTGTTGCTGGGGCTAATAGTGATGCATTGTCTCCGTCTTGTTAGTTTCCTTGGAAATATGAATAATGCTTTTGGTCAGTACTTGGGACTTCAGTGAGGCTTCCTCCAGCCACTTGGATGTGAGATTGTGAAGAGAGACAAATATGCTTCATTACTGGCTGCCTCCAACAATGCTCATTCAAGTAGTCCAGTAATAAGTGGGTCCTGTTGAGAGCCTGAATTTCTGCTGGTTGGCACCACTATTGTTACGAAAACCTCCCAGAAGACAGGCACTGAGAACAATTGTTTCCCCATGTTGGAAAAACTGTGCCCTGCTTCCAAAACCACGAGGTCAGGTGAATGTTATGTCCCAGCTATGAATGTATGAGTGGAAGGTCTCGGTAGGTCTCTCTTTTGGAGTACAGTTCATGTGGCTTTCAACTGTTCTGGTTTAAGCATGACATCCTCAGCTTGATCCTTGGGTGGCAAAGGAGTGGAGATTATGATGCGCAGCCCGCATCTTGTTCCTTGAACTCAAGTATTGACATACATCATCTTTGTGTAGCATTGTTTGACACTGTCACTTTGCAGCACAAATATAATTATTTATCTTTTACAATTTCACTTCAAAGTAAGTGCACATAACACATTGGAGTGGAGATCCCTAGTAACTCCAAGGTTTGCAAAGTGTGCCCACAACATACCCTTCCATTCATTTTTTAAAAAATGCATGGTGGTGCAGGTCTTTAATCCCAGCACTCAGGAAGGAGAGGAAGGCAGAAGGCCAGCCTGGTCTACAAAGTCAGTTCCGGGACAGCCAGGATTGTCACACAGAGAAACCTTGTCTACAAAAAAAAATTTAAAAATGTGATAATATGTCTAACAATGTATATAACATTTTCACATTTCAACCGGGCATTTCAGCATATAAGTACATTCATGTTTTTATATAATCACCAACTCGCTTCACAGTATAAAAACTTAAAAATCTACACTCACTTAGCAATAATCACCCACAGCTTTCAGAAATCACCATTCCACCTTCTCAATGTGTTTGACTATTCTTTTTTTATCTCATTCAGTGGGTTCATTCAGACCTGTCTTCTTATTTTCAGTTTCAATTCACACTGATAAATCAGAAATGGTGTAGATACCAGAAAAAAAAACCTATATACACTGTTGGTGGAATATAAACTAGAAAGACCGTGGAGAGGGTAACTAACACTAAAGGCTTTTTGAAAAAAATATATTTCAAAACCTACTACTATAGAAGTAAGGAATTTAAGTGGAATTTCCATATAATGGGGGCAACAATGTCCTAATTAGAAATCATATGCTACCAAATAAAACACCCAATGCCAGGAATAGCTTAAATCTTTTTTGAGACTTTGGCCAAAGGAATCCCACAGATCCCTCCATAAACATTGTTGGCTACTGCCAACGCTACTAGTTATGCTCTGCAACCCGATGGTAAGACCCAGTTACTAAAGACACCACCTAGTTAAGTCATCCAACATGGAGAATTAGAGCTAGTGCTCAACTAGAAGCTTTATCCCTACTGACTAGCATTCATGGTGCTGAAGAGTGCTATACATGTTACCAGAGAAGAAAAGTCATCGTGAACCTTGCCATGAACCCTGTGAGCTACAATAGTGACCGGCCTGCAAGATACACCTACTGGCGCGATACTGCACAAATGTTACTGGAGTAACTGATGGGTTGAATGAGAATTGCCCTCGTAGGCTCCTGTGTTTGAGTGTTTTGTCCCCAGTTAGTGGAACTGTTTGGGAAGAATTAGGAGGTTTAGTCTTATTGAAGGAAGTGTGTACCTGGAAGTGAGCTGTGAGGTTTCACACGCCTACACCAGGTCCTTTCTCTGTCTACTTGTGGATCAGATGTGAGCTCCCAGCTATAGTTCCCATGCCAGCCTGCTGCCATGTTCCTCACCATGATGTTCATGGACTAACACTCTGAAACTGTAAGTAATGCCCCAATTAAATGCTTTCTTTTGTAAGTTGACTTGGTCATGTGTCTCTTCACAGTAATAGAACAGTAACTAAGAAAGTAACCAATTGTTTCTTAAAAATTGGATTGAAGGCTCATTCCATGAGATGGAATCCATATCTGACACTGTAAATGAGGCCAGGAACCTGAGGCTAGACAGGTCATGGACCCCAGAGTGAAACCTACTATTATTCTGCTAAAGGAACGTAGAAATAAAATGATCCCTGAGAACATATTACTATGTCCATAGATCAGTGCATTGCTCAACCCTTACCAGAGAAGCCCCTTGCAGTAGATGGGGTTTAATACAGAGACTTACAACTGGATGGTATGTACAAGGGGACTCAGTCCTCGATGGGATGTCTTTATCACATCCCTCTCCTCAAGGCTCAGGGATTTATGCGGACGTGGAGGTGGAAAATTTGAAAGAGCCAGACACAGTGATGACTCCAAGTACAGTACATCTTTCAGACACAGCAGGGCTGATACAGATGTAATCTCACAGAGAATGTGACAGCCTGCACAAGACCTTCTAGCTAGACAAAAAACCTCAGCACAAAGAATGGGAAGTGGATACAATGTCTCACCCGTACAAGAAGCTATTTCCAATTGGTAGCTGATGGGAGAGGGAAAAAAACCAAACCAGCTTTCTTTGCTGGAATGACACTGGGTATGTCAACCACACTCCATGGCAGGCGTAATTCTCAGGAATAGTTGGCCAACACAAAATGCAGATGATTTTTTTTTTCAAGACAGGGTTTCTCTGTGTAGCTTTGGAGCCTGTCCTGCAACTTGCTCTTGTAAGCCAAGCTGGCTTTGAACTCACAGAGATCCACCTGCCTCAGCCTCTTGAATGCTGGGATTAAAGTTGTGCGCCACCATGCCTGGCTGCAGATGTTTTGTTGTTGTTGTTTGCTTGTTTTTAATGTGTGTGTGTGTGTGTGTGTGTGTGTGTGTGTGTGCTTTTTGATTTTGTTTTGCTTTTTAAGAGAGAACATGAAGGTTGAGGGTTTAGGGAGGTAGAAATAATTGGGAGGTGTTAAAGGTAGGAAAAGAATATGATCAAAATATGTTGCATGAAAAAAGATAGAGCAGACATGATAGAAGTCAGTGTGAATGTTTCTCAGAAAACTAAAATCAGAACTACCATGTGATTCAAGCTATCCAACTTGAGGATATATACCTGAAAGAGTGTTAGTCAGTATACAACATGTAACCAGACAAGCTCAGGAAGACAAACATCACACTTTTACTCATATGCACAATCAACATTAAAAAGATACATAAATAATGTTTTAAAGATATGATAGGGGAAGGGGGACTACTTCAGTTCTCATGAAGATGATCAGTTCCATCCATTTTCCTACAAATAACATAACTTCACTCTTCTACATGGCTTAAAATTCCATTGTGCATATATAGTCCAAATTTTCTTTATCTATTCATCTGTTGATGGACACTGAGGCTGAGCTTGTCTGTTATGAATAGTGCCACAGTAAACATGGGTGTGCCAGTTATCTGTTGTATGCTCATTTAACCTAAATGGGGTGCGGATACAATCAAAATATAAAATATATGTATGAGAATGTCATATGAACCCATTTTATATAAGGAATGCACATAATAAAAGAGAAATAAATAAACAAGAATAAACAAAAACGTTATTTACTACCCCAACTGAACATGAAAATCCATGCTGAGTGTTGGGCGAATCCTGCTATTTATCTTAATGCCCTGCAAACATGTGTATGTGTGCCTTGCTTTGTTCTGATTCCATAATAATAAAGCAACTCTCTGGTTATGGTATGCTTTTCTAACTTACATGCAGCTAGCTATTTCCAAGCCTCCATCCGATCTTGTTTTATGTTACATAGTGTTATATTGAGATTTGAAGGGTAATACAATTCCTTAACTCCATAGATAAGCTATAAACATGTTTCCATAACCACATATGTTTTGTCACAATGACCAGTTTACATGGATATTGACCCAGGTCTAATCCAATCCTCTGGCTATAATGATTAGCTCATGGGGAGGTGTGATTGCTAATTTTAACAGTCAGCGTGACACAACCTTGAATCACCTGGAAAGAGAGTCTCAATGAGGTGTTGTCCAGATCAGGTTGGCCTAAAGGCATGTCTGTGGGGGGTTGTCTTTATTATGTTCATTGATGTGAGAAGACCCAGCCCACTGTGGGCAGCACCATTCCCTAGATTTCTGGTTTCTGGGTGCTGGAGTGTATGAGTGTAGGCAGTAAGGTAAGCACTAGAGGCATGCATGTGTCCATTTCTCTCTGGTCTAGCCTGGCTGTGATGCGACAGTTTCAAGTTTCTGCAGCCTTGGTTTCTCTGCAGTAATAAAATGTAATATGGAATTGTGAGCGAGAATAAGCGCTTCCTTCCTTAGGTTGCTATTTGACAGGGCATTTAATCACAGCGACAGAGATGAAAGTAGGACGGCAGATATGTACTTAGGTTGGTCCAATCAAAATAAAGTTTAGGGCTTTTACTTGGTGATTAGGCAGAAGTCGTCCTCCTCTGATTGAATTTCAGCCACAAAAGTAGGAGGGTGCCGATGCAATGGAAAAATATAGGAGAGAATTTCATTCTTGGTGATGCTGGATCAAGTCTTGCCTTAGGCCTCTCTACAACTTATCTTCTGAGTTATATGAATCAATTTAGTATTTTTTTACTATTTAACCAAACTTGAATTGGCTTTTCCCAATTACTCATTTTAAAGTACATTCCAACAAACCATCTGTGAAATTCTTTGTACAGGTTCATAAAATCGTGATTAAATGGAATTTAGCACCCCTTTCTCCCTCCCTTTGATATTGATTTCTCATTGTGAGAAAATACCTCTTTTTCTGGCTTTGCCCACTAGTTTCTTTAGCTTGTTTAATGTGACTGGTTCATTGTCAGAATCCTGACAAACTAATTCTTAAGTTTATGGGACTGCTTAGTGCTGACCTTCAGGGTGATGGGTATTGTTCCATGGGGGTATGTTGAGAGAAGATCTTGATGAACTTGCTGCTTGCCTTGATGGTACTCTTGGAATAGTTTCTTTACCTAGTTTCGTTGGCTTCTCTAAAGTAACAGTCGGTTCTAGACACACCTGATTGCTAACACTTGACATCTTAGTACTGGTTACATTCTCTGGCTCTGCTTCCTTCCTCTGAAGTCTGAACCCTTTGTGTGTTGTGATGGGAGCCATATTGGCCAACACAGTACTTAGCTTATAATAGGTTGAATTTAAATGTGAGGAGCCTGTCTAACTCTGACTTTGACGTCTCAGAGAATATTAGAAGATGTCGTTGAAGGCTCACACTCTTACCAGTCTTGTTTCTTCACTGTCTTAGTCAACTTGCGTATTTACATTACAGAATCTCACAGAATAGTTAATTTTCAGAACTAGATAGACCTAGTGGTGCTAGACTGTGACCTCAGCCACACATGGGTTTGGGGAAGGATCATAAGTTCAAGGTCTGCCTGGACTCTAGATGAGTTCTAAGATAGTCGTCAACTTAGTGAGACTTTATCTCAAAATAAAAAGTAAAAAAAAAAATCTAGGGATATAGTTGGCACTGCACCTGACTAGCATGTCTTGTGTCCTAGCTAGGTTCAATCTCTAGTAATACACACACACACACACACACACACACACACACACACCTTTTCATAGCACGGAAGTCCAGTGCCAGGGGCTCTGGTGAGAGTTTTCCTTCTGTGCTCTCACATGGTGAAAGGTGGGGAGAGGAGAGGGACTAGGGTTGATATCTTTTTTTTTTTTCCTTCAGGTGCATGTTAGTGAATGCACAGCCTTATAAATGGAGAGCATGTACCTTTTATCACTGAGCTACATTCCCAGCCCTGATCTCATCTTTTTTTAATCAGGAGCCTACTTCTGTGACAACTGACACACTCTTGCAAGAACAACTTTAACCCACCCACAAGGACAGAACCCTCACAACCTTCTTACCTCTTAAAGGTGCCATCTCTCCACACAGTTGCATCGGAACTCAAAGTTCTAACACGTGAATGTTGAGTAGTCATTCACACCACAGCAGCCACTTTTCCCATTTGATAAGGTCCTGGGTTAAGAACTTTCTAGTAATGTATGTCTCACTGTTTTCTTCTTCATATTCCCTTTAAGAAATCTGTGCATTGGGCCAGGTATGGTGGCACACAGCTTTAATCCCAGCACTCATGGGGCAGAGGCAAGCAGATCTCTGTGAATTTGAGGCCCACCTGGTCTGCACAGTGAGTTCCAGGAAGCCAGAGCTACATAATGAAACGCCGTCTCAAAAAGCAAAGCAAAGCAAAGCAAAGCAAAACAAAACAAAATGAAAGAAATCTATGCATCATTCCTCTGTCCTCCACTGGCCCTGGGTAAATGTACTGAGCATGAACTTGGAATATCACATTAACAGTGTGTTGTTCTCACCTGGGATGCATATGCAGTGTTTCTTTAAGGACTAAAGATGCTTGAAAAGCCAACAAGAGGCTGCAATCATCCAGAAAACCTGAGTGTTTATTGTTTCTAATTTTATTGTAGAAGTTCCAGGTTCCTCTGATACAGGGAGAGTTATACATGAAACTATACTCACCTGTCTTTGGGAATTGTCCACAAACATACACACCATCAATTGCTGCTAAATGTAGAACATTTTCCCCTGTCATCACCAAGATAACTTGGGATTCGAATTCACAAACATTTAAATGCAGTCACTCTAAACATACTGTGGCCTTGACTTGTATTTTCTCATTTTCAGTGATAGGACCATTTTTAAAAAAAAGAAATAAAGCATGCTATCTGTGTGAGCTGGTTCAACAGAGTGCCCTGAAAGTCCTGAATAAATTATAGGTAGATTTATGGGTATTGCTCAGGGCCATGGTAGATTGACTGGGTTTAAAAAAAATGGGGTCTATTTATCCTGTAGGTCTAGCAGGTCTTAGGTATTAGGGAAAAGAGGTTCCTGAGTGAAAGCTGAATTTCTCTGATCTTACAGATTGCTTCCTGTATATAGAGAACCATCTCCAGAGTGGAAATAATTGATTCACATTAAAGTGACACGTTGTCTAATTGGTCACTCAGGAAAACGTTCTCAGTGTGAAGCGACTAACCTTCTGCAAAATCACGGCAGTAAGACAGCTTTCAAAGTCATCCTGATACTTCAGACAAGAAGAAATCAATGCTATCCCAGATGAGTGGGCCTTGTTTACATGCTGTGTGCATCTAAGAACACTTCTTGTGGCTAATGTTTCCTGGGGTTTATCGCACTGGCTACTCCGATGCTCTCATTAGGAGGAGATGACTGGAGATGAGATTTCAGAGTTTCTGTTTAGCTTGGCCACTTCTGGGGATGTCATTGGATTTACTGGTCTGTGACTTTCCATCTTTGTTGATGAAGAGTTGTCTTGTGAGCTGTGTTCATCAGGGAAAACAATGCAAAGATGAGCAAGAGATGGGTTCTGCATTAAAGAGCAGTGTTTCCTTAAATTGGGGCCAAAATGTTAGCAGGAATGGGAGAGCTTGAAAAGTGTCACTGGGTAACTACAGTTCTTAACTGAATGATCAGAGACCCTGGAAATTATAAATGCCTGTGTAAGGAGAAGGACTCTCCTATTTCCTGCTGAAGGGAGTTGTGTGCGCTAGATTCTTGCAGTGCTGATTATGTGCCTCCGCTTCTCCTTTCTGCCTCGTGGAACTTCTCTTGCAGACCTCTCTTCAGTGGGGTTGATCCCTAGCATGACGGCTGTCTTCACTGACCTTGTGTACTCAGCTTTTGCCACTCAAGCCAGGCATTCAACCACTCACACTATTTGGTCTGTGACTAGCATTTTAGAAGTGAAATAACGACAGTTTCATCCCTCAAAATAGAATTTTCTTTTTCTATTTTATCACTGAGGTAACTACCATTTATATACTGTCATCTAATAGGTCATCTGATTGACAATACAAAGGACAAGAAAAAAAAAGAGGTAAATGTGTAGAATACTATTTAGCCTAGAGTAAACATGTAAAACATTTAGAAGAAATTAATATGGATTTATATTTTGACCTAATATCCATTTGAGATAAGAACAGTGTCCTATTTTTAAAATTTGTTATTTTCTTTATGAGTATGAGTATTTTGTTTCATGGATATGTGTACCACTTGCATGCAGTGCCTACAGAGGCCAGAAGAGGATGTCAGGTCACACGGAACTGGAGTTATAGGAGGTTGTGAAGTAACATGTGGGTGCTGGGAACAGAACCTGAGTCCTCTGTAGAGCAGCAAGTGCTCTTACAGGCTGAGCCATTTCTCCAGCCCCCAGACAGAGCTTTATTTATCTTTGTAGTCCTCACAGAGCTCAGAACCCACTGGGTGAAATATATGTGTGATTGACCAGTTGATCAGAACCTTTTAAAATAGTTACTATTTTTATTACTTTAAAGATTATTTTATGTGTACAGGTGTTTTGAACCCTTCTATATTTCATAAAGTGTTTCTCTAACTATAAAAACAATAGGTGTCTATTAAAGAAGATGAAGACAATTGCAAAGAATGTATATAATAAATACATTTATCAGAGACAATGATTTTTCTTCCATGTTTTTTGGTTGGGGAGTATGTATTTTCACTCTGAATATATGAGCCCTAACATAAATGCAAGCAAATTCCCTCAAGTACTGCGGAGTTGTAGTTAGATTATTCTGGAGCTGCTAGAACCTTAACCGTGGGAGTATGAAGACTAGGAATGTGGCATAGAGGACAGTATAAGAAATAATAGGCCATAGACTTCCTGTGCAAAGGTGATCTCATGTTAGCCCAACCCCTTCTGCTTTTCTGCTCTACTAGGAAGAATGACCTTGAAGGGATGTGTGTGTGTGTGTGTGTGTGTGTGTGTGTGTGTGTGTGTGTGTGTGTGTGTGTGTGTTGTGGAAGGGGATTGTATTCTGAACAGAGAGAAAGGCCTTGGCCACAGCCCAGTTCCACGGCCCGGACACACAAGAGAGCCCTCTGATGTCTCTGGAATGATTTAGCTTTATTGCCTATTGTCTCTCTCTCCAAATTGCCTTCAGGATGAATGTCCCAGCCAGAATCCATATAGAGGACACTGGCTTCCCAAGTACCTTCCTAGATACAGATGCTCTTTCTTTTTATGAAACATACTTCAAATTGACCATTAACAGAGGCTGCATTTTGCACCTTATGAAGAGGAAATTATACCACATTAGAAGTTCTGCTCTCTGGCTTAGGCAGTGAATTAGATGAGGGTTACGGGCTGGAGTGCTTTCCTACTGGGCATAATACTCAATTTATTTTCATTCACGCTAATTTCTCTGTATCACTGAGTGCACAGGCATTAAACTGTTAAATGCAAGCAATTCCCAATTGTCCGACACAAATAGAAATCTTTAATGAATAATAATAAAAAAGAAGCCTACCAATGAAACCAATATGCAAAATGTGAGAACCTGGTAATCAGACTTTCTACCTTTTTATAAGGGCTTGAAAAACTTTCCTTGAAGTTTACTTTGAAAAGACTGGAGAGCTGGCTAAGTGGCAAAGACATAAGTTCAGATCCCTAGAATCCACATAAAAGCCAGGCACAGTGCTAGCTCTGAGGGGAAGGAGACAGGCAGGTCCTGGGAGCTTGCTGGACAGCTGATCTAGCGGAAATAGTGACTTTCAGTCTCAGTAAAAGCCCCTGTCTCACAAAATATGGTGGAGAAATGATTGAGAAAAGACATCCTAGTGTCAACCTCTGGCCTCCACACACACATCGCACACATGCACATACACAGGCACACACAAGTAAAACTAAAATAAAAAAGACAAAGCAAGTACACACAAATGGAACAAAATGGAACAGAAGTAACATAGTAAATAAGAAGCATGTACATAAAAGCCTTTATCTGGTGATTCCGGGATGGTTCAGAAAAACATACTCCCTCCCTTTGGCTCTAGCAATAAAGTAGTTTTGCTGCTGATATGACAGGAGATATTAATCTATGCATCTCAATAACATCAACCTAATGTCTTCCTGGCCTCTCTGGCCTGTTAGGAGTAGAGTCACTTTAGGAAAAAAGAAGGTTTTTCCTCATTAGCCCTTCATTCGCAAGCATCTGGTTCTGCGGGGTTGCATCCAGCACAAACTGAGTCTTAAGCCTCTGTCCCACCAGTTTTATTGCTCACTAGCTTCACAGTAGGAGGCAGTCCAAAGAAGTTTGTTCCGAGACACACCCAGGTGGGCTCGGGCTTTCCCCGTGAGCAGTGTGTCTGAGCTCAACTGCTTCTATTTCTGTCATCACATTCCTTATCTACAAAATGGGCAATGAATAACTGTCTGCTCTGATTTCCATTATCTCAGCAGCAAATTTTAGAACAAATAAAAATCCACACAGAAGACTAGAAGGAAAAAAAAAGCAGCAGGATGTCAACAATTGCTGGTTGTTCTGTCTATGCCTTTCAACTTTTTAAAAAATAGACGACTATTATCTCTGTAAGAAAATTATGATTTCCATTGTTTATGTGTTGTTGTGTTCAAGCACACATAGATTAAAATAACCTTTGACATTTCTTCTCCTTTTCCTCCGCCCCATGTGATGTTTCTTTCCAAACAAAGAAGAGTTAAGACTGATAGACTTTGAAAGCAAAGAGCATATAAGGTGCACTGGTTTCTAGCTGTTGCTGTAACAAATGATAATAAATGGCTTGCTGGTTTAAAACAACATAAATTCGGATGTGAGGCAGTCTAGCTGTGACATCTGTTACCCCATGATCACCAGGTTGATGTGGCTGATCTGGCTGGCTAAGCGAGTGTCCCCTTCCTCCCTGACTGCTCCTGTGCATCCTTCCCGAATAGAGGAAGGCAGGTCTTCGGTTAAGAGTATACAATCGGCTGTGCTCCTCCGCTAAAACAATATACATTCATTCCTGTGTATTTCCAGAGGTCAGAAAACTTACATTAATTTTATGTCACTAGCATAAAAATATAGGAATGTCTGCTCACATATGGAGGTCTTGAGGGAGAATTTGTCTGCTGTTTGCAGCTTCCAACGGCTGACTAATGCTTGGCTGTGGTTCCTTCTTGCATGTTCAAAGTGCCTTGCTCCAGTGTCCTCTCCCATCACTTCACCTTCTTCTTTTATGATGGTACTTGTAAATCTATTGGATGGGTTCAGATATCCAACATAGTCTTCCAGTTTCCATGCCAAGATCCTTAAGAAAACATTTAAACAAGGTGTGTCTGGGGTGTGGAATGTGGCAGGCTCCTGTAGCCCCATCATTCAGGAGGCTGAAGCAGAAAGATCATTTCGTTTTGGAGATTTGAGTCCTGCAAGGACAAGTAAATAAGATGTTGCCTCAAAAATAAAATAAAATAAAATCGAGGCTACGGAGATGACTCCATTGGTAAAGTGGTGGCTGTGCAATCATGAGGACCGGAGTTTGAATCCCCCAGCATGACAGAAGCTGCATCTGACAGTATGTGTTCGTAAATGCTCAGTGCTGGGAAGTTAGAGACAGGTGGATCTCTGGAGCTCATTGGCCAGTCAGTCTAGCTGAATCGGTGAGCTCCGGGGTCAATGAGAGACTCTCTGTCAAAAAACAATGGTAGAGAATAACTGACAGAGACACCAGCTGGTGACCTCTGGATTGCACACACATGTGCACACACCACAAATGCAAACACACATAAAAAAGTAATAAAGTATAATTTGCATGGTCCATTTCCCATAGGTTGTTAATGGAACTTTTGGGGGAAGTGATATTACTCATCCCATCCCTTGGTTCCCAAATGAGAGGGGAAGGATTAAAGAAAAAGCGTGCAAGGGAAATCAATAACAAAGTCCCTTGTAGTGAAAAAAGCAGAGACTCTCTACAGGATATCTGTTCAATTCTTGCAGACTAACTATATTGGACCAGCTACCTGTTAGGGAATACAAAGTGTTTGGGTTTGGTGTGGTCACAGAAGCTGATGTATCCTATTGAAAACACCAAAATGACTGTCCCTAGCAATGAAAAGCTGTCAAAATCTCTAAAAGACCAAATTCAGTCTAAAGCTATTACATTTTCTTTGAAATGTCAGTTCCTAATGTTTAAAGGCACAGGGAAGGCCTCCAGTCAGAGAGTGAGCTTTGATTCAAAGGCAGCTCGTATTCTCCAGCTTGGTACTAAGGGGTGCCAAGAATAATTTTTATAACAAAAAGAAAAAAGGTTTAAATTATTATTTTTGTTGCAAAAATGCCACATTATTAAAGTAGCATCAGGAATGGATATAATCAGATCTCATCTATTATTAATGAGGTTCTGCCTTAATGTGATCATTATAGGTGTGTGCCTGCCACCTAGAAGCTGTCGTCTAACAGAATAACAACCCGAAATAATGAGTTGCCAGTGTGATGTTTTTCTTTTGTGAAAGTTTATACCTATAGGGCTGCCTTTTCCTTTTCTTATAACAACAATAATAAACTGTGGCATTTTAGACAGAGACAGGTGTAGGTTTTATTTGTAGTATAATGGTTTCTGTTTTGCATCTTTACAGTTCAGATTTACTACAGAGCAAAACAAGAGTATTTTTTTTTTTTGGTTTTTCGAGACAGGGTTTCTCACTTGGTAGCCCAGGCTGGCCTCGAACTCACAGAGATCCGCCTGGCTCTGCCTCCCGAGTGCTGGGATTAAAGGCGTGCGCCACCACCGCCCGGCGAAACAAGAGTATTTTAAAACTACCATTTCCACTTGTGATACTTATTCAGAGCTAGGGAATTCACATGTCTTTCTATAATATGTGCTGAGAGAGAGAGAGAGAGAGAGAGAGAGAGAGAGGTGGAGGAGAGAAAGAAGAACCGCACATCCCCAGCAGTTTAGTTTCCAACACTGTCCTTTAAAGCAAGTTATTACAAATGGTTGTGTTGAGGCATGCTTCCCAAACCCTGTTTAGTTCTCAATACTGTTGAATTCTACAGGGCACAGACAAGATTAGGTAGACTTAAGTTTCAAGAATAAAAATGAGTTCAGAAATGAGAGTATGGAACTCAAAAATTCAAGTATCTGGCAATAGCAAAACCATCCCTGAAAAGGCCATACGTGGTCAGGTCTATCACATCCCACTAACTAGAACACAATAGCCCCACTTCCTCCTCGTGATGCCCCTTCCTTGAAGGTTACATCCTCCCGATGTGCAGTGTCGCATTTGCTCTCCTGGCCTGGCCTTGGACAATCCTCTATGATCTCTCTAAACTGTTTGTCACACTTAATCTATTGTGGACATTTAGCATTGATGGTGGGGTGCTGCTTTCAAGACTGCTCCTCTCCTTTGGCTTCTTCAGCTCTTGTCTTCTCGATCCCTATCTCTGCCTGTCTCTGCATCTCTCTGTCTCTCTCTCTCTCTTTCTCTGTCTGCATCTCTGCCTCTCTCTGGGTCTCTCTTTTTGTCTGTCTGAATGTCTCTGTCTGTCTGTTGGAATCTGCAACAAATTGGTTTCACACTCCTTACATAGCTGAAGATGAAGTACACCACACCTTTGGATCAAACCCAGTGCCTTGTTTTGCTAAATAAGCACCTTATCAGTTCAACCACATCTCCAGCCCTATCATGATTCATTTTTTATTTGTTTGTTTGTTTTGCCTTCTCTTTCCTTTGTTGTGCTGGCTTAGGTGACACCAGCCTTGTTTCTACTAAAGAGACACAGACCTGAGTCTTTGCCCCCTCACTGGTTGGCTATACAGTCTGTCAACCTGTGCAGGCCCAGTTTGGCTCAAAGGCCCAGACTCTCCAGCTTCTGTCCTCACCTGCCCTTGCTGTTCTTCTTGGTGAAGGGTTAATACTCTTCTGGAAATACCTCTGTTTAACCTTGTGATGCCCACACTCTCCTCACTTTTCTGTGAGAAGATATTTTGTCTCTTGCCTGTGACAGTAATCTTCTAACCAGTCTTTCTGCCTCTACCCAAGACAACCTTGGTGGAACCATGATACTGTTGGTAGTGGTCCTTTATGCAGTAGTTGTCCAATGAGTGCTACTTCATTTTTTCCTGTGCTTCAGTGATTTTATCTGATAAGCTGAGAGATTTAAGCTAGATAGCTTTCATAGCTAGCCTTAGTCCGAAGTTATGTCTCCAAGAAATAAAGGACAGAGTTTTCATTTAAGTTCTGCCTGAAATCTTATCACTGATGAATCTAGCTCTAGTTCCAAATAGTGATCCCAATATTTGAGGCTCATTTTCACTCTAAAACTCATATACTTGATCATTGTCAAGAGTATCTAAACTCTAAAGCTAACAATGCTTAGAATATAAAACAGGCTCTCATGACTGATAGGACATTAGTTAACTTTCTATAGAGTGAATTATTAAAATACCATTTCCAGGGCTGGAGAGTTGGCTCTGTGGATTAGGTACTTACTTGTGCAAACATGAGGACTGGGCTTTGGGTCATTAGTACCCACTTAAAAGCTAACTGTGTTGGTGCACACCTGTGCAGAGACAAACAGATCCTAGGATCTCATTGGCCAGCCAATCCAGCCCGAATGACAAGCTCAAAGTTCAGTGAGAGACACTGTCTCAAAAATTAGACAGCAGTAGAACAAGACACCTCATGTTGACATCTGGCCTCCAAATGAGCATACACAGCCAAGTAAATATACACAACACATAACACATAACACAGACAGACAGACAGACACACACACACACATCATTTTTCTATTCATAAAATATGCTATAGGGTCAGTTCTGCTTCCAAACAGTGTATGTCTCCTTAGAACCTCATTTTTCTCCTGAGTTGAAGGATTTGATCACATACTTTTATGTGCAAGTCTTTATAGTTTTTTCTTGGAGTGACATGAACCTTCATCTCTCCAGTCTCAGACTGCAGGTAGTGTAACTGCAGGAGCTCCAGCTGCAGGCCCAGGCTAGGCTTCCCAAAGCCATTGCCAGATCAGTTCCTGGGAGACACAGGACTCCATTGCTTGATGACTTTGGCTCAAAAACTCCTTGTCTGTCCTGCCAAGCTTTTCTCAGAACAAATTGCACATGCCAATGCTTCCACCCAATTTTCCTTCCTTCCTCACATTGGGCCTGACTATTCTCAAACTCCTCAGGCTCCCTCTCCCCTTTTTCTTACAGATTTGTCTCATCATGAATGTTCCCCATGTCTAGTGACTAGCAATTGGGTGAGTTGGTCTAACATTCAGTCTGCACTTGCTATGATAGGGAGTTTATTTCTATTCTGGAGAAAAAAAATAGAAAACTTGGTTTGATTTTAACATTGCTAAAGACTGACTCTGTTCCCTCTAAAATTCAAGCATCAAAACCAGAGACAATGTAATGGTATTTAGAATGGATCTTTCAGGAAGTAATTAGATCATCAAGGCTTCCCCCTGGAAAATGGGAGTGTTCTGGTTTCCTTTCTCTTGCTGTTTCAAATACCATGACCAAAACTAACTTAGGAGATAAAGGGATTTGTTGGCTTACACATTCAGGTCACATTCCATCATGGATAGAAGTCAGAGAAGGAACTCAAGGCACGACTGCTAGCTATTCCATGAAACATTACCTCTAAACAGGAATCTCACAGCCAAGGAAGTACAGCCATGGAGCTGCTCGCTGGCTTGCTCTCAGGCAGGGATACATGTCTAGGGATAGTGTCATCCTCAGTGGGTTAGGCACTTCTGAATCAATTAATAATCAAGATGACCCCTTGAAGACATGTCCGCAGGCCAATTTGATCTATACAGCTCCTCAATAGAGGCTTTCCTCTCAATGATTCTAGGATACATCAAGTTGGCAATTAAAGCTCACTGACACGTGGCTGAGAGCCCTCATAAAAGGGCTCACACGCCCCTTTGCCCTCTTTTTCTTGAGAGCACAGCATCCTTCCCCTCCAGACAATGCAGTGCCAAGTCCTCATCTTGGAAACAGAACTTGGATCCTCAGCAAACAATGAAACTCCCATTGACTGGACCTTGGACTTTCGAGCACTCAGAACCATGAGACTTACATGTGCACTTTTTATAAACTACCCAGTTTCATTCAACATGAATTAAAATAGGCATCATTTATCTGTCTGTAGTTTGTCCTGCTTTTACCAGCTTCTACATTGTCACCTTTTCTTTAGAAAGTTTCCCCCCAAATCACAAGAAAATACATTGATGAAAAGAAATAAATATTACTCATAATCCTTCATCTCTCATATAACCACTGCTTTCTGATCTTTTCTGCAATTAATACATCAACAAAAGTTGATCCTGATAATGATGTAATAGATGAGCTGGCAAATATTCCAAGAGTCAGATTAGTACATGAGTCAAAGAGATTCATTGTAGCTTGTCAACTCTGCTTTAGCAGGGCAAACGCAGTGGAGGTAACCACAGAAGTGAGGCTCTGTTCTGATGAAGAAAAATAACCAGTGGCAGAGTCTAGCTTTGGCGCCATGATTATCTATCTATCTATCTATCTATCTATCTATCTATCTATCTATCTATCGGATAGGATCGCATTGTAGCTCAGGTTGGCCTCAAATGCTGTCGGTAGCCGAGGATGACTTTGAACTTGTGATCCTCTTGCCTTCATCTCCAGAGTGTGAATGCCACCATTCTTGATATATATGGTGCTGGTGATCAAACCCAGGGCTTCCCTCATGCTAGAGAAGCACTCTGTCAATTGAACTACAGTCTCAGCCCCGATCTGTGGTTTCAAAAAGAAAAGATCTTGTTAAAAGATCTAATCTGTCTGAGTGGTGTTGGTTTATGCCTTTAATCCAAGCATTGGGAAGGTAGAGGCAGACAGATCTCTGTGGGTTTGAGGTCAGCCTGCTCTACAGAGTGAGTTCCAGGACAACCAGAGCTATAGAGAGAAAAGAAACCTTGTCTTGAAAAACCAATAAACAAACAAACAAACAAATAAATGAAAATAAAAAATAAAAATATAATAAAAAATAATGTAAAAAAATCTAACCTTTTGTCTGACTGGGGATTTTCAGATCCCACCCAGTAGGCCTGTAGAAAGGAGTCCAGGGACTTACATAAAGTGGCACCTGGAGCAGGTGACTCCAGCAGGGTCCTGGGTAAAGTGTTTTCCTTACCTCTGTTGGGCTGGACGGACAAGCCGTAGAAGGTGCGAGAAGCTCATGTTTGTGTGACGTGGAGAGCAGGGGAGTAGGAAAGCTGACAGCCACGCTGTGGTCTTCCGCCGCTGTCAGGCATGAGTTGAGTAGGTTGCGAACCCTTCCTAATGTGCTTTTCCCATTTAATTTTGTGGCTGCATAAACTTTCATAGCAAATAATGAGTCGGGGCTGTAGCCCAAATGTGATGGACTCTTTATGTATCAGGAGAGCCTGCAGAGTACAGCTCTGCATTCTAATAGCCTGCTTTACCAGGCGCCGGCTGGGCTGAGCAAGCTTGTTTTGGCTAGAAGAGGGATTCTGTAGAACTCAGAGGAACCCACCAGAGAGCTCCTTGGCCTCACTGCCATGCTTCCGTCTCTGCGGAGGCATTTTTCCTCAAGACTTGACAGCTGTTCTCTTGGGCCAGAGTGAATTTGTCCCTCAGCTAGTATTCTGACTGTGTCTGTCTTGATTTGAGTGTTGAAGGATAAATTCTTACCTGGGAGTTCTGTTCCAGCATCCACGCTGGTACTCCTGTTCATTGACTACCTGTTCTCTCGCCCATCTGCTGCGGTGGCACCATGCCTGTACCAGGCCTGACTCCTGGCAGGGGGAGCTCACTACAAAGGGCTGGAGTTTCAGTGCATCCTGTGTGGAGGGGTCCCTGACAAGAGAGGGAAGAGGGCACAGGGAAGCCTGAGAGAAGAGGCAGAAAGCTACTTTTTCTTGCACTGTCCTCGATCTCAGGCACCTGGACTCTGCTGTACTCTTCCAGGAACATAGCCGTTTAGAAACCTGGATGCGAGAACTTCTTGGTGTCTGGGGGATGGTGAGTGTTGAAATCCAGATCCAGTGCTCACACTAGCCTCAGACATCTAGCAATCAACATTCAAGATGAAAAGAGTGCTGAGGAGGAAAACATTATAAATTGATAATACACAGCGTTGTCCCATTTGTGTGTATGTGTGTGTGTGTGTGTGTGTGTGTGTGTGTGTGTGTGTGTGTAAGAGAGAGTGAGAGAGAGAGAGAGAGCAAGAGAGAGTGAGAGAGACAGACAGATGGACAGAAGACAGAGAGTATTTCTGAAGGTAGATGATGGGATTATATGTACTTAAAATTTTTTCATTTCTTTTTTTCTGTTATCTGCAGTTTTTAGAATATATCGATAACAAAAAAGGCAAAATAAGACAAAATGGTTGTAGAATATTAGGTACGAAACAAAACTTTATTGCAAGACCTAACCTCTGGTTGAGGAAGAATATGTAAACCATCTCTAACTTGCCAGGCAGTTGATGCTAGGGGAAGTTCAACTTGGAGCTGCAGAGCACCCAAGTTCTGGGTGCAGAAGAGGTGGTGGTGTGGCAGCTGGAGCGGAGACATATACAAGGTTGGTTCTGAAAAAAGGTGGGGTGGGGGACAGTTGAAGAGGGCAGCAATGCCTGTGATTCTCAAGGCCTCTTCTCACTCAAACAATTGAATTAAACTGAGCCACAGGGCTTCTGTGAAATCCTCAGAGGTTTCCCTTGTAGATAGAAAATAATTTCAGACACAGACCAGGGTCTAATTCTCACAGGAGTCAGGATGATGAACCAAACTGTTTTTGTCTAGGAGGAAAAGACAACCCCTGAAACCACATCTTAGGCACTCTGGCGTGCATTATCTTTATTTTGTCTCTCTGCTGTGGACTTTATCAGTGGTCAGCACAGCTCCAGGGTAGTACCAGCAACCATCCATGGTACCAAACAGTATTTCTGGTCCTCTTGGAAATGTTGCATTTAATCCCCTCCAAATCTTTCAGGGTACATGTTCACTTAGGATTTTATGATTGAGGACTTAAGCTTTTTGCCTGGAGTCACCAGGTACTCGATTGTATGTATGCAATAAAATGTCAAAATTCTAGAATGTGAAGGAAGTCTAGCCCACTAGTGGCTGGCACTGGGATCAAATCCATGTCCCCTAACTCCCACTCTCATGTGCATATGGAAGCTCACTCCTGTGAGATCCGTCGTGTTTCCTCCCAGGTGGGCTATGAGTTCTTTATGGATAGGGTTTTATCTTCTGATTTCATTGTTCCATCATGCCTAGGATAAGAGAAGGCACATAGCAGCAAGGTAGTTAAGGGAATGGGCAATGCCTATGACATAAAGACGTATCTATGAAGAATGAGCCCCATCAAGTGGTGCGATTTCTACCTGTGAGTGAAGTGGGAAAGGCTGTTCCACTAATTCTCTGTGTGGTTGGAAAAGGTACATGGGATTTAGAATAAAAAAGGTTTAGATTTTATTTTTTGTTCTTTCCTCTTTCTTTTTATTCATTCTAGGTGTCTTTTACATCATGTATCTTGATCTCATTTCCCTGTCCCTTCAAATCTACCCTCAGCCCCTGCACCCCCTCCCCCAAATAAAACAAAATTTAAGAGAAGAAAGGGAAAAGAAAAAGAAGAGAAAAAAATTAAAAATTTCATCATGGAAGCTGCAGTGTGACACAGTGATTCATGCGGTAAACCCTTTTATCCATGCATCATTACTTGCAAGGGTTCATTGCAGAGTTATGGTTGGTTCGAGGCCTCTGGTTTCTAATACACTGTTGATGCTGGGCCCTCAGTGGGCCTTTTCTTGGATATCCGGTTGTTGCCCTGTGTTGTGGAGATCCTACAGCTTTGGGTCTGCTGGTCAGATTCCTCCACGTGCTCCAGCAGGTCATAGGTGGGGTGGATGTTGGGACAGGTCAAGTCATAACCCTGGTTCTGGGTCTGGGCTGCTGCAGGTTTGGTCCACCCATCAGTTCTCCCTGTCCTCACCACTAGGGTAAGCGCTCCAACATTGCCTCAGCTAATTCACCTCTTGCAGCAATAACGGAGGGGTAGGGTTAGTTCTCCAGCTTTCACACCCTCAGGGTCTGCTCTCCCACATCTCTACCATCAGGGCCAGCTCTATTGTGTTACCCCTGAAGTACAGGGGCCACTCTTCTGAGTGCTGCAGTTGATAAGGGGGAGAGTCAGCTGTCTCATCTGTCGCAGGTGGTAAAGGGCGAGGGGTAAAGGGGGGTGTCTCTCCCCCACCCACCCTGCTGCAGATAAGTAGTGGGGGCAATTCTCTTATGCTTACAACTTCAGGGCTGGCTCACCCATACCTTTGCTAACAGAATTGACTCTATTATGTTATGTGGGTGAGGTTCAGGGTCTGCTCTCACAAGTGTTGCAGCTGGTGGGGGGCAGGGACAGCTCTCCCACTCTTGACACTTCTCATAGCCAGCTCTCCTACCTGCCTCAGACATTGATGGGCGGCGGGGGGGTGGTGGTGGTGGTGGTGGTGAGGGCAACATTTCCCAACCCACGCCACCACAAGACAGCTGAGTAATGGGGACAGTTCTCGAATGCTCACAACTTTGGGGCTTGCTTACCCACACCTGTGCTAATAGGATTGGCTCTATTGTGCTGCCCTGATGAGGTGCAGGGACTGCTCTCCTGAGTGTTGCAGCTGGTAGGGGTCAGAGATAGCTCTCCCATTTTTATAACCACAGGGCCGTCTCTCCTACCTGCCTCAGTCATTGATGAGCAGGGGTGGGGGGCGGAGGTCAACTCTTCCCCCACCAGGCTGTCTCAAGACAAATGAGTAATGGGGACAGCTCTCTCTTGCTCACTACTTCGGGGCTGGCTCACCTACCCCTGCACCAACTGGGTTGACTCTATTATGTTGCCCAGGGAAGGTGCAGGACCTGCTCTCCCAAATGTTGCAGCTAGTGGGGGCAGGGACAGCTCTCCTCTTGTGACCTCAGGGTCAGCTCTCCCACCTGCTTCAGGCATTGATGGGCAGGGGGTGGTGAGGGAGAGGGCCTCTTTCCCTTGCCCATGCCGCTACAAGACAGATGAGAAATGGGGATAGCTCTCCTATGCTTAAAACTTTTAGGCTGGCTCACCCATACCTGTGCTAAAAGGGTTGACTCTATTGTGCTTCCCTAGGAAGGTGCAGGGCCTGCTTTCCAGAATGTTGTTGCTGGGTGGGGGGTCAGAGACAGCTCTCTCAAAGGTTTAGATTTTAATCTATTTGTGTAGCTTATGGCTTTGAGAATAAGGGAAAATAATTAGGTACTCAGCTTCAATTTTCTCATATATAAAAGGGATTAACACCTATGTCTCAGGGCCATTAAGTAAAAGTGCCCTGCACAAAATACTGTGGAAACAGTGATTATTAGATCCTCCCTATTAGGAGAAGCACCTCGGTCACCTGCATTAAGCTAGCTCATCAGCAGAAGTGCAGCATTGCTGATGCAATGGTTCCACCAGGCCAATTTTTGGATCAGAAACATTTCTACTTGTAGGAAATCAAGATAAGTACAATTGCACCCCCACTGAAAGGTACATTATTCTCAATAGGCAAGAAGGGAAAGCAACTTCAAGTTTCACTGATGGATTCAGAAACAAAATATGATATATATATATATATGTATGAGTCTACCTGTATGAGGGATGTGGAATCATTGGACTCTTAGAAACAAAGTAAAATGGAGTTTGCCAAGGAAGGGGAATGCAGAGGCACTAAACAAACAACAAGTTTAAGTTTTTCAAGATGGAAAGTTCTGGAGATCAGTTGAGCAACAGTGTAAACACACCTAATTATACAGAAGTGTGTATTTAGAGATGCATATGTGGTATATGTTTATGTTATGTATATTGTATCACAATTAAAAATAAAAAGGCTGGGCCCAGTGGCACAGGCCTGCAATATCAACTGCTGTGGGATAATGTTTTTGTACATTGGTTTAATATAACACTGATTGGCTAGTAGCGAGGCAGGAAGTATAGGCGGGGCAAGCAGACTAAAGGAATGCTGGGAAGAGGAAGGCTGAGTCAGGAGTCACCAGCCAGACACAGAGGAAGCAAGATGACAAGGCAGACCTGAGAAAAGGTACCAAGCCATGTGGCTAAACATAGACAAGAATTTTGGGTTAATTTAAGCATAAAAGCTAGTCAGTAATAAGCCTGAGCTAATGGCCGAGCAGTTACAAATAATTTTAGGCCTCTGTGCAATTATTTTATAAGTAGCTGTGGGACCACAGGGCCAGGCAGGACACAGAAAAACTCCAGCTACAATCAACTATGTGGTAGCCAGAGGCAAGAGTATTGCAAGTTCAAGGTCTGCCTGGGCTAAAGAGTAAATTCAAAGCCAATCTGGGCAACTTAGAGGGACCCTGACTTAAAATTCAAAGTACTAGTAGTAGTGTAGCTTAGTGGTAGAGTACATGGCTTAGTAGTGATTACACTAGGCTTAATTCCCAGCTTAGCAATGAACAATAAATAAATAAATAAATAAATAAATAAATAAATAAATAAGCCTCTGCTACATTTTTTATTTTATGTCAGATGTACATTAAGCCTCATTTATTTCCCATCTGCCCTGAAAACCTGAAGTTATTGCTTTGGAAACACAACTTCATCTCCACTGCAACAGGTGGGAAGGAGCTTTGTAATTCTCAGACTAGCAGCCTTTCTCTGTTAATGTCTTTCTAATTATCATGTAGATGTAGCATCCAACCATAATTATTATCAGTTAATTAGACCTTAAAATGTATCTTTGATAACACCTTTGGCATTTAATTATGTAACTGGAAACGTATGAATGTCATTAAGGGGACATATGACTACAGTAAAGTGTAATTAGATCTCATTTTTGTTTCTTGATATCCTATTGATTAGAATAGTTTCGTAGTTTTTACATCTTCTTTTTAAATAGTCACATGAAATTGATAGTTTAAGGATCAAGCATACATTTTAATGAATGTTTTAAAGGGATATTATAAAGAGAGAAATCATGAGGAAAAGAAATGTGGCTGTCTGTTTCAGATGCCATTTAACAAAAGTTCATAATAAATATTGCTTGTTTTCAAGTTCTTTTTTTTTAAACCTAAAACAAATTAAGAACTTATGTCATAAAAAATTAATTCCTGCTGTTAGGCAACAGAAAAATAACCACCAAACTGTTTTTGTGTTATTGTGAAAGAACCAAATATGTTTCCCCAAAAGTTGTGCACATTTTTAATGCACTGGCATCCATTCAGGAAATGCACAGTGAATCTTTGTGTTAAATAGGAATCCCTTTTTAGAACAATGTAGTTAGTTTCATTTCTTTGTAGGAGAACTAATGATCAGCTTGAAGGCAGTTTAATCTGGTAGGATTGGCTGATAACTCTAAAGTCTTTCCAGGACAAAGGTCTGTCCCCTTTGTATCTCCAGATCATCTATAATGCCTAATCATCTGGTCCATAGGTGCTTAATGAATATTCATTGCCTGTTAAGTTAGTTGCTTGGGAGAAATTGACTTTCTTTCATGTGGACAATGAAACATACCTTGAGAAAAACCAAGCCAAGATTCTGACCTGGGGAGTCTGCTGGGCCATCGTGTCTACAGAAGGGGCTGGTGAGTGGGGGGAATAATGGTATCCCAGTGGGAGGGATCTCTGTCAGCAAAACCAGGTGGAAAAGAAAGCTCCATGATGTTTCCTCCATTTTGAATTTATATTACTAATTTAAGAAGGATAGATGAGTTGATTTATGGAGTTTTAACTCCAAGTCCTGATTTGTAATAAAAATGTGATAAATTAGCTGAAATTTGGGTACTATTTGAAATGTAACACAGATGAGTAAGCTCATTGCTCAAAGCCACAAAGAATGAAAGAAATCATTGTGTAAAATCAGTGAAGTATGAGGCGTGTATCATTAGCTGTAAGTTTTGGTAAACACAGTTCTCATTTTTCAATTGAGAGCAAATGAGGAGATATTAGATTTTATTTTGAAACTGAAGCTCTGCTAGACACAGAATGGCAACGGTCCTGATGCCACACAGCAGTTTAGTGGTTGCATATAGTTTAAGAAACTGAATGCATAATCATGTTACCCCTTCTATTTTTTTTAACAAGGTCTTTCTTATCAAATACAAACAGCTTTGATTTGAGTATTTGAGTGGACTAACTTACATCCCTGAGATGAGTAACTCTTGTGTAAGAGGAAGTATGTAGACAACATATCTGCTCCAAAAGCTGCATTGGTGGATGTGGGGGACCCAGAGGTGATCTGGATCTGGCTGAGACATCTGTAATCCCATTGGTTCATTCAGAAGATCTGGATGGCTAGGTGGGTTTTTCCTCCTTCCCTTGCTGCTCTACTCCATGCACATCCTTTCTGAAACTGTGCTCTTCATTAAAGAGGAGGATTTCCCCTTGATAGATGAAGATCATTGTAGTTGAAATTTTCTCTGGTCCTACTCAGCCCCCCGAAGCCCACAGCTGCTTATAAAATAATCACTCAGAAGCTTATATTAATTAAAACTGCTCAGCCATTAGCTCAGGTAACAGTTGACTAGCTCTTACACTTAAACTAACCCATAATTCTTATTTATGTTTAGCCACGTGACTTGGTACCTTTTCTCAGTTCTGCCTTCGTATCTTGCTTCCTCTGTGTCTGGCTGGTGACTCCTGACTCAGCCCTCCTTTTCCCAGAATTCTCCTTGTCTGTTTATCCCACCTATACTTCCTGCCCGGCTAATGGCCAATCACCATTTTATTTATCAACCAATCAGAGCAACACATTTACAGTATATAGAGCGATATCCACAGAAGATCATTCTTTGGCTCAGGATACAACAATAGCTGCACTTATCCACCAAAACCTCAGAACAAAGTCTCAAAGGGCTGCACTGGAAACCATGTGCATGCTTTGTATTATTCAGATAATCTCAAATTATTTGTTTCTTGGAAGAAGGGAAACCCTTAGCAGAGAGTAGAGGTAAGTTTAGAATTAGGTTGGTTAAAAATCTAACCCTCTTCCAACTTCCTACTTCTGTCCCACTTTAACCCCTTTAAAACATTTGCCTCATCATTAAAGAAGAGAATTAACAGGATCTACCTCACAGCACTAGTAGGGATTAAGTGTGTACTAGCTGGTTTTATGTCAACTTGACACAAGCTAGAGTCACCAGAGAGGAAGGAGCCTCAGTTGAGGAAATGCCTCCATAAGATCCAGCTGCAAGGCATTTTCTTAATTAGTGACTCAGGGGGGAGAGCCCAGTCCACTGTGAGTGGTGCCATCCCTTGGCTGGTGGTCCTGGGTTCTATAAGAAAGCAAGCCTTGGAGAGCAAGCCAGTAAGCAGCACTCCTTCATGGCCTCTGCATCAGTTCCTGCCTCCAGGTTCCTGCCTGCTTGAGTTCCTGTCCTGACTTACTTTGGTGATGAACAAAAATGTGTATGTATAAACCAAATAAACCCTTTCCTCTTCAATTTCCTCCTTGGTCATGGTGTTTCATGGCAGCAACCCAAGACTATCTATCTAAGAAATGATCAAAACCCTAACTAAGACAAAGTGAGGTGATGTTTGTGACACACTTGGCACTTAATAGGCACAAAGTAAATGCTTTTCTTTGAGGGTTTATTTTATACAGTGTCTTGGTAAGTAACTCTTACTAACTTAGAACATGCAGCTATCCTTCTGCTTCAGCTTCCTGAGTGCTGGGATTACAGGTATGTGCTGCTTATCAAGGCAAAATGTTTAAGGAGTAGAGATAAAAGGGTAATTTCAGGCATAACACATTTCTTTGGATAAAGTGAGACACACAAAAAAATTAGGCCACTTGTCTCAGCTGCTTTACCAGAGGGGAAATGGGCCCTTTAGCTCCTGCTTCTCAGGGTCAGGACTTCTTGTTATAGTCTTTCAGAAGTGCTTAAGAACCATTGCAATGTGGTACAATACACTATATTTATTAAATAAATAAATAAATAATATTTTGACTATTTTTTTTATTTATAATGTTAGTACCTGGGAATCATAAGTAATAAAAAAAACTGCCCTGGATGATATTTAATGATTAAGGAAGAAGAATGCCATTATTTTCCTCTTACAGAATCTTGATGCTTTCTCCTTGCATTTGTGTTATCAAATGGTATTTAATGGCGGTTGTGTCCACTCTAGGTCTGAGTGAGATTTGATGAAAATTAAGCATGTTTCTCTTCAAACTGAGTATTTGAATATTTGTGTACATTTTCTGGATGGAAGGAAAAGTTACAATCCAGAGACCAATTATGAGTACTAGAGGGTATCACAGAGACTTCACCTTTTAATACAAAGCAGTCCATTGCTAGAAACTTTCACAGGCAACTTGGTACAACTGAACTTCATCTTTAACCTTTTGCTCTGATTTATGTGATTAGGCCACTGAAGGAAGTGGTTTCAAGAGCATGATTAAAACACTTTGAGGAAGTAATTTCTGTCTTCAAGTACCCTGTGTGCGTTGGTGGGGTGGGGTGGAGGAGTGTTTGTCCTTTCTCATCAGAAGAAAAGCCAGGAAATGAAGAAATATTGACTTTTAAACATTGTTCTCTGCAGAAATGAGAAATCATGAGATAGCAGGGCTTCTTCCCAAATGAATGCTGGGATAGGGATGGCCCAGTTCAGCACAGAGAGAATTTCACCTACTTCCCAGGATTTTCCCTTTATGCCCTTCTGAAATTAAGAAAAAATGTTTTTTTCTTTTTTTACTAATTATGAACTTATTAGAAACAACAATACATGGCTACCATCTACTAGGAGATGACATTATTTTTAGAAAACACATTTTAATACCAGAAAAGTAGGAAAGACATACTTTTATGTCAACTGATACTTATATCCAAGAGAAGGCAATTGTTTTGCCAGTCTTTGTTTTTTTCATTCCAAGAGACAAAATTAGGCTGTGGACTAGGTTTGAAATTGTTTGGAATAATTATAACAGGTGGCATTTGCTAAAAGGCATTGCCTCTTCACTTGGGTCCACAATGTAACTTAAAGCAGGATCAAACTGTGGCATCTCTGTCTTCATGGGTGTCTGTCTCTTTCCCCACAGGTACTCAAGGAGTACCTGTGTAAAATCCAGTGATCCTAAGATATCTCACCCCTACTAGGGAAATGCTTCCCTTTTGTGGGTTCTTAGTCTCGTTAATAAAATCATTTAGAAATGGACTCAGAAGTTCAAAGAGAATTGCATTAATGCTTACAAGGAAAACAACAGGGAAGGTAACCTGTAACATTTGGTAATGTCTAGGAGAAGGTTGATAGGGAAGAGAGAAAATCATGCCTTTTGAGTTAGGATCAAAAACAAAACAAAACAAAACAAAAGAGCTGGCATGTTCAGCAATGGAGGCTGGTAAGTAGCTGTAGAAAGTGGGGGAGGGTCTTCAGAGAAAAGTGAGAAAGTCCAGAGCATCAGAGAAAGCATGCTTAGGATTTTGGTTGGTATCTGAAAAGAGATAAAGATAATGAAAAAGAAAATTTACCTTTTTGAGCTAGATTTTTTTTTTTAAAAAAGGGAAAAAAAAAGAGAAAAAAATAGTCAGGGTTTGCAGTACTGTATGGTGGAAACCCTGTAAGCAAGTACACCAGGGAGGAGTTTCTCCAAGGGATAAGCACATATTTCATTAAGGGGATAATTATTCCTCCCATCTCCTTAACATGCTTCCAGGTGACTCAGCCTACTCAAGAAGTTGTTTTCTGATCAGGAAATTCACAGACTCAGATGGATTAAATCCTAAAGGAAAAAACAAGAATATGTAATGTTTGATCTTTAGGGTAGATCAGAATGTCATGTCTCCAAAAAGAGCTAGAAATAGAACTGAGATCTTATTCTTTTGACCAGAAGGAAGTAGCTTTCCCTTAATTGATCTCAACAAAGTTATGATAGCTTCACCTTTTCATACGTATTTTAATTTAAGCATAAAAAGTTATAGTTCCCTTTCTAGTGTTGCTAGAAAAAAGTGAAGTAGAGTCCATCCTCTGAATAATCTAAGGCCATTCATCCTGTCTATCTACCTAATATTACCCCCTTAGTAGTTGAGCTGAAAAAAATAATTTAGGAGATGGCCCTTGAGAAGATATAGCTATTTATGGCAAAAAATGGGGCATACAAGAATTTGGGATCTCCATTTTTGTTGACTTTGAGGCCTGGATCAAGGAGATCTAGATAGATGGGGCCAGATTGCTACAGGAGCTTCTGAATGCATATTGATTATAAACAATAAGATAGAAAATTAAGACAATCATTGACTATACAAGGTTCCAAAATTAATGACATCACTACTAAGATTATAATAGATGTAACCCACCCCAACCATTAAAGTCCAGTGATCCAGTTCCAAAGCTGATGGATATCTGAAAAGGAGCTTGGGTTCCATCCTCATATATGGCTTCCAAGCAGCTATGTTAAAAGAGAGGAAAGAGTCCAAGAAATCCAATTAGAAACTAGAGTTCCCAAACACTTTGATAAGAAGCAAGATCATCTCTCAAAGGAGGATAAATATCTGTGGTAAGGCTACATGGGGGAACAGTAGCAATCATCTTATAGAGGTCAGAGTGATCCCATCAAGTGATGACAGCTATAAAAACTTCAGACCACTGTGGTGATATTTTATTTGTGCTGAAATGTGATATTTTATTTGTATGTTAATACATAAAGTTTGCCTGGAGATCAGAGGTCATAGTGAGCCATAAAACAGAAGTCAGGTGGTGGTAGCACATGCCCTTAATCTGATCACATGGCAGGTGGAGTCTCTGTGTGGTCAAGGACACAGCAAAGTGTGGTGACACATGCCTTATTCCCAGTACCAACCATAGAGACCTGGAGGTCTGTATAGATAGGCAGTGACAAGGAAGTGATGTGGCTGGGCTTAGAGCCAATGAGAAGGTAGAACAGGAAGGCATTAAAAGCACAGGTTAGACAAGAAGAAGCTCTCTCTTGGGAAGCTACGGCGTGGTGGTAAATTAAGGCTATTTCTCTGATCTCTTTGGCTATTACCCCTGTACTTGGCTCTGTGTTTCTTATTTAGTAAGACTGTTTAGAAATTCATCTATGGCCACCATACAGAACCAGAACTCAAGATAATGACCCACTAGACCACATTCTGATCATTTCTGCTTAATTACGTCTTCCTCTTACTTCTAATTCTTCCTTTGTTTAGACTAAGGCTTGGGGTCAATGCCCCAAAGCAAATTTTGTGTTACTAGCTCCCTTCAGCTACTCCTTTTTCTTTCATTCATTGGTTCAATTTTCTTTCTGTACTTTCTACCAGCACTTATCTCTTTAACTGGAGTATTGGAATGGATGGCTAAGCTTAGCCTACTGGGATTAGAGGAACTAGGGTTTTTGCTCTAGATCCCTGGTGGCTAGTCCTGCTCAAACCCAGTTTTCATTAATTTTAGGCAAAAAGAAAAATATTTTCAGTATTGCCTTTGTGTCTCAGACTATGTTTAGAGGCTCCTAAATAGTCTTTAAAAATCAATGTAACATGTAGGTATTATGTATCACACCACCTCATTACAGGCAATATATATTGTAGAGAGGAGTGTTTGAAGACACAACTAAGTGTAACTGGAAGGTTCTCTCCCACCTGCCAATTCCTGAATAACCACTCAGAAACTTAATATTACTTATAAATGCTCTATCGGTAGCTCAGGCTTATTACTAACTAGCTCTTACACTTAAATTAACCCATAATTCTTATTTATGTTTAGCCATGAGGCTAGGTACCCTTCCTCAGTATGGTATTCTAATCTTGCTTCCTCTGCATCTGGCTGGTGACTCCTGACTCCACCCTTCTCCTCCCCAGCATTTTCAGTTTGACTTTCTTGCCTAACTTCCTGCCCAGCTAAAAGCCTGCCAGCTTTTTATTAACCAATGAGAGTAATACATATTAATAGCATAGAAAAGGATTGTTCCATAGAAGCTAAGTGTAGCAAGACTTAGAAGTCTGAAGAACCTGAGTAATGACTCTGAACTTTGTGTCCTTTGTCATTTTCTTCAGAGGAACAGGCTCCTGAGCCACCACCTCACAGTGCTTTACATCTCAACAAGATACTTCTAGAGGGAGTAGGTTGTGGGTGACCTATCTGAGTCCATTGGTGCACTGAACAGTGATTAACGTTTAAACTGTATGTGAAATAGACTCCTACTTAAAGTCCAATAATCTAAGACTTGGAATCTATTAACTTTCTTTGGAAATAATCATAGATGCCTGCTGCTTATCATGAAAAAGCCATGGCAAATGACCAACTCTCCCACCTCCTTTCCATCATCTGCAAAAGTGATTCTCCACTGAAAAGATCTGCAAATAGTGCATGCTGCAACATCGAATGTTTCCTCATAGCTATAATTGTTGTGCAAACCATCTTGATTACAGAGAGAATAAAAGTCTGCAGAGCTCCCAGTCTAGGTGAATTTGCAAGTATGCACCCAATTTAAAAAAAGGTGTACTATGATGTTGATTTAAGGGTCATCGAGGACTCTCAGTGTCAGCTTAGACATGGCAGTGATAACAGGGGAGTGTTTCTCCTTTTCATCTTTCTCCTTTAGTTTTGTTGACTTTGTGGGAGGGTAAGTATGAGATGGAGGAGAAGATACAGACCTGGCAGCAGTGTTATGTACCTGTAGTCCCAATTTCAGAATCAATTTATCAAAAGGAGGTGAGAAGATTTAAATGTCCAGAACTAGGTGCTAGTTGTATATTAGAGAATCAGTCAATGTATTTGCTGACACACATAAACACAAACACACACACACACAGACAAAGAAAGAGGAACAAAATTTCAGTGGAGGAAAAAGGGTAGAGACAACTGACATTTTGTGCTTGATGGGTGCTAGACTTGTGTATACATATTATTCCTTTGTGTGTGTGTGTGTGTGTGTGTGTGTGTGTGTGTGTGTGTGTGTGTGTGTGTGTTAATGGGCATCAAACCCAAGGTCTTGTGCATACTAGGCAAGTATGCTACCATTCAGCTACATTGTTAGCCCTTTCTTACTGACCTATGCAATAGCCCACTGAAGTAGGTTGCATTAATTCACTGGTAAGGAATTTGAGGAGAGGTTGGTATACATGAACCTAACATTTCATGGTTAATCTTCAACTCTAAATCTATCTGATTTGAAAATTCATGGTCTTTGTAACTTCAAAGTTGCCTCTCAAAATGATTATCCTAAGAAATGAACTCTTAGGAAATAAAATTTCAGACCTTTGGTGGTATCATTTGGCTAAAATTTTCTTTTTAAAAGGCTTGAATGTTGAAGGCTTTATCCAGCTGGTGGGGCTATTGACCAATGACTGGCTCATGAGGGCATCCATTTCACTAGTGGGTTACTCTGTTGTTGGATTCTTAACTGAATGGACTATTAGGTAGGGCCTAGTTGGAGGTATGCCACTGGGGGCTGCCTTTGGAGGGTTTATCATGCCCCTAGTCCTTCTCTCTCTGCTTTATGGCTGCCATGAGGTGAGGCGCTTGCCATGTCCTTCTGTTGTGATGCTTCTGCATTATCATGGCCCTAAAACCAATAGAGTTAGCCATAAATTGAAACATGTGAAACCATGAACCAAATTAAATATTTACCCCTTTAAGTTGAATGTTTTTCCTTAGGTATTTTGCCACAGTGATTATAAACAAAAAAATAAAATATAACACAAACAAAGCACCAACAAACATTTCTAGACACAGAAACAATATGGTTACAATGGCTGTTTGTTGGGTAAGCAGCTGTTAGCAGGACCAGGATACCATAGGCTGGGACATAATACAAAAGGATTCACACCTGCAACAGAACTCAGGGAAGCTCTCCAGTGTGGTTTAATCAACCTCTCAGTCTGCCTGGTGGATGTAGACTGGGGAACTTAACTTTTTTGTTCTTTTTTTTTCTTATTCCACATGAGACAGGATCTTACTTTGTGACCCAGTCTGGCCTGAACTCATAATCCTTGGGCCTCAGCCTTTTGACTATTGGGATTCCAGCAAGGCATCACTATGCTAAGCTAATGTTTCCTTTTTTTAAAGCAAAAAACAAAACAGTCAGCCAATGAATTTATCTTCACCTTGGGGAAATCATTCATTTGATGATGACATTTAATAAATTCATGTTATTTCCTTCAAGGTTCTGTTTGTAAACAGAAAAGTGATTATGAGCACCCTTGTACTGTTAACTGCTCTCTAGCTCCAACATCCATAGGCTCTGGTGGCCATGGTTTAATTTTCTACTTTGATGAGATAAATGTTTTTGGTTCCCATATAAAGAGTGAGACATGAAGGATTTGTCTTTCTGTGCCTGAGTTATTTTTCTTGACCTTATCTTCTCCTATTCTATTCTTGTTGCAATGAGTGACGAGGTTTCATATTTTCATATTCTCTCTCTCTCTCTCTCTCTCTCTCTCTCTCTCTCTCTCTCTCTCTCTCACACACACACACACACACCTCTCCTATTTATTTTTTCAGTACTAGAAATTAAACCTAGAGACTTGCACATGCTGGATAAGCACTCTACTAATAAGCTACAGCCCCAGCCATCATTCTTTTTGGTGGATGAGCAATACCCCTTGTGCATATATGCTACATTTTAAAGTAATAAAATAAGTAATTTGTGTGTGTATATGTGGGTGTTTGTGGATGTTTAAGCATTTGCATTTGTATGGAGGCCAGAGGACAACCTTGAGTGTTGTTCCTCAGGATCTCTCACTGTGACCCAGGGCTTACCAATTTGATTGGGAAGGCTGACTAGACAGCCATAGCATCTGCTTGTCTCCTCCTCCCTAGTGCTGACATTATAAGCATGTGCCAACCTATCCTTTTATGTGGATGCTGGAGACTGAACTCAGATTCTCATGCTTGTGTGATAAAGCGTGTTACCAACTGGGCCATTCCCCCACCTCCACATTTTCTGTATCTGTTCATTCGTTGATGGACACCTAGGTTGTTGTTGTGTTTATAGTGAACAATGCTGCAGTAAGCATAAGACTGCAGATGTCATTTAGGCATACTGATGCCTTCGCATATGCTTTCTTATTACAAATCAGGGCCTACTCCATCAGAGGACATGGAAGCACATGCCCCTGTGCACATAGACATAACCAAACTATAAGTCATCTGTGGCCATGCTTCTGAGCAACCTGACAGAGATTTCATCTCCTATTTTCTCTAGCTTCCATCATAGTTATAGTTCCTTTTATGAATGTCATATTTTGTGTAAAAAGTGTCCAGTATATAGTTTCTGACTCACTCATCTTCAGCTATTTTTCTATGTATTTTCTTTGCTTATTTGTTAATTATTTTATTATTCAGAAACAAACAAGGAAATAAAGCCTTGCTTCTTGTTGTGGGCCTATGCCATGGAACTTAACATTATAATAATAAGTCATAAGAGCCAGAGATGTGGAGGGCTGGCAGAATGTACAGGATATATGGAGGGATCTGCACGTCATCTTGAATTTCTTCTTGTATAAGTCTTCATTACCTATTTATTTCTTTTGCAGAGATGGACTTGGACTTGGACTCAGAGCCTTGGTCCTGTGTGCTCCATCACAAAGCCACCATCTCAGCTCCACAGCTGCTTGCTCTCTGGTGGCTGAATTAGTGCGTGACTGAAGGAAACTTTGTTTTACACAATGGGTAATTCCAGACTGTGGATTTAAGTTTTTTGCCTTCAATTTCTAGATCTTCTATTTGGCACTTGGCTGATTATAATAGGCTAGGAAATGGGTCTCCAAAGAAGATCTATGCCCTTATCCCTGAGACCTGTATATGTTGCCTTACAGAGGGAAAGCATCTTTACAACAAGATTATGGATTTTGAGATGAGATAATCCTGGAGTTTTAGAGTGAGTCCTAACTGTTATATATGTATCATTTTAAGAGGGTATGGAAGAAAACCCACATACGCACACTCATACACACATGCTCCCATGCACATATGCACACACACACACACACACACACACACACACACACACACACACACACTCACAGAAGGCAGTGTGAAGACCAAGCAGATTTGGAGTGATGTCACTATAGATCAGTGGTTCTCAGCCTATGGGTTGCATATCAGATATTCTACATATCAGATATTTACATTATGATTTATAACAGTAGCATATTTATAGTTATGAAGTAGTAATGAAGTAATTTTATGGTTGGGACTCACCACAACATGAGGAACAGTATTAAAGGGTTGTAGCATTTGGAAGGTTGAGAACCACTGTTATAGACTAAGTAGTACTGGCAGCAACCAGAAAGTGGAGAAGATAGGATTGACTCCTTCCTAGAGCTTCTGAGAATATTATGGTCTTATGACACTTTGATTTCAGCTTAATGATGCTAACTTGGGCTTCCTGATTCCAGAAATGTAAGAATATAAGTTTCTGTTATTTTAAATCACCAAATGTGGTAATTTGGAATAATAGCCACAAGAAACTAGTGAAGTGATTATATTTTTTTGCATTTGTTTTCTTGTGTGTGGGAGGTACATATGCCATGGTGCACGTGTGAAAATCAGAGGACAACTTACAGGTGTTTGTTCTTTCATTCTATCATATGGGCCCTGGAGATTGAACTCAGGTCATAAGGGTTGGCAGCAAGTGACCTTACCTAACAAGATGTCTCACCAGCCCAGTGCAGTAATATTTTTTTTTTTTTTTGGTTTTTCGAGACAGGGTTTCTCTGTGTAGCTTTGCACCTTTCCTGGATCTCACTCTGTAGACCAGGCTGGCCTCGAACTCACAGAGATCTGCCTGCCTCTGCCTCCTGAGTGCTGGGATTAAAGGCGTGCGCCACCACTGCCCGGCTCTCGGTGTAGTAATTTAGGTGTGTGTAACACATTCACTTTGGCTCACATGTGTGAAAACTCAAATAATAACAATACTCACCTCATAATGTTATAGTAAATATTAAATTTATATTTACATGTTTATAATGTATGCATATGGCTTTAATAATCACAAGATCTCTATAAAGCAGTGTTCATACATATAGAGACTATATTATGCTTTTCTTGGTCATTCTACACACACACACACACACACACACACACACACACACACACACACACATAAAAATAAAAAAGGCAGAGGAGTCTAAAACTACAGAGAATGGCAGTACCATGAGTTGAGAGAAACCTAGGTCTCTCCACCACTGTGTGGAAGAAACACAGTTGACTGCTGTGGGTTGTTCTGTATGGCAAATGTGTTGCTCTGATTGGTTAGTAAATAAAACACTGATTGGCCAGTGGCCAGGCAGGAAGTATAGGCGGGACAAGGAGGAGAAGAATTCTGGGAAGTGGAAGGCTGAGTCAGAGACACTGCCAGCCGCTGCCATGACAAGCAGCATGTGAAGATGCCGGTAAGCCACGAGCCATGTGGCAAGGTATAGATTTATAGAAATGGATTAATTTAAGCTGTAAGAACACTTAGCAAGAAGCCTGGTACGGCCATACAGTTTGTAAGTAATATAAGTCTCTGTGTTTACTTGGTTGGGTCTGAGCAGCTGTGGGACTGGCAGGTGAGAGAGATTTGTCCTGACTGTGGGCCAGGCAGGAAAACTCTAGCTACAGTTGACTGCAGACACCTGCATGGGGGTGACATGGGAGTAAATGGAGATTTATTTCTCTATACTGCTGTAAATCATTAATTTGATGCCTACTCTTAACAGTAGCCAGCACTGCACTAATACCATTTCAGAGTTCCTTGTGCTTTTGAGGCATAAAGGTCACTAAGCATCTTTTCCAGACTTTAGATCTTGTTGGGGGAAGAGTCTGCCAAGAAAAAGTTGTTGATGCATATACCCGACAATTTTATTCTTGAACTTATTGGAAGCAAATGAGCACAGAATCCATAAAGGCCATTTTCAGTGTGCCACTTTTCTGATTCCAGTTGCATTCTAATTAATATCATGGAGCGTTAGCAAACTAAGTAAGGAGCAATTATTAGCTATCAGATTCTGGGTCTGGGAGAGAAATGATAGTACATTGTGCATAATTTTTGCATCATTAAAAATTAAATCCCATAAGCATAATGACTCAAACATCAGACTCTGACAGTATCTGCAGATGATAAACTGTGGGATGTAAGAAAACAATTTACTATGTAATGGTGCAATATTTTTTAGTTAGACAGAATTTCTTCAAAAAAAAGGCAAAAATATATTATGTATCAAATTGTTTCTAGAGATGGCAGAATGAGAACCATTATTTAATGTTGTTTTCTCTCATGTTCAATTCTATGCACATATAAGGATGGGCTGTTGTATAGAGAACTTTTATAAATTTTCTATTTTGTAGAAGGTAATTGAATGAGAAGAACATGGCTTTCATTGTCAAATAGACAGACTTGTGTTTGAATATTAGGTCCGTGACCTCTGTAACCGTGTGAATTTGTGTAAGATTCCTAATATTACACATTTTCGATTTTGTCACCTACCTTCTTGTCTAGAGTTTTTGTGCAGATTAAGTGAGAGGACATAGAGCAAGTGACATTGCATCCAGCACAGCACAGACACTTAGTTAATGACAGTTCTCTCCTTTCTCTGCCACACTGAGCTAAAGGGGGTACCTCATGTGTCTAGCTTGAACCACAGTAGAGACCAAAACCTGCTTGCTGAAATCTCACAGGAGTTCCTGAAGACTCATCTGTGAGATCTGTGAATGCTAAGCCAGTTAGGGGTACCACCACAGCCAGCTTCTATGGAGGGTCTGAGAAAAGACTTTCTGGGTGCCTTTTGGTTTGTTTTTGCTTTGCACTTGTTTCTTCAGTGATGTCAGGCTTTCAAAAGAAATTAGATATAGTTTATATGCAAGCCTACTAACAGTACTAAGACATGTACTCATGAGAAGAAGACATTTACATCTGGTATTGGTTCCAGAGGCAAAGTACTGCAATGCCAATCCTTGGCCACAGAAAATCCAAGAGACTGGATTATGACTTCTAACTGGTGGTGATATGACTTCTACTTTTAGGTGCAGTATTTTAAATTCAGTGTATGTATATGTGCCATAAGAGGGTGTTGGATCCCCTGGAGCTGTAGTTACAGGCAGTTGTGAGCTGCCCAACATGAGTGTTGGGAACCAAACTAAGATTCTCTTGAAGGGCAACAAGCACTCTTAGCTACTGAACCATCTCTTTAGCCCTTTATTTATTTGTAAAAACAATATTGTTATTAATTCTTTGAGAATACTTAAAGTGTATTGTGATCATTCTCACCCCTGAACTCCTCCCAAATCCACTCTCCCTACCCATCCAACTTTGAGTCCTTTTCTCTTTCTCCTTCCCTTCCTCCTCTTTCTCTCTCTCTTTTTCCCATTGAGTCCAGTTTCTGTTGTCCAAATAGTCTTAATGTGGGTTTTGCTCTCGAGTGTGGTCAATCTACCTGGGTTCATTTTGTTAGAGAAAGATGACTATCTCTTTCCTGGTAGCTATCAAATGCCAATAGCTCCTCAGTTAGTAGAAGGATTTGGCACCTACAGCCTCCCCACAGGCTGGGATTTCATGTGGCTTCAGCTTTCCCAAGTCTTGTCCATGTTTTTACAATCACCATGAGTTCATACATGCAACTGCCCTGCTGTGTCTGGAAAGCACTGTAAGTTATTCTCCATCTCTGGCTCTTGCAATCTTTCCGCCCCCTTTTCCTTGAAGTTCCCTGAGCCTTGGGGTGGGGTGTGTGTGTGTGTGTGTGTGTGTGTGTGTGTGTGTGTGTGTGTGTGTGTGTGTTATGTGTGAGTCTCTGTATTAGTTGTTAGCTACTTCAGGAAGAAGTGTTTCTGATGAGGGTTGAGGGATGCACTGATCTATGGGTATAGTAATACGTTATTAAGAGTCATTTTAACACTGATTCCATTGATCAGATAATAATATTAAGTTCTTCTATAGGGTCTATGAACTATCTAGCCACATGCTTTTGTCCCTGTTAACAGTGTCATGAATGAGTTTCATCTCATTGTGTGGACCTTAGATATGACCAGAAAGTGATTGTTTACTCCCACAACATTCATGCTCCTATTATACTGGTGGGCATATCTATCATGTATCAATTTGAAAAGGAAGTTTCACATTTGCAAATATTTAGCATTGTAGTTTTCTGTCATTTATGGATTGCCTCTCAATCAGTGCAGTTGTGTGTGTTGGGGCCATGTGGTACTGAAGAATTTACATTTTTATTTATACTTTATGAGATGGAATGAGAAAGAGAAAAATCATACATCAAATGGATTGGAAAGAGATGAGACACAATGAATTGGTGCCAAACAAAATGATAGCAAAGATGAAGAAATTTGGCTTGCGCATGGGCATCTAACCATCTTCCCAGTTCTGTCACTCCTGGTTTGTCATCTGGCTAGCTTGCACCAGCCCTTTGGGCTTGGCTTTCATGTTGTAGAATGTGGTTGTGAAGAAAGACGTTACCTAGGTGTTTTTACTTGTCTTGTTTGTGTCTTGAAACCACTGACTTCAACACCTAATTCTTCAAGTGTCTGGGGGAAATCACTGCTGGAGGTTTAAAAGTAGAGTTCTAGTACTTTGAAGAAGGAGGAGTGTGGGTGAAACACCAGAAACTGAAGATGATATAACCTCTTGTTAACAGTAGTGATTGTAGACTATAAATAGAGTGAACTGTGGAACTTTAAGCTCAGTGTGACCTAACCACAATGATCACACAGAGCCATTTAAAGAGGAATTAGAAAGATGTGTGTTCATTTGGAACAGCTTCTGTCTGCTTTTCAACCTTTGTAGTAATAGATAGATAAATAAGTAAATTCATTAAAAAAATCAGGCCGATTCACCAAATATTTTACATGTGCATGCATGCACACGACTATAAAAGCTATGATTGGATACCAATAACTTAATAGGATCATCCAACAATAGATCACAGGAAAAATTGAAAGTAGAGTGCTTTTAGACAGGAGAGAGGGTGAGACATGAGGACACTGCCTTCTATCTTTGAACATCTGACATCTTTTTGTGTCTTTGAAGTCTTGTTTTTTTATTATAATATTAATGGAGAGGCGAGAACAGAAAGGGGGAGATAGCACACATTTATTCTTTCTTGCTCAGAGTGAGAAGATTGTAGCTTTCAAAAGGCCTAGAAACTTGGTGAAAAAAAAAAACACAGATCGATGGTTGGGATAAATAGAGATTTCATTCCTTGTTTTACTCCAAGAATATTTATCACGGGTTTATTATAAGTCAAATCCTAAATCACAAAGGAAAAGTGAATGGGAAAAGATAACACAGTGTCTGCAATATGTCTGACTTGATGTGGAATTACAGTTGCAATATGTGAAATTTCCAGGGAGCCAGAGAATGGGAGTGTGGGATGGGGTGGTGGTGAGGCTGCCTAGGAATGGGGTGGGGGAAGTGACAGCTCCAAAAACCATATGGGAATGTTTTAAAGAAAAATATTTTGTATTGGTAGAAGTATTAAGGCAACTCCACGTAGTTAAAAGGGAGGTTTATTTTGTGGGGTAACTTACGAGTAAAGGGATAGGTTACAGGGTCTGGGAAAGGTGTAGCGCCGTCCAGCGGTGTTCTCTGAAGAACTGTACTCGGTTTACCTCTAGCGTCCAGGATCCAGAAGCCAAGAGTGCCCGCTAGGGTCTTAAGGGCTCCTCTCTCGGCCGCCTCATAGGCGGGACAGTTACTGGAAGCCTCAATGGGGGTAGTACTTCCATATCAAAGTTGGAACAGGTACCCACTACAATTATGTGGTAGATTAATGAGAAGAGAGGTTGCTGAAAGCAAAATGAAGGGCCATGGCGAGCAAGAAATATACTGACAGGGTTAAAGGTGTTATTGCAACAATTGGGCCTGGAATTACAGCCTTCCAGGGTTAACACGGTGCCCGATAGCTCTACAATCAAAGATGAAAAGGAGAAGAGATGTATTTATTCTCAGTAAAGAGATAACTTACGATTTTCTTTATGATTTTTTTTAACTGCTGTAAACTGGAGAAATTAGGCCGATAGAAAATGAAAAGTAAAGGGTCCCTGACTATGTTGTTCCTTGATAGAGATGATCTTATTAGTCTACGCAACTCCAGGACATTATACTCACTTTGCACAAATATAAATGAAAACTCAAGAGATTTTAAGTACTACCTGGCCAAGGCCATCCAGCTGGTTAAGTGGTAGAACCAGGATTCTATGTGCTTTGCCAGTGAAATTGGATGAAGCAGGTGCAGTTTAGCCAGGAGACTGAAACCATACCAATTAACTTTAAAGAAGCAGATGCTGAAAACTGTATCACTGATGTTAAGGGGTATGGATCCGTGGGTCTTGTGCTGAGAATATTTGATACCTTGGGTTTGCTCCTCAGCAACCAGGTGGGGAAACCCAAAGTACAAACAGGCAAATACACATCAAGGGCCCACAGAAGTAGCAACTGTGGGAAGGAGCCAGTGACCTTGGGATTGAGGGAATAAATGGAGGAGAGTGGAATTAAACCTAGAAGCCCCTGGGGGCAGTGCTGGCTGGGTTGGTACCCGTGGGAGCTGATGTTGAGGGAACTGCAAACTAGAATCAGCTGCTGCTACCAGGGTGAGTTCTTGCCACCAAGAAACTTCACGAGGGTGATTGATGCTCCAAGAAAAGGAAGAGGAGACCCCAAACCCCTTTTCTCCTCCTCCTGAACGCTAGTTTCCCTTGGTGCCCCCTGTTGGCAAAAGCCACTGACAGGGGAGGAAGGTGTCAGGTCAACAGAACCCAGAAAAGAATGTGGGTCTGCAGCAGGAGGCTAGTTTAACGACTACCACAAAGAGACGGTCGGAACTATGGGTTCGCCATGCCTGTCTCCAGCAGTTCTGAAGTATTGTGTCTAACAGAAGGAGTAACAGATTTCAATACTGGTTTTGGAGAAATTGACATGAGCAGCCACGTTTCACTAATCTCTGTGAATTAGTGTAAAACTTGAAACTACAAAATACATTAGGAAGAAGCATAGCTCTAGCATTTAAGCATATACAGAACTACTTTAATTGGATGTTAAATAAAAACGAATATTAATTGTCCTGTGCAATGAGGTAGAAAAAAGACAAGTAATTGTTTAGCTACTGAATACTCTGTTTTGGGACATAAGGACAATTAACTTAAAAGTCTTGCTCAGAACATATACTTTTCTCCCCATCAAATGTTTTTCTTTTCCAAAAGCAAAAAGAACAGAACAAAGCGAACCCTTCCCACAAGAACAACACTTGTGAAAAAGCTAAACAGAAATGAAGAAAGAAAACATCCCAAAGCCCACAGGAATGACAATTTCTGGTTAACTGTAAAAAAAATGGAGAATGTAATTGAGACAGATGACCAGATTTAGGAAAAATAAACTTCACCATTAAAATCTAATTAAATATTTGCATTTCAGCATTAAGTTTCTTCTCAAAAGTTTTATGAGCAGCAGGGTGACAGTGAAGATTATTGACTATAATTTGCCCAAGTTTTTTAAACGAAATTAGTTTTGTGCAATATATGGAAGGGTGACTCCGCCACACTTACCCAGCGGCTGCTTTATTATTCTTTTAAAGTGAATCATTTATAACTGTTCTCTCAGGTCTTTTATCAGCCACTTATCTCCTTCAACTGGACTTGTGACGCCAAGGGATAAAATGAATTGCTGGCTAATATTGTGGGAATTAATCAGACCGCAACAGCAGGAGAGTAATGACTTACTTACAGTGAGATATTTGCATTTGGCAGCGAACTCAAAACAAAAATATAAAGACATTTAATCTTTGGTTTCACCACGAACCCTGGAACATGTTGACAGTTTAAAGAGATAAAAATAAATACAAAAATTGTCCTTTAATTTTGGGTGATTACCTAATCAGAAGCATATATTCTGAGAAGGAAGGTCTCTTTAGATATGTATGTATGTATATATATATATATATATATATATATATATATATATATATATATATCTCCAAAACACATTGTAAAAGTAATACAAGAAATTGTTTCCTAATTTGAGCTCAGTGAATCAAAAGTATTGAGAGTGTTTCCTGTGACCAAAATCCACATTCTTCTGTTTCTACATCTGCAACTAGCATGTTAATAACTTCCACTACTAGGTAGTTCTGGTTGTTTATAGAAAGGCAGGTGTTCTCAGTAATAATGGTTCCTGGTCTTTGTTGGGTACATGCCCATGTAGCCAAAAAGCAGGTGAGTTACCTGCTTACCAAATACACAGATTTTTCCCTCCTCAGAGGATGTATTGTGTTGTGATTTGTCAGAATTTGATTCAGAATAGAATCTAGGAATAGAAGATATATTTTTATTTTTAAACCAGCTATACAAGAAACAAAGTCCTACTGGATAGTCATAGATATGTACTGGATAGTACATAGACTATAAGACATCCACATTTAAATCCATTTCTTTTCTTTAAATGCTGTTTCCTGGTCATGCCATATTATTTCTTGAAACATAATTATTCTTGTGAGTGAAAGGACAATGACTATATCTTGAGAGCCATTGTGGAGAGTGGAGATTGTAAAGGAAATGTACAAGGCACTTATTTAATGAGTGATAGCAATGGTTGATCCTATAATGAAGAGAATTTCAGATTCTGTTTTCTGTGGTTCTAGAGTGTTTTATATACAGCAAAGAATAATATAGCAAAGCTCCTGGTTGGAGCTGTGATAACTCCACTCTCCAAGTCTGTGCTTCTATTAGTATAGTTGTAGTCAAGGAGAGGGAGACCTTGGGAGGATCTTGTGGATCTTGTATATTCCCCATTTCTAGAACAATTTGCTGCCTCTTTTTGTAGATGTTGATTTGTTGGAGGCAGAGACTATGTTTTAATTTTTATTGTTTTTAAAAAAGATTTATTTGTGTGTGTGTGTGTGTGTGTGTGTGTGTGTGTGTGTGAGAGAGAGAGAGAGAGAGAGAGAGAGAGAGAGAGAGAGAGAGAGAGACAGAGACAGAGAGAACACAGGTGTCTATGGAGGTCAGAAGATGGTGTCAGATCCTCTGAAGGTTCTGAAGGTTGTGATCTGTGTGATAGAGATGCTGGGAACTGAACTCTGGTCTTCTGGAAGAGCGGAATGTGCTCTTAATTGGTGAGCCATTTCCACAGTCCCTATTTATATTGCTGCAAAAATCTTCAAGCTGATGTACAGTAGCTAGTAAAGACTAAGTAAAATGTATAACCATAACTGGGGGAGTATTGTTAGTTTCATTTCTGTTGATGTGATAAAAAACACTCCTTCCAAAAGCCACTTAGAAGGGGAGAGGGTTTATTTTAGCTTATACTTCAAGATAATTCATCACTGAGGAAGTCAGGATAGGAACCCAGAGCAGGAACCTGGGGCAGAAAGTGTATAGGAATGCAATTTACTAGCTTATGCTCAGCTAGCTTTCTTTCTTTCTTTTTAGGTTTTTGAGACAGGGTTTCTCTGTGTAGGCCTGGCTATTCTGAAACTCACTGTGTTGACCAGGCTGGCCTTGAGCTCACATAGATCCGCCTGCCTTTGCCTCCCCTCTGGAGTGCTGGGATTAAGGGCATGCACCACCACCACCACCAGGCTAGCTTTTTTTTTTTTAAAAATTTTTATTTTTATTTTGCAATACAATTCAGTTCTACATATCAGCCACGGATTCCCTTGTTCTCCCCCCTCCGGCCCCCCTCACCTTCCCCCCAGCCCACCCCCCATTCCCACCTCCTCCAAGGCAAAGCCTCCCCCGCGGACTGAGATCAACCTGGTAGACTCAGTCCAGGTAGGTCCAGTCCCCTCCTCCCAGGCCGAGCCAAGCGATCCTGTATAGGACCCAGGTTTCAAACAGCCAACTCATGCAATGAGCACAGGACCCGGTCCCACTGCCTGGATGCCTCCCAAACAGATCAAGCCAATCAACTGTCTCACCCATTCCGAGGGCCTGATCCAGTTGTTGAAGAAGATCTCAGAAAATGGAAAGATCTCCCATGCTCATGGATAGGCAGGACTAACATAGTAAAAATGGCAATCTTACCAAAAGCAATCTACAGATTCAATGCAATCCCCATCAAAATACCAACACAATTCTTCACAGACCTGAAAAGAATAATACTCAACTTCATATAGAAAAACAAAAAACCCAGGATAGCCAAAAGAATCCTGTACAATAACACAACCTCTGGAGGCATCACGATCCCTGACTTCAAGCTCTACTATAGAGCTACAGTAATAAAAACGGCTTGGTACTGGCATAAAAACTGACATGTGGACCAATGGAATCCAATTGAAGACCCTGACATTAATCCACACACCTATGAACATATAATTTTTGACAAAGAAGCCAAAAGTGCACAATGGAAAAAAGAAAGCATCTTCAACAAATGGTGCTGGCATAACTGGATATCAACATGTAGAAGGCTGCAAATTTGATTCAGAATAGAATCTAGTAATGGAATATATATTTTTATCTTTAAACCAGCTATACAAGAAACAGAGTCCTACTGGATATTTATCTGGTTTCTAGTCTGAAAAAAGAGCATGCTCAATCATGGTCATTGCCAGTCACAGGCCTGGGATCAGGAGAAACAATGTCATGTGTTTGCTGTGTTCTTGCTCTAGTTTTCTTTTATATGTTAAAATTTAAGCCCTCTTTGGGTATTATTTTTCTTGACGATCAAAGGCTTGGATTGGAAGAGTGAAAAAAAGTTGAAGGGTCAGGATCTGATTTGCATTCTTCCTGTTAACATAACTTACACGCCAGTGGAACAAAGGGTGTCTCTCTTGATTCACAGAGAGACAATAAGGGCTCTGAGATATCCTTCTTATAGCCAGATGCTGGACAAATGTCTTACCTATAAAGTCAGTGTCCAGCTGTATCTCAGCAAGTATCAAACTTTAAAATATGTGCTGAGAGTGAGAAATACACAAGAAATTACCTTCATTTTTTTGTGAACTATAGGCTTAATGTGAAACTCTGATTCAAAGTCCTTGATGTCAGAAAGGTGGGGCTTGCCTATTTAATCTCTGCTACTTCCACAAAAACCTTGAGACTGAACAATTTCTAAAGACAAGAAGTTTATTTTTCACATCTTTGGAGGGCAGGAAGTTCAGTCTTATGTGTTGGTCTCTGGATAGGGAAGGCCTTTTCCATGCTATGCTCCTTAGCTTCTTGCTGTGTTCTCACATGGTGAGGCATCTCATGGCAAGAGAAATCCAACTTGCAGACTCAAGCCCTTTTATATCTGGTATTAATCTATTTGTAAAGGTGAAGCCCTAATGACCTAAATGCCTCCCATTAGGCCACGCCTCTTAGCTATATTGCCTTGAGGATCGGCAGGTTATCTTTCCAATCCTCCATCTTCTTTTTATATCATAAACAGACACAGTGAGGACAAAGAGGGAAGTTTTTTGTTTGTTTGTTTGGTTTTTGGTTTCTCGAGACAGAGTTTCTTTGTGTAGCTTTGGAGCCTGTCCTGGAACTCACTCTCTAGCCCAGGCTGGCCTCGAACTCACAGAGATCTGCCTGCCTCTGCCTCCTGAGTGCTGGGATTAAAGGCATGCTGGGATTAAAGGTGTTTTATCATGGTATAATCTGATGAGTATATGATAATTATTGGACACAGGTTAATATTCTAAAATAAAGACAATAAAGCTGATTACATAAGTTAAATAATATAACCAAATATGAGGAATAACTCAAGACAGTTACACTACCCAGAATGACGAGGTGTAACACATTCTTCCAGGAGCCTCTCTGTAGAGTGAATCATAGGATAACAAGTTTAGTGACCTGTTCTGCTCACCTGAACAGTACATCATATCTATCATCATATCTATCTTTCCATTTTGTTAAATCTAAGTCTTTATAGCATTTAAGCTTTTTTTAAATTATGGAAAGCTTTAAAATCTACTAAAGCACCTATCATAATACCTAACTTATGCCATGTATTAACATCATCTGTTATCTAATCATGTTCTGAGTCCACTTCTGACTCCTTCTCATACTTCCCCATCAATGGGTCATTTAAAACAAGTCCCAAATGTCGTATTTGTTTTAGTTTATCAGAGATACTGCAACAAATTGCCACAACCTAAGTGGCTCACATAACCAGGATTTTATTCTCTTATGACCATGAAGCTGAACGGTGTGAAATCAAGGTGTTGACAGGGATGGTTTCTTCCAGAAATTCTGAGGGCAGGTCTTTTCCATGCTTTACTCCTTAGCTTCTTGGAATGGTGAAAATTCTTGGCTTGTAGATGCATCATTCCTCCCTCTGCCTCTGTCACATGGCCTTCTTCTCTGTATATGTCATATGTTTCTCTGTCTCACAACCTTAAAACAAACACAGCAGTCACTGAGTTTATAGACTCCCCCCCCCCCAAATTCTAGGGGAAATAATCTGTCCTACCTGTACCTCAGAACTCATGTTCTGTTGTTTGAATATTCCAGTTTTTCAGACTGTTTTGTATTGATTATAGTACTGGTCATTTCTAGATTTCTAGTTAAAAGCACTTATCTTTTAACTCCTCTGCAAGACAGCTTGGTGACAACGATTCAAGTTTCCAATCTGATATGCTTTGCCAAGCTGTCTCTTAAATCATCCCCTAGAAGTACCAATTTACACACTCAAACAGTGTGGGAGTATGCACCCAAGAAACTCACATTTTGTTCATTTTTCCTGGTTTACCAATTTGAAAGGTGAGAAATATTTTTATATTTTTGGTTGTCAGCCTAGCCTTCAACGGCTGAGCCATCTCTCCAGCCCGAGAAATATTTTTTATTTTTGAAAAGTTATAAGTAGGTAAGGGTGATTTTAAAAAATGAAAATATGTAATAGTGGTGGAAATCTGAAAGAAGAACAGCTAAAGAGTGCTTCAGTGCTTAAGCTCACAAGAGATTCAGAAAAAATCATTTCCACGAACACCACTTGTATCATGAAGTTCAGGGGAAAAGCACTAGAGGAACACTATTAATCTTCTCTATGTAGGGTATATACATTACACTCTGGGATGCTTATAGTCGAAGATGAATGCCCTGCAGATCAAGGAAATAACCTCTTTAAGTTTCTGTGGACAATTGTAACAAAATGTTCAATCTAAAGGAATTATTGCCCATTGGAGGTCACTTCTTTAACCAAGGGGCAATACTTTCTCCAATTACTTATTTCACAGCTAGGTTGTATACCAGGCTTTTGTTCATTTAGAGAAAAGAAACAAAATGCCATTTTAGATATTCTGCCGTCCCATTTGCCATCAGTCAGACCTATTGGGTTAGCTAATAGAATTGTGTGGGACATGGCCAATTCCCTGATGAAAGATCAAATGACTTTGGAGACTTGAATGACCCAAAACAATAGTTTAAGACTTCAGAAAGTGATGCTTTGTCCCATATTTTTACCATCTTCCATTAGTAGCTTTGATTTAGAAATATCAAATTTTTGTTTTGTAATTATCATACCACATGTTTATTTATAATATTTACTCTATAAAGTACTACATATAGTGAATTGTTAATACCCCTTCATATCCCCTTAAGAATAATTTGGAATATATTTCTCAGGTTTGTCTATGAAGCATTACATGAAAACATTATTAATATTTTTTAAAAAATGAAATTGGGTTTATATTCTTCTGAAATTTCATTAAAAATCCCTTATTCATACACATTGCAAATTTTCATCATGGAAGTACAGATGTATTTCATTTTAATAGCTGCAGTGTTTACCACTGGAAAATACATCATGTTTAGTTGTTTCCCTGTTGATTTGGGTTGTTGCTGATTTTTCACTTCAGAAAAAAATGCTTCACATTTTCATGTACGATATCTAATTCTGAAAACATCTTCATAGAACAGATTCATAGATCAGTTGCGGAATTAGGGAGTAAAGCCTGTGTACTTTACATGTTGATAGGTAGACTTGACTAACTCATCCTCTTTCCCCCTGAGGAAGGTTTCTTGGGGTCTATTCCCACTCACAGTGCACTGGAGTCCTAAAGGCTGCATTTTACTTTGAATTTTGTTTTGGTGAGTTAGACAATATCCTGGATTACATGAAACTAAGACTTCTAGAGGTCTCCAAACACCTCAATTTCCAGTTCTGGAGTTCCTTTGTGTCTATGTCATCTTTCCTTGCCCAAGAGTCAAACTGGTCCAGTAGAGGTCTTACAGAACAGAACATCCAGGCGATCCATCTGCCCCACTGAAGGGTTTGGGGGTGTTCTGTTTAAGGAATGATCAGGGTTGGAGCCTAAAAACAGTCCTTAGTGTGCTTGTGCACTTGGAAGGCTCTTTTAGCACAAATACACTTCACCTAGCAGACCATGTGACAAATGACAGCAGGAACTATTCATTGAATGTCTACTGTGTATGAGGTGTTATGTATACTTATCTAATTTGATTCTCACAAAAAGCCAAGAACTGCAGTATTTCTCTATCATTTTATAGACCTAAAGTTCAGAGAGAAGCAACTTTTTCACAAAATGACTGAGCAGCAAACCTAGGATTCACATACATTGTCTAAATCTGAAGTCCACATTCCTTTAACGATAGGAGGCTTTTTCTCAGTAGCCACATCAGCCTTCAGTTCACTCTGGTTTTCTTTTTGGTTTTCAAGGAATCTCAGAGTATAGTACAGGCTGGTCTTGAATTTGCTATTCTCTTGTCTCAGCTGCTGGAATGGTGGAATTTTAGGTGTGTGCCACCACACCCAACTTTAACATGATTCTTTTTTTAAATTTTTAAATTCATTTTACTTACTAACAACAGTTTGCTCCAATCCCTCCTCCTGTTCCCCCCAACTTCCCCTGCATCCTCCCCATCCACTCCTCCAAAAGGGTAAGGCCTTCCATGGGGAGTCAACAAAGAGTGGTACATTCAGTTGAGGCAGAACCTAGTCCCTCCCCCCTGCATCAAGGCTGAGCAAGGCATCCCACCATAGGGAATGGGCTACAAAAAGTCAGCTCATACACCAGGGATAGATCCTGATCCCACTGCCAGGGGACCCTTAAACAGACCAAGCTACACAACTGTCTCCCATATGCAGAGGGCCTAGTTCAGTCTCATGCAGGCTCCACAGCTGTCGGTCTAGAGTCTGTGAGTTCCCACAAGCTTGGTTCAGTTGTCTCTGTAGATTTCCCCATCAAGATCTTGACCCCACCCCCTTGCTCAAATAATAATCCATCTTCCCTCTCTTCGACTGGACTCCTGGGGCTTGGCCTAGTGCTTGACTGTGGATCTCTGCATCTGCTTCCATCAGTTACTAGAGAAGGCTCTATGATGACAGTTAGGATATTCATCAATCTGATTACAGCACACACCTATGAACACCTGATTTTTGACAAAGAAGCCAAAACAGTACAATGGAAAAAAGAAAGCGTATTTAACAAATAGTACTGGTGTAAATGGATGTCAATATGTAGAAGATTGCAAATAGATCTATCACCATGCACAAAACTCAAGTCCAAGTGAATCAAACACCTCAACATAAATCCAATTACACTGAACCTGATAGAAGAGAAAGTAGAAAGTAGCTTCAAATGCATTGGCAGAAGAGACCACTTCCTAAATATAACACCAGTAGCACAGACACTAAGAGCACCAATCAATAAATGGGACCTCCTGAATCTGAAAAGCTTTTCTAAGGCAAAGGACATGGTAAATAAGGCAAAACGACAGCCTACAGAATGGGAAAATATCTTCACCAACCCCACATCTGACAGAGGGCTGATCTCCAAAATGTATAAACAACTTAAGAAACTAGACATCAAAATACCAAATAATCCAATTAAAAAATGAGCTACAGATCTAAACAGAGAATTCTCAACAGAAGAATCTCAAATTTAAGGACTTGCTCAACATCCTTAGTCATCATGGAAATGCAAATTAAAACAACTCTGAGATACCATCTTACACCAATCAGAATGGCTAAGATCAAAAATACAAATGACAGCTTATGTTGGAGAGAATGTGGAGCAAGGGGAACACTCTTCCACTGATGGTGGGAGTGCAAACTTGTACAGCCACTTTGGAAATCAATATGGAGGTTTCTCAGAAAATTGGCAATCAATCTACCTCAAGACCCAATGATACCATTTTTGGACATATACCCAAGGGATGCTCAATCATTCTACAAGGACACTTGCTTGACTGTGTTCATCAGTAGCATTATTCATAATAGACAGAACCTGGAAACATCCTAGATGCTCATTAACCAAAGAATTGATAAGGAAAATACAGTATATTTACACAATGGAGTATTACTCAGCTGTTAAAAACAATGACATCAAGAATTTTGAAGGCAAATGGATGGAATTAGAAAAAATAATCCTGAATGAGGTAACCCAGACCCATAAAAACAAACATGGTATGTTCTCACTCATAAGTGGATATTAGCTGTAAAGTAAAGGATAACCATCCTACAATCCACAGCCCTAGAGAGGCTATGTAACAAGCAGGGCCCAAGTGAGCCATTTACACCAACTCTTGTAGGCTATAAGAATTTCAGAAATTACTTTAAAATCAGAAGAATTCAGTATAGATCCTGTTTAGCTACCTTCTATATCTTACAAAGTTGGCATGCAAGGCAAACCTGTTTTCAATCCCTTAATCTCTGAAATCTATTAGCAATGCCTAATAGAATTATGTAGGTGGACTGAGATAATATTTATTTATAAGAGACTAGGTGAGTTGTTGTCATATATCAAGAGTGTCTATATGATAATTCCTGGATCTGTAGAAGGGCTAGAGTGCTAAGAATACAGAAAGTACTCATTTTATCCTCATAATGAAGCAATTCTGGGCCTCTGGTTTATTTGACGAATGATCATGTGTACAGAGGGACTTTAGAAGGGTGTTCACACAGAGGCCTGAGCCATGGCCACACATGTCTCTGTATGCTATGCTATATCTTTCATGGAGGGCTCTCCAACACTTGCCCGTTTCCATCAGTTCATCAGATTTAATATATACAGGAAAAGACCCTGTGTGCTTGAATGGCCAGGTTTGAGAATGTATTTTCTTTTTATAACACAAGACCTTTTAAAAGGTATTGGTGATCTATAATCTGAGGCTGTCTCATGAAGTCCTAGATTGCTTGCAGTGAGATAGATTGGATCTGCATAGTAACACATTAAAGACAGGGACATCTGCGCAGCTTCCCCTGGTACTTTATAACTGGTCGCTTCCTTTAAAATCTGCATCTGTTATATAGCTCCTAAGTAAATGGTGCACATTTTGCTTAAAGACAGGACAGACTGTAAGGACTAAATTTTATTTTTTTCTGACCATTAGTGCCTGTCATCAAACAGATTGTGAAAACGCACACATTTTTGAGCTGTAAGCAGACATTTTGTATGCATCCCCACAAGGGATACATTTAGTTCTCTTAAAAATGTGTGCATACATTTATTTGTTATATACACATCTATTCCCTTATTTAGGAAATATTTTGTGACTCTCAGTGGGGAATTCTGAATTTATGCATTGTTATATGATTTAAAGAAGGGATTTATAAAACTATCTTTTTTTCCATCCAAGGATGATGTAATCTTAATAATCATTGAAGCTGGGTGATGGGCATATGTGAGAATGCTATAGGATTCTGTCTGTGCATGTTTAGAACTTGGCTAAATACAAATTAGACTGAGAAGATTATGTTTTCATGAGCACAAATATACCCAATGTCACCATGCTCTGTCTGTAGTGGAACTATAAAACTCCACATTAGATTGAGAAGAGAAACTAAGTGCTCAGTATTAAATCAGATGACTGAGCACAACCATTGTTCTGTTAGCCTTTGATGAGAGTCAAGTGTTTTTATTGTATTATGGTCCAACTGCACTGTGGAGAGTGAGGGTAATTTACTTAGAATTGTAAATGTCCAACATAAGATTTTTATCTTAATCCCATTCTGTGTGCCCATCTTTTGATTATCTGAGTTTTCTGTCTATGGCTCATTCATGCTTTCTTTGTCCTGTATTAAGGGATATTTAACTTTTCAAGTGATGCAAGCAAAACTTAGGACATGAGAATTACCATTCACTCTGGTTTGAGTTTGATTTCTATGTAACTTTGAGAAATACTTGATTTCTTTGAAAATTTGCATTTTTGTTTTTCATAAACAGAATCAATGTAAAAAGAGTCCTTGATAAAGATTAAAATAGAGTGAATAAGATATTCTTTACAAACTGGAAAGCCCTTACAGCTGGAAGATGTTGTAATTGTGTCTTCGGGGATATTCTAAGCGTAAGAAACACATAGGTAACCAGAGTTCAGACTATACACAGGTCAGGGTAATATCTTCCATCTGCGGGAAGCAGAGGGAAAGAGTTGGACAACATTTTCCACACCACGTAGTAGTTTTCAAATGTTGACATGCTCCTGGGAACTTGCTACGATTTCTGACTGCAGACCAATCCCTCAGAAAACTGATTCAGAAACTTTAGGGTGAGGGCAAGGATTTGCATTTTTTAATGACCATCCCTGAGGATTCTAATGTAGGTAGCCCAAAGATTACAATTTGGAGAACACAGCTTCTAAGGTGTAAAATGTTATCCTTTTGAAGGATTTTTCTAGTTTGAAAGAAGATTCTGGGAAGAGGAAATATGTAATCCAAGGAGTAAATCAATCAGAAGAAAACATCAAATATAGCACATAGGAAAGAATTTTGAATGTGAACTCCCTAAGGTCCTTCAAATGGCATCCCATAATCACAACTAAACTTAAATAAGAACATACTTCTAAAAAATTGTCTTCCTGCTCTCTATTTATGACTCTCCAGGTGATTTTGTATCTATGTGGATGTAGCCTTAAGGGAATGTTACTGTGGAGACTTTATTTGTATTTTCTGAATTACTTTGAGTACAATTACTGTTTTGTCAGGAAACCATAGCTTTTCCTTTAGATAATTGACTTTAGAGGGGTTTGTTGCATTGTTAAATGTGATTTTTATTTAGACTTAGCCCTAAAATATTTCCTGTGGGGAATACATCTTTAGCTTTGTAATGGAAAAATAGGTTTTGATTAAAAGAAAATTGCTTTATAGTCAATTTTTTACAAGAATTGGGACAATTGCATTAGATGAGATTGCCCTGTATGACTACTCTCCAAATGTTATTTACTTTTTTATAATATAGCATTATTCAGTGTTCTCTTTATTTTCTTAAATTTGCCTTCTCCATTCAGACTGTTGCAGTCTGATTTCCTAATTATGCAATACTTAAACCAAATAATATGAAGGATATAAAAGTGTTTTGGAATATAAAATAAACGTGCAAGAGGTTTTAATACTGCAGAATTTTGTTCCTCATTGCACCACACAAGTCATCCCTAGATTCTTGGAGGTTTTGCATGAAGGATATTGTACACTTACACACATAAACACACATACATACACACACACACACACAAACACACACACACATATGAACACACACATATGAACATACACACACATATGGGCATACACACACACACATCACTCTATGTAGAGAGTGGTGCAAAAATCCTACCTCCTACTGTGTAGGATAAAGTGAGCAAGTCAGAATGCCATCCTAAGTTTCCCTTTGTCATCTACATATTTATGTCTAGGAGATGGACAGGAAAGTAGTGATAGGTATTTTAAAGAAAAAAAATCTTATCATCTTTAATACTAACTTTTGGAGATTGATGAGGTATTTTAATCTATATGATGGATTTTAGTGATGGCCTCCTTTCAAGGTACCCAAAAGAGTGGCATAAGGACCATATTTTCTTTCCATTGCTGTTGGTGCCATCAGGAGGAAGACTTTATCCCAGATGGCTCAGATGAAGGGACTCTAATGGCATATTACTTTCAAAGTGTGTGAGCAGGGCCACAACCATTGAGACACCCAGACATGGAAAGATGGGAAGTTGTTACCATTGAAAAGATGGAAAAGTCAAGAGAAAAGAACAGCATTGTTTTAGTCTAGTCACAGCCAAGCCCATGAGAAAGGAGTTCCTGCCTGGCTGAAATTGTCATAGAGGAAGGACTTAGAAATAGAGGATGAAGCTGGCAAGAGGAGGAATAGATGGCTCAACTTCTCTTTCCATCGCCTCCAATTGGTGTATCCAACACCAGTCAGTTAGCAGGGATGATGAGGTCAGCAAGGATCAATATCCTGGGATGCAGAATCACAGCAGAGTAGATGTGGATGGGTGGAGGTGAAGCATACACAGTATAGTTGTTCTTTGGCATCCACTGAAGATCATGCCTCCCCATCTTCTCAATTTTCCACCTCCTTCTTTTCAGGTAAAAATATTATAATGCAATATTTGGGGCTGTGACTCATTTTGACTGAAATTCATGAGCATGGTGATTGATTGACCTGAGAAATATTAACTGATCAAATTTTTCACATAATAAATTGAAAGTTTGAAAATTTGAAATGAAATGAAAATATTTTATGTGTAAGTTTGCATTTTGAATTCTTAGAAGAATAATTTGAGTAACAGATTTTTAGGCAGGGTATATTAGAAATATGATGATGCTTATCACATTTTTTATTATTAGTTATGAATATTTGAATGAAGGTAGTTCAAAGTGGATATTTCCACTTAGTTTTTGATTCCAAGGTTTTTTGTTATTGTTGCATATAAATGTATATATGTATGTATGTATATATATATACATATGTGTGTATATGCTTTACATATTATTATATATTTTATTATAGATATGCCTTGTATATATGTTTTGATGTATCTCTTTTGAAGTATATTTATCATTAACATTTTTGCTTTTATTAAAAGAAGCACCATTAGAACTATCTAGCTTTATCTTAAACCTGAGCCTAAGAAGGTATTATATGGTGAGTAAGGGAGGGCATGAAGAATAGGTAAAATTTACATCAAGAACTATAATGTCGGGCGGTGGTGGCGCACGCCTTTAATCCCAGCACTCAGGAGGCAGAGCCAGGCGGATCTCTGTGAGTTCGAGGCCAGCCTGGTCTCCAAAGCGAGTACCAGGAAAGGCGCAAAGCTACACAGAGAAACCCTGTCTCGAAAAACCAAAAAAAAAAAAAAAAAAAAAAAGAATTATAATGTGATAACTCTAAGGTTATAGTAGTGTTATGCACCTTGGCAATAACCAATAGCTTTTTAATTGAACTTAAAATCTGATCAACAATAGGAAAACCACTGGAAAACTAGATAGCTAGTTAGTACTAGTAACTAACTAGTTATTGGAGGAGAATCTACAATCACTAATCTACTAAACCAGTATAATTCCTAACAATAATTATAGACACTTGTCCTTACACTTACAGATAAGTTTAGTCTTCACTCCTCATCAGGGAAACTTTTCTTTGCAACAGACAGAGACCATTACAGAAAACCACAACCAATCAATATGCTGAGTTGTGGAGCTCAGTTCCAAAGGATACATCTACCAATCACTCCCACACTAATGCTCAAGAAACATTGTGGAAGAGAGGATGGAAAGACTCTAAGAGTTGGAGGATCAGAAAGTTCTTTATGAGATTGTTTTTCCTGGTAATGTCAAAAGCTGCACCCATAAAGCGTCACTAATGTGACTGCCTAAATGTGAGCTGAACAAGGACACCACCAACGGACAAGCCAAAATGGGTAGGAAAAGCCCATGAAGCCTCAACCCTACACAAAGAACTATAAGCAACCAAAGAAAGCTGGGATTGGGAGAGGTGGTCTTCCCCAGGGATGAGAACACCAATTAGTTGTCCATTGGTTGTCAAATGGTCAGCCCTGAAAACATAATACAAGAAACCTTTTATGGACTTAGAAGGCAATACTTAGTAATACACGCATGTGTGAAATAAGAGGTCATGAATCTAAAGGAGAGTGAGGAGGGGTTACATTGGAGGGCTTGGAGGGAGGGAAGGGAAGGGAAAATGTTATAATATATAATCTCAAAAATAAAATTCCAAAAGGAAGAAAAAGATAAAAAGAATGGATGGGATTAAAAAATGTGGGAACATAAAATCTAAGTCAAAATGGTAGGGAGAGACTTGCTAAATAAAGAATGTATCTTGTTTATTTGCATATTTACTGTACCTCAAATTGTGAGCAGTCTGACAGAAATTGAATGTGGATTTTCCATTTAAATACAAATCAATTAACTACTAAGTAACTAAATTGCACTACTGCCACTTGTCTCAGTTAAACAATTTGGATTAAAGAAAGAGAAAAACATGGGGGTCAGCATCAGCATTAGATGTAACTAGAGGTCTGAGGTGACTGAGGACAGGCTGTTGTGCTTTACAACATGGCTCATGGATAGTGTTGGTGAGGATAATGCATACAGAAAAGATGTGTTGCTAATGATTGTGGTCTGCAGCAGATATTGGTAGTTGAATTGGTATTATTATTGGGAGATCTGACAGTGCCTGTGGTGGTAGAAATATTAGAAACTCTAAAGGTAAAGCTGAAAAGTTGGGAGGGAGCTGGCGCTGGGAGTAAGGATGTTGATGTTGTGAGTGGTAGTGACGTTACCAGTAATGCTGAAGGTGATGATAGGGCTTATGCAGAGAGGTGATGTCACATGACCTTTACATTTCTCAAATGCGTCTCTGGTTAAAAACAAATAATGAAACTCAGAAAGTTTGCTTGCAAGGAAATTTATCACACTAAACACTCCCTTTGCAGACACTCTCGAAGCATTTCCTTAATTACAGATATTAGCATCACGCTGAGCCAAAAACCATCACTCCTGTCAATTTCAACACAGTGCACAAGTTCTTTCAATAAATATTACTCAACTTCAATTACTGAAAACTTTTTGAATAAAATTGACTTCTCCTACTCAATACAATGCTCTTGTAATAATTTTTTTTTAGCATGAAGATAATGCGATTCACTTGGGGGTTATCTTCTATCCCTGTTTCCAAAACACCTAGAATTATATCTTCTGAGACTTGGTATCTGTCTCTTACACTTAGCTGCCAAGCAAAATAATTTCATTTGTTATCAACCTTCTTCTTGCTTCATAGCATAAACGTACATCATTTGAAATACTGAATCTGTAAGTTGTCCAGTAGATATAATACATGGTCACTTTTTCCCCCTTGACTGAATATGTGAAATTACACAAAAATGCTCAGAGTAACAGTTTCTATTTTTATTGTTTAAAGTTAGCTCCTGCCTTCTCCTTAGCATCAGGTGACTCATCTATCAGTTCAACGAATCACATTAGATTATAAAGACCAGCATGAACTCTACTCAACAAACTCATGATGCTTAAACAACTGGAATGTCTTCCAATTTGACACAGATCAGCATATCAAGTGTATAGGAGTAAATATTTAATTGCTGGTTTCTATCTATTGAATATTTGTAGCAGAAACTTTATATGCATAGTTTTTGCATAGTTTCTCTCCACTTAAAACATAAATAGAACAAAGCCTGGGAAGTCTTAGTACTATGCGGCTCAGGTGGGTTTTGAATTCAGGTACCTGATAGAGTATAGAGTTTTATTTGAATATTTATGAAATTAATATAAATTGTATCACTATATTTGGGGCTTTCTGAAAATTAGTTCTGTATACTCTCAGTTACTGACCCTTAATTTAATTTAATCATTTTATTTTTCCATTGCACTACATTTATTTAGTTATTTATTGACATGTTCATTGTACATGATATTGGGTTTCATAGGGACGCTTTCATGTAAATATATTGTGTACTTTGGTCACATTCATATATATATATATATGTAAGTGTGTGTGTGTGTGTGTATGAGATTATATATCTACATAAAGTCCAGAATCTAAAATTGAGAGAAAATATTTGGTATTTGTCTGAATTTTACTTCATTTAATATGATGATCTCCAGTCTATTTTCCACAAAAAGCATAATTTTGTTTCTCTTTATGGCTGAATATAACTCCATTGAGTATATATATCTCATCTTCTTTATTCATTCATCTGCTGACAGACACCTAGGTTGATTCTACAGCTTGTTGATTGTTAATAATGGTGCATTAAACATAGATGTGCAAATATTTCTTTGGTATGCTGATACAGAGTCCCTCAGGTAAGTGCCCAGGAGAGGTGTATCCAAGTCATATAGTAGCTCTTTTATCATTTTAATTTTTCAAAAAACCCTTGAGATGATTTTCATAGTGGATGGATTTATTTATGTCCTTACTACCAGTATACAATCCCTACTTCCTCTGCACCTCCGTCATCATAGGAGGGCTACTGATTTTTTTGAGTTAATTTTGTATCCTGCCATATTACTGAAGATGTTTATCAGCTGTAGGAGTTCCCTGGTAGAATTTTTGGGGTCACTTATGTATACTATCATATCAACTATGTTCATAGCAGCATTATTCATAATAGCCAGAACCTGGAAACAACCTAGATGCCTCTCAACTGAAGAATGGATTAAGGAAATGTGGTACATATACACAATGGAGTACTACTCAGCAGAGAAAAATAATGGCATCATGAAATTTGCAGGCGAATGGATGGAACTAGAAAATATCATCCTGAGTGAGGTAACCCAGACTCAGAAAGACAAACATGTTATGTACTCAACTCATAAGTGGATACTAGATACAAATCAAAGGGTAATCATGCAACAACCACAACTCCAGAGAAGTTAACTAACAGGGAAGACCCAAAGAGGGACACATGGGCCACCCTGGGAAGGGGAAATAGCTGAGATCTCCATGAGTAAACTGGGGATGAGGGGTAGGCAATGGAGGGTAGGGGATAGGGGATGAGAGCATAAGGGAATGGGATGGTTGAACTGGAACAGGGAGGGAGGGGGAATGCAATGAAAGAGATACCATGATAGAGAGAGACATCATGGGGATAGAGAAAAACCCGGTGCTAGGGAAGTTGCCAGGAATCCCCAAGGATGACCCCAGCCTGGGCTACTAGCAATAGTGGAGAGTGTGCCTGAACTGAACTGGCTTGCCCCAGTGATCAGATAGGTGAATACCGTAACTGTCATCACAGAACTTTTCTAGAATGACTGATGGAAGCAGATGCAGAGATCCACAGCCAATCACCTTACAGAGCTCCAGGAGTCCAGTTAAAGAGAGAGAAGAGGCTTAGTAATACACCTCCTCAACAAGGCCACACCTGCCAGTCTTTCCCAAACAGTTTCACCAACTGAGGGCCAAGCATTCAAACCACCACACAATCTCACAAATTTGCTTTCTGTTCTTGGCTGTCTCTTTACTAAGATAGCTTCTTCCTTTGTTGTGAGAAAGCCCTGACATTTCATGCACTCCCATTTGTCATTTTTGGGGTTCATTTTATTTATTTAGCTATTGGAGTCCTTTTCAGACAGTCCTTACCTATGTGCAGATCTTGAGGTATTTTTCTTGTTTTTCTCTGCAGTTTCAGAGTTTCAGGTTTTATGATCTTTTATCTAATTTAAATTCTTTTTTTATGAGGTGAGAGATATCAATCTCTTTTTGTTCTTCTATATATGGATATCCAATTTCCCCAGCATCATTTGTTGAAGATGCTGACTATACCGATATATTCTTTTGCCATCTTTATGAAAAATGAGGAACCTGTAGCTGCATGGCTTTTTTATCTGGGTCCTTATTATATTCCATCGACCTATGTGTCTTTTTTTTTTCTTTTTTGTGCCAGTACCATGTAGTTTTGTTATTGTATCTCTGGAACAGATCTTGAAATGTAATGAAGCACAGTGATATCCTTTTTCTTCCTTCCTTCTTTCTTTCCTTCCTTCCTTCCTTCCTTCCTTCCTTCCTTTTTTTTTTGTTTTTTTGAGACAGGGTTTCTTTGTGTAGTTTTGGTGCCTGTCCTGGATCTCTCTCTGTAGACCAGGCTGGCCTCAAACTCACAGAGATCTGCTTGTCTCTACCTTCCATGCGCTGGGATTAATGACAGGGGTCACCACCACCCAGCTCTTCCTTCCTTCCTTTTTTCTTTCTTTCTTTTTTGCTAAGGATTGCTTTGATTATTCAGGATCTTTTGTGCTTCCACATGAATTTTATGATTTTTTTTCCGTTTGTATGAAGAATGCCACTGAAATTTTGATGGAGAGTGCACGGAATCTGTAGATTGCTTTAGGTAATACAGCCATTTTCACAATATTAATTCTGCTAGTCCATGATCATGGAAGGCCTTTTTATCTTTTATTGACTTCAGTTTTGAACCTCTATTTTTTTAAGTTGACTTCTTCATTTTTTCTTTATTATTCTCTCATACAATACATCATGACTGCAGTTTCACCTCCCTACACTCCCCCTAATTCCCCCACCCCCATATCCACTGCTCCTCCATTTCCCTTCAGAAAAGAGCAGGCCTCCTAGGGATAGAAACTGAACACACTATAATAAGACACAAAGAGACTAAGCACAAACTTTCATATCAGGGCTGTATGAGGCAACCCAGTAAGAGAAAAAGGGCCCCAAGAGCAGGCAAAAGAGTCAGAGACGACCTAACTACCAAGCTAAACAACTACAATTTATATGCAGAGGACCTAGTATAGACCAATGCAGGTTCTGTGATTGTACCCCTGTCTCTGTGAGCCCCTATAAGCCCTGCTTAGTTGATTCTGTAGGAATGTCCTCGTGGTGTCCTCAACTTCTCTGGCTCCTGCAATCCTTCCTTTTCCTCAAGGTTCTCCAGCTCTGCCTAATGTTTGGTTGTGAGTCTCTGAATTTGCTACCATCATATGCTGGAGGAAGCCTCTCTGATGATGACTGGGCTATGCAATGATCTATGAGTATAGCAGAATATCATTAGGAATCATTTCATTGACTTTTTTGGGGCCAGTTGTATTATGTTTTGTTCTACCCTAGGTTTCTGGGCCTGAAACTAGCTTCAGGTTCCTGACCAGCCAGACAGTGTTGGGCATGGGCTTCATCTTGTGATGTGGGCCTCAAGTTAAATCAGTCATTGGATGACCACTCCCAAAAGCTCTGAGCCACCATTGCCTCAACACAGCTTGCAGGCAGGATAGATTGTAGGCAGAAAGTTTTGTGGCTGGGTTGGTGTCCCAGTTCCACCAATGGGAACCTTGTTTGTTACAGAAGATGACTGATTCAGGTTTCATATCCTTCGTTATTAGGAGTCCTCACTAGGGTCTTCTTCATAGGTTCTAGGAAGTTTCTACTGCACTAGGTTTCCACATCACCCCCTCCCTGCCCAGTGCCTTCACTTCCAGCCATCTCTCTCCATACTCTCTCCCCCTGTTCTTCCCTCCCCCTCCTGATCCCTCCTGTTCCCATCCCCACCCATCCCCAGTCCACCCATAAAATCTATTCTATATTTCCTTCCCAGGGAGATTCATGTGTCCCTCCTAGAGCCCTCCTTATTACTTAGCCTCTCTGGGTCTGTGGATTGTAACATGAGTATCCTTTACTTGACAGCTAATATCCACTTATAAGTGGGTAAATATCATGTTTGTCTTTCTGAGTCTGAGTTACTTCACTCAGGATGATTTTTTGTAGTTCCATCCATTTGCCTGCAAATTCATGATGCCATTTTTTAACAGCTGAGTAATTTTCTATTGTGTATATTTACCAGATTTTCTTTATCCATTCTTTAGTTCAGGAACATATAGGTTATTTCCAGTTTCTAGCTGTTATGAATAAAGCTGCTATGAATGTAGTTGAACAAATGGCATTGTGGTAGGATAGATTATCTTTTGGGTATATGCCCAAGAGTGGTACAGCTGGGTCTTGAGGTAGATCAATACCCATTTTTCTGAGGAACCACCATATTGATTTCCATAGTGGCTATATGAGTTTGCACTCCTATCAGCAATGGAGGAATGTTCCCCTTGTTCCACATCCTTTCCAGCAGGAGCTGTCACTCATGTTATTGATCTTAAGCATTCTGACAGTTATAAGATTAAATCACAAAATAGTTTTGATTTGCATTTCCCTAATGGCTAAGCATGTTGGACATTACTTTAAGTGTTTCTTGGCCATTTGAGAGTCTTCTACTGAGAATTCTCTGTTTAGATCTCTACCCTATTTTTTATTTCGATTGTTGGTTTGTTGATGTCTAGCTTCTTGAGTTCCTTATATATTTTGGATATTAGCCCTCTATCAGATGTGGAGTTGGTGAAAATTCTTTCACATTCTATAGGCTGCCATTTTGCCCTATTAATCATGTCCTTCGTCTTGCCTAAGTTTTTCAGTTTCATGAGATGCCATGTGTTAACTGCTGACCTTAGTGCCTGCTCTATCAGTGCTGTTGAGAAGTTGTCTCTCATGCGAATATGTTTAAGGCTATTTCCCTACTTTATCTTCTATCAGGTTCAGTGTGTCTGGTTCTATGTTGAGGTCTTTGATTCACTTGGACTTGGGTTTTGCTCAGGGTGATAAATATGGATCTAGTTACATTATTCTGCAGACAGACATCCAGTTAGACCAGTACTATTTGTTGAAGATGCTTTATTTTTTCCAGTGTGTATTTCTGGCTTCTTTATAAAAAATTCAGATGTCCACAGGTGTGCGGATTTATGTCTGGATTTTTGATTGATTCCATTAATTAGTGTGTTGGTTTTTATGTCAATATCATGTGATTTTTTTTTTATTACTATAGTTCTGTAGCACAGCTTGAAATTAGGCACGGTGATACTTCTGGAAGTTCTCTTATTGTTCATGATTTGAACGTATATTCTTAACTATCATGGGATAATACTTCCTGACATATTTCTACTGATGTGGAATTAGTTCCACTTTATCTTTTTACTGGTAAAACCAAGTATAAGGAGTCTTCTAAAAACTTCTGGATTTATTGCAGAAAAACAAAGACTGTGCTAGAGAGGAAATGGGAACCATATGGAAATTATTTTCTTCTGACTTAAAATTTTCCATTTCTTTTAAAATAAGGAGATTGAAGGGTTTTAGAACTTCCAGATACTAGATCTTATTGTGTAACCTTTTACTCATGCGATCATGACTTAGTTTCTTAATCCCTCAAGGCTGGAAGGTCAGGACTAATTTTCCTTCTCTTCCAACTAGGGAAGAACCTGCCATAGTCATCTTTGATGGTAAAGCCCTCTAAAGACTACAGACTCTCACTTCACTGTATTGAATTTTGACTAGGCTGCCTGTCTTAGATCTCCTCCTTGTAAAGCCATTCTCCATACTTTAGCCTCATTATAGCATTAGCCATAGTTCTGTCTGTTCAAAAACATTGCTTAACCTATTACCAAAGAGAGTAAATTTACTATAACTACTTTAATATTCAATATTTTTCTTCATCTGTTCAATCTAGACATCCAACCATATCTCTTAGTAGCCCCCTTTAAAATAGCTAGTTTTTTGTTCTCTAGTGTGACCCAAATGTGAAAATTTCCTCTAGAGTTCATGTTTTTAATGTTGTTTTCTTGCTAATAGCTCTCATTTGGGAGTTGTAAAAACTTTGGGAGGTAGAATCCAGATGACAGAAATAGATCCTTAAGTGTGGCTCACTGAAGATTGTAGCTGAACTCTGATTCTGGTTGAGTTTTCTATTTCCTCATCTATCATGATTTGAACAACCTTTGCCATACATTCCTTCTCCTATGGACTAATCTTCACCATCATGCCTTTCCTGTCATGATGAATGGAAACTTTTGAAACCATGAGCCAAAATAAACATTTCTCTATGAAGTTCTTCATGTCAAGGTAGTTGTTCTCAGTGATATAAAAGTAACTAACACATTGTCTCATTATTCTTTCCTTTATGCTTTGAGCAGTGTCATGGTTTGGGCATGAATTGTCACCCCCAAAAGCTCATGTCCCAACTTTTGGCATATTGAGAGGGTATTTGATCATGAGGATGACAACTTCATCAATAGATTAATGCATTGATACATTAGTAACTGCATGCTATAAGAAGGTGGACCCAAGAGGCAGTAAGTCACTGGGTTGTATCTTTGAATGGTGTATCTTTTTCATGGTCCTTAATTGCTTAGTTTGTCCCCTTGCCTCTCTTTTCTTCTATCTCCCTTGGACACTCTGAAATGGATGGTTTTCCTTTGCCATGTTGTATGACATTGGTATTTCTTCCTTGTCAAAGGCTCTAAAGCAATGACGCCAGCCAACCATGAGCTGACATCTCTGAAACCGTGAGCCAAGTAAACCTTTCCTCTTTGAAGCTTATTGTCTCAGGTATTTTTTTCACAGGAATGAAAAGTGACAAATACAAATTTCCTTGTTAATTGCTTAATTAAAGAGTTATTTGAGCCCTGTTATTGATTGATTTTGTTCTCTTATAATTAATATATTGACATCCCAACTCCCAATGTGACTATATGTAGAAGTAAGCCTTTATAAAGGAAATTAAAGTCAGATGAGGTCTTCATTCTGTGGCCGATGTGTGTGTGTGTGTGTATGAACGTATGTACATAATAGTTTTTTTTTCTTATTGCTGTGGCACAACACCTCACAGAAGTAACTTGAAGAGAGGGCTTATTTTAGCTCACAGTTGGAAGGTATAGTCAGTCCATCATTGTGGAAACATATTATGGTAGGAATGTGACATACTGTTTACATTGCGTCTGAAGTCACGAAGCAGAGAGAGATGAATGCTGATACTCATTTTGCTTTCCTTTTTTATTCAGTCTAGAATGATAATCTGTAGGATAATGCCACCCATATTTAATGTGGGTCTTCCGCCTCAGTTAAGCATTTTGGACATACCTTACAGGCATGCCCAGAGGTTTATCTTTATTTTTTTATTAAGGAATTTAGGAATTTTTTATTCATTTCACATACCAACCACAAAGCCCCCTCTCTTCCCTCCTCCTGCCCCTCCAGCCTTACCCTCCTAACCTACCCCTATTCTAGGTAAATCCTGCAGGTGTTCAATCAGGACAACATATACCCAGAGAAAAGGCCTTGTGAGGATGTAGAAGGCAGCAGATATCGAAGGTCACAAAGAGGTTTTCTCCAGAATCTATCCCTGCTGGCTCCTGACCCCAGACTTGAATTGTTCTGTTTAGGCCACTTGGTCTATGGTATTTTGTTATGGCAACTTAGGTAGACTAAAATAATACCCACTATGGGGAAGAATGTTGGTCTGAAAGGAACACAGATACCTTCGTTTTGGTTCTGTGGTTTGGATCATTGGCTACAAAGTTTTCCCTCAATCTGTTTCTCCTGGCTTGGGCTATTCTCTTCCAAGGGAATTCTCCTACTGGAGAATTTCTCATAGGTCTCAGAGCAAGGCACATTTGTGACCAGTGTTTCTAAAATTGTGAGAAGTTTCCATGAAAGATGACAGGATTTGGATCCCTACTCTTTGTTGAAGGTATCTATTTGTATTGCCAACTTCAAACCACAGGTGACCAATTTCCTGTCAGCCATATGACCATTAATAACTAAAGTGATCGCCAAAATGATTGACATAATCTTTTATTTCAGCCAGAGTGCTAAAGTGAGCAAAAACTTTTAAAAGAAAATAAACAAAAGAGTAGTATATTTTCTAATATATTATTTTATGAAGTATGCGGGAAATGAAGATAGCTATAGTTGAGATATTTTAAAATTGTTTTTATTTAAGAAAAAAATATTTATTTTCCATTTCATTTTAGCTTTAAACTTTATGTTACTTCTTTGTTTGACAAAGCATTGATCCTTCTCTGTAATCACAGCAGGGAATTAATCTGTAGTCTTAATTGCAATGTATTAATGTTATGGTGGGCAAATTGCCTCTGATATGGCTGTTATTAAGACTACCATTAAAACTATACAATAAAGCCTCATTAGTGACATCCTCATCCTTGGGAGCTCAGCTGAATTGTTTCTTATACCTCAGCAGGTACATTCTATCCAGGTCATGGGAAATTATAAAATTGACTTATGCTTTGCTGCCTCAGCTTGCAAATGCTTTACAAACACAAGTATGATAATGTAAGATCATAAGTGTAGCAGATTCCTAGGAAAGATTAACAGAAAAGGTGGCATGCTAAGCTTTATAGGTTGGGGTGGATTTCTCTAGTCATGTTAATGGTGGCCTGTCAGCATAGGAGACAGAGTATCTTCACTATCTTATGGAACAATTAGAGAGGCTAGTAACCTCTAGGGATCTCTCTTAGGTCTGGGGCACATCAACATGCCCAACATTTTTTTTTTCTTTAAAACATGTGTCCTGGGAATTGAATTTAGATTGTCATGGTTTCAAAGCTAGCACTTTACCAACTGAGTTAACTGTCTAGACTAGGAGAGATACCTATACTAGGCTTTGACTAGTATAGTGTAGTGTAGTATAGTATAGCATAGTATAGCATAGCATAGCATAGCATAGCATAGCATAGCATAGCATAGCATAGTATAGTATAGTATAGTATAGTAAAAGCAGTTTTGTGTGTGTTCCAGAGTGTAGACCCCAAGAAGCATTATAATTTTACCTTTCAGATTTTTGGTCTCTTGCCTTGAGACTGTTGTATAATGAGGAGGATAAGCCCCTGGGACTGAACCAAGGTACTCTTGTCCCTAATAATACTGACTTCTCCATGTCAACTTAGGTTTCTTATTCTAGAACATTAATTGTTCAGCTAAGCCACAAAATCAGGAAAAAAGTAACATCAGTTTGAGGGTAGTTGTTATGCAACCAAGGATAATCAAAGCTATGTTCTTCATTTCTAGCAGTCTGAGATTAAATTCCTTTGGATGTAAGTCAGTCGTTTAGATTGGATATTTGCTATAATGTTTCTACTGGGAGCACAGAAACTATTAATAGAATAAAATAAGAAAATAGGAAAATGAATACAACTCATTTGACTGGTGCAGCATCTTTAAGAATATGACCGAGGTCTAGAAAGGTAAGTTAGATTGAGATTGAGGAACAACTTCCATGTAACGGGGATGAATATTCAATTTAGCGGCTAACCTATGAAAAGACTGTAATGACAAGGGGAGTGGAAAGAAGAAAATGAGCCTCCATGGACATTGGTAAAAGCTCAGAGTGGCTGATGAGATGCCAGGGAAGAGCCCAGATGTTTTTTGAGCAGTCTTCTTTTATGGTTTAGAATAAAACTCAAAGTGTTCTCTCATGGACTCTGGGATGTGCAGAGGCTGAAAACTCCCTACCAAATCCCTCAAAGTGAAGTTTTGCCAAACATTCAGTAAGAGCAGCTGTTTTCTCCCATGAGTATGCTAGCCACTGTACAGACGCCATCTGTGGATAATGAGGTATCACTCTAGTAAGGGCTTTACCCACATAATTATTCTGCATGTTGTTTGGTCTTGGGTGTGATTATGATTTTTCACTTTTTAGCAGATCCATGGGAAGTAAGTGCCTATAAATATAATAGTTCATCGGAGAAAGCCCAAGCCACAGAGGAAAGCAAATGTCAGTGATGAATGAAGTTTGCATTAAGTTTCAAGGGAAGTACAAAACTGGCCACCTCCTAGAAAGAAAGCTCTCTGTAATTCAAAGACTAGATGCTGAGATGTATTTGTGAAGTGCTACATACTTTTCTGTCAGCTTCTACATGCTGTTGTCCCAGTTGTGCTGTGCATTCTGGGTCCCAAATGTGATCTCCACATCAAAAAATCACCTGCTGAGGGGAGGGAGCTGAGGGAATGTGAAGTGGGGATGGGGATGACTGAAGTACATTGCAGACATGTGGGACTGGGTCCTGTGCTCATTGCATGAGTTGGCTGTTTGAAACCTGGGGCCTATGCAGGATTGCTTGGCTCGGCCTGGGAGGAGGGGACTGGACCTACCTGGACTGAGTCTACCAGGTTGAACTCAGTCTGTGGGGAAGGCTTTGCCCTGGAGGAGATGGGAATGGGGGGGTGGGCTGGGGAGAAGGTGAGGGGGACGGGAGGGGGGAGAACAAGGGAATCCGTGGCTGATATGTAGAACTGAATTGTATTGCAAAATAAAAAAAAAAAGAAAAAAAAAGAAAAAAAACATAAAAAAATGTCCTACTGAAGTCTATTATCTTTACAATTATTTTATACTTAAAAAATTCCACCTACATAGGTAAGACTCTCTTCTGTCTGCATCTTTTCTGTGGCTCTGGGCAACATGGCAGGTCACATCTTCATGGAAGAAACAGGACCATGCGCTATTCATCACTCCTCCTCCCTCATCTGGGTTATTTTGTTGGGAGCACGGATCACTTCAATGTTCTAAACCCTAAATGGGATGTGGAGATGATCTTTGACTTAATTGTTTCTTTCAGGCTCCTGTATTTAAGAGACTTTCTTTGGTGATACTGAGGTCTGAACCTAAGGCCTTTCACATGCTGGGCAAGTGCTCTGCTGTTGAGCGGAAGTCCCAGTCTTGGGCTCCTCTATTGACACCAAACTTTTCCTGTTCCACGACGGTTCTACCAACGTTTAGAACATTCAACGACTGAAGACATATGACTTGCTTTCTTTGTCTTGGATGCCTGAGCTCAGGTGACCTCAGGACCTGTGAGAGAAAGGGTAAGAGCAGGCATTTTCAGCTTCTTAACTAAATATCATTTATGCTGCTTTGATCTCTCTCTCTCACTTCTATAGGATAATGTGATGATATATGTACAATATGTGATAGGGTATTTATGATATATATTTGTTATGATTTGTGCTGCAGTAGTTTTGCTGCCACAAGTATTATTAAAAGAGCCCACCTCTCAGGCGGTGGTGGCGCACACCTTTAATCCCAGTGCTCAGGAGGCAGAGGCAGGTGGATCTCTATGAGTTTGAGGCCAGCCTGCTCTATAGAGTGAGTTCCAGGACATGCTCCAAAGATACAGAGAGAAACCTTGTCTCGAAAAACCAAAGAAGAAAAAAATAATAAAAAAAGAGTCCAACTCTCTAAGGCTAAGAAATCTTAAGGAGGAAGCTTTAACACATGAATTAAATAGTCCAAACACACTGATTCATCATCTTTTTTGTATATGCATGTGCTTCCTCCCTCCCCCCACCCAAAGGACAAACTCCATTGAGCTTTTTGGTTTTAGTTTTCTTCCTTCTGTACAGTGGTTCCAAGTACTCGCTTGGTCTAGTGGGCAGCAATGAGACCCACTTTGAGCACAGCAGGGGCATCTCTTCCCATAGTGGAGGGTTTGCCAATGTGTTGGTGGTTACTACTTCCATAGGGATGCTCTACAAAATTCATGGCCATGTCTTGTACACATGGCCAGCAGTCCCTCTTTGTTATGTGTTTGTGATATGCACTGCCAGCCTTTAAGACAGGTTTGTCAATTCTGTCCCCACCAGTCGCCACACCAATAGCTCTGTTGGCCGAGAAAATTACCTTTGATCCTGAAGGCAGCTTCAGTTGGGTCTTCTTGGTCTCTGGGTTGTTGGACCTTATTGACAACAGGATTGTGTCATCTTGCTCACGTCCCCAGATTTCTCATCCAGACAATCCGTGGTGCCCATAGACAAAATACTGTGGATATTGAGGGGAACCTTCCCATTCTGCAGTGATGAATAGTTCAGTCTGTTTCTTAAATCGGTAGGGATCATGAAAGACCACCTTTGCAGGGGTCCTGAATGATGTCCTTCTTTTACATTGCCCTTGATAAAGCAGTAAGGCTCATCGAAGTCCACTGCACATGTGCACAGACACACCTTGGTGCCTTTCCTTCCCCCTTAAATCACACAGCCCACAGCGGAAAGAGGAAGTACACTAACTTTTGAGGGCAGCTATGGTGGTTCTGTACACTGACAATAGCTTAGAGCCACAGACTGTAAGGTATCCGGTATCCTCACCCAGAATGTGGGAATCAAACCACATTTCATTCATAGATTTGACACCAACAGAATGACTTCTGTTGATACTTTGCATGTGATAGGAGTGTACTAGGGTTGGAGAGAAGGCTCAGCAAAACTGCTGCCAGGTCTGACAGCCTGAGTTTGATCCCTGGGACCCACCTGGTGGGAGGAGTGAACTGAATCCCGTAAGTTGTCCTTTGGACTTCATATGCATGCCCATACATGTGCACAGACATGGGCATTCACGATAAGTAAATTAAAAAGGCAATAAATGAAAATGATTTCCAAAAGTGTATTAGTATTATCTCAGTAGCAGACATCTTCTCAGGGAAATACTGTTAACCTACAATTGCTGCTGAGGAGGGAAATATAATTCATTCATACTATTGGCTGTTTTTTTTTTTTTCTTCCCTTAGATGGATTCAAAGGCAAATGTTTGACCAGGAAAAGGGACAGTGAGACTGTGCTGACAAAATCCCCAAGTTGTTAAAAGCATAAGGTATTCTTGCTCTTCAGTTATGCTCAGCTGAAGACAGAACATTTTCTCCTATGATGTATATGTCACTTTCCATTAATTCTGCGGGGCCTGTCCCTTTAGAAAGCAGAGTAAACAGTGTAGTGTATTGGATTAGATCTCTACCGTGAATAAATTTATTTTCTAGCAAGTGTAAAAAATGAGCAAGGCCAAAAGCCCCCAGAGCAGAAAAATGTCACAGTGATTGCTAATACATTACTGCACAGAAAAAGGGCTAATAAAACTGCTATTAGGATGTCATACCTGCTTACGACTGAATTCTCCAGAAAGTTCATTTGATATGTCTAAGCCAATTATCAAAGTCTTAGTGATAAGAGGCTGCTCGATGGGCCTGAATGTGTCAGAACAGAATGACTAAATTGTGGGAATTCATGGGCTTCTGCTTTGAATAATTAACTTGGCTCTTTGTAGAATGCATACACTTTGGAAACTAATTTTCTCTTTTCACAAAGCATTCTGCCCTTGTGTTGCCTTTGAAAAGTAAGCTGTTTAGCTGTAAGGTTATTCCCTTTTCATTATATTGGTTTGTGCTTCCTTCCCTGTCTCATGGCCCCGCCCTTCCTCTTGCTCTTTGTCTTGGTAGCATCATCTTGGCAGAGTTGCTGTGGTCCTCAAATGGGTTTGTGATATGCTGTGATGACATTTCCTCTAAGTGGAATTTAATCAAAAATTTTTTTTTTCTGCAGTGACATTATCGTGCTTTGCCTTTTCTTGCGTTTTGCTAGGACTAAAACACCAACTTTATTTTTAAAGGATGTGAAGGCATTTTTATCCCTTTCAGAGGAGCAGAAATGTTGGTTGCATAAATAATTCTGGAGATAGAAGCCAGAATGGGTCTTAGTTGATTTGTAATTTCAGAGTTATGATTTGGATCAGAATGGGTAGCTAGTCTGTGTAAACAACCAGAAAAATCAAATGACCCTTTCTGTCCCATAGGTTTCTCTGCTGAAGCAGGTCAAACAGAGTCTTTGCTTTGGAATGGGTACATGAAGTTTTCTTGTCTCTCAGCTGAGTGATGCCATTCTGTGGGTTGGTATATTGGGCAGGGGTGCGGGGGGACACTCTTGTTCTCTCTCTAGCTCCACGGTAGTTCTCACAATTGACTTCTATGTATTGCACATTGATACCATTCACTTGAGACTTCACCTACCTGATAAAATCAGGTTTTCCTCTTTGGAGGCAGTCTGGTCCACTATTCAGACAGAATCCTTGAGGTGGGAGGTGGGTGGGTGGACAAAATGGAGTAGGAAAGGGAGGAGTATGTATAGAAACTGTCAGGGAGGTGGGTGTTTGCCTTGTTACACAATGTAAGATTCGATGTTTCTTTTAGAAGGCACCTGTGTTAGACAAATACTATCAGGTAGCTGCACACCTGGAAAAACCTCCCGCAGATGAATGAGAATGAGAAAGTTATTGAAAGTGATTCAATGCAGTTTGTAGTCTCAAGCTGTATTTATGGGCTATTTATTCCTGTGCAAGAGAAAAAGTTCCTTCAACTAGGATTCTAAGGAACACGTGTAAGAATACTTGTTTTCTCCCCAGAGGAATGAATTACTTTGCATTTTGGCCCTCTCAAAGGGCTTCTAGTAAATCTTATAGGAAAGTTTAAATCTTTGATTAAAATAAATTATAAAATCAAATTTTGCATGTGACAATTTTCTTTCACATTCGTTCAGAAAAGTCTGTGATACTGGCTCAGGTCAGTCGAATTTGTGATGAGGTGAACGTGAGTCTGTGGAGATGTAGTTATTTGTAATCTGTTTCTAAATAGGAGGATATGCAAGTGTATCTGGGAAAGACATGCTAGCTACTACCACCTCTTCTTCTAGGTCTACTTCAAAATGTCCTACGTAGGGCTTGGGAAATGGCTGAGTTAGTCAAGTACTTGCCTCTCAAGTGTGAGGCCCTGAATCCAGTCCCTAGAATCCACATAAAAATGCCAGGCATTGGTCTGTGAGACAACTGGTAACAGTACTTGCTAGTCCGATAACCCTGTTTTGGTCTGAGTTTGAATCCTGGACACCATCATGGAAAAGAAGAAAAAATGACCTCCACAAGTATACTATGGCATGCATATGCCCCTTTCTCCATATACATAAATGAAGGAAATTTTTAAAATGTCAACTGTGGTGGTGTGTGCTGGGAGACAAAGGAGGTTCTCTTGGGCAGCTAATCTAGTCTAATTGATGTGCTCAAGGGCAATGAGACACCCTGTCTCCAAGGAGGTGGATGGCATTCCTTAGGATGAGGTTGGAGGCTGTCTTCCTGTCTTTACATAGATGTACATACATGTACATGCACACTGCCCACATGCACCTACATGAGCACACACATGCACATATTATGCACATAATAAAAAGTATATGCGAACTCAGTTTCATAGAAATGACTCTTTCCTCACTTTATTTCCTTTATTTACACTTTTTTACTATGGCCAGTGAATTATTAAATATACACCAAGGGAAGCAAACAAAAAGAGTCAAGAGCAAAGGCTGCTGGATTCTCAATCAATGACAACCATGAAAACATCTAGAGTGATTCTTTGGGAGGGTAAAATAAGAGCAGAGGCTTGAGAATAAAATTATTTTTTTCCCATTTAAAAATATGCTTTGGGGAGGGAGTTGGTGACGATCATAAAAAGCAAATAAATAATAAGATTTCACAACTCCAAAAATGATTAAGAATCACTGCTCTGAGAACTTAGGTTCTAAAGAAAGCATCTCACATCTGTACAAGTGTCTCTTATACATATGCTAATCAGTTCCACTGGTAATTTTAGCTTTTGGTTTGTTTTCTTCCTGTCATTATTTTACGTTCTTATTTGCTAGACTCCATATGCACATCCGTGGCAGTGGGTGGTGGTGGTGGTGCTGCACAATTGCTTACCACTCAAGTTTGGGAGAATATGGTAAGAATATGTAATAGTCCTTTGCGTGAAAATACTTTTCTTCATGAGGCAGAACTTGGTGAGCACTTTTGAATTATAAAGGTTTTGGATGAATAAAAGAAATAAAGGACTGCAGTATAGATTTATATCTCCAGTCATATTAAAACATTTAAATATGTCTGACCATAATGACCTACTGATTCCATTTCATCTCTTAATGGATTGTGTGAAAATGAAATACTTAAAGTACAGCCTTGTGGCAGATTTACAAAAATCATTTATTCTTGCTCTTTTTGCACCTGGAGATAGAGAAACACTTCTCAATTGTAGCCTCTACCCAGACTTCTTAGGCCAGGTCTAAAGCAGCTACCAGGAGCCAAGAATGGCCTGCACTGGAAATGAGGACAGCCAGTCAATTCTTCTGAGAACAGGACCATTACAATCTGCTTTGGATTTGCAAGGCCACGTGAACCCATCCACATGCAGAGTCCTGCCCTTTGTGCAACACAGACCCAGCAGTTCTGTCTGCCAAAGGTCTTCCTAAGCCTTGCCTTCCCAGGCGTGGCAGATCCACTCTTCCAGGTTTCATCATTTATTTTATTACCTCCGCTAGGCAGTCAGCATCACATTAATTCATCTGACTTGGTCTTTCCATCTTCCTGTTTCGTCCCTACTCAGTTTATTGTTTCCTATACTCCCTCAGCTTCTGCCTGAGTCTCCTGGTCCTGGTTCTCATTGGCAGAAACACCCAACAGCCAGAGAATGTGGGTGCCTGTTGATGCAGATGTTGTCAGTAAGTCTCCCAGGACACTGAGCAGGCTGGAAAGGGGAACAGAGACTCTGGAGATGGGGAAGATGTCCGGCACACACGATCTATTGTTTTTGTTCTTCTTTGTCCAATTTTGCTTTCATGAACAGAATTCTAAGCACGCTATTCTCTTTAGTTAATGTTTCTCAAAAGACCAGAGTGCTCTGGCCATAAATGGTGATTATTATCTTAAGACATTCAGTTATCTAGACCTTGTCTGTATTTTAAAAAGGAAGGTTTTATGCCTCCCCATCTGTACTCAATGACTTTCCTTCCTGAGGGTCAGCGTTAAAGCATGTGCCTAAAGTAGCTGTCTTGGGTGAAAAATCACTTTAGGGCAGTTGCTGTTGCTGTATAAGACCCTCCTAGGGTTTGATAAAGTGGAATTTACTAGGAGGAAGAGAGCATTCTCAGGGATCCTGGGAGATGAGTGTTATCACTTCTGAGAGGCGTTCCTCTCTTGCCTGAGAAATGCTGACTAGAATTGTTTTAGTTTCAAGACTTTGAATCTATATTTAGATAAATAAACTTGGCATGTAAGAGCTCTAAAATTTCATAATGTCCAGATCTGCCTTTTGATACTAAATTTTATTTTTTAAACTGTCTTAATTTGGGCTGATGAGACAACTCAGTGGGCAACAGCACTTGTGTGCAGGTCTGATGATCTGATCCCTAGAACCTATAAAAAGTAGGAGAGACTCTGTTTCAGAAACTTGTCCTTTGACCTCTATATACATGCAGTGGCATAATCATGTCCCCGTCCTCATCACACACACACAACCACACAACCACACACACACACACACACACACACACACACACACACACACAATACACAACTTTCTCTCTAATAATACTACTAATAAATTTAAAAGAAAAGTAAAAACTGTCTTAATGAACATTATTCATTTTTTTAAAGTTAGATCCTACACTTAACAAAAGCCTTACCAATTGGAATTTTCCATATGGTGGTTTGTGTTACTAAGTCCACAAAATATGCCTTATTTTGTTTATTCTGTATTTGGTAAGCCAAACATTAAGGTACTTGGGAAATGGGAAAGGCTAATACATGTCTGTTTTCACAGGTATCACAAACTAAACTAACAAATTGCATTCCTGGACTTCTTCTAGGGTTTATGGTTGCTTAAGTTATTGATGAGCTCCTTAACCCTCAGAAAGAAATTGATAATAGGAACTTTGATATTTTTTGAGTAAGGTTGTGATGGAACTGAAGAAAAACATTAAGTTTAAGTTCAGATGGTACCTTGGACTTTTCTGATGCTGCAACTGAATACCACAGTGTGAGTAATTTAAAATGAAAGTAAAGTTATTTCTTAGAGTTCTGCAACATGGAAAGGCCAAGGCCAAGGGGCAATGTCTGGTGAGAACCTTCTCACTCTTGGAAGTCCCAAAGCAGTGCTGGAAATTACATGGAGAGACAGAACAAGATTGTTACTTCCAATTTCTCTTTTTCTTTTATAAAGTCAATAATACCAATAAAGACATGACATTATAGGCTAACCTAAAAGTTTTTCTTAAAGTCACTAATATAATGTTGAGTCCCATTGTCTCAACCTCATGTAATACTGATTACCTACCAAAGGCCCTACCCTCAAGTACCATTAAGAAATGACTGAATTTAAGTGTCTAGCACACAAACTCTTGGGAGCAAACCCAAACTGTTGCATGCACATAACCAAGTCATCTAAAATACTTCCTAGAACAAATCAGAAAAATAAGAAATTACCATAAATAGTATTTTTGGAGTTTATCTTTTGTCACTTTTAGTTTAACGTATGTTGTCTTTTTAAAGTGGTTTGCTCTACTGCAGTTTCTTCCTATTTGGGAGGCATAGTCTTTTGTGAAACTGTGACTTAGCCATAGATAAAAAAACACCCCAAAACAAAAAACTATATATATTGGTTACATAGTGCTTTGCAAAACTTACCTAAAGAACAAATAAATGCCTAGGGTCATTTGGAATGCAACCTCATTATAACATAGATTGGGAAGCAGCCTTAGTATTTATAATGCATATGAATCATATTGTGTATGTTTATATATTAGAAAATGTAATTCTCACTCATGGTCTAGCTGACTACACACTGTAAAAGGTAGAATTGGGTTGAGACTTTGTGCCCTTGGCTAGGATTGGGACTCTGTACTTACTTCCCATTTTCCAAGCTGGAATTTTATCTGGCTTGAACTTGTACAGACTGCTGTCACAGTCTCTGTGAGTTCATATGTGTATCTACTTTTCTGTGTTGTTTCCTTAAGGTCAATCATCAACTCTGGCTCTTAGAATCTTTCCACTACCTCGTCTGTATAGATTGCCGAGTCTTAAGTGGAGGGGTATGATAGGGACATCCATCCCATTTAGTGCTTAGCATTCCAAAGTCTCTTATTCTTTGTATGTTGGTCAGTTGTGGTTTTCTGTGCAAATTACCATTTTACTGCAAGAAGAAGCTTCTCTGATGAAGACTGAGCAATGCACTGATCTATGGCCATAGCAATGTTTTTATGAGTAATTTTATTGCTATGTTCATTCAATAGAATCATAGTGGTAGGTTTTCCCCAGGCCCCATGACCTGTCTAGCATGTAAATAATGTGGTAGGAGAATTATTTAACATGTCTCTTAGTTTGGGTTTCTATTGCTGTGAAGAGACACCATGAACACAGCAACTGTTATAAAGGAAAAACATTAAATTGGGGCTGGCTTACAGTTTCAGAGGTTCAGTCCATTGTCATCATAGTGGTATGCAGATGAATTTCTAAATGGTCTTACTCAATATAAAACACAGAGCCGGATATAGGTGTGAAAACCTAAAAGATCAGAGAAATAGGGAAAGCCACAGCTAACCTCAGCTCATAAACTCCTCACCTTCCAAAGCGAGCTACTTCCTGTCTACCCACATCTATATGCCTTTCTGTTCTGCCATCTGATTTGCTCCCTCTGTCCAGCTACATCACTTCTTCTTCCTGCCCAGCTCTGTCACTTCCTGTCTGTCTGTACAGACTTCCAGACCTCTATGGTTAACTAGTGTTGTAATTTAAGGCGTGTGCCACCATGTCTGGCTCTGTTCCCAGTGTGGCCTTGAACTCACAGAGATTCAGAGAGATCCCTGCCTGCCAAGTGATAGATCATCAAAGGCATATGCTCCCATTGCCTGACTTCTATATAGTGGTTGGCTTTTCCCTCTGATCTCCAGGCAAGTTTTATTTTATTGGGAAACATAGTATATTGAGGGATACAATACATCACCACAGTGGTACATGGTGGCAAGCAGGCAGACATTGTGCTGGAGAAGGAGCTGAGAGTCCTACATCTTCATCCACAGGCAGCAGGAGGATAGAGTCTGTACTGAGTGTGGCTTGAGTACATATGAGATCCCAAAGCCTACCCCTATGGTGACACACTTCCTCCAACAAGGCTACATCTACTCCAACAAGGTCATATCTCCTAATAGTGCCGCTCCTTATGGGCCAAGAATTCAAACACAAGTGTCTATGGGGGCAAAACTGTTCAAATCACCACACTATGTTTAACAGAACATATAGCTGTTCAGTAAACCAAAGAAACACCACTGGATGTGACCATAAAGGTTTGGCCATTTCCTGGAAATCTTGAAAAGGCGGCTTTACTTTACTTGAAGAAAAACAGATTTGGGCTCTGGCCACTCATTTTGATTACAAATTCATCTTATTTTTTTGTTTTGTTTTGTTTTTCTTACTCCGTACATTTATGATGTAAATTGTGTGAGCGATATGTCTTGACTAGCAGTCAGGGTCACTCAGAGCTCAGTCAGGGTCACTCCGGGTTCTGTCTTGTGTCAGTCATCTGCAAAACAGGCCCAGTTGTCACCCTTTGCTGGGCAACCTTCAGGAAAAAGTTAAGTTCATAGTGTAGATTCTGTGCTCTGTTTAAAATAGATCCCAAACTTGTAAAATTACTTAGTGTCTCTCTCCTTGGGATCTTGGGAAGAGTAGCAAATTCTCAGTGCGTTTGCTTGTTCTGCTGTGTCCTACCCTACCTGCAGTCACTTCTTAACATACTTTTGCATGCTTGTTTTTTAAATATGATACTCTCAATATGTCATTAGAAACTGGATTATGTGGGCTTTGAAAAGAGTGATTTCCTCTTAGAGAGATGTATTTGTCCACATATCACTGTTCCTTAATTTCCCATATTATCTACTTGGTGACAATTAGATATGGTTATAGTGACCTGATTAAAGTTTACAACCCAAAGAAAGACTGGCGATCAGGTAAGAGTGTAACAAGGTGAGAATGGATTCATAGGTTATAGTTCCATCCACTCCAGTGTAAATCAAATGAGTGATTCCAGAGGACTTTTAAAAATTACGAACTGGAACAAGAACACAATCATCCTCTTGAGAGCTGTGCGTGGACCAGGTGACAGCACCTTGATGCAAAGGGATGCTCACAGCTGCAGCAGCAAGGCTCAGTCACCGCCCCCTGCTTTCTAACAACCTCTCCAGCACCCAGAAACTTTGGGAAGCCAGAAGCTGTTTGTTTATTTAAAGAAGCTCATTATATCAGGCTTCTGCACATATCCCTTAGCAAATCCCAGACAATCTTGCTTCAGAGCCTTACAGAATTTATTTTTCTCTTTAAGTCTGCAAACAGACCCAGTAGATCAGCTCTCCTTTTTCCTGTAGCTTGGGCGTCTATTGCCAAATCCTCACTCCATAGCTATCTACTCCAGTTTGTCCTCTGTTTAGATAACTCCCCAGGGTTTGGGAGGGTCAGACTCTCACCTTGGCTCATGACCTTCAGTTTATGTCCCCACTTGATGAGCTGCAGGGGGTTTACTCCCTGGAGCAGGTGGCAATGGCCATAAGAAACTCCCAGATGATTAATGTTTCCTCAGATGATTCTGTGGTGCGCTGCCTTTTTAGCTACTGATGAGCAAGTGATATCCACTTAGTCTGGGTTACATCTATCAATGAATGACACTGAGGCCTTTTTATTTTTTATTTTTATTTTTAATTTTTTTTGGTTTTTTGAGACAGGGTTTCTCTGTGTAGTTTTGATTCTTGTCCTGGATCTCGCTCTGTAGACCAGGCTGGCCTCGAACTCACAGAGATCCACCTGGCTCTGCCTCCCAAGTGCTGGGATTAAAGGCGTGGGCCACCACAGCCCGGCTGACACTGAGGCCTTTTAAACACATTACAAATCCTGTCTTCATTAATGTTATGACTTTGTATCTGTCTATATAATTATTTGTTTACTGTGTTTATCTTTCACTCTTAAAATCACTTGGGACTTTTAAAAAACAGAGTTTCATCCCTGGGACTTTGAATTCATTAGCCTGAGACTAGAGGTGCTTTGGGATTGCCAAAGCTCCCTGGGGAGTTCCAACTCTAAAGCTAGGTTGGGACTCATTTCTGGGGAGTGTCTATTACATTTGAGGAATGAACGCATCTTCTGCTCATTAATTTTTTCTGTACCTAACTCAGAGCCTAGTGTCCAGTTGGGACTCAATAAGTTGTTGAATTAATTAATAAGAGTTTGGAAATAAGGCAGCTTTAAGTTTTTAAGGACAGGACAATGAAAAGATGTTGAGGCCAGGCGGTGGTTCGCACGCCTTTAATCCCAGCACTCAGGAGGCAGAGGCAGGCGGATCTTTGTGAGTTCGAGGCCAGCCTGGGCTACCAAGTGAGTTCCAGGAAAGGCGCAAAGCTACACAGAGAAACCCTGTCTCGAAAAACCAAAAAAAGAAAAAAAAGATGTTGAAGGAACTGGGCTTTTTCTGCAGATGGCTCCATCAGGTTACTGTGATCCTGCTCATAATAGCTGCCAGCATGGCCTTAAGGGACCCTCAACCCCGAGACATCTGGGGATCTTCTCAGGGAGCACAGGTCTCCTAGACCCTGGGAGTTTAGAATTGCTGTCCACACAGATCCCCTTCAAGATGGATAGCCTGATGGCCACATACTTAAAACTTGGAAAAATAAATTTTAAAAATCAACAGCTCTCTCTCTCTCTCTCTCTCTCTCTCTCTCTCTCTCTCTCTCTCTCTCTCTCTCTTTTTTTTTTTTTTTTTAAAAAAAACAACTTCTAATCAGAAGGAAAAAAATTAAAGCTTAGAGATTTTGTATGAAAAACTGTTTGACTTCATTAGGTGAGTGTTAGGGGAGATGGGGGCGGGGAGAGGGAGAGAAGTGATATCTTCCATAAATGAGGAGAAAAATGCTCACACAGTAATAGACCAACAGATAATTGAAATACGAGGAAAAATGAGCAAGAAAAAAAAATTCAAGACATGCTTTATGTGATTTACCAAAGAATGGATTTTTTTTTTTTTTTTAGAAAAGGAAAAGCTGAGGTTTTATTTTCTTATGATAATACTTGGAAATGATTAAACTTGGGCAAAATACAGTGTATCTAGAAAGATCTGTCCTAAGTGGTGAATCCTGAGCAGAATGTGAATGCTGACCACCCTCCCCCCACAGTTTCCAGTTTTCCTGAGTGACCTTGGAGTTCTTTCCTTCAGTCTGGCAGCTCTTGGCTTGTCTTCATGTGGAGGTGTGAACTCAGCAGCATACTCTGGCCCTGTAGCTGGCTCTGGGGAAGAGAGGACAAGTGTGCGGACAGCTTGGGGACAGGAGGCCACTGCCAGATGCCACTTGCTGCTAAGGGTTACCAAGAACACCATTGTGCAAAGAATTTCAACACCAGACAGTGTCTCTGCCTTTTGTAGGCTGTCACTCAAGGGGAGTCTGCTCCCAGTGAGCTCTTTACCTGCTTCAGCTCCCTTGGAAAGGGAGGAAACATTTAACCAGGCAGCCCTTCTCTGACGCTGATCACAGAACAGTTTCAATAAGTGAAGCGAGAATTCTTTTGTTGTCTCCCCATTTAGTTACCCAAAGGTTAAACAGTGTCAAAAAAAAAATCCAATCCACAGGGTATTAAAAACTATGTAATAAATATTTCTGTGGAGAGAGGTTTCCATTTTTTAAAAAAATGTATGCCATTTTGATCATGTATCTTACTTGACAGAAACTGTTTAGTGGCTCTCTCTCTCTCATTTTACTGACTCTCTCTCTCTCTCTCTCTCTCTCTCTCTCTCTCTCTCTCTCTCTCTCTCTCTCTGCCATATACTGCATGCTTGTGGAGGTCAGAGGACAACTCTGAGTAGTGGGTTCTTGCCTTTCACCATTTGAAGCATGGTCTCTTATTTCCGCCCCTGCATTGGGTACTCCAGGCTGGAAGGCCTGCTCTGCGTGCCTCTGGGTGACTCTCCTGACTCTGCCTTCCAGCTCACTGCAGGAGTGTTGAGATTGCAGAATCATGTCCTCAATCGGACTCCATGTGAGTTCTAGAGGCTGAACTAAGGTGGTCAGGCTGGATGAGGAAGCACTTTAACGTGCTGGGCCAGGCCTGGCCTCTCAGTGGCCCCCTTTCATGGTGGACAAAGTCCTCAAATTTTACCAGGAATTGAAACATGGTATCAAAATGGGTATGATATGGAACTAGAAAGTAGATTGGCAACATCATTCCAGGAATTACTCTTTAGTTACTGGTGGGAAGGATGCTATTGGGAAGCCCATTCCAGTTGATAAACATTGACTTTATAACGAGACACTGTAACTAGCTAGAGGTAAGCACAGTCCATTAATTGATGTACAGATTTCTCCAATAACTAACCTTAGCCATGTCTTTGGCTTTTCTGACTTCTCATGTTAGATGGCAATTTCTAACTTTGTTGAACTTAATGCAAGTTCCTGAAGTCACTGCCGTTTCCTGTCTTCTGTCTCTGCACACACTGTTTCCCCTGCTTGGAATGTTCCCCCACTGCAGTTCTGGAATCCTCCTCATCTTCCTTTATGACGGCTCAGCTGCCTGGCTTCAACTCTGTCACTTTAGAAGCCACCACTCCTTTCTGTACTTTGTTCTTCAGGGATGCCTCAATAGAGCACCCATTACATTGCAATGTCAATCATTTATTTATATATCTAGAACTTCACTAGACTGAGCTTGTGCCTTTCCACATTCTTGTCCCCACACATGATAGGTTCTTGATGAACCACTGCAGAGGTCAAGTCTTCCCCTGCCCGGATATTTTATGTGATTGAGAACATCTTTCTCCACAACCTTCCTCAGTATTATCTTATGCAGGTTAAACAGCACTAAATATTTTAATCTTTCTCCAGTGAGCTTTTTGTCCTCTTTTTGAATCAGCTTTGTTCTGTTTTTTAAAATGTTATATTTAATTTCTCTTCATTATTTAAAAAGTAGTGGTTCATTCTGAACATGGAGCACAGTTAAGGTATAAGATGGTGAACAGAATGTTGGAAGGCTTATTAAAGAATGCAGGCCATATTCCTTCTCAGGAATTAAAAAAAAAACATTTTCTTGCAACTGGCCTGAATGCCCCTTCTAAGGAATAGCTTTCGTGGTACCAGAAGATGCCATGCAAACTTCTAAAGGAGGGAGGCATCCAACAGTCTTACCCAGACCTGATGTCTATGAACCACATCGTGGACCAGCATAGCACTACACCCCTGTGAGTGCAATAGTAAGCACACATACTTTGACGATGAACAACTTTCTAATTGGACTTAAGACCCACTCACTGGAAACCTAGCTAACTAATCAGCAATAATGAAGTCATGGTTATTGGGGGAGAATCTACCATATAGTAAACCAGCATAATCCCCATCTGCAGTTCTCCTTCTTTCCTCCGTACTCCTTTAGTCAGCAAATCTCAAGAGAGCTAACATCTGATCTTTGTTGCCACTGTTTGTGACAGTGTCTCACTATATAGCCCAAGACATCCTACCGTCTCAGTCTCCTCCATGCTGGCATTAATAGGCAATGTCACAGCTTGCTTGGAAAGTCTTTGTATTTCAGATGAAGGTGGCAATCATTTCCAAATGGTACTATAAATAGATACCTAAGGATTTAAAAAAAGCTTTTCTGGGGGCTTGAGTGGTAGGAGATTTGTAGGCTGGAAGCAGGCAGCTACAGCCCTCCTTCCATCCCTAAGCAAGCTCAGGCTAAACTGTTTTACATAGTGTGTTTGCTTAAAGAGAGAACGTTTGGCACTAAAGCTAGAAAATTCCCTTCCAGTCTGGAAATCAGTGATTTTGAATGTCAAACATAACGATAACTTGATTTCTACCATTATTTTGTGAATACCACATTAACAATTTGGGGGAATTGCATTACAAGTTGCTTTATCCAATGATGTAATAATCAAATAAAATGCCTTCTAATCCTATTTATTCAGCTTCCCTCTGTTGTTCTTAGTCTGCTTTGAGAGCACTGTCAAATTGAATTTGCCATCCTCTGTGTTTGCCAAAGTTTATTATTTCAATTTACAGCGGCAGAGCTGTTATAACCTGGTCTTTCATGTTCTCTGTTGTGTTAGCTGTGATAGTGTGCCAATCTGCACAAGAGAGTAATTATGGCAGGACCGCTTCCTTTGCCTCAGGAAAGCAAGGAACCATCTCCCTGACATCTGGAGGGATCCTGTGCTGCAGTCTCCAGGCAGAATCAAGACCAAGGGTCTTATTCACTAGTACTTTAAGAACCCTCAACAACACACTATTAAAATATTTTCCCAAAGTCACAAGTAGACTAATTTCAAGTACAGCATGTGCTATATTTGAGAAAAGATGGTTTGAAAAGAGGGAGACTGAAGAGTCTCTAAAAGCATTTTAGCTCGTTAGCCAGAGAGCATGCAGGGCAGGCTGGGTCTGTTATGATACCAGGGCATGCAGGTTCAGAGTGAGGTTTCAACAGCATCCCTGGATGTTTCAGGCAATGTCTGCAGCCTGTTCTGAGGCTAGTTCAATGTATTGTCTGCTATGTCTTGACAGACTAGGTTCAGCTTGCCCATCTATAGTCTAAAACGTTGTGCCCCAATGCCCATATGTGCCCATGTGAGGAAAGTGAACAGGGAGAAATGACCTCTTTATTAAAACAAAATATGATAGTGACAGTATCTGTTTGTTGTAAGCATTCTAACAATGCAAAACATTCATAGGAAAATTCCTCACTTCTTAGTCTTGATTCTCTGAGTTCTCTTCTTCATATATAATGCATATGTACATCTACATATGCACATACATGAAATATAGATAAAATTTTATATTTAATTGTATATTTTTGATATTTTCATGAGTACATATAGATTTGCCTCATCTTTTAAAGATAATAATCATGTTCTCAGGTGACTTTTAATTGAAATCCAGACAACTAGTCAGCAGGCAGATTTCTGTGACCCTATGTTCTCAGCCGCTTTGCTTTCTCACCATGACCTTGGGAACACATTGGTTTTTAAAGGTAGCCTCAAGAAGTTAGGAAGTCACGCTTTTTTTTTTTTTTTTTTTCACTCAGGCTCTGGCCCCTGTTGTAGAAAAGAAATGAAACAGAAATCAAGTTGGTTTTCTGTCCGGCAAATAAACCAATATTTTTAGAAACGAGGCACCTAGTGTAACTGGGATCAGTGTCCACTAGAACTCGGCAGTGGACCCTCCTTCCATAGGCCTTTTCTCCAGCCCGCTAAACTGAGCTGGGATAAGTGAGCCATCAGTGCAGCTGGCCTGGCTGATTTGTTGATACACCCGACTAGCAGGAAAGTTCTTCAACTAATTCACTTACGATAAGGGAATGGCTTCTCAAAGGCAAAGCGGGGAAAGATCTTGCGCTTCTCAGTAAGCCTGTCCAAATTGTCTGCAGACCACTTGAGGATGAAATTGAGTCTAACACTACAGCATGTATTACTAAGAGTCGACTAGCCAGTAAATATTTAAAGGGTCTAAGCTAAGCTTCTCCATCATTTACCTGCATTTTGTTTGGATGACAAGAAGTGGCAGAGTGCACTGCAAAGTAAGATTAGGTGCTTGAAATGTGTCTCTGGAGATGAAACGCGTATTTCCTGAGGCGCCCTTCATTGTGGGGAAATGGTAGGGGATAGACTTCCTGAAGGGTTTTCCACTTGGCTGCATGATTAAGTGTTCAGAGAACTATATAATTGTTAATATACTTTAAAAAACATATTCCTGTGTAAATAATTTCCTTATTTAAACTTCACAATGTATAATATTTAAGCACTTGTCAAGCAATAACTCACTGGTAGCAGAAAACTATAAAATTCTACCAGCAGGATTAAGGATGTTAAGGCTGCAGTTGACTGATGTCTGGTTTTCTTGAAGAGGGATCTTACCACTGAGGTGTAATTTGTGAAAAAGAACCACAGTTCCAGTAATTTGAACAACTGTACAGGGAACTCCACCTCTCTCTTGATTTGTTCTGTTTTGTTTTGAACTCTTTTGAAAACAAGGTATGAAGTGTGTTTAAATTCTCAGTTCATATGTGTGTGTGTGTATGTAGTATGATTCCTTTTTAAAGTAGAAGTTTAAAAATGGAAACGTATGCCTTGACTGTACTCTGTGAGATCTGTCATGGGTTTGAGCATACTGCCCAGGTATCATACAAGGCTAATGTCATTCGTGTTAACAATATCAGAAGGAAGCACTATCTATCCATCATGTGTGGGGACTAGAGTGTTGAAGGAACTTACTAGGAGATCAGTATTTGCCAACACATTTGTCGTGGGTTATAAATCCAAGCCTAATTTACAAGAGTTTAAGGCCTTTCTCCCAAGTATAAAAAGTGACCCATTAAATTTAACGAGCCTTCTTTATCGGGATTCATCTTGTAAATATGCCATGTGATTAAATGCAATGAAAGGGAGATACGGGCAGTATTTAAAATGAGTTGAGAGTGTGTGTCATAAGAGATAAGGGCTCTGGAGTTTGCAGAGAACTCTGAGACCAAGATCAACTGGATATTCAAGTGACAATAATAAAAACATCAAAATAACACTAAGAGCAGTATATTACTGTGACAGTGACTGTGATTAGGGCTCTGTGGAGGCCCATTATGGAAAGCTACTTCTCCGGCCTGGGTAAAGACCTAACATTCCAAGTTATCCAGAACTTAAAAGAGTCAATTCAGTTTGGCGAGTCATTCACCTGACTAAGGAATCACCTCCCAAGAAGGTGGTTCCACTTTAAGCCATGCTCATGAGATAGGAGGAATAATTATTCCTTTCAGAAGATAATATACTCTTCATTCCCAGAATTCCCACCCCCTAGTGCAGTCACATACAGAGCTGTAGCCATTCTGCTTTGTAAGTTTGCCTGCTTTTCTAATACTCAGAGAAGCACAACCTTTCCTTTTATTCTGTATCATTTCTAAGCATGCTTTCCTAATACTTTAGGTCTTACTCTACCTCTGAACTCCATTCTACACTGGGACTGCTTGTCTGCTATAAGGATAACTTCTATGCTGACTTAATTCAACTGACATGGCTTTCTCTCTCCTTTTCATCTTTTTCTTCCAGGTAACTGCCAACATTTACAACTTGTTGCACTGGGGTATTTCTTTTAAACTCTAATAATATTGTCCTCGGGATTTCTTCTGAGTATATTCTTAAATCCTTTTATTAATGAGACTAAAAATTCCCCAGAGGGGACCCCAATTTCCCCAGTAACTTAATTCTGGCAGGACTCATAAATTTGATATTATCATGGTGGAGAAACACTTCAAACCAATGAAATAATAGACATAGAAATATTCGTGTAGAATGGAAAAGACTCTGAAGTTATGGTAGAATACTGCACAACAGTTAAATGACTTATAATTTCATTTGAGGAAGAAGAGAAAATGTTACAGATTGAAAATTTGATTAAACCCAGACTGAGATCCTGTTTCCAGCATTAACATTAGACTCTGCTGTTTTGAAACAATCATTAAATAGATCTACCATATAAGTCAGCTATTACACTTCTGGGTAGATAACCAAAGGAAGCAAAATCTTCATACTGAAGAGATACATAGATACATGTATCTCTGCATGTTTATTGCAGTACTAGTCACAATAACTAAGATTTAGCATCAGTTTAGTTGTCCATCAACAGATAAATGGATAAATGTATACACACAATGAAGTATTATTCAACTAAAAGGAAGAAATAAATCCTGTCTTTTGTGGCAAAACGGATAAAACCATAGAGCACTACGTTAAGGGAAATAAGTCAGACACAGAAAGACAAGTATAGAACACTTTCTTTTATATATAGATGCTAGAAAATTTGGCCTAGATGCATAATGGTGATTAACAGAGGTTAGAAGGGTGTGTGACAGGAAGGAGGATTGGTGAAAGGAGGTTGAATTTAATCAGTGAATAATGTATGTATGTATGGAAATATAAATGAGATCACACTAATCTATATAATCAATGCATACTAATAAAAATTTAAAAAAGGAATGTAAGACATTTACATTTCTTCATAATGTAAAAAAATAGCTTACATTGCTAGATGGATGAGTAAATTAGAGACAGGCCATTGGCTATCGCAATCAAGAAGACACTTGGTGAGACACTGTTGGATTTGGACTATGCAGATAAATAGCCATGGAGTTTACTGATTTGTGTAAAAATGAACACTCAAATCTCTTTAATGAGCATTTTCAATGTGAACCATAGGACCTCACTCCTCATCAAAGACATATCAAAAACAGGAGATCATGTCTACTTACAAAGTGTCCTTGGTACCCAGCTATGTGAACCTTCTCTCCACATCCTCCATTACTTTCCCATTTATTTACCTCAGCATTTATCAACCTCTCCTGCCCCTTGATTTCTGTCTTGGTAGAGTTGAGTTCAGCCTCTCCCCTCTGTTGCAATAGTCTTGGGTCAAGTACAATTTCTTTTATAACACTCAATAAACATCTGTTGAATTTGAAGAATTTCAACTTTCTGTTCTGTCTTGCAGTGTTGCGGATTGACCCTAGGGCCTTGTGCGTATTAGGTAAATGCTCTATCTCTTAACTACATCCCTATACCTTCGATTTATTGTTCTCAAATATAATGTCAATTTTGAAAACAATAGAAGACTTTATGAGATATACTAATGTTGTGAGTGATATTACAAAGCAAAGCAAAGTGATCTAGCAGTTGACTGCAGGTGCTATACCCGAAAGTCAAATACAGTATAAAAAATGCAATAGCAATCTCTTAAATTTAAAATTGCTAACTTACCTTATTTAGAATAATTCAAAGTGAATTAAGTTACATAAAAATGCCAAGCAAGTTACAAATGCTCGGGAATGTGTATTAACTGGTAAGGTGTAGTCTTTGCTACATGTTATTTATTTCCTGTGCGTTCACACTGTTGAAAGTGTTCCCATGGTTGCCATTTGAGGCTGACCTACATTTCCCAGTTTGTTTTCTTTTTTCTTTCTTTTTTTTTTTTTTTTGTTAAGAAAGAAACCCATGGTAGGTGTTATAACTCCTTGGTAGAAGAGAAGAAACTAGATACCATATTACTTACACCCAGTCTTGAGATCCTTTTAGTCTTCTGGAAATCTGAAGTCACCATCTTTGATGTCATAATTAGCTAGAATGTGACATTTAACTGTCAATCTAACAAGATAAGCAAACCTCTTGCTTATCCGCTGTGTGTGTGTGTGTGCGTGTGTATGTGTGAGTGCTTGTGTGTGTGTGTGTGTGTGTGTGTGTGTGTGTGTGTGTGTGTGTGTGTGTGTGTGTGTATTAGGGGAGGATTACAGTTACATAGAATTTTACAATTGACATAGCTCATTTACATGCATCATCTGATTTAGTTCCCCAAACAAGCTTTACAAGACATGAAACAGCTTGATTAAATGATTTAACAAAAGTTATCTGGCTGGTGAGTGACAGAGTAGAAACTAGAATGCAATTTTAATTTCATCTAGTTAAAAAAAAACACAGTGAGCTTATTATGGATAGTGCTATATTAGATCTTGGAGACAGATTGTGAACAAAGAAGGGAACAGACAGCAAACAAAAATATGTTTATAACAGTTGTGATAAGTGCAATGCAGGAAAAGTAAAGATTGAAGTGAGAATTTACAGGCAAGCTATAACCTTGCTTGTGTGTGAGGTTTGGATAGAAAAGCTGGCCCAAAGATGGGACTTTTTATCTTCCCAGATCATCTCCTGGATCCTTTATGAGTTCAGTTCTACTGGACTTCACACTCTGTCAGAAAATCCTAACAATATATGAGAAAATGAGAATCAAAATGAGAGGATAGTATGCTTTCAATCAAGCTAAATATATTTGAAGTTTTACCCTTTTCATAGCTTTAAAGTATCATTTCTTTAAAAAATGTATTTAAGTAATTAAAAAAATTATAACACATCATTTCTCCCTTTATACCTCTCTCCAACTCCTCCCATGAAGCCCCTCTTATTCTTGTTCTCTCAAATTCATGACCTCTTTTTTCATTACTTGTTGTTTCAAACATTTGTACACACACACACACACACACACACACACACACACACACACACACACTTACATGTTCCTAAATATATAAATAGAACCTGATTAGTCCTTATAATGTTACCTTATCTGATCTTGGGAATGACCACTTGGTATTGGTGAGCAATTGAAGGGCTCTTCCTTGGGAATGACGACGACGATCTCTCCCACTCTCAGAATTCCTTGTTTGCCCATAGTTCTTTTTCTAGGGTTGAGGATTCATGAGCTGTCCCTCTTCCATGTTAGCGTGTCCATTAGTGTTATCATTGTTCAGGTTTTGTGTAGGCAGCCATGTTAATAAGACTTCATGGTGGAACCTCTCTGATATTTTTAGGAGACAGTCTCACAGCAAATCTGTTCCTCTGGATCTTAGACTCTTTCTGCTACCTCTTCTGCAATGATTCCCCAAGCCTTAGATGCATGATTTGTGTTATACTTGTGTCCAGTTGGGACTGGGCACTACCCAATCTCCTGTTATCTGCAGTTTGATAGATTGTGGTTTTCTGTAATAGTCTTTGTTACAAAGAGAAGTTCCCTTAATGAGGGTGGAGAACTAAATTTATCTGTGAATATAAGGATAAATATTTAGAATGTAGTTAGGAATTACACTGGTTTTGTTAGGTGGCTGTTGTGGGTTCTCTGCTAAGATCCATGACTTCATGAGCCCTGGGCATTTGACCAGGTTTCCAGTACCTAGCATGGTTTCCCTCTTGTTGAGCAGGTTCTAAGTCCAATTAGAGAGCTATTAATTATCACCAAGGTACACATGCCACTCTTGCACCCTTAGGTTTATCTTGCTATGCTGGTCATTGCTGTGGTTATAATAATAGCTGGGTAGGACTATTGGTTTCTTTCCTGCCTTGGAAGCTTACCTAGCTTTTTCTGGTATCATGAAAGCTAGTTCTTGAGGGGAAACTTGCAGGTCAGATCCAGCTTAGGTCCTCTGGGTCCTGTATCTGGAGTGTATGGTATCTTCAGCAATAGGGACTCATCTTACAACCCTGGGAGGCAATCAAGGGCAACAGCAATAGCTTTTAACATTTTGGGTGTCTTTTGGACAACCCTGACTAACAACTCAAAATGGGGCGTCTTAGGCCTGATGTTCGGATTTTTATTGGGTGTATGGCTTTTGGGAGGACCAATGCCAGCCTAGATGGAAAATTTTATTTAAACTGTTTATGTATGTATATACACAGACTTATATGTATTACATATAATTTTAGGTAGGTAATAATAATATGGTTCCTTATGACTTTTTCAGATGACCTTACTGTTATTTTACCCTCTACCCTCTTTCTTTTGTAATTGCCTTCCCCCTACCTAATTAAAGTCCCTTGTTTCTTCCATTTCCCCTTCAAATCACTTGCACCCTGTCATTCTGTCTTCTATTGATCCCCCTATCCCATTGTCCCTTTTTCCTTTCCTGGTTTCTGCTGTTACTCCAGGTTGTATAGTCACATCTGAAGACTTGGAGAGAGGAACTGCAGATGAGAGAGAACACGCAACATTTGTCTTCCTCTATTCTAGTTCTACCCATAAAATGCCTTTTCTTTTACACAGCAATTGTCCTGATTTGCTTTCTGTTACTGTGATAAACACCACTGCCAAAGGCAACTTGAGGAAAGCATTTATTTGGCTCACACTTCCAAGTCCAACTCCATCACCGAGAGAAGTCAGGGCTGGACCTTAAGCAGAAAAAGAGGCGGGAGCCATGGAGAAAAGCTACTCATTGGCTTGCTTTCTTTGGCTTTTGCTCACTTAGTTTTCTGCCTAGGGTTAGACTGCCCACAGTGGGATGGGTCCTCCTATGTCAATCAACAATCAAGAAAATGTCCTACGAACATACTTACAGGCCCATCTGATGGAGGCAACTTTTCAACTGAGATACCCTCTTTGGAGGTAAACTGTAGGCAGTGTTAAGCTGACAAGAAAAGAAAACTAAGAAGTCCAATTGTGATTATGGTAAATAAATGTTTTGGTAATAGTTTGAGGCCAGAAAAATTCTGTATCAGTTTCTTGAATATCATTAAAGATGATTTAAAAGATTCATTAAAATCATTTAAAAAAAATAAGAAATTACGTGTGTGTGTGTGTGTGTGTGTGTGTGTGTGTGTGTGTGTGTGTGCAGGTGTAGGTACAGGTATCGGGTCCCCTGGAGCTGGAGTTACATGCAGTTATGAGCCATCAGACTTGAGTACTGGGAGATGAAATCCAGTCCTGTGGAAGAGAAGAAAGTGCTCTTTACTGCTGAGCTATTTTTCCATGATTCCCTCCCATTTAATATTTTATTATTTATTTATAATTGTTATTTATCTTTCTCTCTCTCTGTATATTTAAGAAAAATTTAATTAATAGCATCCCAAAGTCTAGGAAACAGTGATCTTTAGCCTAGCATGATTCTCACCTCTAATCCTTGCTTTTGATTTTTATGAATGGGGAAAGATCTTTTACTAATAAAATACATCCAAAACATGAGGTAGCACTTTTGCATTTATGTGGGAGATAGGGTTAAAAATAACATGACAATCTCCTTGTGCAAAGATGCTTAATGCTGTCTTGGGAAATGAGAATAAACAGAGCGTTTCAATGAGAGATTCTGTATATTGGCTAGGAAGTTTCCTAGCAAGTGATTGAGTCAATCTTTCTATAGATGAGGGTGAGAGACAGGGCAGGAGAAATTGAAAGCTGCTCTGACAAAGAGAAGGCAGAGACTGGCTGGGGTGAGAAGGGAGAAGCTCTTTGATCCCTGTTGCTCTTTCTGTGGAGAATTTCTTTCTGTCTCCCCTCTTGGCCTTGCCTATATCCATCAATAGAGTCTGTTTACGTCTTAGCTGTGTTCAAGGCAGCCAGACTGGCAGAATGCCCTCCCTCATTGGAATGTGTCACAGTGCAGAGGGTAAAAGCAATCGATGGTCCTTCCTGACCCCCACCCTTCCGCCTGCCCTTATAAATACTTTTATTTGCATTCTGTCACTGTGGCTGTGGCTTCTCCCTTTGCTTTCGCCCTTTCTACTTGAAAGTCATTAATCTGCAGATGCAACTAATTAGCCCTTTGCTGTTCCCGGAGCTGAAAACCTTGCTCGCTCATCGTCCCACTTTATTGGATGCCAGAAAGTGTACACTTAAGGATCAATGGCTCTTGCCAATAGAGAGAGGGCTGTGCATAATTACACAATTGCCCCGGTCAGCTATAAAATGAGAATTGTACAGAGCGCCTAAACACCTGCCTCACAATAGTGCAGTTACTTAAGCCACGTGCTTCCATGTCTTATTTTCTCAAGTAAGTTGTGCCCATTCAGTGTGGTGAGCCATCTCAATCCATCTTCTTGAAGAGTGAGGCACAGAAAATTAGGTGAAATTGGGTGCATTTCAGCCCTGACATTTTTCTTTTTGGAGAAAGGTTGAACTCAGGACCTCAGGGTTGGTCTAAGACTGGAAAGGCCAAATCACTTTATCTTATTTTTTCAACAGAAAAAAAAAATAAATCCAACCCTCTTGATCCCAAATAAAATAAAAATAGAAACTAACACATTTTTCCAGGTGCTCAAAAAACTTATCTTAGCTCCACCAACCCACCAACCTTAAAAAAAAAAAAAAAAAGACAAAACAAACCACAATAAACTACATGCCTCCAAAGAAATCGCCTTATTTCTTTAAGTGGAAACAATGTTTCTGCAGAGTTAAATGTAAGTGTATTAGAGCTAGGAAGAGTCAGGGAACCATTGGAAAGCCGGCTTTATAATGAGTTAAACCAATATGTATGGTTAAGCAAAGCTTATGAACTAGCAGAGAAGTTGAAAGTATCTATAGTAGGGCCAAAGCCCACTTTATTGCCAAATACCAGCAGATTGCTGGTTTACGGTAATGACTAAAGTTCAAGTTCAAGAGATCCTGACTCGAGTCTAAATGTGACTGTTCTACTTATGTGATTGTTATACTCACTAACTCCTAGTGTCTACCTCTGTGAAAAGTGGGTGATAATCTACACCTGCCTGGATTGCTAAGCATGTACAGGGCATGAGACACAGCTGGACCTAAAAGTTACTCATGCGCTAGGTAAAGGACACCTATTTCGGCTGTTAGGGCATCTTGTCATGCTCTCTGTTAACCTCCTTTAAGGAACTAAATCAGGTTTTCTTCAACTTTTCACAGGTGCAATACTTTTTCATCAGAAAAAACTTTTGTGACACTAGGAGCAAAATAGTCAGATAAAGTAGGTATACAAATCAAAACTTACTGACAATTTATAAAAAATTTTATTTTAAAAATTCTTTTTTTAAATTTTTTATAGTATTTTTATTTTATAATTAACTTAATTTCACATATCAGCCACAGATTCCCTTGTCCTCCCTCCTCCCACCCCCCAGCCCTCCCCCCCAGTCCACCCCCCATTCCCACCTCCTCCAAGGCAAGGTCTCCCCTGGGGAGTCAGCCCAGCCTGGCAGACTCAGCCAAGGCAGGTCCAGTCCCCTCCTCCCTACATCAAGGCTGAGCAAAGTGTCTCAGCATTGGCCCCAGGCTCCAAAAAGTCAGCCCATGCAGCAAGGACAGGTCCTGGCTCCACGGCCTGGGGGCCTCCCAAACAGTTCAAGCTAATCTATTACCTCACTTATCCAGAGGGCCTGGTCCAGTTCCATGGGGGTTTCTCTGCCATTGGTTCACAGTTCATGCACTTCCACTAGTTTGGCTATTTGTCCCTGTGCTTCCTCCAACCATGGTCTCAACATCTCTCGCTTATACAATCCCTGCTTTCTCGTGTCGATTGGACTCCTGGGGCTCCATCTGGGGCTCAGCCGTGGATCTCTGCATCTGCTTCCATCAGACACTGGATGAGAGTTCTATCATGACAGCCAGGGTGTTCGGCCATCTGATCACCAGAGCAGGTCAGCTCAGGCATTCTCTCGACCATTGCCAGTAGTCTACAGTGGAGGTATCTTTGTGGATTTCTGGGGACTTCTCTAGCACTCTGCTTCTCCCTATTCCCCTGGGGTCTTCATTTATCATGGTATCTCTTTCCTTGTTCCCCCACTTTGTTCCTGATCTAGCTGGTACCTCCTGCTCCCCTAAGCTCTCTTTCCCCCTACACTTACCCTCCATTAACCCCCCTCACCTCCAGTTTGCTCATGTAGATCTCATCCATTTCTCTGTCGTTGGGTAATCTCTGTGTCTTTCTTAGGGTCCTCTTACTAGGTAACCTCCCTGGAATTGTGAGTTGCAGTCTGGTTATCCTTTGCTTTACATCTGGTGTCCACTTATGAGTGAGTACATACCATGTTTGTCTTTCTGAGTCTGGGTTACCTCACTCAGGATGATTTTTTCTAGTTCTGTCCATTTGCCTGCAAACCTCACGATGTCATTGTTTTTCCCTGCTGAGTAGTACTCTGTTGTGTATATGTACCACATTTTCTTTATCCATTCTTCAGTTGTTTACCATTGACTTGCTTTGAGTTGAACCTGCTTTGACTCTGGACTGTGGCACCCAGGCGGGCATGCTGGCTTCCCCTCGTGGGCATTGTTTATTGTTTGTCAACTTCGGGCTGGTGCTGCCTTTCCATCCTTCATTTTGCTCACTTTGACTTTTGCTGTTTAGCTCTTTGATTTCTCTCTAACTTTCCTTTTTTCATCTAGGTTGTTTCCAGGTTCTGGCTATTACAAATAATGCTGCTATGAACATAGCTGAGCATGTGCCCTTGTAGTATGATTGAGCATTCCTTGGGTATATGTCCAAGAGTGGTATAGCTGGGTCTTGAGGGAGATTGATTCCCAATTTTCTAAGAAAGCGCCATATTCATTTCCAAACTTTTGTGACACTAGGAGCAAAATAGTCAGAAAGATAGGTATACAAATCAAAACTTAATGACAATTCATAAAAAATTATTTTAAAAATTCTTATGTATTTATCTAACTTATCATTCACAAAGTAAAAAGCAAATTTACATACAAAAGATTACTGTGGTCACTAGAGTTAACAAAATGGCCAGTCATTGGGAGATGGTTAAGTTGGGCCATCCTACTACTGTCTTTTGCTATCCTCATTTTGTTAGATTGTCTTGAATGCCTACCCCTTCCTCTTTCAAATTTATTCTGTTTGGCTAAATGATTTGTTCAACTTCAGCAATATTCAGGATTCTGTTTTGAAAAGCAAAGAGGTCCACGCTGTTACCATTGACTTGCTTTGAGTTGAACCTGCTTTGACTCTGGACTGTGGCACCCAGGCGGGCATGCTGGCTTCACCTCGTGGGCATTGTTTATTGTTTGTCAACTTCAGGCTGGTGCTGCCTTTCCATCCTTCATTTTGCTCACTTTGACTTTTGCTGTTTAGCTCTTTGATTTCTCTCTAACTTTCCTTTTTTCTTATTGCTGACATTTCTTTGTTAAGTTCTACTGAATTCAGCTCAACAATCATAGAAGAATTGACCATATTTTCCTTTTTTTGAAACAGGATCTCATGGTGTATCTCAGGTGGGTCTTGAACTTCTGATCCATCTGACACACCCTCCCAAATGCTGGGTGTGCAGATATTTGCCAACAGCTTTAATTGAACACTTTCTGACTTCCAGACACTGAAATAATGACTGGAGACATTTATCAAAATAAATGAGTGGTCCTTCTACTAAGAAGTCCTTGCATTTCCTAAGGATAATCTCACCACCACTGTCATCCTCATTGTTAGCATATTCTTCAAGCACTGGACTAATTATGTTGCATGAATCATTTCATTTCACTTTACTGTGAGGATTCTCTTTCTGGAATTACTCCAACTTTTACCCTGGTATTGAAAGCATTTGTTTGAACTCTAGCTCTTCCCGGATGCTCTCACTTTCTTGTATGGTAATGATTGTCAGTATCTCCAAAGCTTTTTTGTGTCACCCCTAAGGAAGATCTGGGAAGCCTGGACAGCCTGGGCAGCCTGGGTGTGGTATGTTTCTGACCTATCTACACTTGAAACTAAAATGTGCGCGCTCTGTATGTGCTGTAATACGTCAGTGGCTGGGAAGTGTCAGGCTTGGATGACCCCAGACTTGCTTTGGGTAGACCTAAGAGACACAAATGTGAGCCATGTGATTAGGATCCTCAGAAGACTTCTGAATCTACTCAGGAGGTAGGAATTAACCTAAAAGCTGAGTTCCTGCCAGAAGGATGGTGAAACCATCTAGTTTGAGATCATTAACTTTTAACAACATGATATACTCTAAAGTGACATTCAGAAGGAATGGCTAAATATTTTGAAACAAAAAGACTATTATAAAGAATCTCATTAACTTTAATAGGCTGTTTACAATAGCCTGTGTCTACATAATTATGGGCTGTCTCTATACAAAGTGAATTTATTGGTCATTTACTAATATGTTAGATATACATGATACCCAACAGCTTGATGCTTATAATGAAAGCCTCATTTGTATTAGTACTGGGATTTAGTCGGGAATCCTAAACTGTCTGTGTAGAGGAGATGCTCTATACTTACCAAGAGAATTGTAGCAGTTGGTCAGATGGCAGCAGGGGCTACTGCCCACTTAGAGATCCTGTTTCAAAGGGATTTGTTATCTGTGGGTGAGGATGGGAGCAATATGGGCCTTTACCTAGAATCACTCTTCCAGATACAATGGAGGTTCTGGTGTCCTGCTATTCTTACATGCAGAGCTTAATACTGAACCAGACACCTTCAGCCTAATAAAGAGCATGAGAGCCATCCAGATAAAACATACTTGGAACAACATCAGTGGGCACTCTACTTGAAATGGCTAACCTGTCCAGTAAAAATTTACTAGGATTTTGCCTACATGCCTATATCTGCTCACTATCCCACTCTAGGGCTGGATGTTACTCACATTCAACGGATGAACAGATTAAGGACTGGGAAGGTTATGTAGGCAGTAGGCCTTGGATTTTGTCATGAGTACCTGTTATTTTTAGACTGCAGTAGTTTCAGAAAGGCATGTGACTCCTGCTGGTCTCTTTAACTGTTTAGATCAACTTTGTTGAATTCAGGAAGAGTTCTACTTTTCAGGTGTTGCATTCATTCTGCTTGGAGGTGGAGCTGTTTCATGCTTCTAGATGAAAATACAGCCATCTCTATGTGCAGAAATGGCTTAGATTAAAAATTCGTGAATGTTGCTGAGTTGCAATAGACACAATTGAAAAAATGTCATCCCTCTTGCTCTGTCTTTAAGAGCAATGATTAATGTACCATTGCAGGATGATCTATGTGCCCATAGATTACTGCCTGAATCAGGGTGTCTGCTTTATGACTTATTATTTGCCTGTGATCATTGAACATTTTAGTTAAAGATAAGTGAGGATTAAAGCACTTTCCTTTTTGTCTTGCAAGAATTTTTTTAAAGAAAGAGGAAAAATGAGAAAAATCAGGTAGGAAAAGGACTGCACTGAGGCTCGGCTGAAATTAAGCAACTAGAATCAAATTAATCATGTGTCTGTGAGCATGTAAAAAGTTTAACAGATATTTAACAGTAAAAACCCTAAGAACCTCTGCCATGACAGATAGCTAGATATCAATATTGTTCTGTATATCACAGGATCACAGATGGGTGCATTAGCAAATCATGTGATTTTATAACTCTTAAAAGACAGCGAGAGGGGAAACGAATGAATTTCAGGTATCTAATTACAGGAACTTAAAAATGGATATGCATTATTGATCCAGTTCTATTTTGTGATGTTTGCTATTTGTGTGTGTGTGTGTGTGTGTGTGTGTGTGTGTGTGTGTGTGTGTGTGTGTGTGTGTGTGTATGTGTGTGTGTGTGTGTGTGCGTGTGTGTTTTCCTGTGGTTTTTCTTCCCCACTGTGGCAGAAGAAGGAGAAAGCAAGCTGGTCTTTTTAATTTATTGCATTACATTAGTTGCACGATAAGATTCTTTGAAGATGATTGTCTTGTGAATTCCAGTTCCAGATCAGTGGACATTTGGCTGGAAGGATTTATATTGTGTGCTCAGAGAATTGGGCTTTAAATCAGTGTTAGTGGAGGCTACCGAGGGCTTGGATTTTACAACTGCAATAACTAACTCACTGGGGAAGAGTATATGTGACCCTTTTCTGATATTCCGAGGGAAGTGTGTGTTTGATCATCATTGCTTTAAATTCTAAAAAGCAATACAACAGAAACATTAGCTTTCCTGTGGCCATGGGTTTGTTTCACATGGCAAAAAAATGATTCCATATAAAGGGGAAATAGTTGCACTACTTTGCAATTTGTAGAATTGAACTTTCAAATCCACTGAAGAACACTTGGATTGAATTTTATCAGGATCAGGGGAGATTTTAAGCCGAAGGTAGCTTAAGTCCCTTGGAACATTCCTCTCTCTCTCTCTCTCTCTCTCTCTCTCTCTCTCTCTCTCTCTCTCTCTCATTCTCTCTCTTTCTTCCTCCTCTCTCTCTTTTAAAAGAGAGCTTTCTTAATTAAATTGATGACAAAAATATCCCCTAGGAAAACAGAAAAGTATAGATTTATTTTGTCCATTTATTTACTTGTTTATTTGCCCCAAAATTAATTTTTTCAAACAAGTACTCACAGAAGCTAGGCTCTGCTTTTTGGAGTGCCTTGTTTGGCACTGGGAGGAGCCTGATAGGAGTTATGATAGAAAATGCAAAATTCTTTGGGAGCACAGAGGGAGTGATAGAATGCCCCGAAGAAGGGTATATCCATAAAATGAAGAGAAAAAATACTATATGATGGCTTGGTCTTCATGACCTAAGGTTCGATTAATATTGGTAGATCTTTATGCTTTGTGTGCTAGACTGTAAGATACAGTTTAAACAAGATGTCAAAATCCATACAAAACACCTTGAAAGTCTATAAGGCTCCCTGGGTGTGGTCTCCTAATGACAGAAACCAATCCACAGCCATCTAAACTATGGTTTTGACTATATTCTTTTACCACTGGATTAAAAATCTGCTGACTTTCCTCTTTTTAAAAGTTTATTGGTGCATTTACAGCTGTCTAGTGCACAATTGGGCAAATCCATTTTCCAACACAACAGCCTTTTGGCTGTCTGTATTAAGCTTGTGGTCAGCTATAACCCATAGGCAGTTTTTGTAATCCATACAAAATATTGCAAACCTTTCTGTATCCCCTAGTTTTGCAAAATATTGCAAACCTTTTTGATCCCAGTAATTGATTATTTTGAATCTGAAAGCAGGACTTCATATTTATTCCTTTAAAGTTCCTTGAGTTTGCTTTAATGCTCCAGTTTAAAGACAATTTTTTAAACCTTCATTTTGACATCGCCTTTATTAGCCATTCTTTTCCAGACTATGACATCAATAAGTTTGTTTAATATGCTGCCTATATCTTTATATAGATCATTGCTACAAATGTAAAAGGAAGCAGATGGGAGGTCCTCACAAGTCACTTCCTTTGGAATATGTGTGTTTAAGTGTAATTCAGTTTAGCCAGGCATGGTGACATCCCCCTATAGCCTCCCTATGCTTGGAGGCAGGATGAGTATGAGGTTAAGAGCAGGCTGGGCTATATGGCGAGACCCTCTTTCAAAGACAGAGAAAATACTCAGTTTGAGCATTAAGCTGTCTTATTATCCAGATAGCCCCATAATTGCAATTGTTGTATTTACTTTGATCAATTTCCCAGGAAATCCCTTATCTATCTGCCTGTGGTGGTTTGAAAGAAAATGGCCCCTATAGGGGGTAGCGAGTGCTATTAGGAAGTGTGGCCTTGTTGGAGGAAGTATGTCACTGTTGAGAGTGGGTTTGGGGTTTCTTATACTCAGGTATGCCCAGTGTGGCACACAGTTCTCTTTCTGATGTCTGCAGACCCAGATGTAGAACTCTCAGCTACCTCTCCAGCACCATGTTTGCCTGCATGCTGCCTTGTTTTCTGCTATGAGGATAATGGACTAAACCTCTGAAACTGTAAGCCAGCTCCAATTAAATGTTTTCCTTTATAAGAGTTGCCATGGTCATGGTGTCTCTTCACAGCAATAGGAACCCTAACTAAGACACCATCAATTTCTCGTTTATTCTTGCTATTGAGATTTAATTAAATAGCATTTTTTTTTATTTTCTGTGATGGTTAACCTTGGTTGTTGACTTGACCTGATTTGGAGCCAATTAAGCAAAATGTCTCTGGGTGTACCTGTGAGGTTATTTAAGCAGGGAAACCCACACTAAGTGTGGGTGTCATCTAAGCCATGATCCAGATATGCACTTTTTGCCTTTGTGTCTTATTGGTGAGTTCATCTACACTATTTGTGAATTCATTCATCTTGCTGTTGCTTGGACTCTTTTCACTGACATCAGAACTCACCTTCTTAAGTCTTCTAACATGAACTGAAGGCCAATGGCTCTTTGGGATTGCATCAGTACCAGACTGCACCTGCTGAGGTATTCAGTCCCATGGGATCAGTAACTACTAGGTTATCAGCCTCTCCAGGTTTTGTTTAAACCCTAATGAAATTCTTTGGATAAAAAAGACTTAAAAGCAGAATGAGAAGCTGATTGGGAAGAAGAAGGGAACAAGGGAGGGCATTGGGGTGAATATGATAAAAATGCATTATGTACATTTATAAAAATGTCTAAAAATAATGAAAGTATTCTGATTTGGTAGAGTATGATGGTTGTCCCACTTATCAGCTCATTTAAGTACTTGGAAAATCTCCATAAACCTGGCATTTCTGGTGCTTTTCCTTGGATCCACACCTTTTCCTAAATGTCTTTAAATCAACTGTAGCTTAACAATTTTCTATTGGGATTACATTTCAAGTTTCTGATGAAGAATTACAGTTTTGCTTAGTTTATGCTTAGTGTGCACTAGGCATCTATCTCTTCAAGTGTTCTACATGTTTTATTTCACTTGTATATTATCCTAATGCTATAAGGATTAGCACCTACAATACACAAGCAAGGAATGAGAGCTATCACAGGTTAAAACTTTTTGCAAAGACCATGAACTAATGCAAGGTCTGAAAAAAAAATCCAACCCAGGCAGTTGGACTCCTGGCCTTTTATATTTTTGTACTAATTCCCAGGATGGAGGTGTAAAGAAAAAAATCTGCCTTTGAACTAGAACCAAGTTCCAAATCCAAAACCAGTGAGAAAACTCACAAATCTTTTTGTTTCTCTATAAGATTATTTGAAGCCACATGATAAAGTTAAGATAATATGAATTTTCTAGGGTGCTGGCAAGAAGTGATAAAATTGTATGACTTAAAGGACATAGCTAAGTAAAGAGCATGTACAAACTGTTCAGCAGAGAGGTCATGAACACACTCATAGGTATGCATAGGGAAACATTCTCCTAGCTTATGAGCTTTCCTGGCTTCCAGTTCAGCTTGAAATATTAGTCATCACTTTTTTGTGGAGGTCTGAGAAGGGAGTAGGAACACCAGACCAGAATGCCTAGAAGCACTGGATCATTTCTTTTATAAAAAGCATCTATTTCACATTGTAAGAGTACACTTTTTTGTGTGTACACCTGATAGCAAAATATTTAGTTTAAAAGTAAGACAGAGAAAATTGGCTCTGAGACATTTCATTATTTTTGCTCACTTATTTTGTATCTTTGTATTGTATTACCTGGCACATATTAATACTCGATAAATGTCACTCAAATGAATGAATATTTTCCCACAATAACCATCGCCAGCTTGTTCTGAAGTGAAGGAAGAAAAGTTAGGATGTATTTTCATCACAAGGGATCTTTGTCTCTATTGCATATTTTGGTTCAAAATGCTCAATGCTGCAGTTTCTTCCTCTTCAAGGATTTTACTTAACTGTGGAAGGGACATTCCTCTCTCACCCACTCCAGGCACGTTCTTCATTTTGAAACACATAACTTATTTATTATGTTATGCAAATGAAGGTGCAGCCAGTGGTGCCATGCTCTGTGAAAGGCAGAAGGAAAAGGACCCTATAAATACAAAGAACCTGGACCAGAGAGCATTTTATTACAAGCCTCGCTCCTTCCTTAAAGACAGTAAACATGATGAATTTCTCTTTGCAACTGAATTTATGAAGATAGATGGTTTTCTCTTTGGTTGTTTTAACCGGGTTTGCCTTGCAGTCTGAGGCAGAGCTGCAAACCCACACAGACACATTCATTGCCATCCCTAATGACAGGATGCCATGTCTTATGTATGACTGAGTGGGACTTTGGAAAGTGACACAATGTTCTACCACAGGAATGGCAACGGCTCCTCCTCTTTCCACACTGCAGTGGAAGGGCCCCAGTATTTTCTTTAAGAGAAAGCTTGGGCTGCTTTAATTCCTACAACTTCTTGAGGCACACTCTTCAGAGTCAGACTGCTAGGGGAAAAAATCTTTTGCTGACACTTTTTAAAAATGCCAACCTAGGACTCAGTGGCATACAGCTTTGTATTTGATTCTCATTCATTCAGTCCACACTTCAGCTTTTTTGCTGAGCTGACACAGAAGGGAGAGGTAAAAGCGAGGGGGAGAGGGAGGAGGTGGGAAGCCTGTGAGCTCCATGCATAAATGCCTTTCTCACTCAACACTCCGTTCAAGCCTGAGTGCTCATGCACAGCCACAAGAGGGAATGGGCTCCATGGTGTTAATGATGACAGCGTGCATCGTTGGCTATGCAGATCACAGAAGAAAGCCATTCTGCTGAGCTCTAATTCCATCAGGATCATTTACCTTTTGAAGGATAGAAAAGAATGCATTGAAGATCAAAATCATCAGCCTTATTTGGCTTCATCCAAGATTTATGGCAGCTGCTTTCAAGGGCAACTGAGAAAACCAACTGCGGAATTCACATCTGTACCATTTCTTGTCTTTCAATATTTTATAAATGTTATGAGCAAAGTCAATCTCTGGGGACATTAAAATTAAACAACCTCTGTCCCTTCCTCATATTGGAGCCAGCACACATATCAATAATCTCTGTACTTAAATATTCTCATTCTGTACCACACCTTTTAGAATAGATGTTTCAGAAGCCTGAACTTAGTTTACTGTTAATTTACTAGGGGTTATCATGAATGTGGGATTCATGCCTTTGTGGTATGAAAGGCATTAAAGTTTGATTTAAGTTGTTAATAATAAAGTGCCTATTATTTCCAGCTTTAGATATGAATTCATGCAGGAAAAAGCAAACATTTAGTGGCTATCAACCAACATTTGAAATGAAGGCATACTGTCCTTAATTTAAGTGCCTTGATATGTGGCCAAAAGAAAAATAAAAACCAACTCATTAAAAAGAAAAGAGTAAGAGGACATTTGCTGTGATCTCTGAGGAAGTAAATAATGTTGCTTTGCTTTCCAGAGATGCTTTGATAGTTGTGACAGAAAGAAATATATCTTGCATCCATATGATAAAAGACTATAATATAAATGAGGCTGATGCAGTGGCTCACAAATTATCCTGAGGATCAAGCATCATGAACAAAAATTGATAAGGCAAATTAGCTTTCTATTTGCAAGATTCTCATGGGCTCTGAACTTTTCTTTCATCATAAAACATTTTCAAAGCAGTCCTGAGTGGCATCACTCCTACAGATCTTTGTGGTACATTCCATTATTTACAACAAATAAATGCTTTTTGCAGCTAGATCTGCCAGTGTTTTGACTCTTAGCTGCTCTTAGCTGCTATGTTCCTTGTCACAAGGAAGGTAAAATGTCAAATGCCAGAAAGAAATGGACATGGGTTCACCAAATGAAGTCTGACTCCTGGGAAATGTTGAATATTGAATGAACAGCTGTTGGGGCAGTGAATGGTGGAGCCAGAGAGATCTCAGTTCAAATCTGTGTTCTGCCCGAGTAGCTGGATCACCTTGGACAAGATACTTCATATCTCTGATGTTAAACTCAGTATCTCCCCGCCCCTAAATGGAGATATTGGTATATTTTGCTGCTGTGAGAATCACATGATTTAACACAACCATCTGTGGCAACAATGGTGTTTGGTACATAGAAGAGGTTTGATAAACAGTGGATTTTTAAAACCCTTTGTTATTAGGATTCAATGTGATAGTCACAAAATGGTCATAGGTATCTATTCTATGTGCTTATCTTCGAGAGGACACTATCCATGTAAGGGACTCAGATGAGAGACAAGAGAAAAGGAGGGGGGGCATGGACAAAGAAGGAGAGAGAGAGAGAGAGAGACATACAGACAGAGACAGACAGAGAGACAGAGAGAGACAGACAGAGAGAGAGACAGAGAGACAGAGAGAGACAGAGACAGAGAATGTGACTTAGTTGGGGGCACATCTCAGGAGGCAGTTGGACTACAGACAGTCCTTTTCCACAGCACTCTGCTTGGCCTGTGTGCTTCATTCTGCCAATGGTTTACTCAGCTCTAGTTACGTTAAGTTTCTGGATCGCTTTCAAAGAATACTGTACTTTCTGCTTCAAGTTCTTTGTATTTACTATCTCTCATACCTGAAACAAGGGTTGTCCTGGTTTTAGCAGGAGGAAATAATGGATTTACTCACCTCTTACTCACTATCTCCTCATGAGGGACTTCTTGTTCATTCTCACTAAGGTAGCCCCCTCACCACCATTTTCTGTACAATAGCCTTTCTACTCCCCCAACCCCTAAAATAAAATTATACTTCCTGATATATTTATCATCTTATATTGTCTGTCTTCTTTCATGCTTTAGCTACCTTGCCTTGCTTAGTATAGAAAACACTATATGATGGTGGTGGTGGTGGTGGTGGTGGTAATGGTGGTGATGGAGATATGATGATGATAGCTACAGTAAGAATAGTGAGCGCTTAAGCAGCTCTGCCTGTCTGTGTGCTGCCACTGTTCTGTCCATATGTGTGCTACTCTAATCCTCCATAAACTAGATGATATAATATGATGATTAGTCGTTATTTTCAGCTTGGTTGGAGGGAGAAACACTGAGGTTATCTCAACATGCATGTGAAGGTATTTCAAGAGATAACTGGTGACTTAGGGGAGAATGTGGACTGCACCATCCAATATGCTGGGTTCTCACAGGGAAAAGGGAAGGTGAAATCCAGTCAGTGGAGGCACACTCTCTTTCTGCTTTTCAGCTGTAGAGCAGCTCTAACCCCATTCTATCATCTCAGCCATGGTGTTCTCCTTCAGTGAAGGTCTCAGTGATGGGGCTGCTTGCCTCCATGTACTCTAACCTGTAACTGAAGTTTTCCTGTGTCCACCCGACTCTTGCAGCTGCAGCTGCTCAGACCCAAGTGAACACACAGAGACTTACATTACTTATAAACTGTATGGCTGTGGCAGGCTTCTTGCTATCTAATTCTTATGTCTTAAATTAACCCATTTCTATTCATCTATAAGTGGCTACGAGGCTTGTGGCTTACTGGTACTTCTACATCTTGCTTCCTCTGTGTCTGGCTGATGTCTCCTGACTCTGCCTTCCTCTTCCCAGAATTTTCTTCTCTGCTTACCCCGCCTATACTATACTTCCTGCCTGGCTACTGGCCAATCAACATTTTATTTATCAACCAAATATCAGAGGAACACACTCACAGCATACAGAGCAATATCCATAGCACTTCCCCTTTTCTTTTCTTTTTCTTTTTTCAAAAAGATAGTAACTTTAACACTAACCTCTGAAACTGGGGGCTAAAACAAGTGTTTATTATAACAGTAGGAAGTCTGACTAGTATGGTTGGGTATAGAAGGTATACAAAATGAGTCAGGCTAGCTACATGAGTTACATAATAGTAAGCCAAAGACAAGAGAGTGAGCGTGAATTCAAGTATGAGAGCAGATTTCTACTTCACTTTTCACAGAAACTTTCTTAGGCAGTGGCTTTAGGACATACTACCCCATAAAACAACAGCTTGGCATTTGAGAGAACAGGCTTCTTTAATTTTGTCCCCATCCTTCCCTTCTGATGTAGGCCCTAAAAAAATTCTTGGACTTTCCCTTAAAGTCCCAAAACATTTATTCCAGAAGTGTCCTGCCTATACTCAAAGGGGAAAAAAAGACATCTCCTCATTTTATTAAACCTTAAAATTAGAGACGGCAAGAAGAATCTGAACAAATAACTTTACAAAGTCCCCTTGTTACCAATTAGATCATGTATTATTGCATTTTTACTAATCATATTTCTCTGTGACTCCTTTTCTCCATCAAACTTAGGGTCAAAATTCACCAGTGTCTCCGAGTGTTTATTTCTGAAGGGCCTTTGTGTTAAACATCCACAGGAAACAAACTCAAATGCTTTTGTCTTATGAATCTGTACTTTGGTAAAGAGGATTCAGTCATGAGCCTAGTAACGGGTGGCCGAAGAAAACTTTTCTCCCTGATGTTGGATGTGAGTCTGTCAATGATTGTAGCTTGATCCTGAAGGGACACTAGCTCACTTGAACATGTGGCTCTGGCAGGCCTTACCCTTGTCCCCATTCCCTCTGTCTTGCTAAAAAAACTGTAGATTACATTCCTAAAGCTAGCCACCAAGGTCTAGTCCCTTATTTGGCCATGTCTTCCTCCTGAAGCTTACTACCAAGGTCCAGCAATCAGAAGCCCCTTTGGCTCACCTAATTAACATGCCCAAATAAAATTAAACTCCTTATCCTAACACGAGGTTTCCCCCTTTACCTTTATAAACCTCCATTTGCCTATGTGCCACTTGTCTCCTCTGTATCCAGAGGCAGACCTTTGTCCCTCCAGGACAAATATCCCTGCCCCTTTCCCTTGTCGCCTTCTCCTTCTCCCTCATCCTCCATCTCCTTTACCATCGCGTCCTAGCCCATTCTATCACAGACCACCCCTTTTCCTCTTCTGAAGAATAACACCTGCAAGGTCATTTGCTGCTGTTTTTCTGCCTGAGTCAGAAAGCAGCCACTTTAACTTTTCTTCCTTGCTTAATAAAGGAGCTCTCTGTGAAAACAGGTGTTTGGGTGTGCATTGTGCCTAATCTGGGATCCGGAAGGGAGCCCCCACTGTGTGGAAGTCCCCTTCAGGTCCTTAGCTCTTTACTCCTCTTCTCTGTCCCTCACCTGCCTGCCCTACACTATTACCTCCTCACTGCAGGGTGGCATCAGCTTCTGGGTTTTCCCAGCTGCTAAGAAGTGGTGACTGGATTTTCTTGTATTCACATTGCTCAAATAAAATATTGGGTGCTCTGAACTTTGTTTGGGGGAAATAATAAGATTTAGGAGAGGGTGTTCGGACTTCTGAGGGAGGTTAGACACAAATCATTGGTCCTAATCTCTACCAAATGAAACCACCTATAGCCAACTCGTGAGCTGTGCTAAGCAATTGTGGAGTGACGCATCTTTTAATCTTAAGCTCATTTCCTGCCTTGGTAGTGCATTTTCAGCCCAGCAGGCAGACATTCCTGGGGCTTCTGTCACAGTTCTTTGTTTAGGTCTCAGACACTATTTTCCCTGTATTGAAGATGCAGGGTCCTACCTGGACCATCAGCTCTGGCACTGAGTGATGAGAGGTGTCCCCTAGGACTCTGGAGATGTGTGGGTGGTGGCCCTCACATTAAGAGGCCGTGGACAGCTGTGGTGGAGAGTTAGCCTATGTGTTTACACTTTGCTTCCTGCTGCTGCTGTGGCTGTCACTTTGCCAGCTGTCAGGTGCTCCAGCCGGTGTCAACCCTAGCTTTATTTTATGCTTGATGTCAGGATGATGACTTGAGGGTGGATCTACTTCTTCTGGAGTCAAGTTGTGTGGCCTTTGTGACAATCATTTTCCACACAGAAGAGGGGGTCACTTTTCCCTTTAGTTTCTAGATGGCTAAGATGAGTGTGACTTTTAGGCTAATGAGTAGGGTGTTAATATTTTATTATTACAAATTATGATTATACCTTATAATTACAAAGTGCTTAATTTGATATTAATACTAATTTATTCATGCAGTTATGTCACAAATATTTGCTGCATGAAGCATGCGCACAGAGGCCTGGAAATGGTGCCTAGCCTTTGCCACACTGCTGAGCAAAGCCAGGAGAATTTCTGCCCTTGTGGAGCTGCAGCCTAGAGTGGCAGAAGGCTGTCCCTAAGCTCATCAGTCTGAAATCACAGCTCTCATAAGGTGTATGAAGAAGCAGCTATACTCCAGGGACTGATCTCAACAGGGAGGCTGGGACAAGCTTCCCCGAGGAAATGGCTCTGAACTAAGCTGTGAAAGATGAATCAGGCGTAATGAGGGCAGAATTTATGAAATATGCTATCCTTTGTAAAGGGGCTCCCCACTCACTATTCCACTCTCACTGTCCCACTATCCAGTGAGTCCTTTTACCAGACGATGACTAGAGTACCAAGAGCAGCTCTGTGAGTGGCCTCAGGTCAGTCATGTCACTAGTATAGGGAGAACAGGAACTAGACGCCTATCTTCTGGAACCTCTGAGATGATGCAACAGATCTGGGAGCAAACTATGCTCTTCTAGTTATTATTCAGGCAAATTGCAGTCTTCTAGCTACTACTTAGCCTTGGGCCTTCTCACGTGTAAAGTGCTTGGCTGTTAGTGCTCTTTTCACAGAGCTATTGAGCAGATGATATGAGGTGGCACAATATATTAGCCAACATTCATTTTCCCTTTAAGCCCTTTCTTTGTGACCTTTCCTCTCTCTACTGCTCCACCCTTCCAATGCTCTGCAGGGCGGAGGCATTCTGTAAGAGGGGGGAGATCTTGGAAATCACCCCGAGAGATCTTGTATGTATATTAGTTATGGTTACTCTGCATGGATGTGTGTACTTAAATATGTCCTTTTCAATATATCAGATTAGGACACTGCACATTTCTTCTTAGCTACCTAACAACTACATCTTTTTGATGCATTTGATAGCTTTCCAGCATAGTTGTGGTATAATGATCACTCTAGGACCAGAATAGTATCATTTTCTTTTTCTTTCTGAAGCTCCCATTTGACTCAGTTATAGTTACTAACTTATTACAGTTCTTGGATACATTTGCTTCTTCTCTTTTAAAATATGCTTTTGACATTTAAAGTGTATGGCTTTATTATTTTAGTTTATTTTAAATATCAAGTGTGACTTCCAGGAAGAAGGCAGCTTGAAAAGGATTGGTTATAGAACTAGAGGCTTTGACTCTGGTCTGCTATACTTACCAGAGGAGTAGCCTAGATTGTTCAATGTTTTTGACCCTTGGTTTCTTCACCTGAAAAATGTGGAGACTAATAGCTTCTTTATAGACACTAGCTAGCCAAGCATGCTGGCCCATACATTTATTTTCACCATAGAGAGGCAGAGGCAGGTGGATTTCAGATTTCAAGGCTAGCCTGGTCCTCATAGTGAATTGTAAGACAGTCCAGGTCCTACAATGAAACTCTGTTCAAACACACATTCTCCCCCCCCCATCCCTCCCCACAAACTATCCAAATAAACAACACTGTACAGATGTTGGTTACACAGGAGAGCCTTATACGTGACACAAGGATAACAATAGTTCTATTAATGTGGTTGGAAGGCTTAAGTCCAACATGTTTTGTAAGATGCTCAGCACAGGATCGGGTAAATGATAAATGTTGGTCATTATTATGATGGGTGAGATATTATGTTAAAAGCTGAAGGGGCTATAAATAGAACAAGGCTCTCTCTCTCTCTCTCTCTCTCTTTGTGGTGTGTGTGTGTGTGTGTGTGTGTGTGTGTGTGTGTGTGTGTGTGTGTGTGTAATAGGAGATGCTTGGGATGTTCTGGAAAATGTGGTTCCAGTAGGCTATGATTTCTGAGCCATTATTATCTTTTGTATGAATTATGTCAACCTTGAATCATCTCTATTTAGAATGTCACTGGGCAATGTGATATCATTTCTGGCAGGCTTCCTTACTATTCTTGATTAGACTTCAAGACCATATTTGCAACTATTTATCTTTGTTCTTCTAGCCTTCAAATATTCTACATGGGTAGTTTTTGTATGGAACAAAAATGACTGCAAATTTTGCACAGAGCAGGAGGATAGGTTTTTGACAGATGGAGTTGAGCTGCAGAGTTTTGATAACTTGTTGAATGGGGTGGAACCTCTGAAAGTAAATGAGTACTTGGTAGTTACGATGTACCCATGAAGAAAAATAATGGTAGAGGCAAGGAAAGGGCCAGAGGACAGGGGCTGTGCAGAAGGATTAGGAAGCTGGTCTTTATGGGAAGAAAGGGGTTAGAATAAGGACCATGTGTTGGAGCTGTCAGGGACAATGACTAGATACTGTGCAGAAGTGCATAATACTGCTGCTTTGAAGATAAAAGGTTAGAAAGCTCACTTGATGAATGTGAATGTGTTATAGACTTGTAAGGAAGGGCATCATGACAATGATTTTCTATCACATTGTTCTTCCAAATCTTGACACTCATGGGAGCCTTCTGAAAGCCAAGGCAATGATCACTTGAAACCTATGTGTTTTAATCAGCAAATGAGGGCATTAGGAGTTAAAAGATAAAGATCAAAATTTAAAAATATAATTGTTTCTGAGTACTTATTTGCCCAAGAAAATAACTGAACTCTATGTAAGGAATCTGAATCATTACAGATGGAGAAAAAAAAAAAAAAACAAACCTTGCATCCATTTACCCATCCACCTAACCATTTATCTAACCATTCAGACATCCCCCATCTATTTAACAAATAATTGCATCATTAAAAATGATGGTGTTTGTCTTATATTTTGGTCCAAAAAGTAGAATGAGAAAAATATGCATGAAAAATTAGGCAGGCAGTTTCCTTAGAAGAGAGGGAATAGTTTGTTTTAAGAAAAAAAGTTTTTTATTTTATATAAGAGATTTTCTAGTCCTTTCCCATATCAGCCACAGATTCCCTTGTCCTCCCTCCTCCCACCCACCAGCCCTCCCCCCCAGTCCACCCCCCATTCCTACCTCCTCCAAGGCAAGGTCTCCCCTGGGGAGTCAGCCCAGCCTGGTAGATTCAGTTGAGGCAGGTCCAATCCCTTCCTCCCTGAATCAAGGCTGAGCAAAGTGTCTCAGCATAGGCCCTAGGTTCCAAAAAGCCAGCTCATGCACCAAGGACAGGTCCTGGCTCCACTGCCTGGGGGCCTCCTAAATAGTTCAAGCTAATCAACTGTCTCACTTATCCAGAGGGTCTAGTCCAGTTCCATGGGGGCTCCTCAGCTATTGGTTCACAGTTCATATGTTTTCTCTAGTTTGGCTATTTGTCACTGTGCTTTTTCCTATCATGGTCTCGATATCTCTTGCTCATGTAATCCCTCCTCTTTCTCATTGATTGGACTCCTGGAGCTCCACCTGGGGCTTGGCCATGGATCTCTGCATCTGCTCCCATCAGTCATTGGATGAGAGTTCTATCATGACAGTTAGGGTGTTTGGCCATCCAATTACCAGAGTAGGTCAGCTCAGGCACTCTCTCAACCATTGCCAGTAGTCTATAGTAGAGGTATCTTTGTGGACTTTTGGGGATCTCTCTAGCACTTTGCTTGTTCCTATTCCTGTGGAGTCTTCATTTATCATGGTATCTCTTTCCTTGTTCTTCCACTCTGTTCCTGATCCATCTGGGATCTCCTGCTCCCCTAAGCTCTCTTTCCCTCAACCCTTGCCCTCCATTAACCCCCCTCACCCCCAGTTTGCTCATGTAGATCTCACCTATTTCTCTGTTGCTGGGCTCTCCCTGAGTCTTTCTTAGGGTCCTCTTTACTAGGTAGCCTCCCTGGAGTTGTCAGTTGCAGTCTGGTTATCCTTTGCTTTATATCTAGTATCCACTTATGAGTGAGTACATACCATGTTTGTCTTTCTAAGTCTGAGAAAAATATAAAGTGAGTTTCATCTCTTCCTTCTTCCTTTCAGCTTTCCTTATTCTTATGTTTCAGACATTTTTTGGGGGGAGGGGTCCTGGGAATTCAGTCTAGTGGGATAGTATTAAGCAAATATCCCAAATATCCCTAGTTGTTGCTAAGTATTGTAAAAGTAAATCCAGATAAGGCCCTGAAGTCCCAAGAAGGAGTTTGGATGTCACTGTATCCAGCTGGAAAGGAGCTCTTGGGACCTTCAAGTAAAGGTCCAGTGGAATCCAATTTGCCGGCTGTTTGGGGGAGGATTGTAGTTAATGAAGACTGGTGGTTCTTTTGGCTTTAGATGTATTCATTTCTTTTTACCTTTTTGTTGATTTATTTTTCTTGTGTGGATATGTTGGGCACTCACGTGAAAGTCAGAAGGTAGCATGTGGAAGCCAGTTCTCTCCTTCCACATGATTTCTGAGGTTCGAACTTAGGTCATCAGTAGATACTTTTAGCTAATGAGCCATCCCAATGGCTCAGATATGTCCATTTCTTATACGTTAAAGGAACAATCATTCCTCTTTTGTTATTAGATGGCACACTAGTTAATACAGATACAGCTGCGTTTCCTGTCTTTTGGAAACTTGAAGTAAAACATTCCTAACCTGCAGTTTCATCAATTTGTCTATGAACAATCAGACCAAAATCTGTGCATTGGTTTCAACAGCTGAAATTTAGCCAAATGATAATTCAGTTCTTGAGTGGTTAAGACTTTTTTTTACTGAGAGATCTACTGGCATTCCTGCTCAGGGCAGAGAGAAAGTGTGGGAAGAATGAGACTCTTTCTAAAAGGAAATTTCTTATTATGTCTCTGTGTGTGGTATGGATGTGAGAGTGCAAGTGTGCATGTAGCATGGCATAAATATGTAGGTCAGAGAACCACTTTCAAGAGCTGGTTCTTTCCTCCTACCTTTACCTGGGTTCTGGGGATGGAGCTCAGGTTGCCAGGCTTGTACAGCAAGGCTTTTAGCTTCTGAGCCATCTCACTAGCCCCAAGTAGAAGCCTCTTGATCGAACTGCTGAGATGCTGGTGGGAAGGTCGTGGTCTCCGAGCACCCTGATACAGAGAGTTCTATAGAGTTCAGCCTGGTGCCGGTGGCCTCTATGTCACGGTTGTCATTAGGGGGTCAAAGTGTTTACTTGATATTTCCAGCATTTCTGAAGCTAAAAGCAGTTTCTACAATAGGTTTAGGTAACAATGACGAATTTCTCAAGAGGATGGAGAAGACTCTGTAGTTAAACTCCCCTAAATTCCCAAAGGAATGAACTATCAGTTTTCACTAGTGTCTGTGGTCTCTGGAGAACCTTCTTGGAGGGTGTCCCATGTTCCTCTGGGCTGTGCTCATTGGGGCCTCTCCTCATATTTATTAGAAATTGTTATTCAAGTTGTCTACCGGTGCCTCACAGTGAATCACCATCCCTCTCATAATCTGCTCACTTACTATTGTAGGAAACAAAGCATTTCAAATTATTAACAACTCCTTGCATACATAGCCCTGTGCCAGACAGGGAAGACCCAAAGGGGTCCTGACACACCCTTTCCTCAGCCCCTGAGCAAATATGAGACTCTCCAGGATCCCTGTGAGACTAGACATAAGGGTGGATGGGGCTGTCTCCAGTCTTGGGGAAACATTTTTGAATGCTTTACTCTGTGGCTTTGGGGAGCAAGTTAGTTATCTCTTACTACAGGCCCATTTGCCCAGTCAGTTAACCTTCCTTTCTGGTCAGCCCTGTTGTAATACAAGAGAGGGTGGTGGCTGATGGCAGGGCTGGATCTGTCCCTGAACCTCACAGAAAGCCCTGAAGAAACCTGGTCCCAGTGGCTGAAGCTTTTCTTGAGGTTGTGAGGCTCTTGCCTTATCTGGGCACCAAGCTTTGGGCATTATTTATAATGGGATAGTAGAAATAGAAAGTCCTCTGTTGACATCCTGATACAGAACTTTGGTCATTGATTTTTAAAAATTATGTTTCTTTCTTTCTATCTCTTTACCCCACCCCATTCCCTGTCTCCATCTCCATCTCCCTCCTCCCCCTCCCTCTCTGCTCTTTGAGACAGGATCTTCCTATGTAACTCTGGCTGTCCTGGAACTCACTATATAGACCAGGCTGGCTTTGAACTCACAGAGATGCTTCTGCCTCTGTCTCCTGAGCTCTGGGATTAAAGGTGTGTATCACCACAATCAACTCCACTTTCCTATTTTACTGGAAAGGCTAAATTACTTGCTTAAATTATCTCAGACGGGTAAGAGCAGATATGTGTCTAGATCCTGGGTGTAGGGTAAATGGTCCAGCCAAAGAAACACACCCTGACCCTGAAATCACAGCCAAAGAAACACATTCCGCCCCTGACCAATGCTGCACAACAACCAACCAATCCCTGAGCAGGAAAAACCAACCAATCTCTGAGCTTGTTCAAGCTCAGGGATTTGAAATCTAGTCAATTCCTACCCTGAAAAAATCTTCGTCCTGGAAAAACTCTGCCCTTAAGAAGCCCTATATAAGCCCTGTACCTGTTCCCTTGGGAGCTGCCTTTTTCCACCCGGGGAGGAGCAACCACCCTCCTGGATTCTTCTCTCCCAATACATCTCTTGAATGAGGTTTGGGTGAGACCTTCTTTCGGGGGAATGGAGCAAAACAGAGAAGTGAGCCAGAGCAGAGCAGAGCTGTAACACTTTTGCTGGGGAAACACTCCCCAGCAGAAGCAGAGTTGTTATATTGGGGCAACCTTTCCCTGGAGCAGGGCTGAAAGCGGCTACACTTATGGTGACTTTGTGGTATTCCTTGGCTCTGACTGCCAGGATCCCTTTCCACCCCAGCTGCAATGCTTACATTTGGTGCTGTGACTCGGCACTAGATACTGAATTTCTTTCGGTATCTTACTTATTTTTAACCTTTTCCTCATAGAATTTCCCCTTTCTTTCAAGCACTACTGGGGTTGAAGCACAACGCAGAGGCTGAAGAGCAAATCAGCCGGTCTCTTTCCTTTTGTTTCACACCTGAGCATCAACCCCATGGTGCAGCAGCATGATGCTTTGGTTGATTTGAGTTCCTACTTTTGCTTAAGGATGTACAAAGTCTGATGGGGTCTTCGTGTATGTTCACCACGTTGGTGCTTAGGTGGGGGAATCAATGGATCCCCGAGGGTCCCAGAATGCCCTCACATGGACACAAAGATCACAAACTAAACCAAGCTGTGGCCTATGGGAATGGAGGCTGCAAAAGAATGCAGTGGCAGCAGCTGCTTTTTTTATATTGAGGTCAGTCCAAGCACACAGCTAGAAGTACAGATGTGAGCCCCACTACTGATCGTCATGACTCTGTATATATCTTCAAAATAAAGCAACAGGTAAAAGGAAGTATAGCTAAGAGACAGAGGAGAAGATGTATATCTAGGGGCATCATTTAAGCCCCTGGATCTAGGTGTGCCTGAAGCCTAGATGGAATCCAAGTCATGGGAGTGAATCTTTTCTCTTTTCCTTTTTACTTATTCTCAGGGTAATTGAGCTGCATGCTTTGTGACTGTAGCAGTTAATATTGCCAGACTGACTGATCTAGTCCCTGAAGAGGCAATCTTTGTAAAGATTGTCTTGGCCACGCCTACAAGGGATTATTTATTTAGGTTAATAGAGATGAAATGGACCAACCTAGATGTGGTCAGTACTAGTTCATGGATGATTTGTAGCTAGAGTTTTCCTGCCTGACCCACAATCAGGACAAATCTCTGTCACCCGCCAGTCCCACAGTCGCTCAGACCCAACCAAGTAAACACAGAGACTTATATTGCTTACAAACTGTATGGCCGTGGCAGGCTTTTAGCTATCTAGTTCTTACATCTTAAATTAATCCATTTCTATAAATCTATACCTTGCCACGTGGCTCATGGCGTCTTCACAAGCTGCTTGTCATGGCGGTGGCTGGCAGTGCCTTCCTCCGCCTTCCTGTTTTCTCTGTTCTCCTCTCTGTTAGTCCCGCCTATACTTTCTGCCTGGCCACTGGCCAATCAGTGTTTTATTTATTGACCAATCAGAGCAACAGATTTGACATACAGACCTGAGGTCCTGGACTTGTTAAAAAAGGAGCAAGCTGGTTGAGCATAAGCATTCATCTCTCTCTGCTTCCTGACTATGGATGCAATGTGGCTGCTTATTGGTAAAATTATTAAGGCTACTCCACGTAGTTAAAAGGAGATTTATTTAATGGTGTAACTTACAAGTTAAGGGATAGGTAGGTCGCGGGGTCTGGGGAAGGTGTATCGCAGTCCAGCGGTGTTCTCTGGAGCTCTGCTTGGCCCACCTTCACCGTCCAAGGTCCTGGAACCGAGTGAGTGTGCCGCCCATCCAGATCTCAGGTCTCCAGGTGCCTCCCTTGGCCCCGTCTTGTAGGTGTGACAGTTGCCGAAGTCTCAATGGGGGTTGGAACTTCCAGATCAAAGCTGGAATGGCTACCCACTACAGCTGCTGCCACACCCTCCTGATACCTTGACTTTCCTCCCCTGTTGGACTGTATCCCCGAAGTGCGAGCCAGAATAAACCCCTCCTTTCTTCAGCTGCGTTTTCATGGTATTTTATACCAGTAGCAGGAAAGTTATAATACAGTCACTGATAGTATAGATAATGTCACAAAAATTAGAAATCCAAGAAAAAAAATAAGTGCACTTATTCAAAGCTGACAAGGCATCTGTCTTTATGTGTTTTCTGTTTCTGCTGCACTCTAAAAATCAAAGGTTGAAACATACGTTGAATACAAGGGCATATCTTTGGGTATGAGTAGTTACATGCTGAATTCTGTCTCTCCAGGAACAGTTAGAACTGACTGCAGATGAACTGTCATTCTTATGTGCAGCTGCTTTGAATGGTGCTCTGTGGAAACAAGTGACAGATGACTTCCAAATTTCCTCCCAACCATAATTTTCTCAGAAACAGTCCTGTTTGTGGCAGCACTTGCCTTAAAAGCCCTCCGCACATGCCATCCATTTGTTGCACATGATGAAGCTAATCCTGGGCTGGCCCCAGGCTTCTTCTTGCTCTATGTGCTTTCTGAGACAGGAGAGAGATGGAGAAAAACAGCCTGTGTAGAAGGGACAAAAGGGTTCAGCTCTGCTAAAGGTTCCCTCCAGCCAGGCGCAGGTGGAATCTCTATGCCCAGTGATTGAAGAGGAGTCTTTTTTTTTTTTTTTTTTTAAATATGACTGGTGAATTTAATACCCTACTTTTTTTTTTAAATTTATTTTGCAATACAATTCAGTTCTACATATCAGCCACGGATTCCCTTGTTCTCCCCCCTCCAGTCCCCCTCACCTTCCCCCCAACCCCCCCCCCCCCCATTCCCATCTCCTCCAGGGCAAAGCCTTCCCCACAGACTGAGGTCAACCTGGTAGACTCAGTCCAGGTAGGTCTAGTCCCCTCCTCCCAGGCCGAGCCAAACAATCCTGCATAGGCCCCAGGTTTCAAACAGCCAACTCATGCAATGAGCACAAGATCTGGTCCCACTGCCTGGATGCCTCCCAAACAGATCAAGCCAATCAACTGTCTCACCCATTCAGAGGGCCTGATCCAGTGGGGACCCCTCAGCCATTGGTTCATAGTTCATGTGTTTCCATTCATTTGGCTATTTGTCCCTGTGCTTTATCCAACCTTGGTCTCAACAATTCTCGCTCATATAAACCCTCCTCATTCTCGATAATTGGACTCCCAGAGATCCACCCGGGGCCTAGTCATGGATCTCTGCATCCAGATCCTGAAGAGGAGTCTTAAAGCCCAACCCACTAACAGAGCTCTGTAGGGAAGGCAAATGGTGCAGAAATGGGTTGTTTTTTCTCATTTTTGTGACCTGTGTTTGAAAAAGGAGTGTTTGGCTTCTTAAAAACACTCACAAGCTATAGACGAATTGCTAAATCGTCTTATTAGTAAAAAACATGGAGCCAGAAATGGGGGTTAAAACTGAGAGATCAGAGGAATAGGACAAGCCACAGCCAACCTCACCTCACCGACCTTCAGGCTCCAAAGAGACCTGCTTCCTGTATACCCACGCCTATATGTCTTTCTGTTTTGCCAGCTTATTTCCTTTCCACCCAGCTACATCACTTCCTCTTCTAGCCCAGCTCTGTCACTTCCTGTCTGTCTGTACAGACCTTTATGGTTAGTGCTGGGATTTAAGGCATGTGCCACTACGCCTGGCTCAGTTCCCAGTGTGGCCTTGAACTCACAGAGATCCAGACAGATCCCTGCCTCCCAAGTGATAGGATTAAAGGTGTGTGTTACCACTGCCTGACTTCTATGTTTACTATAGTGACTGACTTTTTCCTCTGACCCTCAGATAAACTTTATTGGGGGACACAGATAAAATATCACCATAACAAGCTCTGGGGGATATAGGCTTGCCTTCAGAGGTGGAGTGGGTCATGGTAGAGCTGGACTTGATGCTAGTTGATTTTACCACAAGATGGTGCCCTGACTTCTAAATCTTTGTTTTTGGTTTTAGTCCTGAGAAGAAACCTTATTCCAATCATTGCAGAACAAAGGCAATCTTGACTTAGGTTTCTTAATGTGTGAAGGCTGACCTCATGTCCCAGCTGGAATTGTGTCTCCATGCTTCAGACGGGGCTGTTACTGTTATAGTGTCAAGATTAATGGAGTGGGTTCAGATTGGCCTTCATCTCTGCTTTGCCTAGGAGCCTGACCCTCTCCCTCAGGCATCATGGAGGTAGGGTAAGGCATACAGCAGGGCTTCTTAAAGTAACTATGGTGCCTGACCAAGAATTAAAGTTTCTAACCTGTCCTAGCCTGGCAGTGTCAGGCCAAACAAAATAAAAATAAGTAACTAGGGAACTGGAATGAAAGACATGAAATATAATTACAATTTTATCACTTTAAGTTACAACTGGCATTCCATTTGAGTAAATAGAATCAAAATAAAATAATAGAAAAAAGCAAAACAAAACATAACAAAAACCACATATAGTTGCCTTTTAAATGTGTGTGTACAGGTGACTTTTCTGAGGAACTGCAACTATGTTTGTGAATTGTAAAACTAACATTCATAATGAAATAGTAGCAATCCTCCATACTTGCCTAGATGCACATTTGAAGTGTATAACATTAAAAGTTTTAAATATCTTGGTTCTTATTAAATTTATCTTACCTTAAGTCAGACTGGTGACAACATTGTTAGGGAAAAATGGACAACTAACTTATTTTATGTTTTGTGTTTATAACATTCATAATAGAAAAAAAACCAGACCATAATACAAGAAATAACTGACTTTGGCATAGTTGAGGGAAGAGCTAGCCATGTTTGGATTTCTCGTTTCTCTTCTCTTCTCTTCTCTTCTCTTCTCTTCTCTTCTCTTCTCTTCTCTTCTCTTCTCTCCTCTCCTCTCCTCTCCTCTCCTCTCCTCTCCTCTCCTCTCCTCTCCTCTCCTCTCCTCTCCTCTCCTCTCCTCTCCCCTCCCCTCCTCTCCTCTCCTCCCCTCCCCTCCCCTCCCCTCCCCTCCCCTCCTCTCCTCCCCTCCCCTCCCCTCCCCTCCCCTCCCCTCCTCTCCCCTCCCCTCCTCTCCCCTCCTCTCCTCTCCTCTCTTCTCCTCTCCCTTCCCTTCCCTTCCCTTCCCCCTTCCCTCTCCCTTCCCCTCCCTCCCCTTCCCTCCCCCTTTCTCCTGCCCTTTCCTCCCCCTCCCTTGTTGCCTCCCCTCCCCCTCCCTCCCCTCTTCTCCTTTCCTCTCCCCTCCTCTTCTCTATTGTCTCTCCATTTCATGAGAAGTTACTTATTCCTCTTTTGGTGTGTTTCTCTCCAATACCCATAGGTTTCTACTTCTGAGGGGCCAACCCCTGGCACTCTTCTCAAGAGGATTGTTCTAGAGAGCAGGAAGCAACTGGCAGTTCACATCTTACCCCTGGTATAGCTGTAGGGGAGCTCCTATGATAATTAACCCTCCAGGGTCCTCCCAGAAGACCAGGCCAAAGGCCAACTTGGGACAAGCTTTTCTTGTTGGTTTCCCTTCTTTGGTCTTCCTCACTCGTTTGTCAGAGTTTCCCCATCCTGCCAGGAACACTTCCTTAATAAACAGCATATACAGCGTCTTTGTCTTCTTGCCTGATCCAGGGACCCTAGTGCAGGGCGCTATGAATTTAGAGTACTTTAGAAATAGGAACAACACCCTATACACATTTGCCTTCTGCTTTCAGAAAGTTGCCCATGGCAACTTCAGGATTTAAACTTCTTCACTTTAATTTAGGGACTAGACATACCAGAGACATTTAATGCGTGGATTTTTTTTAAAACATAAATTTGGAACACTTGACGTATATATTGTTTTACATAGATCTGGGCCCTTTTTTCTCCTCTTTGATTTCAGTGAATTTGTACCCGATTGTTTTCTCTTCTTTTTGATATGACTAAAGGATTTTGCCCTTGATACTTTGCAAATATTTACATCAACATTAATCTGTTTTGGATGATACATTCCCTAAGGTCATTCTGAGATGGTGACTTGTCATTTAGCTTTGCTTGAAATTAAGAAATATAGCAAAACATAACAAATTAAAATATTCTGACTAATTTGCAGAAATGCTGCTTTGATTGCTGAAAAAATTAAACAACATTTAAAATGGAGAGCAGTTTTGTTACCTTAAAGTGTATATGCACTGTAATGTCAATTATCCCTCATTACAGACAAGTATTACATTCTTGGCATCTGTAATATGCCATTTACTCTCACAACCCTGAAAATGAACTGTTTTTCTTCTCACTTTTAAACAATAGATGAGGCATAGAGAGAGTAAATAAAATTTCCAGGATTGTGATTAGTAAAATGATGGAATGGTTATTTGAATCTAGGTCTTTAGACCACATTGCTTCTACAATTGAACAAAATTAACAAGCTAAATATTAGTGTAGCCCATCAGCATTAGGAGAAGGTCAACAAATATGTGCAACTGAAGTAGTCATTTTCCTGTAAACAGCATTGTTATGGTATTTTTTACTAGTTCAAAGAAAAATAACAGAAATCTGCCTTTCCATCTTTAGTGGTGTCTATTCTTTAGTGGCCTCAAGCATCTGACGTCCATGTCTCCCTTAGTCTTCAGTACAGGTTTGAGTAGTGTATCTGCTTAGCCTTATTTGGTAAGTGGGGCAATTAGAAAAACACAAAGCTGCCTTATCCAATGTTGATAAGGTAGAAAGTGGAAAACAACAAGATTTGGACCTAGAAAACTACACACCTGACATCTATGCTTTATGTTTAGTAGAGTGCTGAGTCAAAACTTCCCCGTGGTGGATAGGTCAACCGAATCTGTGAGTAGGAATACATCAGATTGAAGTTAATATTTCCTTAGAGTGTTTTACTTCTCATTGATGATAAGTAGGTCCATAAAAAGAGGAAGCAAAGTCATGGGTAGGGTAGAATGTGTAAGGCTTGAGGTTAAAGAAGAGTCTTTTGGTCCTATCCCCCATATCCATATTCTCACTATAGCTGATTCTGTGCCTATAGCTCCCCTGAAAACATTACTACGGTTCACTCTTTTTGAACTGGGCAACTATGGATTTCAGAAATTCATCATAGCCCAGTGTTTCTCTGCATCTGGTATGTCTGTTCTGCAGAGCAAAGGGATTCATAGACAAACACTACAAGACTCATTGTAGACCACACAATTAATCATTCCAGGTTTCTGATTTGTTTCTCGAAACTTGCTATGTTCCAGTAATGGGAAAAAGACAGCTTCATTTATCACACTGTACCTCATGCTGCTGCTCAGCACCCTCCCCCAGGTCCCTCACCATACTGAAACTTTGGAACATCTGCTGTGGGTACTGCAGCAGTAGGTTCTTCATGGTCCCTACGCACTCACCTTCTCAGAATACTGGTTTAAAGCTCTCCTACTGAACTGGAGACTGAAAGAACAAAATTCTCAGTGAGATGATCAATTACTGAGTTTATGACTTATGGTGACATCCTCAGTTCTTTGCCAGTGATTACATTTGTGTGAGCATGTGGCACATTGCCAGATGTTATCAAGAGCACTGGCCTGGGAATAAGTTGTGCTGGGTTTTGGTTTTTCTTCCCACACTAAAGATTTGTCTGGGCTTCAGTGGGCTCTTTTGCCTCTCTGGACTTTTGCTATGTCATTTACCAAGAAATCCAGCTTAGATTCATGTTTCTAAAATTTAGATGCATATTACAATCAAGTGAAATGCACCAAATGCTAATGCCTAGGTTATACACCCCAAACTAATTCAGAATCTCTGTAGGAATTGAGGCCTTGGTATTGGTACTCTTGGGGTTCTGATGCTTAAACAGTTTTGAGAATCAACTAACTTAGATGATATCTGGGGATCCTTTAGTCTTTCAAATTACACACACACACACATACACATTTATATACATATATATATATATACACATATTATGTAGTATATATGTGCATCTTTTATTACAAGTTTCTTTTTATGTTTTTATTTATTTTTAAAATACAGGCTTGTTAAATAAATGAGGTTTGCCTCTACTTCCTAGAATACCTAGGCTGACCTGGAATTCCTTGTCTTCCTGCCTTAGCCTCTTGACTGCTGGGATCAAAAGCATGTGCCATTACATCCAGATTTAGTCCTCAAAATTTTAATTGCTATTGACTGCATAATATCTCATTCAATGGGATTTCAATTAAAAAATCAATAGAGTGAATCATTTTAGTAATAAACACAAAAGTATTCTTTTCTTAGATGGAAAAGGTTCTAAATTTTTTTAGACAAGTGTCTGGAAACTTTGTTCATTTGAAATATGGACCATCTGTGTATGAATGTTGGTTGGTAAGTAGGTAGATTTAATGGTAGAATTCCATGGAGATTTTATTTCTGGCTGATTTAACTTTTGAAGTAATGGCAAAAAAAAATCATCAGAATGGATGGAAAAGGTGGTATTGAAGACGATCAAGAACGATGCCCCCAGAGATTGTGAGAGTGAAAGTGCTATGGAAGTTATGATAGCGAATACTATTTGGCACATTCATAGGACCTAGAGTTACCTAGGAGACAAGCCTTCAAGCAAACCTTTGAGGGATTATCATGATTAGGTTAAGTGAGGTGAAAAGACTTAACCATAAAGGTGGGTAGTGCTATTGCCTGAGCTTGGGTCCCAACCTGCACAAAGAAGAGCAAACTAGATGAGCAGCAGCACCCATCTCCCTCTGCCTCCTGACTGTATATGATGTGACCAGCTTCTCCAAGCTCCTGTTGCCATGACTCCCTGCCATGGTGGACTATACCCTCAAACTGTGAGTCAAAATAAACCCTTCTGTCAGTTGCTTTTGTCAGGGTATTTTATCACACCAGTAGTAAAGTAACTATGATAGAAGTATGAGATGATTGGCAGGAGCTGAAGGAAACATCTGTGGTTGTAGGTTGTGAATTTAGAGTGAGGATGTATGGTTGTATCCTTCTTGTTCATCAAGGTCTTGTCAAGTTTGAAAAGACTCCTTTATGTCTTCCAGCTGCTTATCAGTCAATATGATCTGTCAGATCTTGGGTCAGTTGCTGCTTTTAAATATCTGGGATGGAGCTATGCCCTATTTGTCTGGATCTAGCTGGATCACCTGCTTGAATCCCATAATTCTGCTCTGAATGAAGACAGAATGCCTTAGCCTGGCCCCTGGAACATCTGACCTCCCCTTGACTGATCGTTCTATCCTTTTTGAGTTGAAAGCTTGTGCTTAAGAAGAAAGTCAAGAATCTTTAATTTTTTTCCCTGATTAGAACAAAGCTGTCATGCTGGAACAACCAAACCAGCTTTTCTTCTTCTATAGACATGTGACAGGATACACATGAATGGTAAACTCATACATCCAAGTATACATGTATTTAAGATGGATCAGGGCAAGCAGCATTTAGTCATGCAAATGTTATCTAAAGCAGTACACTTTCAGACCAAAGTGCAGAAAGTAACACAGCTCAGGAAAATTCAGGCTTCTCAGACCTTTTTCTGAGATAAGGGAGAATGAACAAATGTAATTTTTACATTGTTCATTTTAGCCTCAATTCAAAGGGATTGGGAGAGTAGGAGCCAGCAGGTGATCAAGTGGGAGTACTCAGAGTAAAATGGACTTTGTGCTCTTCATGTTGAATAGGTTCTGAATAATGTCTATGGATTTGGCATTGAAAAGTAGAGAGAAGGAAGCACCACTATGAGCTCGGCAGATTTATCAAGCTGAGTTATATCAATTGTATTATGCTGTTTCCAAAAAGACAGTAGAGTCTGTGATATTTAACAGTGTCTGTCACCACTTGACATATTGGCTAAAACAAAAGCAGATTGAGGAAATGACTCACAATAGTTAATTGTTTCAATAGTTAGTCTTTCCCATCTGCACAGTGTGTTGAATTTGATGGGAACTTTGTGGGAAATTAATGCACTAAATTGTTTTCAAGAATCGTCTGCTCTCTGAGATTTTAGTATCTTCATTTCAATATCTAAGATCTCTAATAGCCTTTCTAGCTTACATCAGACTACAAAGTGTCTTGACTTAGGGAATAGGAAAAGAATAGTTAGTGCATTTGTAATAGGGGAAAATGAACAACAACTCAAATTTAGCTCTTTCAACTAAGCAGTGTATTATCCATTTTGGCTCAGATAAGATCAAAAGCAGAGAAAAAAAAGTCCAATATTTCACATACACACAAAAATAAATTTCTTATGCTGAAAACATTTATCTTCTGTTATAACATAAATATACAGCATATGTAGTATCAGAATCCATGACACTACTCAATAAAAATGGTCATTCCTGATCAGAAACCATGCATTTGTAATAATTGAATTTGTAGCTCTGTAGCATGAGTTCATCTTTGGTAGCTGTAGGAATGAGTTCTCTTGTTAGTTCTACTTTGATTACTAACCTACTGACTAATTGACTGACGGAACAACTTTATATACAGAAGGTGTGGATGTCACATAGGACTAGGAAAGTTTCCTTATGAAAGTCTGCCAGTAGGTATAAAGCATTACTCTATGAAAATTGATTCTTCTGGAAAATATTTCTATCATTTGTTTTCTTGCTGGACACCTAAAAGCAAGCCTATACTTCAGTGGCACTGAAAACCAATACTTTCAGGAGAGAAAGGATTAGGGCTGTCTATCCCCTATCGCCTACAGATAGATTTTCTTGGTGTTATTGAAAATAGTTAAGTAGCAACATGTTTTTGTAGTGGTATGGGTACCTCTGAATGGATTGGCTGTAAAGAATGAAGGTATTCTGTTTCATAAAGAATACAATAAACATGTGATGAGACTTCAAGACCAAAGAGCTGTGCTGGAGAAGAGACATACTTTGTACAACTCATCCAGGCAAGATCCAAACTCGTATTCCGCATCATAAACAGGCTACAACTCACACAGACCAAGGATGCTATAATAGAACATCCCAGTGAAATAGGTGCTCCAGGAAATAAGTTCCCCACCCTGTCCCTTTTGAAGTCTTCTGAATATTAGTAGCTAGAAGAAACGTATACCCTGTAAAACAGGTAGTTCAGAGTCTAAGAATATGTAGTTCAGTGAAGACTGACATAAGATTAAAAATCGATTCAGTTTTCTCCTGTCTTTAAAAACCATTAGAGCAGTAAGAGAAAGTAGGTAGGGAGAGTGGAGGGCAGGTGTTGTGAGGATAATGCCCAGTATCCTTGAGAAATGCCTTATCTCACTGGGCCACATTTGTATCCTGTGAAGTGAAAACTCAATGATCTAAAGTAGTGCATGGAACCCATCATCCGCTGCTGTCCTTGGAGGAAACTTTGAATCTGTGGGCTGTACTCCCAGCCTAAGAGGGCTAGTTTTGGGAAGCGGGCTTGCAAGCCCAGTAACACCTCATCTATGGAGATGCCAGTGACTGTTACCATTCTCTCTTTCAAAGAGAACAACTTTCTTGTCCTCTTCTGCTACAAAGAAAACCCTTTTGTTTTGTATATTACATCTGAACCTGTCACAGTGTAGCAGCTGTGAATCACAAAGACCATTAGTGAAATAAGTTTGCTCTTGTAAGACAGATGAGAGTTATACTTCTTTTTCTTCCAGGGTCTCTGAATTTCAGTTCATAATTCTTCATGTGAAAGTAGCCTTTTCTATCCTCCTGGATTTATGTTAAGCTGAGCAAGCAGTCCTGGATTAAGCCCACATATAAACAATAAATTTGGACAGCTCAGTTTTGGTCCCAAGCTTCATTACAGTCTTCCTCCACTTTATTGCAGTTTTCAAAGATCACATTTGTGCAAGGATATGCCAAATTAATATCAGTATATGATTACTATTTTGCTTACAGAAAGTACATAAGAGTCTAAATTTGGGAAGTTTTTATTTGAAAGAAGAGAAAGAAGACTACGTTCAGACTATAGAAACTGTGATTGTGTTCTGTGGTTTCTTGTAGTTTTTCAAGAAGTAGAGTAAGATCTCAAGTCTTCAGTAGCAGTAGAAGATTTATGAACTACAAGGTAGGTATAAATGCCATGAAGAACAATACTGTGTTCTTGAAGGGTTATAGGAAGTCTGAGTTATTTATTATATTAAGCTTGGTAGTCTAAAGACATGATTATATTTGATTAAACATTTAATGAAAGCAAGAGGAGGGTTCAGGATATGTATGTGTAAAAAGAACACTTAGGAGTTATCAGTAAGTGTGCCAAGGTTTCCACAGGTGAACTCACTTTGAAATCTGTCAGCAGCTCTAGGAAGTATTTATGGGGACCCTTATTTTACAGATGGATATTTGTAAAAGGATATGGTTCAGAAGGTATATTTAGTCCATATATTCTAGGAAGCCATGAACCAAACCCAGGTTTTGAAATCAAACTCTTTGTGCTGCTTCTTGTAGTGAAGAAAGGGATGTTTGGATTCTGTGTGTATTTTCACAAAGAGCCTCCAGGAATATGGAGCAAAGGACAATAGCAGTGAATGAAAGCCAAACCAGACAAGTGTCTCCTCAGGTGGGCTCTGCAGAATTGGGAAAGTTCTTGAAGTTAAGGAAAAACTTATATTGAAACAAAAAAAATTAGAATACTTGGTGGTTCAGAGGAAATATGAAGGCAACAAAAGTGTTGTAAAAATTTGAAGTAATAGGTAACATGGTTGTTTCACTCTGGGAGAAAAATAAAATAACATTAGTCATATGGCATTACATCAGCTAGCTAGTAGGAAAACTACAGAAAGACATATAGAAGATGTAAGTTGCAATTTCCTATATCCAAAGATGAAGTGGGCATAGAAGGGCTTGGGGGATATGAAGTTTTTCAGAAAGGATACATTTGTAATTTCTTGAGTGCTGTTAATTGTATAATGCCTTTTATTCATATAACTCCATTTTATTTCATCTACACCATACTTCTGTTTAACAATATAATTGAAACACACGGGAAAAGATGAATTATCCTAGGTAGAAATCAATTATAATTAGACAGAACAGCTTTCAGATGAGAGCCTTTGAAAATCCATACTCCAAGCCACCCTTACCCCAATGCTGACACATTTATCCTTACTTGACTTTTAGAAATCCAAAATGTAATTGTATCAATATGACACTATTTTCTTCCAAAATTTCTAATGAAGGTAACTATTTTAAAAGAAAGGTTGTGACAAGGCTGTACCTAGATATGTGGAGACAGCTGGGGAACATTTCTATGAGTGTGCGCTGGGCTGGTTCCATGCTAGGGAGAGAATTGGCCTTGGAGGAACAGAGCAACACATTGAAAATAACGTCTTTAATATATTAAGAACAGGGAGCTTTTCCTTAGTGTATCTCCCATTGCTCTAGTTCTTTTTCTCAAAAATACATGGCAAAACTACCCACTGTACTGCTTTTCTGTTTTAATGTTCCCTCAGCACTCTATATTAGAAGACAGTAATTAGTGAAAATTATAAGCTAAACATTTTAAAATTTGCATTAGGCTTCTAGTACCTCACTTTAGCAGAAGCTATTTAAAGCTGTATTGAGAGTAAGTGTATATGGTTGTAATGAGGCATGTGTCTAAGCTCTCTTGACTCCTCAACCAATCCTATATGGTGGTATCTAAAATATGGAGCCCTGTATCAAAAAGATTGTTTCTTTGTTCTAGTGACATACCTTTAAATGTAATGGCCACCTTTTAAGGAGTAAAACTTTCATTGCTCTCCCATTCCATCACTGTTCCAGTTCGACCATCCTGTTCCCTTATGTTCTCATCACCCACCTCCTACCCTCCATTGCTCCCCCGACCCCCAGAAGCAATAGTGTAGAGGGTGCCTGAACTGGCTTACCCCAGTAATCAGATTGGTGAATACCCTAACTGTTATCATAGCACCTTTCTCCAGTAACTGATGGAAACAGATGCAGAGATCCACAGGCAAACACCAGGCTGAGCTCCAGGAGTCCAGTCAAAGAGAGAGAAGAGGGATTCTATGAGCAAGGGGCATCATGCTCATGATGGGAAACCTATAGAGACAACCAAACCAAAATAGTGGGAACTCATGAAATTTAGACCAACAGCCGTGGAGCCTCCACAGGACTGGACTAGGCCCTCTGCATAAGAGAGTCAGTTGTGTAGCTTGATCTGCTTAAGGGTCCCCCTGGCAGTAGTATTAGGATCCATCCCTGGTGCATGAACTGGCTTTTAGGAGTCCATTATCTAAGGTGGGACACCTTGTACAACCTTGAGGCAGGGGGAGGGGCTTGGATTTGCCTCTACTGAATGTATCAGGCCTGCTGACTCTCCATGGGAGGCCTTACCTTCTTTTTTTCCCCCGGAGACAGAGTTTCTCTGTGTAGCTTTGTGCCTTTCCTGGATCTCGCTCTGTACACCAGGCTGGCCTCAAACTCACAAAGATCCACCTGGCTCTGCCTCCCGAGTGCTGGGATTAAAGGTGTGCACTGCTGCTGCCCGGCAGGCCTTACCTTCTTGTAGCAGGGAGTGAGGGATGGGTTGGAGGGGAGGAAGGCTGGAGGGGCAGGAGGAAGGAAGAAGGGGATTTGTGATTGGTATGTAATATGAATAAAAAATTTCTTAATAAAAAAGAAAAAAATACAATCCTCAAGATAAACAAAAATGTAAATAAACTTGTAAATACATAAAAAAGAAGTACAACTTATTCAGTACATTTACAGTGTTGAAAAAGATAAGCTAGATAGTATGTTTGACTAACAAAGTTAAGTACTATCAAGTTATCTTTACAAAAATGCTTGGAAACATGATTAGAAGTACTTGGTGAATAATATTTTATATCTTGGCTTATATGACCATACTATATAAATCAAATGGGGGTGTTCTTGCAATTGAGCATAGCCATAAAGAATTTAAAATTGGGCTAGGTGATCTAGGAAAATGAAATTCTTCACATTTATAAGTGAATACATGTTATAAAGAACAGATATTATTCTGCTGAGAGAGTTAAGTGGGAACCCCAGAACAACTAAGAGGTGACTTCTCAAACTTCTCCCAGATTAATTCAAATCTTGGAGCCTTAGGCTGAAACAAATTAGACATCTCATCCTATCCTTCCTATCAAATACAATGCCAGTCCCCAAAAGCTATTGAAATGAATGAAAAGATTTTTTGGTGAAAGAAAAAAAAATGGATAATCAGGTGGGAGAGGAATGGGTCATAAAATATATAGATACAATTACTGTACTTTTTAATAAATATCCAAAGAATTAATTTAAAAACACACCGATCAATTAAATGCAGCAAAGTATTTAGGTACCCACTGGCAGTGGGGGTAAAATATCAAAAAGAGTAAGACATAGTGTAGTGGTTTGATTTAGCGAGAATTTTTTTTTTTATAGGCTTTTGTATTTGAGCACTTGACCTGCAGTTGGTGGGGATACTGAGGAGGTGCGGTCTTGCTGGAGAAGTATGTCACTAGAGGTGGCCTTTGAGGGTTTAAAGACCACTGGTATTTCCAGTTGCTCCCTCCCTACTCTGTGCTTTCAGGTCAAGATGTGAGCTCTTAGCTTGCCTGCCTGTTCTTTGCATGGCTTCAGGGCCTTGAAAGAAATTGGAAGAAAAGTTGGGGATGGGAACTGGAGGCCGAAGCTACCAAGACAAGAACTAAAGCCTGAAGACAAGAGCTAAAGCTGCCAACATTGGAATTCTTATTCTTCTGCAACCAAAGTCCAAATAAACACTTCTATAAATTGCACTGATCATTGTATTTTATCACAGCAACAGAAAGTAATTAATATATATGGTATTTCCCCAAGGACATTTTCAGTCTCTCTCTCTCTCTCTTTCTCTCTCTCTCTCTCTCTCTCCCCCTCCCCCCGTCTGTGTGTATGTATATATGTATAAGTAGTTGGGTAAGGCAGAGGCTAGATATGAGTGAACTCTTGGGCACATTGTTACAAGTGATGAAAAGATGGATCATTTCTGGTTAAAACAAACAATACCCCCAACCCAGCTTAAAGAGCAAAAGAACAAATGTCCCTTGACACACTTATTCCCACAGTCCTGATGGATTTCACGGACAATTTCCCTTTATATTAATATTTTTTTCTGATTGCATAAATATTTCAAGGAATAATTGGAAAATACAGAGAGAAGAAAATGAAAATCATCTTTAATTCTTTCTTCTGAGATAATGATAGTTTTTTCCTCTCAGTATTTCCTCTTGGGTTGTTTTTCTCTGCGTGTGTATATAGTATGTGTGTACTTGTATCTATATAGTTCATATATCTGTGCAAATAAATTTAGATGTATAGATGTCACAAAATCAAGGACAAAATTAGATAAAGTTCTGTTAGCTTAATTTATTGAAACAATTTCAAATATTTCTCCATATCACTAAAATGCCATATTATGGCAACTTTTTAAATAAATAATACTACATTTTGTGGACATGTGGTCATTTATTTAAATAATCCTCTTGTTTTGTTTTAAGAATGTCCCTGAATTTTTCAATTTAAAGGGATCCTTCAATTGATAAAATTTAATGTGTATTTTTAAAATCACTTTCTTATAAATTTCTAGAACTATTAGAGTAAAAGAAAGGGAAGCATTTAAAAATTTGGGATTTATATAAAATATAAATTAGAAATAAAAGAATCCCCTTCTTGACCTGCAGTGAGCATGCTCAGTGACTAGTGGGGGTTAGAGATTCCAGAGAAGGCCAACATTGGCTGGTGCTGAGCGGCAGTTACTGGCTGAGAATGTGGAAGCATCATCTCCCCACCCCCATTTGAAACTGACCCAGGCAGCTTCAGAGGACAGTTTGATATTTAGGATCTTGGAGGAATGATTAAGAGGAATATGAGCTATTTTAGGCAAAAATTATTTTAACTTTAAAAGTCAAAAAGGACAAATAAGATGCAGTGAATTTTTTTTTTTTTAAATTAGGCCACACACATCCCCAGATCAAGCAAACCTGGTTGAATGTTCAAATCACCAATGAGCTTTCTGTAAAATCAGATTAGACAGGGTAGGGAGAGGCAAAGAACTCAATGGGACTGTGAAAGAAGAAGCTGTTGGGCTTTGAGATGGGCATTAATTGCTTCTGAGACACACACCTGCGGTCTCTTTAGAGGCAGATCTCTGGTAACATAAGACATATATTTTTTTCTTAGTTACTCCATTTTTATCTCTCCTGCACCTGTCTCTTTCTTAGCAAGAAATTCAAGATATTTCACCCACCGCATTTAGCCTCTTAGATCTGCAACGAAGCAAGGCCTGTGATTTTTTTTTTTCTCTTTGGAATGTCTTTCAAACCCCCTTTCCCCAAGCTTTAGATCTTGACCATAAATCTAGTAGCTTCAGCCTCCATTTCCTGCCCCCAACTTCTTCTATTGCCAATTCCTTCAAAGACCCTGAAGGCACACAAAGAACTTATTTGTAGATTGTGAGTTTTTCCAAGTCTAGAGCTTCATCATACTCGCCTTGTAGCTCTCGTGTTTAAGAAAGTGGCTGCCATCTGAACTTTAGGCTAAGGCCACATAACTAGTAGGCATCAGGGCTGCAACCCAGACCTGGGTCCGTTATCCCTTCAATTACATGAATTTGTCCTCTGCACCATACTACCTCTCCATAATTAAGGATGACACCTCTCAATTAAATGGTCTCAAAGTGTCTTTTAGCGCTTTTCTGCAATTAGTTCTATGTCATAGTATGTCACTTGCTGAAAGTGACATATCTGAGGATTTTTGGGAATGTTACAAGGGGAACCCTGATTGACTGAAGACCAAGAGTTTTTTTTTTTTCTTTTTGAGGGGATAAACAGAACTTAAGCTAAGCTTAGTTGCTAAAATAGGATCTGGCCAGCAGGAGACCAGGTAGGAGGGTGTTCTATAACATGGGAGCAAACAGCAAAAGTGTTGACATAGAAATGGGCAGATAGTATTTTGAAAAATGAAGAGATGAGACTGTCTGTAGAAAGATTTTATGTAGTCTTTGTCACTGGAAACAATCATCCTTTGTAGCAATGGTTCCAGTATTACTCTGGAAATAAAGCTTAAGCTGCCATGGATTTGGATGTTAAAGACCACAGAGAAAGAGCACCCTGCCAGCATTTGGAGGGGAGAGAGGAGGTGGAGAATCACTAGGGTGGGGGTTTATCTTCACTTAGGATTTGGAAATAGCTTGGGACTATGAGAAAATTTGTCATAAATCACAGTATGAAGAGGCATCTTGGCATTTTGGAGTGGCTTTGGGCTTTATGATAACTCTTAACTCAAGATACACCTTGGCCTCAGCTTTAAGTCAAATGAGAAATACAAAATGGGTTGGGAGGAACTGGGGCCTATTGGAAAGGGAATGTTTTTTTCCTGAGTAATAAACTTCACAGTTAAAGGCATGTTGTGGAATAGGACCTGATAGACAGCAAATGGCAGAACAGACGTTTGAAGCCCATAACCCCAAAAGGTCCTTGGCACTGACATGGTCAATTAATGTCACAAAATTAATAGGATTATTTGAAAATTATTCAGCAAATTTAAAGGAATTACAAAGAACAGAAAATTACATGTCAGTAAATGAAGGAAATTCATTTGAACAAAGCTTTGCTACTTGTATTTAAGTTTATGAATAAGGAACAAATGGGAGCCTGGTCTATATTCGGTCTACATGTATGTACAAGCATGTCAGTTGACCAGAGTAATGGTTTAAATTTCTACTTACGTGAATGTTGGTAATTGTCAGTGGGAATATTGCATACATCTTATGCCCCACCAGGCCTGAGCTCTTTATTATTTCATGGAATTACTGCCCTGGGATCCCAGCTAGCAGCTATACATTTTACTCCAAAAGTTTAAACCCTGGCCCCTTCTGAAGTGTCAATACAGACTGAGAGCAGAATATACATGGTATCTGCTTTTCAGCTTGAAGCCTCAGTCTCCCTCTCCAAGGAGGAGCAGCTCTTTGATTACCACCTTCTCCAGTAACTAACAAATTCAGAATAATCTCCTTGTCTATGTACTGACATTAGAAGCTGTTCTTTGCAGGCTTTTTCTAAGCGGACCTTAACTGGGATGGGTTTAGAAGTTTTAGGAGGTTCCATGCAAGGCAAACTGCCAACTGCCTTGATCTTGGCCCAACCCTCCTTAGGGCCTAACCTTATTTCAAGAGGCTGATCCTTTTCAACTCTTCTTGCTTCTCAGCCATCCTCCTTAAAGATCTTTCCACATGATCACCATGTGGCTTGTCTTGTACTTTAGGCTTAGTCCTGGTTTGCCCTTGGTGCCTACTGTGTCCTTAAGTAAAAACCAGTATAAAAGTAACTGACTCTTGGGCACCTTAAACCCAGATTCTACTCAGAAGATCAATTGAGACATGCTTCCTGACAGGTCAGGGGTTGCCCAACAGGGCTGGCTGTGGTCCTGTAATGGCTGCCTGAGCTTTGGGGTTGGTTGTCACTCTCTTGCCCTCTCAAAGGTGTTATTGGAGGGAAGGAGCTGAGGTTGGGTCTCACGTGGAGATCCCTTTCCTTCTTCCTAAAGCACCACCAGGCCTGCATAGCCCACTCGTGGGAACTGCGTGCTGGGGCTGGTGGGCCATTGGAGTTGGAGACACAGTATGGATGGGAACCCTCTGTGGCTCACTCAGGATTCAGTGCAGTATCCAGCCCATGGCTGGCTTTCAAAGAATACTTGGTCTACTTAATGATTAAGATAATAGCAGAGGTTGAATTGCTAATTATCCTCGTAGTCATTATGCTCTGCACATGTTTTTCAGTGTACAGTGCTGTTAATTATGCATTTATTACCCTAGTAATCCTTCCATTGCCCTTCACTTCAGGCTTTAGGATTGATCCCTAAAACTAAATAGTATTTACTGGAGTCTATGGCTTACAGCTTACCTTCAAACCAACAACTGCTAGTAGCAGGTGGCTTGTTGTGCTCCTTCCGTTGTAAGCTTGTGTCCATATTCTAATAATGGGTTGCTGTCTTGCTCCCATGCCCTCTGTGGCCTTCATGTTTCCTACTAGCACAAGATCTTCCAGGATCTTCTCAAGGAGTCCTGACTTTAGGCCTCAATCCTAAGAGCTGGATGTCTACTGCTTGCTGCCAGGTGGCTCCATTGCCAAGTGTTTTCCTAGGTTGACCCGTCTCCCATGATGCCCCTCACCTGCAGCTGATCACTGGACCTCTTCTCTCTTTCCCTGCTGGGATATCTCTGGCCATTGCCTGCTGCTGGGGAATTGGCCAGTTTGGTTCTCATATTCTGGCCCTTCCTATCAGCATCATCACACCACGCTTCTGAGGGAGTCCCATGCCTGAGAAAATGTATTACCCAGCCCTCTATTTCTCATCCAATGTCTCTGCTATGTTCTGCTATGGCAGCCTCTGCATACATTTAGTTTTCCAAATTACTCTTGGCTCTGGAGCATGAAGAAATATATATATATATTTAAAGAGACCGATCCTAAGTGTGGGAAGAAGTTTCTGAAAGAAGTTTGGGATATTATATGGCTGTGTGCCTCTTTGTGGACATCACATGTCCTATTGTGTACACTGTGTATGTGTGCATGTGTGAAACACATAGAGAAGCATGTCTCTCTCTCTCTTTTTTTTTGGTGATTTTTGAATGCACACTACCTGGAAGGTGGATAGGAATGAGATTACCCTTTTTGTTTTTTGGTGGTTTAGAAACAGGCACATCCCATGTTTCAATAGCCATTTTTTCCTAAGTGATATATTTTTTGGCCTTCATTCTTGCTGCTTTTATAGGATGAATAAGAATTATGGCTAGCTATCATGACTGGGTGAAACTTAGCAGTAGAAAAACAGAAATTAAAAAGATAATGTAGTTAGGTATCCTATGAAGCCTCCAACTAGATAATCCCATTTGGGCATTATATGCTACATGTCTACACAAAAATTGGCACAGAGAAATTTATAATTGCTACCTTTCATTGGGAGATGAACTTTTCAAATATCACTGATGGGGAAAAGAAAGTCAAGAATTGATTAGTTTAACATAGTGTTCAGATGCCTTCCTTACCTGAAATTTTGTTAAGTAGTAGTGATATGAATATTACTTTGCCATAACCTTTTAGGATTGCTTTTCTCCTGTGAATATTTTCCCTCTAATTTTATTTCATTTTAAATGGAAGGCTAGCACTTAATTGCTCTATTTCCATTTTATATACTCACCTCAGGTCTAAGGAAGTAGGGTATTTTATATAAAATCTCAGAGATGATTCATAACTACAGCTGATATTTACACAATATACTTACGTATTTAGCACATACCTAGTAAGTGCATTGTGTGTCTGTGCCCACAGGAGGGATTTATGCATTTGTGTGGGAGGGTTGGTCTGAATATGTTCCTCTGTTAGCGTTCTTTACTATTTTCAAAATCTTGAGTTGGAATGTCTTGTCCGTTTTCCGTATCGACAGGAGAAATGATGGCCATGTCTGAAGCTCTGGCTTTACTTTATCATTTATGGCACAATAGAAGCACACATATGAAGTCCATGTATCCCCATTGCTCCAAAAATAGAAAGCTTGCATGAGAGAGAGCTGCTTTTTAAGCTCTGGGGTAAGCAAGTCCTCTTCTTTCTGCTTTCAGGGTGGTCTCAAGTTGCAAGCCATCAGTGTTTCTGTGTTGGACACAATCAGGGGCCGTGGTGCTTAGGAAGGTAAACGGACAGAGTACTTACTGGTGCTGACTTAGCAGTGGACCTGTGCCACTTTCCTGTCTAGGCTGTTACAAACAGAAGGCTCCCTTTTACTTTAGCTATGTAAATGAGTGCTTCCCTAGTGTGAAAGTTTGACAGCACTTACTAATTTTATATATATTTAAAAAAACCCTCAAAGTAAAACTTTTCTTAATTCAGACCAGATTAGACAGTGGCTCCATGTGTTATGTGTGGAAATGGAAGGGGTGATCCAATTGCTGAACTCAAAGCTCACCAGTTTGCACAGCTTAAGGCAGTCTCTTGCCCACAGGCTGGGTATCAGGTATCACATTAACACATGGTTTTGTAGACTTCCCATGGTTAAAAGTAACCTCCCAGAAGATGGACCAGTAATGTCCTTTGGTTGACATTCTGGATTAGGATTTTTGAAGACTTCCCTCTGAATATCATTGAATGGTTTTATTTTGGTTGTTTGGGGGAAGCCCAATAATGCAACACAAAGGAAAACTAACTTGATTTTTAGATTCTTCCAGCACAATTTTGGTAACTGGTAGTTCAAGAAATGCTGCTTAATAAATAATGTCTCAAATTTTTCACACCACCAGCATCCATCAAGACTTTATTGGATAAAAGGTTAGAGTCACACATTAAGGAAGAGTCTAAGAGTGTGTGGCACCCAAAGCTAGCCTTCAGGACCAGATGGCATATTCCTGGTGATTTTATGTATGTATTCGATCTCATTTGGTACACATGGCCTCTTGGGGCAATATCACAGAACAATCATTGTGACTTAGCCATGTTCAAAATAAAGAAATGCTACTGCAGACATTTGGTATGCCTGCTACAGAAGTGGAGTAAGCACCAGCTGTCTCAACATATCTAAGGGAGGTCATTTCTTTCATATGTCATAAGGAAGTATAATTGTGGATTCAGTACCAGCCCACCATCTGAACAGACTCAGAGCGTGACACAAGCAGGTTGAGAACAGACATCCTCCCAGCTTCTTTGTAGAACGCGGGCTTCTTGGAACCCAGCAAAGGCTAGGAATGTTCAAAGTGAGTGCTGAATTTGGTGGTGGCAGTACAGGACTGGGGAAAAGGAGAGAATGATGGACACATTCTACCTACACTTGGAACAGTCCAAATTGATCTGGATAAAGGGCCTCCAATGGTCTTAATGCAGCAAATCATTTGATTGTTAAGGATAAGGAAAGGACAAAAAGAAGTTTGCTACTACAGAGAGATAAAGACATGCTGGAGAGGGGGTCAGAGACGTTTCAAAGGACACAGTGAAAGGGAATGGGACAGATGTCGAAGGAAGTTAGATGTGAATGTGTGGGGTATTAGAACCACGTAAAGTTGTCAGAATAGGGATTATGTATATGCTTTTGGTAACTAAAACACTAATTTACTTCAAAGAGGCTTCGATATATTTTTTCAGGTAATTTTAAAATTTCATTCTATAAGTAAAAAAACTTAGAACAAACTGAGTGACTCTGTTGTGTAAGTGAAACTGAGGAGAAATGTGTCACAAAAGCAATAGGTGTATTTTTCAGAAGAAGACACATCAAATGGGCAGCAGTCATATGAAAAAAATCCCTCAACACCATTTGGAAGACATAAATCAAAACCACAATAAGGTATCTAGCCATTTCCCTGTAAGAATGGCTATTCTCAAAAATGCTAAATAGAGATAGCAAGTGTAGACAAAAATGTACAGTGACAGGAACCCGTGGACACTGGCAGTAGGAACGAGAACTAGTAAAGGCTTTATGGGAAGGACTATCAAGGATCCTCCAAAATTAAAAATAGAATGACCATATGAACCAGCAGTCCCCATTATGGGGTATTTGGCCTAAGGGAGTGACATCAGCATGTCAAAGAGATATCTGCACTCCCATGTTCATGTCAGCACTCTTCAAAATCATCAAAGTCAAGAGATGGAAGCAACTCAAGTATCCATCAATGGATGAAAATTTGGTATATATATATATATATATATATATATATATATATATATATATATATATATATATAGTAGAGTATTGTTCACCATTAGAAGGAATGAAGTTACGTCATTTGTGATGACACTTGGTACAGGAGATGATCATGTGACGTGAAATAAGGCACAGCTGAACAAGTGCCACATGATCTCATTCATATATGGAATGTAAAAGTAATCCCATAGAGGTAGAAGGGTAGTTATCAAAGGCTGGGGAGAATACAAGGAAAAGAGATGATTGGGAAGGGTAAAGTTGGTATTAAGTTATAGTTAGATATGTAGGGAAAAGGGGCTGACTAAAGAAACCCACCCTGACTCTGGAGCCCAGAACCAGGGAAAGAAACACAGCCTGGGTCTGGGACCTGAGCCAGAGAAATGAACACTTTATCCCCAAACCCAGAATCGAGGAAACATGCCCTGACTCTGAAACCAGAGCCAAAGAAACACTCTTGGTCCCTAGAATCAGAGACAGAGAAAGAAATGCACCCTAGCCTTAGAATTTGAGTCAAAAAACTAAGAAAAAACAGTGAAGGAAACACAGCTACTTACATTTTGGTGCCGGAAACCGGACCAAATCCATAGAATTGTGACTCAGTTACTTACAAGATAGGAGCAAGTAAGCATTGTATTCCATTACACTGTAGGTTGATTATGGATAATGTGTAGCCCCAAACCTTGAATACAGAATTTGAAAGATTTATTTTTCTTTTATGGAATACATAATTTTGAAATACTTCTTTTTTAATCCCCCAAATCTATTTATTTCCCTTTTATATATTCTCTTTTCAGGTGGGTAATTTTCTATAATATAACCCTTCTTTTCCTTTCACAACCTGTGCTCTGGAAAGGGACCCATATTAGCCACTCTAATGTTAGTATGCTTTAACAGAGGACCAGCTGTCCTAGGAATTTATCTCATAGAATAACAAGCCTTATTCTACTTCAAGGAATGCTACTCACTGGAAATCTCAGGACAAGGGGATTTTGTGGGTCAGAGTCCTTTTTCCATAAGCAAAGAATGACCCCATGCATGACAGCCTCCTCACCTCTCTTCCCTGCTCTGACTCTTTCCAGGTATCAGTGTACTATTGCAATGGGTCTGCTCTCCTTTATTTATCCCATGGGTCAGCCTTTGAGTTGGTAGATAATGTTTCCTACTGAGGATTCAAGAATCATACACATCTCTGGAGCCCTTTTACTGAAAACTACTGTGCACAGGTTAGGCTCAGACTTGGGATGCCTTGTTACTTTTAGGTACAACAGCCCTATTAATTTGGAACCATGGACGGATTAAAACACTTGAAACTACTGATGAGTAAGACATGTCTATGCTTCACAGAGGCTTTAGCACTTTGAATCTTAGAAAATCCAGTAGCCTAAGGTAAAGCTCTCTTGGAGTTCACAGTGCTGGCTCACCCTTCTTTCTTCTGTAGAACACTTCCAGACCTGGCAAACTTGCTTCCTTGTTACATCTTTCTGTTGTAGAATTAAATATTGTTTTACCCTCACAACTTTTCAAGGTTAGAAGAAAGTATGGAGGAGGTCTTGCAGATGACACTCAAGGGAAGCTAAATCATGAGCATGGCTATCATAAAAGCCTGAATCTTCTGGGTTGGGGCTGGGCAGGAGTCTGGAATAAACTTGGCAGTTATTCTGCATGGTAGCTGGTTGCTGTACACCAGTGGTAGCAGTGGTGTAACCAAAGGTTGCTAGAAGGACTGGGTCACTCAGTAACAGGAATAGGGTGGTAGCAAGGCTTGCTGATGATATTTGTCATCAACTGTGTGTATGGTTGTAATCCATCCTGGGACAAGTACAAACACCTCCTTCTCAAGAAGACACTGTCTAAAGAAGCTGATGGCTCAATCTCTTGAACCAATTCTGGGTACATGTCAGAACTCTACTCAGACCTTGTATTCAACATTGAGTCTCTGGACCGCCACTGCTCTCATTTTTGTGTCTGTCATGCCAAAAGATTGGTTTTTAGTTGTTTCTGCTTGGTTGTCTTACTTTGCAACAGCAGAGTCTCATGTAGGTCAAAGTTAGACTTATTCTACTTTCTCCCCTTTTAAATAATAGAATCATGGCTCCTAGCATTGATACCAAGGGAGGAGGGAAGACTTAGAGGAATTTCTGTTTCTTAGAGCAACCCCATGGAGTCAACTACTGATATCCAGCCCACCAACATAGTTGGTCCATCTGGGAAAGTAGCTTCCACAGTTGAGGTAAAGTTTATGTCCCAGCTAATATACACAGAAGAAATATTCTTTACTAGAGAGCTGGATTCCTTGAGACCTACCCTCAGAATTATTAACTATAAAAGAAATAAAGCAACATTGCTGTTCCCACAGGGATTCTTATTGATGGGAGGCTGTCTATTTCAATGTGGACCTCCCAGGATGATAACCTGTGCCTAGACAACGATCTGGGAAGCTTCCCCAGTGGCTTTTCTCTTCCTCAGGAGTGCTATTATCTTTCCGCTGTTCTGCTTTACTCCTACAGAGCAATTCACTTCTTCAGCCTTGTCACTTTTGGAACTTAGGAAGAAGCATAACTGTCCATTCATTCCCATTTTCTGTCATATGCCAGTGGGAACTATATAAAGAGCATTCCAGAATCTTGCTACTATCAAGAACCTTTTGAGGATCTTGATGAGTTCATTGATTCTGTTCTCAACTTGTTAGTACTAGTTGAGAGCTTTCCACAGAAGCCTTTAAAAGGGCAGGATGCACCAACCTAGATTGGCTTGTCTCTTCCTGCTATGAGCCCATGCAGATGCTGAGGAGTGGGTCTCCCCCTGTTTTTTTTCCTCTTCACTTCATTGCTCCTATTCACTGATTTCTAAAACAAGGCTGTGTTCTGGAAAAACCCCGGGGATTTTATATTTCAGCTAATAGTAATATATTTTTCCCATAATTTATAGCTCTATAGACTATCTTCAGAGTCCTGTGGCATATTTGTGGTTCTGGAAACTCTGCCTAGATAAACGCTCTACAGAAAACAATCCCCTGAGTTGAATCTAGTTGCTCAAGCCTTTACTCTGGTTCAACTCCAACTGTTGGAGTTGGTTCCAAAGCAGATAAAACCTTCCATGACCAGATACTGAGAGGATTCAAGGTGTGCCTGCAACATGGAAGCCACTAGGAATAGGCATGCAGAGAGGGTGACTGTCTGGGATGATCATGGGGTGTGGGGGATTGAGCAGAAGGGACTGCTCCTGTCCTAGGTATTGAGCTACATACTGTGTGAATGTTCACTTCCCATCCTTCTTGCTGAAGCCCTGTGACATTTCCCTTAGGTGCTCTATATCCACTGCATCCTCTCCCCTAGAGAGGTTGACTTCTTGAGTGCTCTTCTTTGTCCCCTTCCTTGATGAGGTTCCCATCTTTCTGACTCTCTCCTAATTCCTTTGCTTAGCTCCTTTTCTTTCTGCTGCTCTTCATACTCTCTTCTTGCTGGGATGTGTATCTTCTGCTTTTCCCTACAGATCCCTTAGAAGTTGAAAGAAGGACATAGCTTTACTGTGCCCAATGACTCTTATTTATTGTCACTGCCTCTAAGACAATCACGCCTGTTCCTTGTTGTGTCTACATACTGAACCACTTTTCTAAGTCTAAGGCCCCTAGAGTTCTTTTTGTAATTAAAAGTAGCCTAATATGAAGTAGAAGCTGGAGAAGGCAGACAACAGGGAAGAGGTTAAATCTCTTCGGCTGGTGTTGATAATAATGGAGTGAAGTCATAAAGATGGCCAAGCCTGCATTCTTTAGCACCACCTAAAGAAAATATGTAGAATTGTTGCCCAGCAACTCTCCGCCATCCAGGAACTGTTGCTTTAAATATTTTCTCCCTTTAAGTTGGCCTTAATATTATGAGAGGATTATTTTTCTTCCAATATAAAGATTTAGCATCAATATTTTAAGAGGAGAAGCAGCCAGATGTGATGAAGCCCTGCTAGCTATTAGGACTTCTGCTGACAATTTAAGCATCAGAAGAATTTCAGCTTTGATTTTTGTCATCCATGCCTAGATTTATGTAGCATTCTTTATCAGTCAGAGGACTATATTGTATGAGCTAATGATAATACTTTTATATAGAATATAAAGGTTAGACCTGAGACTTGATTTCTCAGAGCTGCCTCTTATGCCTAAGAACAGAGGACAGTACCCCAGATACTTAACTTTAGGGCTTCTTCCCATTTGTTGGCCATGTTTCTCTTCTGCAGATAAGCACATTCTATCTTCTCTCTTGGAGGCAAGAGGAATGATCCAGACTCATTTCTTAAATGACTCTTCTTCAGACTGAGATGTACATTTTACATAAACCTTCCCAAATTAAAGACAGTGGGGGGATGTGTATCTTCTGCTTTTCCCTACAGATCCCTTAGAAGTTGAAAGAAGGACATAACTTTACTGTGCCCAATGACTCTTATTTATTGTCACTGCCTCTAAGACAATCACGCCTGTTCCTTGTTGTGTCTACATACTGAACCACTTTTCTAAGTCTAAGGCCCCTAGAGTTCTTTTTGTAATTAAAAGTAGCCTAATATGACGTTCCTCCCAGAACGTCTAAGACATGGGAGGAATCACTTCTACAGCATCTTGTCACTAGAATCCTCTTCTTTTGCTCTCAACACTGGCATCTTTGTCTGTCCACCCCCATGAGAGAGCTGTTGCCTGGGATTTAGTTAAGGAGGACACACTCCAAGAGCTTTACAGATCCTTATACTGAGAAGTACTGTGGGTTGGGGATGGAATTGTTTTAGTCTCACTATGGTTGGCTTGAACATTGGATGTGGAAAAGTTCCTGTTCTTTGGTGGCTGAAGTTGGTAGAAACTAGTTAGAAAGATCTCCATTCTCTTGTCTCCACTTATGAACTGCCATGAGGAGTCTCACACAGCCCCTTCTATGGCATTAGCCTCCTATCATTCTGGTCATAGTTCTGTCCCCAATTTTTTTTTCTGATCTAGCTGGTATACCTTTGTTAGAATGGGTTCCAGAGCAAGCAAAACCTTCCCTGACTAGGTACTGAGAGGATCCAAGGCTTGTTTGCAGTATGGAAGGCCACTAAGAGTAGGCAGGAGAGCAGAGAGGGTAGGTTTCTGAGCTGATCAGCCAGTCTAGGCCTCCTTGGCCATCCAGGCCAGGTCAGTGATTTTATATTTGCTCTCCATGCTTGCCTCTTACTTGTGAAGCCCAACTTCTTTTAGGGAAGTTTGAGGTGGAACCTTCCTCTTTTCAGGGAGAGAAATCTACCGTAGTCTCCAGGCTATGTGGCTTGATGTGTCGTACTTCGTACCACCAATCTTATCTGGGTTCAACTGACCCATGATGCACCAATGTCTTCTCTCTTTGGAATGTGACTAGGAAGGATTTGCAGAGGCCATACCTGAGAAGCAACATTGCACTCAGGAAAAACAAATTTCCTTTTTTTTTTTAATGGCCTAGAGTTTTCCCTATATTCTTTCTCCTTAGGGATCCAGGACCAAAATTTACCATTTCTATTCTGAGTTGCTAAGGAAAGGAAAGACCAATTTGGGTTTTTAAATATAGCAGCTCAAATGTAGCAAATGCTTCCTGTTTACAGGGAACTATGTTGAGTTATGACTTGGAGATCTCCACACTGGTTTCTCTTCACTTTATAGGCTGTAGGAAGACCTTGCTATCATTCCTTTCCTTCCTTGCCCCTCTAGCATAAAGTAGGAGGCATCTTTTCACATAAGCATATGGTCACTATATTCCTCATCTTGATCTTCACCAGCTTTCTTTTTCATAATGTTTTATGTGGGCCAAGTATAGGATTCCCAAATTGGAGACATGAAGTTTCCAATCAGTCAGGGGAGGAGCTGACTTTCTGCTTTCTTTTGACACATTTTTTTTAAGGAGTGTTTTTTATCGAGCTAGTAAAAACAAATTTCTAAAGAAAAGGACTCTCACTCTCTGAGGAGGTTCTGCCCACCTAACAGTTGCTTATCTTCTTTCTGTCAATAACTTGATCCTTTTTCTTTAATATTGTTAAAAGTAAGAAGAAAAATACTTGTAGAAAAAGACATTTTTGGTTTATTTATGAAATACTTCCTTATTGAGCTGATTTGAATATATTGTCTAGAGGCATAAATGAACTCTAGATATTTAGGATCCATGACAAATAAAATTGTCAGCTGGATCTTAAGGGAGATGGGCCTTTCCTACTTAGAACTGATCCAAACAGGAAATTCCACTGAACCTTCTGACTGCTATGTCTCCCTAGGATACAAAAATAAGCATTCTAAAGAAATTGTAGAGGGTTCCTTGATGGTCTGGAAGGCCCCTCTTCTTGGTTTCAATGAGAGCAGCCTTCTTAGCTGTTGGCACAAGGGACAATCCATAGACTTGAGTAAGGATGTGCTTATCCTCATTTTCATGATAGGAACTGCATATCATTTTACCTCTTTTTATGATAGGTGTACTGTGGATTTGGAATTGTTTTAATCACAGTATTGCTGGTCTGGCTATTTGGTATGGGGGAGGTTCTTCCCCTTTGGTGACTGGAGTGGGAAACTGTAAGTCGTCAAATCTGCTACCTCATAGAATAACTATCTTATGAATTACCCTGAGAAGGCTCACAAAGAAATCACTGCACAGAACTGGCCTTCTTGGTCACGTTGAGGTCTTGATCTTGTCCTTCTTTCTGATCTATCTGTTCTGCCCTTGATGTTACAGAACAGGCAAAGGCTCTATTCTCCAGATACTAAGAGAGTTCCAGGTGTGTCTGAAACATGGAAGGCTGTAAGGAGCACCTAGGCATGCAGAAGGGGGTCACTACCCTTGGGGACCCACCAGGCTTATCTTGTCTGTCTACCTGGGTCAGGTCAATGTCTTTTTCTTCCTTGTAGGGTCCACTGATTTTTAGGAAGGTTTAATGGAAACTTCCCTAGGGAGAAAAACCTATGGTAATTCCTTGTAAAGTGGCTTGATATAGTCTAGTTCATATCACTCTTCATCATCTGGATTCAATTGACCTATGATGTATTACTATATCTTTCTCCCCCAGAATATAACTAGAAAGGACTAAAAAAGACAGTACCTGAATAGCAGCAACAGTCAGAGAAATGAATTTTTCTTCTGTTGTAGATTTGAATTTTGGGTATATTTTGAATTCCATAGAGGGCCAAGATACTTTCTTCCACTCTCCTGGTTTTGGAGTCATGGAATGGTTAATCTCTGAATACCACTTGCATCCAGAAAAATTTCATGCTTTTTGAGTCTCTATCATGAGAAATGTAGGTAATTTCTGTTCATAGAATTTACTCCTGGTGATGTTACTCCCATACTTGAGAAATGTAGAGGTGGCACATTCTCGTCTATACCCTATCTTAAGCCTTCAAAAGTGGGATCTTATGATCTCAAAGCCTGGAACACCACCCTCGACAGGCCTGCCATTAATATTTTATAATTTCAGTAGTACCACAGCAGGACTCAGATGTGTCCTCCAATGTGCTTTATCCTGACCTTAACACTATCTCCCCCCACTCTTATGTTACTCAACCATCAATTTTAGGTAAACTTGTTTTATTTGAATTCAGTCTTCTCTGGCCCTGGGAAGCATGCCCCAGCTGCCCCTATATCATTTGGTTCTTCATTACCAAGCATAGTTTGTTCTTTCTCCCATGCAATTAAAACTTCTACTCTTCACTGGGACTCTTCCATGCATTGTTTCCACATTGGAGTCTTCCGTGAGATTCCCCTCTCCCAAAAGAACACTGAGTGACCCTGTGAACACTTTACTTGAATCTCATATTCATCATCCTCTGAATTCCCATAAAAAAATAAAAACTTGTTTCAAACAGGAAACATGGAACTTTGCACTGAGCAGTACCATAGTGCCTATCATTGACTTGAATTCCCCAGTGTGTACTCCTTGATAAAGAGAAAGCATTACTTGGGTTCTCTACTCCTGTTCAGGGCATCTTATCACTGAAGACTGGTTCATGTTTATTTTTTGCAAAATGAACGACTGAGCTTTGGACATTGTTTATCTCCCTGTTTGCTTTTTCAGCATCCATGGGAAGCAATTGACTCCTAGGAAGCAGAAGTTGCACATTAGTCTACAGCAGTGTGCTGACAGTCAAATCAGGCACAGGTTTCTGACATGTTCAGTGTTGCAAAAGAAATCTTCGAAGAGCAAGGACTGGATGCTTTGTCAGTTTTATATATCTGCAGGCATACTTGGAGTCTTTCTGGAGGGTCACCTTCTTTAAGGGCCACAACAGGTTTCTGTATGGCACTATCCATTCCACTGGGGATGCCAAAATATCCCAATTCACCTTTTCCTTGGAAAGCTTGATCCAGCCCTCTGGCGCAGCAGGGGGGCACCTCTTTTTGGCCACTGGTGGAGCTTATCCCACACCATCTTTTTTCTGAGGCATTTCTTTTGGTAGGGCTCTTGGCAGCAGCATGAATGGCTCTTGGGGAGTCTCCTCATGTGAAGGTGCACATGTCCCTGTAGTTGGTGTGTTCTTTCAGATGATATTTGATAATGACTCATTTCCAGTTGGTACGATTTGCACTCTTTGGGATGATATGCAAGTTTTGTCATCTCGATAGGAATAAACAAGAGGACACATTTAAACTCTTATTCGATTCTGAAACTTACCAGTGCTTATGTATTATTCCCTGTCCTCACCGGAGGGACCTGAGAACTGTGTGGCTTTAAGGGAACACATTTACTTCCTATGTTGTAGGTGGTTAAGTCCTTTATACCAATGAGAAATCTCTATAGAGAACACCCTGGGGTTCTGGGCCATTGCTGAATGTATACATGATTACCTTCCTGGTGCAGCTGAGATCTTTGGTTTTTTTCTCTCCACTGTTTCTTAGTTCCTTTAAGCCACATTCTGCATTAGAGTTTAAATACTCTTTCTCATTTGCTTCGCCTTGCCAGGGTCTCAGAGTCACCTTGCTGTGTTCAGGGACCCCCATCCCTCCTGCCACCTTTCTTCAGTAACAGTGTTTTTACTTCTTTTGATCTGCATTGCACCAAACAATAACAATGTAAATATTTTAAGAGCAAACCTAACAAGCCTAGAAGATATTTTTGCATTTTTATTCCTTTTCTTTCCTCATTCATAAATGAATGGTGTATTTATGTAGTTTACATATTTGAAAATAAATTTTGTTGCCCATTGTAGCTGGGATCAGTGGGGACTGAGCTAAGAATATATAAATATTGATGATCAGATCATGAGACTTCTCTGTTTATGCTTGCCAACAAGAGGCTTATTTTTAACAGGTTAAGTAGGGTTAAGTGACTCCCCTGTCACTCTCTGTCTTCCTCCCTCAGTATGGCCACTCTGGTTTTCAGGCGGATATAATCACAAAAGACAGAACAAACAATTGTCTTATGCTTTTTGAAACATTCTTCCCACACCCTGGAAAGATGAGTCTTCTAAGGGCTGAGGAGTCTTCTCATGAGCCCCATAAACCCTTTCTAGTAACACCCTTAGGGAAAATGTCACACACAGCATACTCCACAGTAGTCCAGATGATGGAGGCTAAGAGGCAAATGCAATCACATTTACTTTAAAGCATCTGATTCTGGCTGGGAGGTAAGCGTGCCAGTGGGAGAGCAAACAAGAAACTGTCCCACCATCAAAGACATAGAAGGTAGACTATTAGACATTAAATATTCAATATTAAATAATACTGAATAATAAAGGCAGGGTTTATAATGAGAGCTCCTGGGACACAGTTTGCTCCTTTTCAATTTCTTCTTGATGTTCATGGACCTAGCCATATCTCTCATCTCACTAGCACACTCCTGGATCATCTTGGGCAAAACCATGACTGGTTTTACATACTTTGTTCTCACTATCCTCTAGTCTGTTTCTTTTTCTTTTTTTTTTTTTAGGTTTTTTGAGACAGCGTTTCTCTGTGTAGTTTTGGTGCCTGTCCTGGATCTCGCTCTGTAGACCAGTCCTCGAACTCACAGAGAGCCACCTGGCTCTGCCGAGTCCTGGGATGAAAGGTGTGCACCACCGCTGCCCGGCTTGATCTGTTTCTTAATATAGAGAAACAGTGTTTCATTTTGTTTTATATTTAAGCGCATATGTACAAAGATATATTATATGTAATAAGCATATATATGATATATAAGCACACACACACACACACACACACACACACATATATATATATAGCATTCTAATAACGAGAAGATTAGGAAGTAGAGATAAAAAGGACAGAGACAATGGAGTCACTGTCACTGTTAATGTCTATACAGATGCCCTTCTAAACTCTTGTTTTTTTCCTCAAAGAAGCTCCATATCCCCCTGAGTTTTGGTACATACATACTGTCTTGTAATAATGTGGTCACACCCACATGCCTAATATTCCTCTCTTTATGGAAAGTATTTAGGAACCATCACCTAAATACTTGGTATTCAATATCTTGCTCTGTCAATTGTCTGTTCAATCTGAGCCACTTCCTATTTTGAGTAAAATCAAGTGTTATTTAATTCTGAAGAGTATGAGTCTAATCCTAGAGTGAAATTAATGCCTATCAATATTGTCACTGAATTTCATTAATTATGCATTATAAGCCTTTCTGGGATTTACTCAACATCTCACTGGCATGCCTTATCTTATGCCTTCACTAAATCTTACCTTGTTTTTAGTTCCCACCCTAAGTGATCAATCTTTTATGCCCCATCAAAACTATTTTTGTAAGATTCAAATATGTTCCATTACTTCTTTTCTTGAAACCTTTAATGAATTTCGTACTGCTGACAGGATAAACTCCTGGATGGCAAAATCTTTAACGAGGGGATCCCTGCATAACCCTCTTATGTTATCCCGCCACTTCTCTTTCCATGAATTTTCCTTCTGTACTAATCACACAATGTCTCCATAATTTGTACTTTCTGTTTTCTTTCATTTTCAATTCTTTGCTTTTTTATCCTTGCCAAACTTCCAAGTGTCCCTCTGCTTCTGAGAATTCTAATTGATCCGTCACATATCTCCTGGGAAAGCTATCTTGGAGACGGTTCTTTTGGAAGTTGGAGAGACTTACAAAGTGATAGATACGTCAATCAGGAGGCACTTGTAAAGTTACCGTTATCACTGCAAAATGGGGAAGGCATTTCACACAGAGCATGGACCCACACCACTGGGACAAGGATAGCCAATGACTACCACTCTTCCTCTTTTTTCAGGGTCAAGTCAAATTCTTCAGTAGATGTCATGGTTTCTTTTAAGAAAGCCATTTTTTTTGTTCCAAAAATTATCTTAAGGGTCACACAGAGATGAGATACTAGAATAGAATGAGGTACATTTAAAAAGTAGGTAGGACAAAGGGAAAACGAAAGTAACTTGAAGCTATGGAATGATTATTGGCCTTCACATTGTCTGTCTTGCAGAGGAGAGCTACATATTTAGCTCTAAGCATTATTATTCTACTAGGAAAAGTAATTATTACCATAGCTCTGTGATTAAGGAAAAATCCAGTCATTCAGGAGTCTCCTGAATTCCATGAGAAATTTTCCCTTTTCATTTTATTTAATATATAAATTGATTCAGACTTATTTGTAGCCACCGATCCCTTAATTCTTTATGACATTGGTCCATAATACTGGTACCAACTCCTCTTGAAATCTTTCATACTAAAGACATCTAGATCAAAGGCAATGTTAAGCCCACACCAGGAATCAGGTCAACTACACTAAATCTTCAGTAAGTGGGATAGAATCTCTTGGTCCAATAGTCAGTCTCTTTTAAGGGTTGGAAACAATCATTAGAGAGATTTCTGACATCCCCAGATACCTGAGGGTGTCACCATATGACAAAAGGTGGCTCAGTGTATTGTTAGCCAGCTTTGTCTTCTTAAACAATGAGGTTTCAATATCCACTGCAGACAGACAAGGGGATCCATCCATGTACTGTCAGAATGTTCAAACTGTAGTAGGTAGTTATCTGGGTTTATCCTGAGACTAATTCTCTTGCTGTAGTAACTTTCCCTCCATAACTAAAGCTCTCCATTGATTAAGGCAACACAAAGGATCCAACTTGGATCCAACTCAAGCTCTCCAGCTGATCCTGTGGATAGCTGGTCCTGCACTGTAGTTCAACAGAAGGTTAGTGCCCCACATTGAACACCAAATGTAACCGAATTTCTAAATGGTCTTATTAGTAAAAAACCTGGAGCCAGATAATGGGGTGAAAGCTGAAAGATCAGAGGAATAGAGCAAGCCAGTCACAAGTTCTTACTGCTATGAAATCCTCAGCCTCAAGAGTGAGAGTTCCTGTTTCCTCATGCCTTATATGCCTTTCTGTGTCCTGCCATATTACTTCCTGGGATTAAAGGCATGTGTCCTTCACAAGCAAAGACATGAGATCTCAAGTGCTGAGATCACTACACCTGACTCTGTTGCCAGTGTGGCCTTGAACTCAGAGATCCAGATGAATCTTTGCCTCCTGAGTGATAGGGTTAAAAGTGTGTGCCACCACTGCCTGACCTCTCTGTCTAATTTAGTGGCTGGCTTTGTCCTCTGATCCCCAGGCAAGCTTTATTGAGATATACAAAATATCACCACAATAGTGAGCTTGAGGTTGTGAGGTTTACATCATGAGGGTTTTGAATCTCTTCTGTACTTGGAGACTGTTGGCCCTGGTACTGTCTCATGAGCTGATAACTACAACAAAAAGCAAGTCATAACTGAGTCTCAGAATGGATATCTCCAATTAAATGAAGCTAGGTATCATAGCTGGCAAAGAGATAAAATCTTATTCTTCTTCTCTGCTTGACCAATCAAGTATTATTCCTTTGGCACTTTGACAGAGAAGAAACTGCCATAAAGTTTATCAAAGAGTACAAGATTACCAAACTGGATCCAATGTGGATCATTTCCTTCTCTAATTCTGACCTGTGGCTAATGTGCATCTAAGGGACCTAGCCAAAGTCTCTCAATAGAGTAAACTTTAGATGGCTCTTGAGGAGAGTTCGAGTCTGATCCTCTGAATGATCCATGGTTGAATCCATGTCTGCTTGAGATCTGGGTAGCTGATACAAGGATAGCTACTTTGTTCCTCCAAGAGCTGTTTCTATTTGGCCTGTCCTCACAATATGTCTAGGCCTCTTCTCTAAGTACTGTCTGAAACTTGTATTAACATGACTATGCATCTGCTAGTTACAGGTACCTGGGCCTTAAAGGAAGAAAAGCTGGAACTATTTGTTTTTTTGTTTTTTTACAGTCTTTTGAGTATTGATGGTTAAGTGGATATCTTGTGTTCTTTAATTTCTGAGGCTCAGAGTTTAGTTATTCTGGACCTGTATTCTGTCCTGCCTTAAAATTCTTTAAATGGTATTCCCCTACTGTTCTTTCCAATCTGAGTCCTCTTTACTAGGACATCATTTCTGTAATACTTTTTTTTAAGGAGGCATGAACTTCAGAGACAAATTTGGAGTGGATTTTATATGTTTAATAACCTATTGTATTCCAGTGACCAAAGATGGCAAGCATAATGGGGTGTATATGGAAATAAAGTGATGTTGAAAGACACACACACACACACACACACACACACACACACACACACACACACACACACTCCTTTTATTTGCTAGTATCATTGTATAGTTTTTCCACAGCATGGACAAAGACAGAAAAAAGATCCAAAGGCAGTTTGGAGTTTGGGTCCATTTCTGGAACATTTCCTCTTGGGCATATGTGTATCTTTTATGATTATAAAAGACATCAAATATCTCTGACATCCCAGACTCAGGATGTGACTCTACTGTACTTCAAGGTATATGGACTGATTCCCTCTGGTGGGTGACCTAGACATTGGTCAAACGACCTTACTGGAGTTTCCTGCTAATGCTTCTCCCTTGCTTGCTCATTTTGGGGACCTGTGGGTAGGTATCTTGGGGGAGTTTTTTCTTATGTCTGATATCTTTGCTTATTTCCTGCCAGGAAGACAGGCCTTTCTAATTAGAGTGGTAACTATGGTTCTTATGAGAAGTCCTTGTTGAAGCTTTGCTTCTCTCCAGAGTAGGATTGTTCTTTTCCATTTTCAGAACCAGGGGATGGTCTTAATGGAGATATTTCAATTCTGGCAGGATTGCTGTGGCTGTTGGATATTGGTGGGAGTATTTGGGGACTGGGATGGGAGGCTGGAGACAATCATCCCCTATTTCAAAGTATCTCCTGCTTAGGCAGATCTCTTTTGGCTCAAGCACGTAGCGGTGGCACTTACTGAAAACCTTCAGGATCTAGTTTCTTGGAAGTTGCTCTACTGGTCTTGATCCTTGCCCTTGGCCTTTGTCCTGGCCATCCCAAACTGTTCTCCTACACAGTGAAGCTATGTCTCATCTTGTGTGTGCTTGGGGGACTGGACTATAAGTTGGAGGACAGAGGTCCTCAGGGACCTTTCATGTAGTTCATTCTTGGGGAGTTGACAGTATTGGAAGCTCTGGCTCTGGGGTTCTCTCAGGCTATAGTATTGATTTATTAAGGGGGGGGGGTTTCTCTGCTTGCCTATTTAATAGCTTGTACTCTTTATTCATCCATCAGTCTGTGATCCGTACATTGCTCCTGGGAAATCAGAGGGTCATTACCATAATCTCTTCAATAGAAGTCAGTTCTAATATAAACTCTCTGAAGCTCTGAATGCCCCTTTTCTATCTTGGCTCTGAGCTGTGGTCACCTTGCAGAGTCTTTTTTTTCCTCCTTCCTTCAGGATCCCTGAGAAGAGAATAAAATCAATGCACATTGCTTCAGTGCTTTTTATACTTCAGGCTTTCTGAAGGGGATTTCCCAGGCACCTCTGGCAATTCCTTTTATGAAGTGACATGTCCATATTTGGAGAATGAGCGATATTGCCCTCCTTGTGTTGGTACCAACTTGCTGGTTTGAAGCTGTCTATGATCCTTTGCTAGAGTTAAGCTTATAGAGTTAAGGCCTTCTGTCCCCATGTATCTGAGGAGAAGGATTCAGAATTTTCACTGGAGTTGTAATATACCTGGAATTTGGAATCTGCCTGATTTTCTTCTCCAACCCTGGACTCAGCCTTTTTTATTTATTATTATTATTATTTTTGCCTCTCTTCTCAACATTCTCAGCTTATTCTTAGTACTCCCTATAGAAGAGACCTTTCTTTTTTGAATTTAAAATATAATTACATTATTTCCCCCCTTTCTTTCCTCTTTCCTACACATCCCTTGCTCTCTCAAATTCATGGGCTCTAATTATCATTACATACATTATATATGCATATATGTTCAGTCCATATAATCTTACTTGTATGTATGTGATTTCAGGGCTGACCGTTTGGTATTGGATAACCAATTTGTGGACTCTTCCCTGGGGAAGAATGTTTCTCCTGTTCTCAGCAGTATGTAGTTCTTGGTCTAAGATTGAGGTCTCATGCCAATTTCCCTTTCCATGTTAACATGCATATTGGTGTCATCATAGTTCAGGTCTTGTTTAAGCAGTCATGTTGTTGAACCTAAACTGAAGCCTTTCTGACATTTCTAGGAGACACAATCTTATAGCAAACTTCCTGTTCTTCCAGCTCCTACAATTTTTCATTAAGCCTAAAATTCAGGGGCGATTTTGTAGATGTATCAGCTGCAGCTGAGCGCGCCACACAAGTCACTTGTCTTCATTTTCATCAGTTGTGGCTTTCTATCTGGCCTCGCTTTGTTATAAAGAGTTATTTCTTTGATGAGAGGTGAGACCTATACTTATCTATGGGTATAAGGATAAATATTTAGAATGTAGTTAGGAATTATTCTGGTTTAGTAAACTGGCAGATATAGATTCTCCTCCAAGATCTTATGACTTCACTATCCTCGGATGATTAAGTTTCCAGTATCAGGCATGATTTCCCTCTTGAGTAGGGTGTAAGTCCAAATTCGAGAATTGCTGGTTACTGGCAAGATCTGCACACCACTACTGTACCCTTAAGATTATTGTGCCACAGTGGTCAATGTCTTAGTTAATGGCATCATAGCTGGGTTGGATGATTGACAGCTTTCCTCTCTTGGAAGCTTACATGGTACCTTCTGGTAAGCTGGTCACAAGGGAAGAGACTTTCTGGTCAGAATCAGCTCACTTCCTCACGTGAAAGGGACCTTCAGGCTCTGTGGAAATTGCAGTGAACTATTTCCATCTGAGAGAACAGAGATCCCTCCAACAGAGATTCCTTCTATTTCTGAAACTCTGATGAGGGCATTAAACCTTTGCCTCTTTTCTCTAAGTGAAAAAATTAACTCAGAAAACCCAACTGGCATTATAAAAAGCTGGTAGTATTTGATAGACTGCTTTTAGGCACACGTCAGAGACAAAGAGCTGTGGGCATGATCTTCAGACCTGGCCGGTCAGCTTAAGTGAGAAGTGCAATTTCCTGTTATTTGTCCAGAAATTTGGAGTGAGTACCCAGCTTCTGGGAAATCAGTTGGTAATTAACACAGTCTTTTCTGTAAAAATCAGTTATCACAGTTCCTTCTAGACCCCGTAGTTTTAGACCCTTTGCATTTATAAATGCATAGAACACACAGAAAAACCCCAGTCTTTATTTTTTATTTTTACCTTTTAAAAATCATACATGTATATAACATACTTTGATCATATTTTTCTCCCCACCACTTTTTCTCATTCCCATCTCAGAGAACTCCTTATTTTCCACCAGTTCCCCTTTTCTTTCCTGTCCTTGTGACACTCGTGTGTGTGTGTGTGTGGGGGTGGGGTGGGGGGGGTGGGGTGTGGTGTGTCGTGTCCCTGTCCCACTGAACTTAATTATACTTGGTGCCGTAAGCACGGATGTAGGACTATTCACATAGGTGGTACTTTTGTTTTAATCTATGTATGGGCAACTTACTAGTGACCACACAACTGAAAAACAAACAAAAACATTCTCTTCCTTCACTAATCATCAGCTGCCAGCAGCTCCTAAAGGAAGGGTGGAGCTTCAAGGACCTCTACCCATCCATGGCAAAAAATATTGATAGATCCAATCTTGTGCAGGTCTTATGCAAATAACAGCTGCTGTGAGTTAATGGGTGTGATTGTCATGCTATGTCCATTTTTTCTTACTTTTTACTTACATTTTTTCTGCTCCTCCTCCTGCTGATGTCCCCCGAGCCTAGGGGGATGAACAATTAACACTTATTCTCAGTGTGGACCTTTTGGACCTCTTATCAGTTTACGCGGTGACTGCTGTCCATTGCCAAAAGAGGCTTCTCTGACCAAGGTTAAAAGAAACACTAATCTATGGGCATAAGCATAAGTATTTCAAAGCAATTTAATGGGCATATTTACATTGAGCGAAACAACAGTTGTAGCTACTCTCTCTAGGCCTATGCCCTACCTAGTCATGGACTTTTGACCAGATATATGATAACAGACATGAATTCCCTTGTGTGAGGTGGAACTCAAGTTCAACCAGAAAAATTTACCCTGCTACCTCCATGAGAGTCATGCCATTATTGCACCAGGGTTCATCTTGCATGGCAGTTTGGATGTGTAGTACATTGGGCCCACAGCTGGATAAAACTCATGCCTCCCCTATCCACAGCATTATGCATAACATTTTTTCAGCATTGTGGGTGTAAAGGCTCTATTTTTGAGAGGTTGGAGATAATCCATAGGTTTCTTTCTATGAAATAAAGGATAAGTTTTGTTGTACACATTGCTAGAAAACATTCAAACCAACTTCTTATCTACAGTTCCCCTTTCCATGTCATAATTTCTTTTTAATTCAAAGAAGTGATAGCTTTTGGTATCTAGTTAACTTACCTTGACTTTACTGGTTCCAGCCTAAGTAGCCAGAAGCTCTTGTCTCTGTTACAGACGTCACTCAGGTAGAGAGAGTGTATATGCAAACCACAGAAGAGAAAGGGGTTAGAGTAGGGCCATTTGTGAATTCTGTTCTTCAGTTTGATCCTCTCCCAAAGATCAAGAGTCTAGGCACTCACTGTGGATGTCTTGCTCACTCTTACTTTTTTTGCATTGTGAAATCATATAATTTTTGAGGGAAACTCAATGCAGTCACTTTTGTCTCCATTGGTTTTCTTACCATATTAGATAAATTTATCTTTACTACACAGATACCTCCTTAAAGATCTCCTCATGCTCAGGGATAAGGGTATCCTAGAATGATCTCCTGGGGCCTAGATGCTTTTGTCTTTAGGCTGATATGTTCTTTGTTTTTGATGTTCAGACACTGGATTAGCATTGAATGAATAAAACCATCACAGAGGTGATGTCCTCTTCTCATCCAGGCATCTGAAAACCCCAGGAACCACTGTGGTCCCAGGCATCCCTGGCTGGTCCTTTTTCAAGAGGACCTTCACTTCATATTGTCCCAAACACTCCTTTTCTTCTCTTTAAATCAAAACTCCCCCATTTGTCTGTATTTATTGTCTTTTATTAGGTATTTTATTAGGTATTTATTTTTTGGAAGAACAATCTAAATTTCTTTTTTAATTTCTGAAATTATAATTTAATTGCAATATTTCTCCCTTTCCTCCTTTCAAACCCTCCTATATCACCTTCCTCACTCTCCTTCAAATTCATGGCCTTCTTTTGCACTGTTACTGTATGCATATATGTATATAAATACATATTCCTAAATATAATATGCTCAGTTGGTATAATTGTATGCATATTTTCAGGGCTGACCATCCAATATTTCTGCTCCAGTATTTCCTTAGTTACCTATTGTTTTTGTACAGGATTGAGGCCTCATGGTCTTTACCCTGTCCCCTTTGGCATACCCATTGGTGTCATCCTTGCTCAGCTCATGTTTGACCAGTCGTGCTGGTGAGACTTTATGGGTATAGCTTCTGACATTATTGGGAGACACATCTCACAGCAGACTCCTTGATCCTCTGGCTCCTACTTTCTGTCCCCTATCCTGCAATGTTCCCAGAGTCTTAGGTGTGGGTGTGATTTATGGATGGACCTATTGAGACTGGGTTCCACAATTCTGCAGATTGATTGGTTGTGGTCTCCATCTTTTGCCAAGAGAAGTTACCATTTTCTTTGGTTTTTATATATAGTAAAAATGTCAATGCGGAGAGCACTGCTGTCACTTGACCACATTCTCTAGACTAGGGTTACTACTGGGTGCCCTACTTTGGTTTCTGTTGCTGTGATGAATACCACGACCAAAGGCAACCTGAGGAGGAAAGGGCTTATTGAATTTACACTCCCATTGCATGCCTATCATTGAAGAAAGTCAGGGTAGAAACTTGGAAGCAATAACTGAATCAAAAGCCATGGAGGAATGGTGCTTACAGGCTTTCTCCATGTGGCTTGCCTAGCTTGCTTTATACACCCAGGACCATCTGCTCAGGGATGGAACTGCCCACAGTGGGTTGGCCACCTCACCTGCATCAGTATTTTATCAAGTGAATACCCTCAGGCTTGTCTAAAATCTGATGGGGGTACTGTCTTAGCTGAGGTTCCTTTCCTCTTTGTAGATAATGCTAGCTGTGTCTAATTGCAAAAAGAAAAGCTAACCAGAATACTGGGTCAGAAAGTATTAGTGTTTTAATTAAAGGTTTTAAGATAGTGTCCTTATTGTTTTCTACAGAGGTGAATCTGCCATTCCCATCCCATTTTTCAGGAGTCTTGCATGTTCTTCTAGCCACTGAGGGAATCTGAATGGAGAGACTCCATGGGTAGCCTAGAACAAGATAGTTGAAAAATAGTTTCTTTTCCAAGCAAGCAAGTTCAGATTTATAAAGCACAGAATCAAGGTGAATGACTGGGTAATTAGTTTCCTCACCTTTGTCGCTTGTGTGTCATTCTCTTGTTCTTTCTTTTGTCTCAGAAAGCATGTGTCCTTTTACTTCTGCATCCCAGAAATGCCTATTGTTTATCTTCTGTCAGTAGCTTAATAGGAAGTAATAGTCTTCATAATTCACTTCACAGAGGCAAGCATTCCTGACTTTATTTCTTTACTAACTTCTTTCCTAAATAAATATTCAAATGACTTGTTTCTACTTAAAGTTTGTAGATTATTATAACCTCTCTCTCCCTCCCCCGTCTCTCTCTCTCTCTCTCTCTCTCTCTCTCTCTCTCTCTCTCTCGTGTGTGTGTGTGTGTGTGTGTGTGTGTGTTTTAATCAAAACACTAATACTACTTTCTGACCCAGTATTCTGGTTAACTTTTCTTTTTTCAGTTAGACACAGCTAGCATTATCTACAAAGAGGAAAGGAACCTTAGCTAAGTTCTCTGTGGTGTGAGATAATCTGGTCAAGAATTGAAATCTGGGTCAATTTACAAAGGTGAAATTTGATATCAGAGCATGACAGTGTGAGGTAGTAAGAGGAGAGAGATAAGAGGGCCATTCGCAAAGACATAGAGCCTGTTGCTTAACTCAGAGCACAGTGGGGTCTTCAATGAAAAAAGAGGCATAGCCAACAGCAGCTAGAGATAATGTATGCAGAGGTCTTGAGAGATCTCAGGCACAGTCATAATAAAGACAAGGGTAGATGGAAAGTCCTTCTATTGTAGGCTATGTTTACTGTCCTTTACCTACATGCCTATTTATTTGTTTGGTGATATTGGAGATTGTACCTAGGGCCTTGTACATGCTAGCATTTTATGACTGAAGCACGTTCCCAGCCTGCAGATGTTCAGTTATATAAAAAGAGAGGAAGGAATAGAGACAAAAGGAAGGAAAAAGTTGGCCTATGTAAGAAGGTCCACCCATATTCCTGCTTCCCCAAAGACTGGACACAGAGTTGGTGTTTGAGAATCAATCACTTCCTTGATCTTTCCAGGCATTCCCCCTCCATGATGTAAAAAAATATCAAAGATGCCCATCCAATTATTCTGGAAACAAAGAGTAGGCCTAGGAAATAAACACAAAGATTAAAGAGGTAGTAAACAACAGGACACTACAGAGATTCCTCATGACTGTTTTACAAGAAGAGTTTCAAAATATTAGATGAGATCCTATTTAGCCAGGAAGCCTCTGTAGATCAGGCTCAGCAGAAGAGCCACAATCAGCTACTGGAATTTCTCAAAGTTGATTTCAACATTAATAGCACCAAACCAGTCTACAGTCTCAAAGCTGGATGCTCAGAAGCCTTTTTCAATGATATCTAACAACTTAACTGAAGAAGTCCAGGCATGGGAGTGTTTCCAGTTGAACTTTTAATTAGGATGTTATTGGTTGTAGTATTAAGGCAACTCCATGTAGTTAAAAGGGAGGTTTATTTTGTGGGCTAACTTACAAGTAAAGGGATAGGTTACAGGGTCTGGGAAAGGTGTAACGCAGTCCAGCGGTGTTCTCTTGAAAACTCTGCTCGGTCTACCTCCAGCATCCAGGATCCAGGAATCAAGAGAGCCGGCACATCCAGATCTCGGGTCTTAAGGGCTCCTGTCTTGGCCCCGCCTTGTAGGTGTGACAGTTACTGAAGCCTCAGTGGAGGTAGTACTTCCAGGTCAAAGCTGGAACAGCTACCCACTACAGGATGTAGCTTAACCTCTTGTAGGGATAGCCACCAAATTGACCTGTTGCAATTCTTATTTTTGCTACAGTGAAGATGTTTAGCTGCACTTATATACACATACTAGAAGTCAATTGTTGTGATAAAAGGCCAATAGTCCAGGATATTTTGAGTAGTGGGATGTAACAAATGAAAAAAGTTACTCCTTTTTGAAGGAAGATGGCAGTGCCTCTTGACCAAAGAAGATAACCTGGGAACAATTGTCTATAGTTGATAACACAGGGTCTTTATGAATTCTTAGTGGAAGACAATATCTGAACAGTTAAGTGCCATCTTTATGCTATGTCCTTACTACCTGCAACATTTTAGTCTTTATGGTTGTCTAACATGACATTTTTAGCCTTAATTTTGGGAAGATTCACCAATATGCACAAGTTCCACAGATGGTAGTTGTTGATATAGATTAATCCCAGGTAGTTGGAGTAACCTTTCTTTTCCCCAATCACTGCAATGTGAAGACATTTGTGACATTAAATAAGCAAGTAGGGCAAAGAAGAAGCTATACAGTGACAGGCAAAGTTCTGAACTAGAAATGTTGTGTTTGGAGGAAGATTATCATTTTTAGTATGCTGTGGGATGGTCTGTATGTCAAATCTGTTGCTCTGATTGGTCAATAAATAAAACACTGATTGGCCAGTGGGCAGGCAGGAAGTATAGGCGGGACTAACAGAGAGGAGAATTGAGAGAACAGGAAGGTGGGAAGAGACACTGCTAGCTGCCGCCATGACAAGCAGCATATGAAGATGCCGGTAAGCCACAAGCCATGTGGCAAGGTATAGATTTATAGAAATGGATTAATTTAAGATAGAAGAACAGTTAGCAAAAAGCCTGCCACGGCATACAGTTTGAAAGCAATATAAATCTCTGTGTTTACTTGGTTGGGTCTGAGCGGCTGTGGGACTGGCGGGTGACAGAGATTTGTCCTGACTATGGGCCAGGCAGGAAAACTCTAGCTAAAACATTTTTCAGTTTATGGTAGGCTTGTGGATGAACAGAAATAGTTCTCTGAGAATTTGGACTGTCCCTTACATGGCTGTAGCATTTGTGCTGCTGTTCTATTCTAAGGACTTGTGATGATGTAGTGCACTCATTAGTGATAACAACCACAGTAAATTTGGGACTACCATTCTAGGCATGGTACCAAGAGCTTTATATGTAAGGACTGGATCTGTCTAGTGGTTTATAAGGCTGCTGCTATTACAGATGGGAAAATAAACTCAGAAAGGTGGAATGACTTTTCCAGTGATACTTGCCTAACGGGACAGAAGTAGTTCCGCTCCAACTGTCCCAAACTATGGTATCAGTCTCCAGTGCATTTTCCTTCTAGCCTAAGACAAAAAAAGCAGTAGTTTATGCATCTGGCTGCCAATAGGAAGAGCTGATAGTGGTAGGTGAACAGCAAACCTCTCTTAGAGCCTTTGGAAATCCTGAGAAGCCCAGACCGAGGAGTAACACTCAGATATAATACACTATTTTTATAGAACGTATTGGTTGAAGAGAAATTTTCTCAAACACTTTGATTTGATGAGAGTAGTTTGTCCTCAAGCTGATGAAGCTATCTTATCTGATAGTGAAATAATTAATGTGCAGCCACTTAAATTAAGAAGAAAAGGAAAACTGAAAGCATTGTAAGAAATTGAATTTATATTTGCAGAATAGATTCCTTCAGTGTATTTATCTTTACTGAGCCCAATGTCATTATAACCAAATTATCAGAGCACACTCATCTTTTATATAAATGGATTTTCTTACTCATTAATGGAATAAAAGTTCCATCCAATAGACAAAATGCATAAACTCCACTTTCAGTGTGTCTTAGAAGGCTAATTATATTACAAAACCCCAACTGCTGGTGCATACTCAATAAGCCTCTGAATTCAACAGGCATTCATAAAGTTTTCAGCACTAGTTCTCTTCTAGGAGAGGTGGAGACTTCATGATAAAGGTAGTATCCAGCTATTAAATATGATCATTATCATTATTCTGCAAATTTCCTAATGCTGTGTATTTACAAAGTAATTATTTCTACATGTCCAGTCAGTGAATTCTAATGAGTTTGAAATTAGTTGGTCAGGCTAAACTTCAAATTCTTCAGATGAAGACTTTACCACAAGGAAAGATACTAAGAACAATCATTTCATCTCTTCTTATCTCAGACTGATTTATTTTTCCATGGCACAGGGTAGAAAACATAACCTATGGGGCTTTCTGTAGAGTACTAATACAGAAATTGAGATTAGCCCTGGTTCTGGGATAACCTAAAGAAAGTTTAAAAGCAAGATCCCAAATAACCTGTGAAGTAATTTTACCATGTCTCAGAATGAGAATATTTCTGGGTAAAAAAATATCCAACACTGACCAAGGTAAAATTCACCATATCTTGCACCTAATGGAAATCACCAGGCATGCAAAGAAGCTGAAAAATATAACCCATATGAAGAGAAAAGCCAATCAATTGAAACTGATTAGAATTAACAAAGATGATAGAGTCAACAGACAAAGAACTAGAAACAATTATTATAACCATATTCCATATGCTTAAGAAGACAGAGGCAAGATTAGATTTGACAAGTATGGATGTGGAACACATATAAGAGACCCCAAAGTAGATAGAAAGACAGCAATAGAGGTCAAAATTAAAATTACTTTTCAGGAATATTAACAATGGGTAGCAGGAAGCTAGACTTCCAAATCCTGAAAATATTTTATATCTTGGTCTGAGTGGTTTCATATGGATGTGCTCATACATTGAAAATTTGTGTTTTTTGTATAAGTTAAATATCAAAACACTTCTTCTGCTTGATGCTGCAGGTCAACCAATATGAATAAGGAGATATTTCATCCTTTGAAAGGATCAAAGTGGACTCATGTTCTCTTGAGTCTATAATATAATTCTGATGGAGATTAGCTATCATGGAATAGTTAGACGTTAACTTCAACATAGTTTAGTTTCTCATTTTAGTTATATTAGTGCTGAGGTTAATGAAGACAGGACTCAGCTGCCCATTGGTTGCCATTATGACTTTAGTTTTTGCCCATGAAAGCAGATGATGGAGACACAAGGCAAAAGCAAAAGCAAGCAAGCAAGCAAACAAATAAAAACCTCAAACTCCCAAAACAAAAAGCAAACCGTCAAACAAAGCAAAAACAGTGTGATGTTACTTAAAGTAGAAGATGTGATGTATTTTTGCTGGGGAATCCCTCTAGCAGTGTACGTTTTGGACGTTTGATGGGAAAGCCATGGTAGTGGCCAATGATGGAAGATCTGTAATTACCAGATGATGGTTTCTAAATGTCTTCTGAGTGTCAGCCTTAGCCTGGGAATAGTGACCGTGGTCATCACTGAGGCTGCTCACTCTGCTTTGAACATTGGGAAACACTGTGGATGTGCTTTGGAAGAGGAGGCCACTAGGTTGCCACTTCTGTAGGACAAAACTGTGTAAGATTTCTGCTTTACTTGTGCCTACCAAAAGTCATCTAGCTAGGCCACAACTTAGGGTTCCAGCAATGAAAATAAGTGTTTCTTTAATTGTGCCCCCCACTGGTGACTCCCCTGCCTCCTTTCTGTAGGTGCCACCTTTCTGAATTATTTTGAAAATTACTTTGGGTATCTCTAGGTGATCATGATTGAGATTTTTTTCTTGAATTTGCTATTCTGTGCCCATTTGCTTTTCTTCTGTCCGGTTGTCTGATAGTAATATCATAGAAGCTGCTGTGGGTGGGTTGATTTAAGTGATTACACTTAGTGACCTCCCTGACATTTGCCTTTGTGACACTGTTAGCTGTTCCTACTCTTGCTTTGGGCATCTTGCCCATGTATCTTTCTCTGGTCAATGGGGCTTGTATATCCCTTGAATATTTTTGTTTCTTTACTTGATCCTCTGCTTTTTGACCCAAGGACACAGGCAGAATAGTTTCTTGGGTTGGAACTCATGGGGGTCAGTTTAAACTATTACTGGAGACCTGAACCAAAGGTCTTGGCTTCAAAAGCATCTCAGCAGATGAGGTCCAGCCACTCACTATTGTCATCCAATTGGCAGAGAGGCAAGTGGTGGTGGAAGACAATAAATTTACTCAGTGTGACCAACTTTGCCAAGGAGCAACGAGTCTAGGTACTGTCTCTGTGATGATAGAGTGGACGAATTAGAGCAGGACAGCAGAAGTACATGTAGCCAAATAGACTTGGTCAAACTGTGTGGTGTTAACGAGATCTCAGTTCTGATTTTTGTGGGGTCTTCCCAGTGCTTGAGGGGAGCAGTTGGTTCTGGTGTTGGGCTGGTTGTCTGCAAGTCTCAATGTTTTTGGAATTTCACATAAGCTAGGGACAAGGGAAGGACAAGGGGAGGGAGAACAAGCTAATGAAAGAAAACAGAGCCAGGGCAATGGCTGTGCTTCCTTTAGGAAAGTGAATGACAATGTCAAAGGAGCCCCTGCTATGATGGCACTCTGGAGATGTACTTGAAGAACTCCAGAACTCAGATTGGAAAGCTTAAGGGAACTCTTCCACCAACATACACTCTACTGACTAAGCAAATGCTGGTTGTTAGGAAGCGTTGGATTGTGTGGGTTGTTGTTGTTATTTTTTGTATTACACAGCATTATGTAGCAGTAGATAATCTGTATACCTGCCTATGCTATAAACTCTTTGAATCCGTTTTAATGTGGACTCAATTTGTTCAGCATTCAGACTTTTAATCTTTCAGGGTTACTTGTTTGCTGCTCTACTAGAGCTCAAGGACATTCTTCTCATTCACATTTTGATGTCCTTTTGGTCATACAACATTGAAGTTGATTTCTTCATACACTCTTCTAATATACTACTAGTCCTTCTTTTATTTGTCTTTGGTGTCAATTTCATGCTAATTTTAAAATTTCAGGAACTTGGTTACATGTCGAATTTCTGTTTAATTCTCCCTCTGTAAGCCATTTGTTTTGAGATAGGGTCTCACCGAGTCTCCTAAAGTGTCTTTCAAAAAAGTCAGTTCTTTTGCCTTAGCATCCAAGTTTCTAGCCATGGGTTATGCCAAACTTTTCTTTTTAGGGGTGTTTTATGTCTGTTTCTGTCTCATGTCTTTTACAGATTTATTCTTTTATCTTTAAAAATTTAAAACACAGGGCCAGTGAACAGTTAAGAAAGTGCTTGTTGCACAAGCATGGGGGCCTGAACTCTCTCCCCAGCAGCCACGTCAGAGCCAAGCCCTGAGGCCCTCCACCTATAATCCCAGTGCTGGGGAGGCAACAGCAGTAGGATCTCTGGGGCTTGCTAGTGAAATCAGCCAACCCCAGGTTCAGGAAGAGACCCTATCTCAAAACACAGGCAGAAAGAAATTGAGGAAGACACTTGATGCCAGCCTCTGACTTCAATACACATGGTCACCCTGACCCATGGGCAGTACCCCGCCCCCCCCCCCCCCATACTTCCTTCTGTAATTCCTTATTCTTATTTAGGGGGTGGGGTAGGAGTTAATAGGATGTTGGGTATTTTGATTCAGCATGAATTACTATCTCTTTTGCAGTTTATTTGCAGTTTACTCTCTTTCTTGGTACTGATGCTGCCCTTAACAGTTTGGCATTGTTGTTCAATGATTTTCCTTGCTGGCTAGCTTGGGGGGCCCCAGTGGACCAAATCTTATAATGATGGCTCAGAGGTCTTGCTTTGTTGAAACACTAAGAATGTTAGACTTGTAGTGTATTTATAGGTTCTTAGGATTTACGCACACATCCAGGGATTTTTCTAGAAGGCCTTGGGTGCATCACTATCAAGGTATACATGGCAGGGCTAGAAGAGAGGCCAAAGGAGTAGGAGAGATTTAAAGGGACCCATGCACAGGCTTTCTTACGGCTTATTCCTTCCACAAGGAGACGCAGCTCACATGTTTCTTTCCCCAGCAGTGAAACAATGCAAAAGCTGTGAAGAATATTTCTGCCAAGGGAAACCCACTAGTCACTCAGCGCCTGTCTGAGATTCCTAGAGGTGCTTTGAAAGTTGCCGTAAAGTTGATGGCATGAAGCAGAGGAAAGCCAGCCATACTTTTAGTTCTGGAGACCCAAAGAGTTCAGTTCAGCTGTTGACCAAGTGGTTACTTGTGAGGGGTTGGAGGAGGAGCTTTCCCAGGACAGCTTCTGGTGGCCAGCAATCTGAATCTCCTTGTAGATAAATCACTCCACTCTCTGCCGCTCTCTGCCCAAGTCCTTCCTCTTCCTGACATTTTGTTTTACCTTTCCTGTACAATAATAACCATCATCCTTTAATTTAGAATGATTTCATCCCAAGATGCTTAATTACATCTGCGAAGATTTTTTTTAACCCAAATAAATCACACTGAAAGTTTTCGGAAGTTAGGAGTTGAACATGGATTTTCAGGGGTCACTATTCAATTGATTGTGGCATCAGAGGTTTTTATTGGGGGATAGCCACATGAGCAGCCCTGTGGTTTTTTATGTGCTAAAACACCACACTCCCAGAAGAAAAGACATTGTTCACTATAAATTACATTATTTAAATAAACAATGCAGGCATGTGAACTACCTGTACTAGTTAAGGACCTGTCTGAGTGCCACATACTGGATGCCATACACGCACTCTACTGTGTATGTAAGCCCTAAGGAGAGCAGCTGAGAGCTCTTTTCTGTGCATTTTACTTACTTTACCCTTATCCAAGGCATTTTTACAACAAAATTATTATTAGGATTCCATGGTACAGGGACTAATCTGTGGTATTGACCTCAATCATGTACTCAAGGATCCTGGATTTAACCAGTTGAAATGAATACTGTTAACTGTGTAAAAATCTATCTCAGATCAGGAGCTTCCAAAATGTCTTTCCTCACGGTAGAACTTTTGGATGGAACCCTGAGTTCTGCATGCCCCTAGTCTCTGTATCCAGAGTACAGAGTCAGGCAAGCAGCACCACTAGAAATTTTCTCATTTGAGAATAAACCCATCTCCATGGGCAGCTCTCTAACTCCATACAAACCATCCAGTATCCATGACGTTCTTATGGCCCCACTGAAGGGTGTGCTAAATCTTCAACAGTCCCAGAGTCTGATTTTTTAGTTCATTGATCAGAGCAACCTCCTCTGATTTCAGTTGGGAATCATTAATGTTAAGGTTGAAGCAACCCAAAGCAAGCACTTTCAGGCTTCAGCTAAGGGCTAGATGAGCAACTAGGATCTTGTGTTCAGAGCTTCAAAATGTCAGTGGCTTTTTTTCTACTACAGTAGCAAAATCAAGACATAGTGGTGCTAGATAATTACATTGAAAGTCAAAAGTAAGAGGCTCTGCTAAGATCTCTCACGCTCTCTGTCTTTTGAAAAGCCCTGTTCTGAGATTCCAAATTGACCCACTCTATAATATGCTGGGAAATCATCAACCTTTAAGGGTCAGGAATTTGATTTGAACAAGAACTCATTAGCAGACTGAAAAATGCTTTTCAAAACTACAAGAGTGTACTTCCATTCTTTATTTTTATGTGTTCTCCCTTTCTCACAGAAGCTCCAATAGGCTAAATCCATAACAAAGCATCAGCTATGAGGATTTGTTCTGTTTCCAATACCCAAAGTGCTAAATTTCAATTGACCCACCCATGCATAGCAGAGAATAAAGAGGTTTGTAACATGTTTTTTTTCCTTTGAAGCTTTTCTCTCTATAGCATTTTTGAAATTATGATCTTACAATCCATTTTTTTTTTATCAAGTGTATGTAAAATAGGCACGAAACACAAAGCCGTTTAATTTGCCATGGCATGTTTTCCTTCATCCTTAGCAGTGAATTCAGCATTTACAGGGTTAAGATTACAGCTGCTAGGAGATGTCTGCTGGGATGCAAAGAGGTGGGCATGGTACAGTTAGGCAGGGGATAGAGCTTGGACTTTTGTTTGGAGTAGAGAGCAGTTAACCAGACCATTTTTATTGTCTTTGATCCATTTAAGGTTCACCTTTGGGAAGATTTGGGCCCCTTCTATTTGAAGAAGAGCTCAAAAGGCAAAAACGTTACCTGCACATCTTCTTTGTCTTCATCTTAGCTAGCATGGCCCAAAGTAACCAGTGAATCTAAAGATTTGAAGTCCCTTGGGATTGAATTTAACAATTCCTGTGGAATTTGGAAATTCCACAAATACATTCACCTTTAAAAATAGATAAAAGTTCAGCTGTCAGTTTGACCATGGATGACTCCCTAACCATCCAAGCACTAGAATTCAGATCATGTTCCTTTCTTCTGTTTTTCCAGATGATTCCTTAGCCATAGTCAGTGAGTGGCATTTGTGCTAGTGAGTCCCAAAGCCATGGTGGTTTTAGCAATTGTGAAGGCCACACACATTTGGAGGTTGTGGGTCCACTCATGGGACTAGCATGGAGTTTGAATCTCAGCTGAAGTTCATTTTAGAGAAATGATATGTGACTCAACCATCAGAGGAAACACAGGTGACTTCTAGAGAAGTACACATGCTCTTTCTCTTATGCGAGGGTCTTCAAACGAGGTTCACCTGTGTGCTTTAGTAGTGAAAACTGTGGACGTTAATAGAAGACCTTTTTTTTTTGGTGGTAACCTATTATGTAGGCACCCACCTTTTTGATGATTCTGCATGAAACTGTCCCTTAGACACTGCTTGTCTTGTAAGCCCCAGGCTAGCTGACAGCAGAAAGAGGGCCTGACATAAGTGTCTGCATTTTTTTTTTTTTTTTTTTTTTTTTTTTGGTTTTTCGAGACAGGGTTTCTCTGTGTAGCTTTGCGCCTTTCCTGGTACTTGCTTTGGAGACCAGGCTGGCCTCGAACTCACAGAGATCCGCCTGCCTCTGCCTCCCGAGTGCTGGGATTAAAGGCGTGCGCCACCACCGCCCGGCAAGTGTCTGCATTTTGTGCCTGTCTCCTTTATTTTGGCTGAAGGCACAGAGGTAAGGTATTGTCCTTTCATTTCTTCTTGACTCACCTTGGGTTCTTGGAACAACAGAACCTCACAGGACAATCCCCTCCCACAGATGAGGGCAATTGTCTATAAAGGGGGAGCTTTATGCACAATGTCCTGAGAACCTTGTCCCCTCAAAGAGCCAGGATTTCCACGAACCACTGTGTGAGATTAGAATTGAGATAATGACCAAGGAGATGGCATCTAAACCAAGACTGTATAACTATATATATATATATCATTCACTTTGACCCAATTCTTCATCTACTTAAGCCTAAAGTTCATACTATTATATTTCAATGACAAATTTAGGGCCACTCAACCTCTGTCTCTGTTCCTCTTCCCAAAATGGTCACAATGAATAATACTTTTTTTTGTTTTCTACTATTACCGCTCCCCTGTCCCTTGTGTGTGTTTTTGTACAAATACATACGCACAGGTGCACATGTATCGTGTGTAGGCTGCAGAATGACACTGGGTGTCTTCCTCAATCATTCGCCACCTCCTCCTATTTATTATTATTATTATTATCATTATTATTATTATTTGAAACAAGGTCTCTCACTGAACCTGGAGCTCACTGATTCAGCAAAAATGACTGGCCAGAAAGTCCAGGGATCTTCCTGTCACCTACCCAGCATTGGGATTACAGGTGCATGCCATACTCATCTTTTTAACATGAGTGCTGGGGAACTGGTCTCCTCTCTCATTCTCTGCAGATAGCCAAGCCTAGCTTGTTAGGCCTGCCAGGGCTCAAGTTTCTACCTTCAAATCTCTGATTACAAGCCAGTACCTTCTCTGTGGCTTCTGGCCATGAGGAGGGGAGCAGATGTTAGCTGAAGATCACTGGGTTTATAAAAATAGAACAATGAGTTTCTTTTATTAGCATAATTTGAGGACCAAATTTCTAGGTGCCAGTCAAGGACCAATCTTGTGAATAGAACTTAATTAGATGAAAACTGAGGCTGGAATCATGGGGAATAAAGATTTACACTAAGAGACCATAAGTGAAGATATTTGTTCACTCAACAGACCAACAGGGGCTGTATTTGTTTCATTTCTGCTACTGCGATAAAATTCTCTGACAAAAAGTAACTTAGGGGAGAAAGGGTTTATTTTACAATTTTAAGTTATATTCCATTGTTGCATGGAAGTCAAGCAGGAGCCAGTGACATCCAGAGTCAAGAGCAAAGAGAAATGAACACACGTCTGCTTCCTACTCAGTTGACTTTCTTTTAAAACCCAGGGAATGGTGCTGTCCACTTTTACGCTGAGTCTTCCCACATCAACTAGCATAATCAAAACAATCTTTAACAGAAATGTCCCTAGTCCAAGCAGGTTTCGACAATCACCCTCATTGAGATATGTTTTTTTTTTAAGTGATTCTAAATTGTGTCAAGTTGACAAAACTAATCACTAAATACAGGAAGGTAATGAATGGTCAGTCTTCCCATGCTAAGGGCTCTGGTATGTACTGAATTCTCACATTCACCTCATCTGGCTTAGCAGACTTTAGGACAGATGTTACAGGCTGGATGTGGTAGTTTTCCACTCAGCTAAGACTCAAAGAAAGATAGAGTTAAAGCAAGAGAAGGGCTGTATTTGATTTAACAGCCGTATTAATTTTAGCCCTCTCAGTCCCTTCTCTTGATGTTTGAAAATTAATTTTAGGACAAGCCTGATGACTCAGTGGGTAAAGATGCTTGCTACTGACCCCAGAGACCTAAGCTTGATGCTTTGGACCACTATTGTGGAAGGAGAAGAACTGACTCCGTCAGGTTGTCCTCTGAACTCCACATGCACACTGTGGCACATGTATACCTACACATGAAAACAGAGAATTAATAACTGCAATGAGAAAATTAGTTTTGTTGGGGAATAAGGCTGAAGTTGCATTCTTTTATATATTCTTTCTTTTGGCCAGAGGAAGAAAGCTGTTCCTGCCTGTCTGTAAAGAGGAGTTTTGAGGAAAGTACACAAGAACTGTGCTTTTTACTGTGAAAGAGCATTGAAAAAAATTTGAATTTTGACTTACGAGGGATGAAATGTATTTGAGGAAACAGGGCCCAAAGACTAGGACAAAGAACAAGATGGGGTCTAGAAAGGGAGTTAGCCCAGAAAATCAAGACCTACTGTTTGGCTTCCACTTGAATCAGTTTGAGCCCCAGTTTTCATAGTTTTCTAGATTGCCATTAACCTTTTTCATGATGATGTTGCGGGTTGTTAGTACTTGATCAGATTCCTGGACAGAACCACACAGCACAACCTAACATTGCAGCTTCCACCTTAGTTGGATACTAGTGAACCTAGGGCCTCTCTGTTTTGAAGAACCTCTTCCAGGCCAGAGAGTTTAGTTGTCTTTGTATCATCATGTGAATGGGGAAGGCATGCTCTTTGTTCTATTGGCTTACATATAGAGGGAGTTCTTTTATTTTGTCAGAGTGAACTGTACCCCCAGTGCTAAGTTGCAAGCCAATAAAACCTCATAAAATAGGAGTACTGCAATTGGTTCAGCTCATTTGGTTTTAGTGGCAGGGTTAAGAATTTGTTCTTTTAAGATTTTCTGAAAGAGTTAGTTGAATAAATGCTTGGCAACAGATTAAATTAGATACTAGGTAAACTGGTGTGTAAAGTCTTTCACACATGGCAGGAAGATTTGAACGCATCCCAGTTCCACAAAAGAAATAGAATTAAGAGAGTGGATGGAGACAAGGAGAGACTAGTAGAATTCCTATCAATATAGAGTGTGAAGTCAAGTTTCTTTTTATTTTTTATTTTCATTTTTTGTTTTTTCGAGACAGGGTTTCTCAGTGTAGTTTTGATGCCTGTCCTGGATCTCACTCTGTAGACCAGGCTGGCCTCGAACTCACAGAGATCCACCTGGCTCTGTCTCCCGAGTGCTGGGATTAAAGGCATGTGCCACCACCACCTAGCCATGTTTCTTTTTTACATTTAAATCTTGTTGTTTTAGTAGAGGGCAAAGTACCACTTTGGAGGTAGCTGCCAATGGAAGGCCGTAAGTTAGTGCTAGGCCTGGTGTAGAAGAGGGATAAGAAGATCTGTTGAGATCTGTTCTCCAGTATGAGTTATCATCTTTTCATAGCTTTTTTTTTTTCTAGATTTAGTTGACTTTATTTTTTTTAAGTTAGCATAAGAGCAAGATAGACCTTGAATTTGGAGAGAATATTACTTATCTGGTATAGGACTCAGAAAGCAGTTACAGTAGAAGATTGAATTATTGGATTTGTAAAGGTAGGTGAGGGCCTAAGGGAGCAGGGAGCAACTGAAGGTTCTATGAAACACTTAGAGAAGATGAGAGTCAGAAGTATTTATGCAGATACAAGCTGGTTGGGCTGATTTTAATCTGGAAAGAACTGGTTCAGATATTAAGAATTTATTGAAGAAAACAATGCTTTAAACTTTTATGCAAAAATCACTGGTGTTGTCTATGGCTGTTGTCTGAGTGTGAAAGATGGCACTGATAGTGTCCTGATGCAAATTTTTTGTTTACTGAGGTGAGGATGAGTCCTTAGTTGGGAATTTAGGGGCACAAATTAAGCACCCTGTGAAACTAGAATCCTTTATTGAATGCTTAAGTGGCCCTACAGATGGTTTGATAGTAGGGATTTGAGTATGGGAACAAACAGAAATCTCAGGACAGTGTATAAAAGTCAAAGGACAGACAAGATCAGTCTTAGTCTGAGCAGAAGGTGTGATTCACATGGCTAGAAGTTCACAGGCTTTCATATACTGATGGAAGATTAGGACCCTTAGAGCGGCAAAGAAGCCCAAACAAAGCATGCTTTGAAGCATAGTCTATCAAACCAAGTGATTTCTAAATACAAGGTAAGTTTCTGAGGGGAATAATCTTAGAAATCCTGTTGAAGGTATTTGTCCCAGGCTGGAGTTAGGATAATCTCATAAAGTGATCTATGGGCAAGCTGCTTGGGCGTTTAGAGAGATGAACAAGCTGAATATCATTTCTGATGTAATTTCCTCCTCTCTTATACATATGGAGATTTTAAATTTTTTGAGCGGAGCTTGAAGTCATTGAAGCTGTAGGTTTGATGTCTATTGTATATGATCCACTCATGGACTGAGAACTTGATCTGGTAGATAATGTGGCAGGGGTGGGTTAGCTTGAGTCAAGAGAGATGGATCTAGAATGGGAGTTCTACATGCTTAGCTGTAGCTGGAATGGTGAGAAAAACTTGGAAGGGTCCCTTTTGTATTTGTCCTGGTAAGTCTTCAAGATAGACCTAACTCCCCCAGGGCCTATGCAGGATTGTTTGGCTCGGCCTGGGAGGAGGGGACTAGACCTACCTGGACTGAGTCTACCAGGTTGACCTCAGTCTGTGGGGAAGGTTTTGCCCTGGAGGAGATGGGAATGGGGGGGGGCGGCGTTGGGGGGAAGGTGAGGGGGACGGGAGGGGGGAGAACAAGGGAATCCGTGACCGATATGTAGAACTGAATTGTATTGCAAAATAAACTAAAATAAATTAAAAAAAAAATAGAAAAAAAAAAAAAGCTTTGGATCATGTATAATATAATATGCTATGTAAATGATTGTGAGACCATATTTTGGGGAACAAGAAATAAAATCTTGTATTTTTTATGTGGAAAAAAAAAAGATTTAAGGTGGAGAATGATTAGGGTACTGGTATTGGTCAGCATGGTTCCTGAGGTTTATTTTATTTTTATTTTTTTTAAAGCAAGCTATAAAGACTTACTCAATAGGGTGAACACCAGGGTGGAGGAGAAGAGGCATAGCCTCAAAATGTCAAAGTATATAGACATTGACTGTGGCTCCATATCTTAGAAGAGTGAAAAACAAGAGTTAGGGCTAGCTTGCTGAAGCTCAAGCAATAATGTGGTGAGGTATTGTTTTGCAGTGGATTATGCTTATTCTACTTTTCCCAAAGATGGAAAGTAAAGGCCAAAGTGGTATTTGAAGGTGATATCTAAAACTTGTGAGACATGTTGAATTATTTGAGGGACAAAGGCTGAACTGTTACCTCTTTGGTAGAAGGATAGACTCTGTATCTGCAGACTAAGTCTTGAAAGGCACTTAAGTGCCATCCAACACCTTTTTCTGTTTTCACTGGGAAGACTTCTAGCAAGCCTGAAAAGGTATTAATAAGTACACATGAAAAATGAAAAAGGAAAAGAGATTGGGGGTGTCTACAAGAGAGGTTCAGAGGATGCATGGTGGTAAGAAGACAAGGAGGCAAGGATTATCACTAAAATATACCTTATTAGAAATTATAATACTGCTATCTAACACTTTATACATTAATTAAAGACAAAAATGACCAAGCACTTGTATTTATACATAGGCATATGAGTGAAATCCATCTGTTCTCTTGACTCCTGAGTAAGAAAGGAAGTTGGTGGCTTGCAACATCTTTGAAGACTGATAGGATTGGTGAGATTTGGAAATTTCATTCCCACCAATGGATAGGGAGACTTAAGGAGCTTGTGGAGAGGCTTTCAACTGATGGACATGGAATTGCGTAGTCTGCTTGGGAATTTCCCTCATGTGATCAGCAGGAAGGATGATTTTTTCCTTGTGAAGAAAACTAGGGCCCCTCCTTCCCAGCTTCTTCCTCCTCTATTAGGTCCTCTTATTTTGTTTGTCTATATTAACGGATAATCAGTGGAGTATCAAGGGCCTCAGAGGCTGTAAGTCAGAAAAGGGCACCCTTCTTTGCTTTCTTATCTGATCCCTATTCCTGTGTTTCTAAGTGTTGGCCTTTTGGTGGCCCTTTCAGTGGATAACTGCAACCTAGGTTGGAGCCTGGGCAATTTCTATTAGCTGTAGAATAAGAGGTGTGTTTAATAGGTGAGCCTTTAGATTTTAAGAACATTCTTTTGTTCCAGATTGCTGAACATGAGTTCAGGGCAAGGTAAGCATATTTGGAGTCAGTATAAATGCTAAATCTTTTACCCTTTTCCAGGATAAGAGCTCTTAAGGAAAATCAGTTATGCCTTTTGGGCAGATGTATTCAGGGGTAAAGGTGAAATTTCTATAGTTTGGGCCATGGTTGTTACTGAGTATCCTTTCTTATTCTATTTAGAATAAAACTGCTACAATCTATGAACCAAGGGTGTTCTGAATTTGGAAGTATGGAGTCTGTTAAGCCTATGTGGGCTTCCCCAGGATATTCAATATATATATGCAATGGGTTCTTTTATGGGGAAGAGGTGTGGTATTTAATGTATTTTATGAGTGTGTAGAAGTGTGACTTTCATAATAGGAGGGTCTGGTATTGAATGAGTCATATAGGTACCTTTGATTATTATATACAGTAGGTATAGTTGATGAGTTCATACATAAGTTGATGAGGTAAAAAGAAATAAGTTATCCATATGTGAGTTTGCCAGCTTGCCTGGGTCAGTAGGATAATGGCTGCCACTGTAGTAGGACATGGAGGCCATCCTTTAGCAGTGTTATCAAGATGTTCAGAAAAGAAGTGTGTGTGTGTGTGTGTGTGTGTGTGTGTGTGTGTGTGTGTGTGTGTGTGTGTTAATAACCCCTTGATCTTGTGTGAAAAGGAAGCCTAAGTAATGGTTGGTTGAGTTGATCCTTTTTTGGAACAATTGTGTATCCCTGTTGGCCTAGGAAATTTAGGAGCGTGATGGTAACCTAAAGTGCCATTTGGAGGGAAGGACTATAAAGGAGAAGGCCATGTACATGTTGCATAAGGGTGCTATGAGGAAAGGAGAAGAAAGATGCTAAGCAAGGGTTCTCCTACAAATATGGCTTGTTTTAGAATCTTTGGAAAAGTGTGCTGTTGGGGGTGATGAGTGTCAGGGTTAAGACTAGGGGTGAAAGAAAATGACCCTGAGACTCAGGAAACAGAGGTATGGTAAAGAAAGCATCTTTAAGGTCTAAGACAGTGAAATATGGAGTATTACATAGTGTAGTACTGAGAAGGGTATATGGGTTGAGGCAGAAGTATAGAGGGGTAACTGTCTCATTAATGATCTTTAGGTCTTGAGCTAGAAGGTATGCTCCATGTGGCCACTTGACATGGAAAATAGGAGTATTACACAGGGGAATTAAGGATGTTAGCCTCCAGGAACTTGGAACTAAGGGTTTGGGAGTTCTTTGAGAAACTTGGGTTCAAAGGGGGTATTGAGGCTTGCATGGTAAAATAGAGTCTTTGAATCTGATGAAAACAGAATACAAGATGTTCTGATCAGTGTTGATGTGTCGCGGGTGGAGGGGGAGCCTGAGTGATTGATTATTAAGGTGAACATTTTGGAGGGCAGAGAGAATGTTAGGTTCTGATGGACCATAGTTAGCAGGCTAAGGAAATAAGTTTGAGATGATTTAGGGTTCCAGTGTAGTCTGGTGTCTAGCTTGGAAATATCTCATTTAAACAAAGGAATTGGGCAAGAAGGCTAAAGGCCTGATTTCCTAGACCATATAGAACCAGGAGAGTGACCTTTGGGGTAAGAGAGGGTGTCATTGACAACACCTATTGAGGTAATAAGGAAAGACAGGTGCTTGAAATTTGGGCAGAACAGAATAAGCAACTCCAGTGTATAATAGAACAATAAGATACTGGCCAAGGAGAAAGCTACCCTGGGGTTAGCCAATTAGATGATACAAGATGGAGTTTGTTATGATCCTGTGATGTGTCAGCTGGTTTCCTGTAGCAGGCCCAGAAAATTCATTGCTGAAGAGTGGTGGGTCCCTTTAACCACTAAGGTTGGGCATGGGTGAGTTCAACTTTTCTTTTAAGGGAAGACCTCTATTCTAATGTCTGATTTAAAGGCTGGCCAAGACATAGGAAGATGAGACCTTTAATTGGGGCTGAGGGATTGTTATTCCAATGGCTAGGGTAAGTATACCTTAAACAGGAGCTAGGATGTGTTTGGTATTGAACAAAGGTTGATATTTGTCTATTAGGATAACTTTGAGGTTAGAGATCTCCAGGGATAGACCTACTTTTTAGTCTAGGCTTTCCTATGGCCTCCTTTCTGTTTTTTTCCCTAATCCTGTACATCTCAGTTGTTAAACACTGAAGACAGGCACTGTGAGCTTGTTTTGCAGGAACTGTGGTTGTTTTCCTGTTTTTCATAATTTGCATCTGCTATCTGGTGCTGACTGGGAGATGAAGTGCATTCCTAAGGATGAACCTTCCTTCAGGGGAGTCTGGATTAAGACTGGTATAGTTTTGAAGGGCTTCTGAGGTTAATAGGAGAAATAGGTTTTCACTTGTTCCCCATCCAACTTCTCTAACATTACCAGAATTAATGAGTTTGGAAATAGTCCTTTTCATGTCTTCTACCAGGCAAGAAAGCATGTGATCTTTCAGTCTGGTCTAGGGCAGTAGGCTAGACAGTAGTTCCATCTTGGGTCTTCCCTTGTGATTGTGGTGTCACGTAGTAGTATGGCTGTTGACGGTTTAGAGCATCCCTGTATAATGGTGGCTTAACCCAAATGTGTGATTACTCTTCTGCAGTGACAGAGGATGAAAGAAAGTTATGTATTTCTGCGTTAGGTCATAAGAGTGTTAAGAACTCAAATTTTGTTGTAAATTATGAGGATTAGTAGAGAAAGACCCTAATTCAGTTTCAATTTGAGCAAGACTAGACATGGACAAAGGCACATGACTGTGAACAATGTTCTCAGTTCCAACTACTTCTTGGAGGGCAGGTGGTTGACAGAGCTGGCTTGAAAAGGGCAGGCAAAGAAGGTATGAGCAGTGAGGCAGGGTAAAGTGCCATGAAGCTCTGGAGAAATGCCAGATAGAGACATGGAGGTTGTTCAGAATTGGAATGGGAAGTGGCTGCCTGGTCAGTGAGGTCAAAGTCAGAAGCAGAGTCTATAGGAACTAAAAGAGGAAAGCAAACAGGCTGGGAGAAAAGGAATACGTGGTAAGTAAAGGGATGATCTGAATACTGAGAAAGTTAGAGGAAAACTTGAAAGTGGGGATCTTCAGACCATTTGCCAAGATGGCAGCAATGAAGATTGGGTTGGGGGAGGTTATTGTGATTAAGAGAGCCATTTTGAGGGCAAAATTTCTTACTGCCCAGTTTGTATGCACAGATCAGGTCATGTTACAATAGAAAATCAGGTATTTGGGCTGAATGTCTTGCTCCAATGAGAAAGCATTGAGGTTCCTTAGAAGTATCCCAAGGGAGAATCCTTTGAGGCACTGATAGCCTTGTCAGCACCTAGAGGGAGGAGAGAAAAGAACAGGAGGCACATCAGAGAGGATACCCTCCATGCCATCCTGAGGAGAGGAATTAGCCCTGATTGGTGAAAGGAAACCAGAAAAGGACATCCTTACTCTGCCAGCATCTTCTTGAAAAAGGGAAAAGGGTACAAAGTGCCAATTCATAAAGACACCCTGAAAAGTGTCCCTGACAGGGCCAACCCATTCAATCCCATTGAAGCAGACCCAGTGACAGGACTTTTGGCATGTGAGAAATGAATAGGAGCAGCATATTTCACTGTCATGTCTTTCATGATAACAGAGTGTCATCCTCTTCAATTTTAGTTTAAGCTTATAGTGTTCCTGAAGCATGGTCATTGGTAGCCAGAAGATCTGGCAAAATTGGGTGGCATTTGAGATATGTAGAAAGAGGATTGAGAAGCAAGGTCAAGAATGTCATCAAAATATGTGCCTAGACAAGATGCTACTGCCACCTCGCCGCAAACTCAGAGTGAGGAAGTTTTCAGAAGGGAGGACAAGTGGCCTCTCACTCTTCCTTGTGTGGGCAGCCATATATATTTTTTTTATAGTGCCTCAAGACTCACCAAAAGGTAGCCATGCTGGGGTCCATCAGTTGCAAATGGGAAGTAAGACTTCACAAAGGGTTGAAAAGGTGACTCAGTTTAGGCCACGGTGGGCAACAGCAGTCTGGAATTGCATTCCAGAAGCCTTGGGATCCCACTGGAGAACATCTCCAGCTACAGATTTTCAGTTACTCGTGGTCTGATTGGTCAGCGACCATAAGCACAAGAGTGAAGAAAGGCCAAGGGCATCAAGGAAAGGGCTCCCTGTGCAGCTTACGACAGTACTGGGTAGAAATTGAGGCCAGGGTCACAAGAAAGACTTACAGTGTATCTGAAGACAGACAGAGGTAAAGACATACTGTTAGCTCTTCTTACCAGGGGCTAAGTTTTATATAGGGCTGACTTCGTATGAGAAGGAAAAAAGGTTGAAGTGAGTAGTCACGTCCAAGAAGTCCTCTGAAAGGTGGTTGCAGAACTAATTTCAAGAAGTTGTCAGCAGAGTGATTGAATCTCCCTCATTTGTCCCTTATCTGGCTCAGCAGACTCTGGGACAGATGTCACATGGTGGACAAAGTACTTTTCCACTTTGCTAAGACTCAGAAAGAGTTAAAAGAGAGATGCCACTTTTGAATTTATAGGATATGTGGTTCAGTCCTGTCAGAACATTCTAAGTTTGCAACCTCGGATCTGCGGCATTATCTCTTTACAGTTGTTAAGGAAGAATGGCTGTTGGTTCAGGTCACAAGTATGAAGTTGTATCTGCCTCATTGTCCTCTACCTTTCTTGGTTATCCAGCTGTGTTATACAGAACTTGGCCAAGTTCACCTGGAACGGCCTACCAAAACATTTCAGCCTCTTTTCACGACAAATAATTTCTACCCTGGCTTCTGACCAGCTTAGGTCCTTTATAGCTCTGTGGTGGAATGGGAGATTTATTCTATCTCTTGCTGGCCCCTGAGAGACTTCAGAGTTGCTTATTATATACTGTTCTGCTCTATTAAGATATTACTGTGTTTTGCATTTTCCTTTTAAGAATGTTATCCATCACTGCTATTTGAATGAAGCATAGTAGGATGGGGAGGCTCAGAATGGAGACTTACAATTCTATGGTATCTTGAAGATGCTGTTTGTCCTTCCCCCACATCATAGCATGTTTGTTTAAGCTTAAAAAAACTTTAAAAGATAATTGTCTTATTTTAAATGTTCACACATATGCTTGAGTATGTGTATATGTAGCATATGTGCAGGCACCCACAGAGGTTAGAAGAGCACATTGAGTCCCCTAGAACTGGTGTTATAGGGCACTATGAGCTGCTGTGTGAGTGCTGGAGCTGAACCTGGGTCTTTTGTATGTGCTTTTAACTACTGAGTCAGCTCCCCAGCTTCCGTTCCTGGTTTTGATTAACATTCAGAGTTGAGTCCTTGGGGCTTGGCCGGCCTGGAGGATAATCTATTATTAAAAGATTATACATTACTTAAAACTACCTTTTCCCTGTGTTTCTGGCCTGTTGTCCCTGTTACTCTTTAGGATGCATTATTCTCCTCGAAACTCACTGGTAAGCTTATTCATCAGTGTCTCTTTCTGAAGGGGAGTTGTTGTGATATAGTTGCTTCCTCTGGGTATAACATGACTATTGTCCATCCTGGAGTAGAGATTGTGGACGTGACTTACAGAATGTATTAATCTCTGTAATGGTGGCAATCAAATAAGCAAAATAATCCAGAGAGCTAGGTGTGCGGTGGTGGTAATGGGCCTGTGAGCACTCTAATAGCAGAGGGAGTTGGGGAGTCACTGGACTCTCAAATGTCTTAGTTGGTACTAGAGTGGGAGGAAGTGGGAGGCTTACTGAATAAGGGTATTACACTGACTCTGTTTTTATGAGGTCATCGCCTTATGCTGAGGTGAGATTTTCATGATGCATGCGCATTTCAGTTACCCGTACTCTTTTATGTAGCCCTTCATTCATACTCCCATAACCAACTCAATAAATAAACTTATTGGCCTGCCAAATTGGACTTCAGTGGAATCATTTATTCTATCATCAGTACCTTATCTGGGGTGACTAGATGTCTGATTATATCTTATTAGGAAAAGTATAAAACAGAATCCCTCATACAATCCCAATAGTATCTTGGTCTAGAATACAGAGATCTCCTTGGGCTTTGTGATCACCATAGAAATATTTTATAGGGATATAGAATATAATATAGAATATAGAGTTTATTAGAAAATAAATGTACTGTCAAGGGGTGAGAGTGGACAAAGGTCAAAGAGACCATTGTCCTTATATATTAGGCAGGTTTTTCCATATAATCTTAAAAGGCTTTCTAGAAGACGCATCTTGTTCTGAGGGACTTAATTATTTGGATTATTTTTTAAATGAGGGAGAAATGGAGTCAAGAAACCCTCCTGATATATGGTAATCTTAGAAGGGTTAGGGCTTCTGTGGCCAGATTTAGAGTGTTATTAATGACTTTCAATGATGCTTAGAATGTCATATCTTCTTCTGGGACAGAACTATAACTCAGATCACACCCTTCTATCCATTAATTTTCCATTCCATTATTTTGCTTTAAGGATATTGACGATGAATGTAGGGTCCATCTCCCAAAGTCCCTCAAGCCTGGTAACATCTAACTAGCTGTCTAACAATATTCAAAAGTAGAGTGATACTCTAAAACAATTTAAGGGATAGTGGATCAATATAGCTACTTATGGCAAGAATGGTCTTAAGAGGACAACCCATGGGGCCCTGATCTATGGATATATGTTGTAGGATCACCTAAGTATTGGTTGACTATAATGAGAGGAAACAAAGAGGCTACAAAGACTGTAGAAGACTAATAGATTATAACAGGTATAAACAGTTTTACCTTGGAAATCTGGAATAGTAGTTCCAAAGCTGATAATCAAAGAGATGGCAATGTCTGATATCCTGCATCTGATTTTTTAGATTGTGTAGAACAGATGAGACATTAGCTGAATTATCAGGAATATCCAAACAGAAAGAGAGCTATGCACAATTTAGCAGGCCATAATGGCATGGTCCTGCCCATTATTGACTGAGACATTGTCTGAAGGGTTTGTCAAAGTGGTTCAATAAATTCTCAGAACTGTGTTAAATATCTCCCTGAAAGGTAAGTTTCTTCTCTGGCTAAAACCAAGGCTTCACCATTTCCCTTTCTCCATGGAGTTCCTGGGGAAAATTTCAATTCTTTGGAGTCCACTGTAATTGATAGTTAAGGACACAGGTGTCTGTTTAGAGTATCTCATCTCCTCATGGGTGACTATACCATTTGGAACTGCTCAGTGTATTTCTACCCTCATGATCTACTCAACGTCACATGATCTTAATGGATGAAGGGTAGAGTGATCCATCCTGGATATCAAATATCATTGAAATACATTGAAGGATATACGATCTCTCTTTTCTACTATAAGGGAGTTATCTGATTTAAATGGCCTTTTGTGAGAGTTTTATATCCATCCCAAGTTTGAAAAGGCTCATAATGGTATCTATGATTATTTTCTCCAATTGTGAGGAGAGGATTAGCATATCTCTTGTAGCACTGTATTTGTCTTCTTTGAAAATTTCCGTGTCCCTTCTGACTTTTAGTTGACTTAATAGACCATATTAACTAAATTTAGCCTGATTAATGTATGGTTATAATTGATTCAAATCATCTCCTTGAAGAGGAGATGCTCATGATGGGATACTGATGTATCTGGGCGTGAATAGTTTGTTCACAACCTCAACAGTGATCTTGTTTACTATTTGGAGCATAGTCTTAAGCTCCTGTAAAGAGTGAGTTTTCCTCTGGGGTTTAGAAAGGCAGAAAGAAAAGCCTTATCAGAACCAAAGACAGCCAATAAACTACAGCTTCTTTAAGGAGGGAGAAGCAAAGTCTTCATCTCCTTCTTTGAAAAGATGCACAAGGCCTTGTATGTATTGACTTTGCCAAGAATCTACAGGATGCATTTCCTGTGGAAGGTCTCCTGTCTAATGATTCCAGGGAAATGATTAATCTGGCCGGCAATTCCTGAGGCCTTGATGGCTGTGGAAGACACAAGTATCAAAAATGGGCTTTTTCAAAGAGTGTTTACTTGTTGGCCCCAAGGGTCCCTCACTGTAAGTTTTATTTAGCACCCATTCTCCTAGTTGAAATGAGTTTTGTTTTCCCAATAGATTAGTCAGTCTTTGTAACCCACAGTTTTTGATAGCTGTCTCTAGTTTAGCCTAGAGAGCAAGTTGAAAGACCAGCATTTGTACTTTAGTCACAACTCCAATACAGAAATCATGCCCATGAAGCACCTTGAATGGATGTAGGTCCAGCTGAATTGAACCGTATGAGTGCTAAGGAGAACTACCAATGACATTGCCCTCCAGGTGAGATGAGTTTCTTGGTAAAAATTTTTGATGAATGACTTTGGGATCTGATTAGCATTGTCAAGCTTTCTGGAGGACTGAGATCTCCAAGAAGAATGAAGACCTATCTGATTCCCAGAGATTTAGCTTTGGACTGCGTGATCTGGGAAGCTAATGAAGGAACATTATTTTGAAGAGACCTTGAGAAGCCAAATTGAATTATTTCCTTAAAGGGTGATTTAGATACTGCAGTATCCTTTTAAGATCAAATTGGGAAGAATGTTATCTATTCCATGAAAATATTGACAAATGCTAAGAAATAAATATTCATCTCCTTGACAAGGAGGCAGTATAAATCTATTTGCCAATCTTGACCCGAATATTGTCTGTGCCTGTATATCTGGAGCCCTACTTGAGGTTCAGGCAGGACAAATAATTATTTAAATGTAAGAAAACCATGAAAGTAATCTGATTATAGCCATGGAGCCTATAATTTCCCTACCTGGTAGTCAGTAGCTCACATGTGGGAATTAATAGCTCTGAATAGAGTGAATTATCTTTCTCTTCAGGAGAAGTCATCATGAGGTTATTTAGGTTAGATACTGAGGATATTTTGGGCTCTGATTTTTGCCAATAAATCTCTGTTTAATGGAATGAACATTTAGGAATTACAAGGAAAACATTGACAAAACGTAAAATTTTCCATAGATAACATAAAGACAGACTAGAATGTTTGGTTATGGGAAGGCCATTGATTGGTGCCCTTAACCTGACAGGGTTAGAGGATGGTTGACCAGAGTATGAGACTCCTTAATCATGGAGAAAACTTAGAATCCTATCTGTGAAGTCTATATTTGTACAAGGATCCGTTCTATTGAGGGTGAGAGTTCATTCAGGGGACACTGGCTCTCTAATTCAAAGGGTGACATTTGGGGCTTTGGTCCAAGAATCTTTTGGTCTTTGGAGCAGTAAGCTCTCCAGTGCCATGTTGTTTTTTTTTTTTTTTTCTCCTCAGTACTTGGGGCAAAGAGTCTTAGGAGACCATCTAATATTTGGGTATATTTTCTTCTAGTGTCCTGTCTGTTGACAGAAATAGTATCTGTTTTCTGGTTCCTAGTGGGGGACCTTGAGTCATCCTACAAGGTGGAGGGAGTTTCTGCACACCTTCTGTTTGTCTCTCTGTTCTTTGATCTCTTTAAGGTGGTTTTGTTTTTTGTTTTTTGTATAGCATTCTAAAAATGTTCTAAAAAAGGTAATTTTCATTAAGCCTCTGGTAAAGAGATGCTAGTTGGGCATGATTTATTCATTTTAATTTACTATTTAGTCCCTCTTAACACACTGATAACAGCATGTTAGCACAGTTCATACAATATCTTAGGGGTTACAGTTCCATCTTAGGGAATCTATCAAGACTGCTTCAGAACCTGTGGGATATTTAGGATCTATTGTTTATAGGCAATTTATACATTATCTATCCCTTTGAATCACTCTAGTTCTTTCAGAATCACTTAGACTCTATCCCATAGTAACATCAATATCCTTCCAAAATAGTTTATATTTTTGTAGAGTTGTCAAAAAAACTATATATTTATCAGATTAATCAGAGAAACTACCTAAATCCTGCTTGAATTGCTCAAAGCCTTGCATAGATAAAAGATATTCTACCCTTAAGACTCCAAATCCCTAAGAGCTTGGAGGGGATCCATCTGAGCAGCTGGATTTGAAGCATTATTAAGATTTTTGAATATAGGGCACACAACTTATTTTTCCAGTAGGTGGTGATGTTGCCAAAGGTTTTAGTTTTTTTTCAGGTTTATCAGGAGGAGGCTCTATCAAAGGAACTTCTTCCAACTATCAAAGGAACCTCTTCCAACTGGGTTCCATCTTATGAGAGCCATGGTGTATAGATCTAATTTATCTTGTTTGGATAAATCCTGTCTGAGGTCAAGCCAACTTCTTTCTTTTAAAGGTTTGGTGATCAATTATGAAGGGTATAATTGAGAGGCAAATCAATAGAAATTGAAGGATAGTTAACCATTTGGAGGAGAATGAACACAAGGAGCTTATGGAAAAGACAACCCTTCCCCCTAGGCCTGAGCATTTGAGGGGCCTCCTTTTGCTTTAAGGCCTGAAAGTTGTATAGACAGCATACTTTTTCTGACTCTTAAAATCTTTAGGTAGGTGGAAACCACATTCTACATGCATTATTTCAAATTTGCTTCTGGTCTCTGGTACAGGTATGAATGCCCTTCTCAGGTACAGCAGAACTTTCTTCCTGAAAGGAACTGGAGATATTGAACTGGAGATGGAGTTGGACATTGAGCAGGAATCGAAAAAGAACTGCAAATCCAGGCTACAATGTGCTGTGGGATAATGCTCTTGTGCACTGTAAAGATTTGTCACCCAAATTGGTTTAATAAGATGCTGATTGGCCAATAGCCAGGCAGGAAGTATAGGCAGGGCGACCAGACTAGGAGAATTCTGGGAAGAGGAAGAACAGAGTCAGGAGTTGCCAGTAGAGGAAGCAAGATGAGAATGTCACACTGAAAAAAGGTACCAAGCCACATGGCTAAACATAGATAAGAATTATGGGTTAATTTAAGTGTAAAAGCTAGTTAGTAAGCCTGAGCTACTGGCTGAGCATTTATAAATAATAGTGAGCCTCCAAGTCAATTATTTGAGAAGTGGCTGCTGAGTATGTGGGAATGGGCAGGTGGAAGAGAAACTTCTGCCAAAAATGATGTATTGGAGGCGAGTGGCCATAGGAGAATCTGTAATTTCCACTTCAGGAAATTTAAATGTAAAACAAATGCCTCAAGAACAAAGAGACCCAGGCTGATTGGGGTGGTCAATTAAGTTCAACCTGGTCTATATAGTAAGTTTCAGGCCAGTCAGGGCTTCAGAGTGAGACCTTGTCTTAAACAAAACAAAACAAAACAAAACAAAACAAAACAAAACAAAAACACAACAAAGAGACCCACTACTTAGTGGTCTCAATCCAAAGTGAGAACTACTGTGACTTAACCACATAGTGACAAGAGCATGGAATAAAGGTAAAACGGATGTTTCTGACATAGTAATGACTGTCCCACTAAAGTGGCCTTGGGTGTACTCAAAGGAAGATAAGGACATTGGATATCCCCAAATGAATACATTGTCTCTATGGAAGATAGCCACAGAATACACAGGAAAATTAGCCAAGGAAAATAACCACATGCATTCCTCCAGTGGAGTCTTTTACTAGAAACAAAAATAGCAAAACATGTACTAGAATGACACACATTCAGAACACACTACATGAGTGCAGCTGATATGCTGAAAATAGAATTCGGTAAGCTCAGAAGCGGTAAGTGATGGGTATACAAATGAGCAGGAATGAGTGACCTGAGTATATTCTTCTGGAATTAGGGAGGAGGGGATATCCTGCATACTGTAAAGAAGCAGGGAATTCTATGGTCTCACCCTAAGAAGGTGGGTTCACATCTTACCAGGATTAAGATGAAAAAAAAAAGGTAACATGTCACTGGGCTTTCAATCTGGGTTCTGCTTATCTCCTTTGTTCTTGAAATATCAGAAGTACTTAGATGAGAAACACAGAATATATCATAGAAGATAGGTAATATTTATTGTAAAGTTCACTTTCAAGGGGTCAGTGCCCACAGTGGCCAAAGAGACCATGGTCCCAATCTACACCCTGGAAGTCTTTTACAGTACTTTTTGAAAGATTTCTAGAAAAATGTCTTCCTGAAGGCCTATGTCATGATTAGGTGATTGACAGTCTTGTTTGGATTGTCTATTGAACAGAAGGGCACAATGGTGTCTTTTTTCTTGATTAGAAGTTCTCTTGCTATATGATAATCTTATAAGAGTTAACAGAACCAGGTTAATAGTAACACATTAATAATTCAAGACACCATGTTTTCCTGGGGTCAGAGGTACCAGCAAAGTCTTCATCTTCTAGTCTCTTTCTCATAGGATGTTGACCATGTGGGAAGGGCTTATCCCCAGTGTTCTCCATTCCTACTCACAACTAGCTACTTAACAATATGACTCAAAATGAAACAATGAAACCAGATATTGGAAAGTTTTAGTTCCCAAAGTCGTTCCAGTCATTGTAAGGAAAGCTACATATATGGCAATTATTAATCCAGTTTCCCTATGTTAACCTAAATGGTTCTCATATGTATTAACAGCACATGGTGGGGCAACTCAGCATCTAGCCCCCAATTTTTTCTTGAGAGGTCGCCTCTTTTCTGTTGTGCAAGCTGCCTTGAGGGCACAGTAGGTCCAGATAGTTTGTGTAGTTTGGTTGCAAAAGTCAATGTTCTAGACATATTTTCCTCCTAATACCTCCTGTTTGTTACCTCCCTGAATGAAGGCAAGGTGGTGGACTCTCAGCTCAGCTACAGAGTTGCCCTCTCTATCCAACTGCTGAGTTCACTGGAACAAGGACGGTGGAAAAGACTGCCCCTTCCTGCAGCTGGCTCCACCTGCAGCTAACTAGTTCTTGCTAAAATGACATTACAGTTAGTATCTGATGCTAAGAACCAAGTGTGGTACTTCAGGCAAGATACAACTGGCCTATGCTAGATTATATCTATGGATGATTCCATGATCTGCGTGTTTCATGAATATAGTTACCTTTTGCCTCTCACCTTTTAAATGAATGACAGTGCAATATTGCTTCTTATCATTGTTATGAATCAAAACTGATTTTTGTTCTTTTTATGTGAAGAAATACAGCAGGTATGATAGAGTTGCTGGTTTTTAAAATCACAATTCAGAATTAGAATATTTAAAAATCACACACACACAATTTATTTATTTATTTTTAATTTTTTTATTCATTTTACATACCAACTACAGATCCCCTTCTCATCCTTCCTGCCACTACTGCCCCACCCCTGCTTCCCCCCATCCAGACCTACCCCTCATCCCATCCTACAAAAGGATAAATTCTCCTATGGGGGGACAGCTAAGCCTGTCATTCAGTTGAGGCAGGACCAAGCCCCTCTCTGCTGCATCACGGGTGAGCAAAATGTCTGACCATAGGTAACAGGATCCAGAAAACAAGTTCATGCATCAGGAATGGATCCTCATCACATTGCCGGGGCACCTCAAACAGACCCAGCTACACATCTCTCTCCCGTATGCAGAGGGTCTAGTCCAGTCCCATGCAGGTTCCACAGCTGCTGGTCTAATGTTTGTGAGTTCTTATTAGCTTGGTTCGGTTGACACAGACACTTTAAAAGCGTGTTTCACACTGACAAGATGATCTGAACTTTGGTTCTGTCAACTTTATGTCATCTGGAATTTTACCTAGTTTGTCAGTCTTAGTCATCAAACTGATCTGGAGTTTTCCAGAGTGCTGTGAACGATACAATTCAGAGGCTGTTTTAATCTGGCATGCCTCATAGTTTTTCTTTGAAACATAGGAACATCATTCATGATCTTTGATCTTACATATTTTACTTGTTTATCACCAATATGTTAAGCAAGGAGTTTCTGCAGTTTTCTTCTAATTCTTCAGCTTAGTTATACTCACAGCCATCGACATGAGCACATCTCTGTGCTTTCAGGTGCAAACACACTATAAAGTTCAAAACTGTAGCTCTACACTTCCATTTGTATTGACTTAGGAACAATGTGATTATAAAGCAGTTTTCTTTAAATCTTCAAAAGTGAATACAAATTTGGGGGTTCTTACCTGGGGAAAACTATTTCTCCCACTCTCAGTATTCCTTAGTTGTCTACAGTCCTTTGTTTAGGGGTTGGGCCTTGAGTGGTTTCACCCTTCTATGTTAGCACGTCTGTTGGTATCATCCTTCTTCAGGTCTTGTTTAGGCAGCCATGTTGATGAGATTTTGTGAGTGCATCTTCTCTAATATTTCTTTCTTTCTTTCTTTTTTTGGTTTTTTGAGACAGGGTTTCTCTGTGTAGTTTTGATGTCTATAGACCAGGCTGGCCTCGAACTCACAGAGATCTGCCTGGCTCTGCCTCCCGAGTGCCGGGATTAAAGGCATGCGTCACTGCCGCCTGGCTCTAATATTTCTCAAAAATAAAATCTCACAGCAAACTTCCTGTTCCTCTGGTTTGTACAATCTTTCTGCCCCCTTTTCTACTTTGATCCTTGTTATTCAATCCCAAATGGCCAGCACTAAAAATCATATACATGCAAATTCCATTATACAAACTGGGAAATTTGTATTTATATATTAATGATTATAGAAAGAGAAACCATGAATTTGCAGTAGAGTTAGAGTGGTGCATGGGAAGAATTGAAGGGAGGAGTGGGGGAGGGGTAAATGATGTAGTTATATTTTAATTTTTTGAAAATATTTAAAAATGAAAAAAGTGAATCCAATTTATTTCTACCTCAAACTTCTGCTGGGAAGTGGCTTTCAGAATTACTAAAAGCCCAAGGTAGTCACAAAATAAAAAACCTTTTCCTGTAGTATTTCATAATCTAAATGATAATTCAATAAACTTTAGAAAATTTCTTGAGATAGTTGATACATAGATACATATAGTAGTTTCCTATGCGTGAGTCTCCACTGGAGTAGCTGCAGATGAAGAGGCTTTATGATTATGATGCTGTACAGGATTGGGTGTTGGGGGCACTGGGAAGATAGATGCTTAGGTTCCAGAATGTCTTTGAATCATTCTGGAGAATGATGCTTAACATGAAAGCTGCAGTCTCTGATAGGGAAACATAATTGGCTAATGTGAATGGCAGTTTTGACTAGAGATTTTTTCCATTTTCTGGGCACCAAAATATCTTGGATTCTGGATGTTTCAATACTGGCTAAGAAATTTTCTTCATATTGGCAAAATCTGTGCTGATCAAAATGTGAATCAAGTAGAGTGATGTGACCTTGCACAAGAGTTTGTGGACTATGCTGTGTATTTGGCAGGAAATAAGGTGTTTGGGGAAAAAAATCAAGATGAGTTGCACACCTACTGTGCACAGATGACTAGACAGAAAGGTCTCGTGTGTGTGTGTGTGTGTGTGTGTGTGTGTGTGTGTGTGTGAGAGGAGAGAGGAGAGAGAGAGAGAGAGAGAGAGAGAGAGAGAGAGAGAGAGAGAGAGAGAGAGAGAGAGAGAGGTTAGTTCATATAATTGTTAGTTATGCAATTATTGAGGCTGAGTGATGTATCTGGAGGTGTAACTCACTGGCAGAGTGCATGATTAGATGCAAGACCCTCCAAATTCACTTCCTAGCAACCCCCAAAGAAAATTAGAACAAGAAGAGAAATCCCAGAGTCTAGAATGAGCAAACTGGATCCCAGGACAGCTGTGGATGTAAGTTCCAGTCCACATGTGAAGGCCTAAGTTTTGGAGAGCCAGTAGTGTAAGTTTAAGACTAAAGCCAGAAAAGACCATTGTCCCAGCAAAATCATTCCTTTCCCTAAGTGTTTTTTTTTTTCTAGTTGGGTCTTCATGTGATTGGACTAGGCTATGCATTAGAGAGGACATTTTTCTCTACTCAATCTGAGTAGATACCAGTATTCTTTAGAAACACCTTCCCAAATACACAGAGAATAATGTCGGGCCAAAGATCTTAGCATCTTGTGACCAGAACAGAGTGATACACAGTTAATGAACATAGGATAAAATTTAGTTATTTAGTACTTATTTACTCCTAGTAAATAATGTAGCAGGGATAAACTCACCTCTAGTCCCTTCTAAGCCTTTGTGAAGTATATATGACAACTTAAAAACTGCGGGACAGGGGTCACTTTCTCTCTTGGGTGGTGGAAGCAGGAACAAGTGGTGGAGAAGTGTGGCTTGTGGTTGGTTCCCATCACCCTTGGGCAGAATGACAGGACAATGACAGCTGGATCAGCAGCAGTGTCTATTTTGTTCTGTGTCATGAGTGTACCTTATTGATTTCATTCCTTAATAAGTCTTACCTGGCCTCTTACCGCAGTGTCGCTCCTCATCATCTAAATCTCAGAACTTCCATTTCACTTCTTGGTGACCCTTAAAAGTGTGAGGTCTTAGGTTTAAGAGGGATACCAAGACAGATTTTCTTTTTGGGGTAAGAAATTTATTAAGGGAGTTATTAGTGCTATACAAAAATAATATGGTGGGGGTGTTTGAGAGTTCAGTCCCATGAGGCAGAGTGTGTGTTGAGGTCCTTTCTTATAAGTGTCAGAGTTGGGGTGGGAAGGTCCCATTCAATGTAGTTAGTAAATAACCTGTATAGTACATGCTTGAAGCAAGGTTGTCTCTGATTCCAGGACAGTAGTGGTAAGGGGAAAGGTTTGACACTTTAGTTAATGTGGGCCACTTATTCCAATGTGCCACCTACAGCCCCTGGTTTCTTAGAATGCTTAACATCTTTTAGGGAAGTGAAAATTACATACTCATAGACATCCATACTGTGGTAGATATCATTTATTTTAATACAGCTGTAAAGGTAGACAGATGAAAAACCCTTGCTGCGTGAGAGCACAGACTGAGTGGCCCCAGTCCAAACCTAACAAATGAGTCATAAGGTCAAACATGTCATTAGGCCAACTCTAATGGTTGTAGTGTGTTCTGGGATCTCTAAGGTTGGACCAGATCAGATGATTTCATCTTAGTTTCAGCCCACATGGTAATAGAAAAGCTAAGTGTTATATAGTAGATCACTTCAACGGGAAGTCCCCTGCAGTAGAAGAATGGAGGTGGCGCGGGGGTGGGGGGTGACACACAGAGGACAGAAATATGTCCCTTTAACCAAATGGAATGAACTTGTCACTTCCATGGCAGCTGTCTGAATTATGCAGCAGAAGCATCTTGAAGAGTATGAGATTCATGTTTAGGTGATAGACCAGTGAGAGAAATTGTCCCATCTCCTTCCCCATGTCTTGTACAAAGCCTGGTATGGTCTCAAAGTAGTGTAGCCTCCACATGGGCTTTCTCTGGAACTTCTTTCTCTTCCTGTTGAAAGGCTCTAGAAAGCAATGGGTAAAACTATCAATAAAGAAGCCCAACTTAACGCAGATTCAAAATAGTTTTAGGAACATAGGCCCATCTTTTCCTCTGTTGGTTTGAGTTACATTTCACAACCATGGAGACATTTTTTCAGAATAACAAATGAATTGTAATGTCCCACAGAGAACAGAAATTCTTTATCAAGTGCTGACATACCAAAGACCCCTCTGGAAGCTTGACTTGATAAGCCCAAGTCTGAACTTGAATTGTTCCTTGGATTGTGTGTGAAATAGTGATTCTCACTATTATTTTCAGGCAATGCTCAAATTAGAATTGGATTTTGTCTTATTCTCAATGAAGAGCATTTGCCTAACCTCTCTTTCTGAGATACTTTCAGTTGACACAACTATGCATGCATATGTGTGTGTTTGGATGTGAGCACACATACAGACCCTTTCCCGAGATAACACTAAGTATCCTCATTGTATAGGGTAGCTCTGACAACAAATATTAGTCAGTCCAAAGTACCCAAACTGCTGAGACTGAGGGACTTCAGTTTTGGTTTTAAACATGAGAGGTTTGGTGGTATAACTGTTGGGAAGCACCTTGTTTTGTCTGATGCTGCCAAGACATTAAAGTCAGACCCATTTCTATCTAGTTTGTTCATTTTATTTTTGAATGCTTCCCCCTTTACATATGAATAGAGTTCTTTAACTTGGGAACCATAGACACAGTTTGAATTACTTGACCATTACTAGACTCATAGAAAGGATGAGTTATAAATAGATTTTCTAAACAATTTGCTTAGCCTATAACTGTGTTCATAAGTGCGACTGTTTTAAGTTGCTATTTTTCGTTATTGGAATCTGGTAGGAACTTTGGTTCATGTGGACTCTCCCTTTATTATGTCCTTAATAATCATATTTACGTAGATGACAATGCCTCTGGGTGTATCATGAGGCCCATGTCCACTGATAGTGTCAATATGCAGGCCTTGTATAGGTAACTATACTGATGAGATTTCATGGGTGCAACTTCTATATCATGTCTAGAAGACAACATCACGCAGTAGGAATCCTGGTCTTCTTCTGCTATGTTCCCTGAGCCTTAGGTGTAAGGATTTTATTGTAGATGTATCCATTGGAACTGGGCATTCCATGGTCACTTATGTACATTTTGATGAACTGTGGACCTCTTGTAGCATCCATCTGCTGCAAAACAGCTTTTTTTTTAATGAGGGGTGAGAGATTCACCAATGTATGGGTATAAGAACTTGTATTTAGAATACAGTTAGAATGTATAGTATGGTAGTAGTCAGTTCTCCTCTTGGTCTATAATCTTCCCAGCTAATGGTAGTTGGTTCAGTTCAGAGTACCAGGCATGAATTTCCTCCTATTGAGCAAGCCTCAAGTCCAATTAGACAGTTATTGTTTACCACCAAGATGTAAGTATCACTACTAAGATCTTTTATATTTGATGCTTGATAACCTCTACATCTCTGGACCTAGGGAAGGATGTTGATTCAATGCTTGAAGACTAAGGCAGAAAGAAATTACCTATCAAAATATCACTTGTGTCTTAGTTACTGTTCTGCTGTGAAGAGACACCATGACCAAGACAACTTATGGAAGAAAGCACCCAAATGGGAGCTTGTTTACAGTTTCAGGGGGCTTAATCCGTAATCATTATGGCAGGCAGGTTAGTATGACACTGGAGCAGAAGCTGAGAGCTTACATCCTGGACTGAAGGGAGGAGGCACAGAAAGTGAGACTGGACTTGATCTGGGCTTTTGAAAGCCTCCTAATCCTTCCTAAACAGTCTACCAACTAAGAAGCACTCAAATGTGTGAGCCTATGGGGGCCATTCTCATTCAAATCACTCCAACTTTGAAAGCCTGTTTTTCTAAAGACATCTTTTTCTTGATCATCTTTCCCTCCATAGTTGTAAATTTCCCCTTTATTCTAGAAACATTATATTTAATATGGCTACACTGACCTACCACGTCCACCGAATAAAATAGCTTTTATTTCTTCTAAATATTTTAACTATGCCTTGACCCATCACAAGTGGTTTGACCACAAAGTATAGGGCTGGTTAAGTTCATGAGAGACAGCATGATCAGTTATGACTGTGTAATGATAATTCGAATGGTTAAAATCAATTGCTCTCCTATTTATCCTTGGAGACCTGGACTGGAGAGAGGAGGCATTTGACAGGATACCCACAACCCCCACATCATCCCTTGGTGAGAGGGTGAGCTTTACTGAATTTAAAGGTCAGTGACACAAGTGTCCTGTTGCAGTTGAGGACCCACCTCTGAAATCAGCCCTGTAAGAATTTTCTCATTTAAAAAGACTTCCTTTGTGCAAAAGTTTCCTTTGGCACTAATCAGAAATTTAATTTATTCGGAGATAAGAAAAGGGAAGATCTTAACTACTGTGATGTGAGGGATCTGAAGAAATTAGGAGTGAGCAAGATAAATATCAGAGTGTCAGCACTACACACATTTCCTAATGGATAAGATCTATGCTTCTGTTATTTTAATTTTCTCTGCATGGAATCAGATAACCTACGTGACTTCAATAATGATGATGCAAAGTTGCCAGCTCTCTAGGTCTCAGGAATAAAGGCCTAAATGACTTTGAATTTTACTCAGCTCCAAAAGAAATAAAGTCATTCGTTCATTCATTCATTCACTCACTCATTTATTTGTGAAATCTGTTACATAAATATGTGCTGTGATGACTTATGGATATGAAAAAACAAGAAAAAATCCAGAATGCATGGCAGAGTAATAAAAAAAATATGGCTATAGTGATAGAAGAACACCAGGGAGCAGCAGTAGATGAGGCTTTCCTAGTGATGTCTAGAACCTTTTACAGAGAAGGTGGCTTGCTGGGACTTGGGGAATGAGAAGGATATTCTCAGCCAGATTAGATGGGAAAGAGCATTTAAGACAGAGAAAATAAATATGTAAAGAAGACTTAGGTATGGGAAAATAACAGCATGCCTCCTAAGGATTATATGTATGACTTTCATCACCAGGATTATCACTGGATAAGGCTAGGAAAGCAAGTAGGAGCTAGATATGTGCCATGTTCAGGAATGTGGGCTTGATTTTGTAGATGACATGTTCTAATGTGTACCTATTGAATTTAGAATCATCTTTTTGCTTTATGAAAATGACATCTAATAATCCCTGGGAAGGTAAATGCAAGGAAGATGTGACGTAATGGACTCAAAGGAAAGGAGAGAAACAGAAAAGAAAAACAAATTCTCTTAGAAAAATAAAGACAGAGACTTTGCAGCTCTTACTAAAATTGCAAGCACTGTTTCAATCTAGCAACTTCTCCAAGCAATGGTAGCATTAGAACTATTGGATACTCAAATAAGGGGAGGTAAGTCAGTGAACACTTGAGAGAAGAGTGTTTGCACCCAAATCACTGAGATAATGATGGTTTGAACATGAGGTTAGAGATACTGCCACTACCAAGAAAGCAAAATAAAAGCTGTTTCTTTTCTCTCTCTCTCTCTCTCTCTCTCTCTCTCTCTCTCTCTCTCTCTCTCTTTCTTTCTTTCTTTCTTCCCTCCTTCCTTCCTTCCTTCCTTCCTTCCTTTCTTTTTCTTTCTTTCTTTCTTTTTCTTCCTTCCTTCCTTCCTTCCTTCCTTCCTTTCTTTCTTTCTTTCTTTCTTTCTTTCTTTCCTTATTTGTTATTTATTTTACCATTCCTTCCCACAACATATAGACCTTGATAATGACCCTTGATAAGGACTGCTGTTGTAGGAGTCTGGCAGTCCCATAGAGAAGGTCCAGTATATTATTAGAGCAAAAATTTAGAGAATTGATATGTGTGTGTGCCTGTAGTAGTGTATGTGTGTGTTGTTTGCCTGTGTGTGCTAGTGTACTTGCCTATGGATGTATGAGTATTCAGAGGTCAGCATCAAGCTTCTTCCTCTATTGCTATCCATCTTATATTTTGAGACAGGATCTCTCATTGAACCAAAGACCACCATTCTAGCTAGATAGGCTGGCCATTAAGCCTTGGGGATTTGCCTGTTTCTGCTGTTCACTGCCAGGGTTATAGATGGATGTGATGCCATATCTGGCTTTACATGGGTACTGGGGATCTGAACTCAGGTCCTTCTGCTTGAACAGCAGCATTTCACTCATCGAAACGTTTTCCAAGCCCCATGGAGTAGATACTTTTAACAATTTCACTTTAGCTGTTTTACTCCCACCTAAGGTGACACAGATCAGTTTGAAGACAGAATCCTTAAGCCCATTATTCTTCCCATTAAAAAAAATTGAGGTCGGCTAGGTGGTGGCAGCATACCCTTTTAATTCCAACACTTGGGAAGCATTTGCAGGTAGGTCTCTGAGTTGGAGGCCAGCTTGGTCTACAGAGTGAGTTCCTGGACAGCCAGGGCTACTCAGTGAAACCCTCTCTTGAAAAACACCCAAAAAAGATCCCAGAAAAGTGAGTGAGCACCCAGGTGCTCCAACATACCGAAACAGGTCCACCTACTTCTTGCCTACTTATAATATGGAGGAGCTCAACAAAACTGACTGGCTGGGTGACCTTGGGATCAGGGTAAAAGGGAAACTCAATGCCACAAAATGAAAATAATTTTCTTTTTGAGGAGGTGGGGTGGGGGAAGCTAAGGAAGTCAGGCAGGAACTCAAGCAGGGCAGAGACCTGGAGGCAAGAGCTGATGCAGAGGCCATGGAGGGGTGCTTCTTATTGGCTTGCACCTGATGGCTTGCTCTCTTTCTCTCTCCCTCTCTCCCTTCCTTCCTTCGCTGCCTGTCCCTCCCTTCCTCACTCCTTCTTTCTTTTTTGTTGAAAATAGATTCTCCTCTCATACAATACATTCTGACCACCATTTCTCCTCCCTCCACTCCTCCTTGCTCCCCTCAACACCTCCTCTCTCCCAGATCCACTTCCTCTTCCTCTCCCTTCAGAAAAGAACAGGCCCCCAAGAGACAAGTACCAAACATGACAAAACAAAACACAGTAAGACAAGGCCAAAACCCTCACACTGGGGCTGGACAAGGCAACCCAAGGGAGGAAAAGATTCCCAAAAGCAGACAAAAGAGTCAAAGACAGACCCACTCCCAGTTAGGAGTCCAACCAAAAACACCAAGCTAACAGCTACAACATATACATGGAGGACCTGGTGTAGACTCATGCAGGCCCTATGCTTGCTACTCAAATCTTTGTGAGTCCTGCTTTGTTGATTCAGTGGGCTGTATTCTCCTGGTGTCCTCCATCCTTTTTGACTCCTACAATCTTTCTGCCACCTCTTCCACAGGGTTCCTTGATCTCCAAGGGGAGGATTTGGATGGAGACCTCCAAGATAGACTCTCTCTGCCTAATGTCTGGCTGTGGGTCTCTGCATCGGCTCCCATCTGCTGCCAGGAGAAGCCTCTCTGTTGAAGACTGGACCAGGAACTGATCTATGAGTATAAAGAATATCATTAGGAAACATTACATTAATTTAAAAAAAAACAGTTGTGTTTGTTTCTATCTAAGTTCTCTGGGCTATCCAGTCCCTGGTTCCTGGCCATCCAAGCAGTGTCAGGCATGGGCTCCCTCCTATGGCCATAAGAAGCAGTTGTTTGTTCTCAGGAGATTGGCACATGGAGAGACTTGGTCCTGTTCATTCTCAGTCCCAGGAAGCAGGTGGGTAGTCATCTGTGGTAGTGTTAATTGTGAACTTGGCATAATATAAAGTCACCTGAAACATAGTCCTTTGGGGATGCCTGTGGGATATTATCTTGATTGTGTTAATTGAGTTGGGGACTCCCATTCACTGTGGGTGTCAGCATCCTTTGGAGGGGATTCTGGGCCAGTAGAGAAAGGGAGCAGAGTGGCAGAATGCATTCATTGCTCTCTTCTGATGGTAGATGTAATATGATTAGGTATTTCAAGCTCTTCCTGCCTTGACTTCTCCACCATGATGGAGGTACCTTGAACTGTAAGCTAAGATAAACCCTTCCTTAAGCTCTTGTCAGGGTGTTTTATCACAGCAACAGAGAAAGAAGCTGTTCTTTCTCTGTTGGTGTAGCCTTCAGACACTGTTGGTGTAGCCTTCAGACACTGGCAGGCCTCCCATCCTGCTTCTGAGCAGCTAGCGATACACCAATCATGTGAACCCTCTCAACTGTTCTACTATCATACCTATGGAAATTGTTGGGTGTATCACACCTGTAGTTGAACATACCACACCTAGGACTCCTGTAAACATGCCTTGCCAAACAATGCTGCATCCCAGTTGGCAGTCCAATTACAGATCCTGGCAGTCTAGGCCACTGAAAAGGCCACAGGCATCACCAACATTAATTGTAGCTGAAGAAGCTACACAGACACTGAATTAACACACTTGTGTGGAGCCAAAGCCAACACAGTACATATATAGTCAACTCCCTAGGCTGTGTTGCTTATATAAAGTCTTTTACTATGAAAACCACTCTATAAAACCAGTTGAGACAACCGACTTAACAGATTTAGTCCGTCTTCAATTGCATTGATCACACAGGAGTCACTTGCTTATTTGTAGCTGATCTCTCCCTTTGCATTCCCCCCAGTCTTGTTAAACAGGAGAGGGTGCTTCACTGACTCAGGTATTGTCTGAGAAGCATACAGCTCAAGTGAGCCATGTTCATTTAAAACACAGCTCAGTGGCTTCTGAGATATTTCGCCCAAATCTTTCTCACCCAGTGACGTCCAGAGGAGCCCTTGACTCCCAAGTCCTCAGCCCTCCATGTATTCTCAAATCCACTGTACTGTTTGTGTTGGGATCATAACATGACATAAATCTCTTTTCAATTAAAAAGCTTATCCTGCCGGATGGTGGTGGCGCACGCCTTTAATCCCAGCACTCGGGAGGCAGAGCCAGGCGGATCTCTGTGAGTTCGAGGCCAGCCTGGACTACCAAGTGAGTTCCAGGAAAGGCGCAAAGCTACACAGAGAAACCCTGTCTCAAAAAACCAAAAAAAAAAAAAAAAAAAAAAAAAAAAGCTTATCCTGGACTTTTTCCATTTCCCAAATCCCTTTATTAATAACCTTCACTAAAAAGAGGCTGTAAGGACAAACAGCGGATATGTCACATTTCTCCAGAAGGAGGTGTGTTGAAGAGAGATGATGTTAACTGTGATGGAATTCTCTTCCATTCTTGTCTTCTCAAAAGGAAAAATTCTGCCGAGAGACAGTTGAAACAAGGGTTTACTTAGGAAAGTGAGGCAGAACTCCAGAGACCAGGAGTGGGCCAACCCAGGGCAGGTGCTGCATTGTTGGATTTTGCACCATGGATTTTTTTTTTTTTTTTTTAAGACAAAGTCTCATTATGTAGCCCTGGATGACTGGGAACTTGTCTTGTAGAGCAGGCTGGACTTGAACACTGATCCTTTGGCTTTTGTCCCTTGTTGTCATGGTTATAGGCATTGCCTCCATGCCAAGCTCTGTACTGTGGATTTAAGGAATTTCTTATGGTCCCTGCTGTCTTATGATGTCATTATTAGGCTCCTCCCCTTGCAGTCCTGCCTTCGTTTTGTACCACACTTTTGCTCATGTGCCAGCCTGCCAATTTCATTACTTCTTTCCATGAGTGCTTAAGTGAAACTGGGATGGAGGTGCAAAAACTGCCCTGTTAATGAAATGACAATAATGATTTAATGAGCAGGACAGGTTTCCTCCTCACTGAACATGATTCAGGACAGGAAAGTCCCTGCAGTTTTCAGTTTTCTCTTTCCTTCCTTCCTCCCTCCCTCCCTTCCTCCCTCCTTCCCTCTCTCCCTCCCTCCCTCCCTCCCTCCCTTTCTCCCCCCCCCTCTCGTCATCAGAATGGTCATTCACACACATGTGGCAGCTGGGAAAGTGCCCTGTTGCTGTTGCCTTGTTTTCTGATATAGCAGAGGGAGCCTAACTGTGGCTCCCGGATACCTATCCACGAAGGGACTTTTTAACCATCTGGAGGCACAGCTACCAAAATATAACTATGCTTTCCTTTGTTACCTCCGGCTGAAATCCTTGCCTAACCAGTTAGATCTAACTACAGAAGAGGTAGACCCAGGTAGAGTTTGCGTGAAGAGTGGGTATATGCTCCTTACCTCTGTCCCCACAAAGATCCTTCTTCCCTCCTGCTCACATCTACTTAGCTACCCACTCTGACAGATATGATGTAGTTAGACTAAGGTGAAATTCAAAACCGGTGCTCTATCTGGGGTGCACATAGCTGAAGTTCTGTTTTAGTGCAACGAGGAAGGAACGGATTGATTCTACAAAGCTGACAAATACCGAAACTTAGGAGCTGTTGATCTGCTCTGTACTAAAGCCATGAGCCAGCAGTTCTAATGTCAGAGTAAAACATTCTTACCTTTTGTGTGCTCATAAATGCACAGTTCTGGTCTTGGTCCCACATTGATTTTTTTTTTAAATTGTTCTTGTTATATTATGTGACCTCCCCTCTTGGATTCTGGGGTTTCTGCCACTTCACTCTGAATGAGTTTTGTCTGCTGGTTTCTCATCTGAATGAATGAGCCTGGAAGGGACACCTTTCACACAGTGCGGAGTTTTCCCTGTAACAATGACTACAATGATGACAACAATGACAACAAAAACTATTGGCTTGTGATAGGAAGCGACATGGAAGAGAGCCTTGCTGTCATTCACACTATGTAAGATCAATGGCACTTTGCAGTCAATTCACATACACAAGTGCTTTCTCTCCATTGGCTGCTGCTGAGCTCTATGGTAATTGTTTGCTTTAGCTATAATTGTACTCAATTCTTAGAAATAGAATAATCACTTTCTACAAGTCTTTGAGGCCATTTTGCCTTTAGAATGTTTCTTTGCAAAAAGAACATCCCCATAATCATTTTTTATGCACCCAGACACCAACCTGACTTGAATTGTTTAAACGATTATGTATACAGAGAATATAGCTGAGCCCTCAATTCTTTATTTCAACTTCTAGACCTTGAAAGATAAATATTGACTACATCAAGGACTTATTGTCATGATAAGTTTTATTCTCTAGAACAGGGATCACCTTGTAACACATATCACTAGCTTCAGTGAAAGTCTGCTGTGAACCTGTTATTTTCATTTATAGCCCAGTTTTCAGTTGGTGCCACAGCTATTCATTGCACACCCACAACTTACTCTATGGGGATTGGAAAGCTGAGACTTAAAATGTAGCATTGCTACTTTAAGAGGCTTCTCCACCAAAAGATCAGGTGAGACTGAGATATCAGAAGAAAGCAATGAGAGGGAGGGAGGGAGGAATAGGGGAGAGGAGAAAGACAGAGACAGACAGAGAGACGGAGATAGACAGACAAAGAGATACATACAGAGATAGAGAGACAGAGAAAGACACACACACACAGATAGATAGATAGATAGGTGATAGATAGATAGATAGATAGATAGATAGATAGATAGATAGATAGATAGAACAGGGAGAGGTTGAAATTTCACTGGTGAGATAGGACTTGACCTATGTGCTTTTGAGTTGTATTTTGTATCACAGACATTATTTTTTGCCAAACACCCCTAAGAATTACTATAAATAAAAAGTAATAACTTTAGAAGGCAAAAATTATGTTTTCAATCCTTTACTAGATACTTCAACCCCTTTTAATAAAATCTTAATTCTCTAGTCCCTTCCTGAATATGTCCAGTGATGTGAGTATTTTTATATTAGATGTCTTGCTTTATTGCTTTTAGGTATTCCACTTAATTATTTAATGACATAATAGTACCCTCTAATTCTCACAGGTTCTTCTTTCCTTTGTTGGTGACAAAAATGAAGGCCAGGAAAGGAACCTCCTGTTTGCTTGAAGTCAAAGGTCATTGACATTTCATTGTTATCCCATGCATGTTCCTTATTCCTTAGCTTACAAAGTGAAGACAGAAATTCTGGAGAGATGAACATTTTGAATTTAGGCTTCAGAGGCATTTTGAAGCAACGAACCTGTATCCAGTGTGCTCTTCTCCCAGCACCTTCCTCTGTCCACATAGCAAAATGACAAATGGCAGGAAGTGGCTGTTTCTGTTTCTGTGTGTGGGTGTGCATATGTGTGTATAAGGAAATTGCAGAAATGAGGAGAAAAACCATAATCACTCCGTTCTTTCTCATCTGTAAAGAGAAATTCATGCTGCTGCTGCTAAGCTTCACCCATCTTCACACCCTAAGAACAGTGAGCAGCCAGATCAAATGTCTTTCATTTGGATATTCAGCTGAGAGGCAGCTGTCTCCAAGGGCAATGACCCATCACTCAGCCTTATTTTAGATCATACCTTCTCACCACCATGGTTCTCCATGGAAAAGTTTTAAAGAGGATTCATCAAGTTTGAGGAAAGTGGACAGGACAGCGGTTGACCTTTTATGGAGTATAAGCAGTGACATTGGAATTGGAATCAGGAACCTGGGGGTCAACAAAACTGGTGCAGCAGCAAAAGGGGTAATGGATTCCTTCCTGTTCAGCATCCCAAGCCATTGGGAAGAAATCTCAATTATATCAGTCTCATTAAGACTTTTAACACATACTTTTCATTCTTCAGCTTCTCCTCTGGTCTATAAAGCGAGTAGGTGGGATTGTGGTAGATTCTAAAGTTCTTTCCAGGTCTCTGTGGTCTGAAAATCTAAAGCTTGATATCAAATTTAAAGAGTTCAAATCAGATTCGAGCAGAGAGCAGAGGAAGAGAGACTGTTGTTATTAAGATTCTTTATAAAGTCCCTTTGAAATCATTTACCCTGAACTTGAAAATGATTTACTTTCTCAAACACTAGCAAAGCTTTCAAACCAAAGGGCTTCACACCAGTATATAAGGTAGAGGGGACAGCATGTGACAGACTGAAGTGAATGCTTTATGTTTAGGTGGGTTTGAACACATCTAAGGCAACTATGACTTTGATAAAGCATGTCTTTTAGGGGTGTTACAAAGATGAAAGCACAAATTTGTATAGCTTATGGAGCATTTTGCTGACTTAGGTATCGCCACAGAAGCAATACTCTTGAAAGGAACCATGCTCACTTAAAACAAAACCTACAGAAGCTACACAATTGAACCCCGAGGATATTACAACATTACTAGTGACCAGGAAGGAAAAACCAAAGAATCATTGATCCTCCAGTTTGATGAGTTTTTATTTTGTAATGATATCCTTTACTGTTCTCTGAGCCCCTGATCCTCAATATATCCTCCAATTTCTCTCTTCACTGCCATTATTAAGCAATAAACAGTTTTGGTTAATCAAATGTTCTAGTCAATGGGGACCTGCCATATATATTGTACATAGAATGTCAATTAAGAAGAACCTTTTAAAATGAAAATACACACTGGTATTATGTTCATTCAGAAAAACCGAAGTGCTGCTAACAAAAGAGAAAATTGATTAGGCAAAGTAATAGCTCTCTGAGCCCCGCCCCTAACAAAAACTTCTACAACAACACAAAACAAAATATATCTACCAAAAGGGGGTTTGAATTGAGTATAATAGTTGAAAGACTCTCATAAAGAATTAGATTTGAGAAGATGATGGTTTATGACAAATCTGCCTAGAAATTTTGCATTCCAGGTGTACATGGGACTCATGGAATCCCATGAATCGTGAAATGCCTACTGGCAGGTAAGTAACCAGGTAATTGCATCCATAGCTCATGAGTGGCAGTGGCGGTTACAGGAGTGAGTGGGACTTCTAAGCGACACTGTGGGAAGAGGAAACTGTACAAGTTCCATGGACTTCCTATTAAGGAGACAAAGTAGGTTTGATTGGAGTATTGGGAGGAAAATCTGGAACATGGGTCTTTTAGGAGGAGAGAAGTAATGAAGACCCCAGACAGCTCCTTTAAGACCCACAACTCCTGCAGGAGACACTTTCTTCTGGTCTTCTAATTTCTGTGGTCGTATATCCCCAGTATTGCACATCTTCTCCTCCATTTCTTTCTTGATCTGTTCTTTGTCAGGAGACAGTATCGGAACTGAGTAGGATTTGGACTTCTCCAAACCTGTCCTACTGTGGACTCGCACTTATCCTCTGGGCAACTGATCCTGAGTGGGTAGAAAGCTAAGCTCTGTTAGAGTATGAATATGAAATGTCCCCCAGAGGGTCATGTGTTCGTGGTTTCCTGCTGTCTGTGAAGACTGTGGAACTGTTAGGAGGTGGAACCTTCCTGGTAGAAGTGGGTCACAGGGGGTGGACCTTGAGATGTTAAGACCTGAAGTTATTCTCTGCCTTCTACATGTGTGTCATGCCATCCATGCACCAGAATATGATCTAAATATATACTATGAAACTCTCAAAGAACTAATAAAAATTGTTAAAAAAAAAAGGGAAAAAGAGAAGATAAAAATTATCTTGGGCTGGTGAGATGGCTCAGCATAACTCAGAACTTGCTGCAAAGTTCAGTTTCTAGCATCCACGTGATGGAAGGAAGTTGAGAACAGTCTTCAAAGAGCACACATATGCACACATCATTTTATTCTAAAGATTGCTCCAAAATGGAAATAAAAGACATGGGGAAAACCCAGAAAGCTTGAGCACATTGCAGAAGGCTTGAGTCAATTATAAAAAATACATGAAGTATGGTAAATATACCATTACATTTATTATAACTAAAGAATATTGCTTCACACAAAGGATTTTATGTGTGTGTGTGTTTGCTCACATGTATGTGTGCGTGCATGTGTGTGTGTGTGCGCGCGCGCACGCGCACGTGCGCGTGCAAGCGTGTGAACGCTGGGAGTTGACACTGTGCAACTTCCTCAATAACTATCCACTTCATAGCTGGAGCTCACTGACTTAGACTGTTGGCCAGCAGACTTCAGGGAGCCTCTTGTCTCTCCTACTTTCTCAGAGGTTGCATTTTAGGTACTGGCCACCATGCCTGGTTTTCTACATGGGTGATGGGGATCCAAACTCAGGTCCTCATGCTTGTGTGGCAAGCACTTAATGATAAAACCATACCCGCAAACCTTCATTAACACTTAATTTCTATTTAGTGCACAGAACAATTCTAGGCTTTGGAAAATTTATTTTCTCTAGCAGATTTTGTTACTAAGACACTGCCTCCAAGGCTAATCCCATCTCTCCTTGGCATATACTTTCATTAGAAGTAATTATTTATTAAGAGATCTTTAGAATACAGAAACGTAATTCCTTACTCAGATTCCACTGGAGTATGTCTAATCACTTCACTGAGTATCTTTAATTGGATTTTTCATCACCATTTCATAGGCTGACATTGCCTTTTTCCTCTTGTTAAAATTTTAAATTGTAGTCCATTTCCTATGTCAAATATTGTTAGTGGTAGGCTACTGTTTTAGACTAGTCTCCTGCACAAGGTCTTTTAGACTAAGGGAAATCTGGAGTCACTTTTGCTAAATGCTTAGTATCCTGCCTAGTACATGAAAAGGACCAGTTTTCCTAAGGAATAGGAGATTTTAATGTAATGCAGCAGGGAATCCTTTTTTTAAAATTAACCCTAAAAAGAAGTTAACTTCAAAATAGACAACACAGAGGCTGGAGAGATGGCTCAGTGAGAAATCCTGTGTAGTGGGTAGCCATTCCAGCTTTGATCTGGAAGTTCCAACCCCCATTGAGACTTCGGCAACTATCACAGTCCAGCGGTGTTCTCTGGAGCTCTGCTCGGTCCACCTCCACTATCCAGGGTCCCGCAACAGAGAGAGCGCCCGCCGATCCAGATCTCGGGTCCCCAGGCGCCTCCCTTGGCCCCGCCTTGTAGGCGTGATAGTTGCCGAAGTCTCAATGGGGGTTGGAACTTCCAGATCAAAGCTGGAATGGCTACCCACTACAATCCTGCCTCAAAATAATAAGGTAGAGAATGATGCACCAGGACATCCAATGTCTTCCTCTGATCACTATAAGTCTGTGCACGCTCGCGTGTGTACACACACACACACACACACACACACACACACACACACACACAGACACCTGCATGTGTTCTTATATCACATACACAGAAAGCACACACACACACACACACACACACACACACTCTAAAATGAAACATAACAAACAAAAGCAGGATAGACAATACATTATTTGTTCTATTTCTGATTTCTTTAGTCTACAAAGCAAGACTTCTCTGCTGAGTTCATTACATAAGACTTTTTAGGGTTTTTTTTTGCTGTAATTTAATCTTTTCCTTCTGATGTCTGTATATCCCCATATCTATATATGGGGGTGTTTGTGCACTTGTGTGCATGTGCACATGAAGGTCAGAGGTCAGTCTCCCATGTTAATCCTTAAACAGCACTCACCTTGATTTTTTTCTAATTTTATTTTTATATAAGTAGATATTCTCAAAAAAATTAACTAAAAATGATTTCATACATGATTCCACACTTTCCTCTTTCCACTCCAACTCCTCTGCTGTCCCCAGCTCCTCCCTCTCAAATTCATGGCCTTTTCTTATTTAGTTATTGTCACATATACGAATAACTCATCTATAAATGTGTTTAGGGCTGAATACTTGGGACTGGATAGTGTATCGGAGGACTTATCCTTGGAAAAGGCTGATTATCCCTCTCTCAGTATCCATTCATTGCCTGCAGCTCTTTATCTAGAGGTGAGGCCGTGTGAGATTTCCCCCAACCATGTTGGTAGATCAGCTGGTGTTTTCATTTTGTTTAGGTGACCATAATGTTCAGATTTCAAGGGTGCAGCTTCACTATCATATCTAGAAGACATTATCTCATAGTGGATGTCTTTCTGCTGTGTCTCTTACCATCATCCCTCTTCTCTTCTGTGATATTCCTAGGGCCTTAGGTATAGTGGTTGCAGATGTAGCAATAGGGTTTGCTACCCCACATTCAGTTGTTCTCTGCCTTTTGACTGGTTGTGAGCTTTTGGGATGGGCTCCTTGTGTTCTGAGATGGGATTCTCACTGATCTGGGGCTTGGAGATTGAGGAAGGCTGCATCGTCAGTGAACCCCAAGGATTGTCCTGTCTCTGTCTCTCTAGCGCTGGGTAAGCAAGCACATGCCACCAGGTCTGGCTCAGGTTCTCATGCTTGTTTGTCAAACACTTACTGGCTGAGCCATCTCCTCACCCCCAATAACCTCATCTCTTGACGCCTACTAATTTCTGTATATGACATATTTCCAATTATACTGTGCATCTCTGGAGGCATATTTATCACCCTTCTCCTGTACCATCCATTTGAAGAAGTCTCTGATGAAAAGGAGAATGCATAACACATGTTGAATAATCAACACACTCATAAATTTGTGATGAAGTACTTACATAATTGGCTTCTGTATGGCTTAATACACCATTGGCTTCATGTTGACTCTAGAGACATGGACATGAACGTATACTGCTGTTCTCATGAAGCTCATCTTTCTATAAACACTCTTTTTTTATGAGACAGGGTTTCTCTATGTAGCTTTGGAGCCTTTCCTGGAACTCACTCTGTAGCCCAGGCTGGCCTCGAACTCACAGAGATCCGCCTGCCTCTGCCTCCCGAATGCTGGGATTAAAGGCATGTGCCACTACCGCCAGCCTATAATCACTCTTAAAAAGTCAGCATTCAGTCTGTCTTTATACCTTTCATAGTTCTCTTTTCATAGTTTTTGGATGAAGAAGGAATAAAAAGATTATTCTTTATAGGGCTAAGTCAATTTGATTAAACAGAGACTTTATTTTATCTTCTTACTCTCTAGACTATGTGTTTGTGTTAGTGGCTATTTTTCTGACCTAGGTTAATATGTATGATTCTAATTTTCTACAATATGAACAAATTCTGAAAATTCAAAACATACAGCAAGGCAAGATTTGTCCTGGCTTCCTAGGTTTACTATAACAAATTACCAAAAAATAACAGAGGTTTCATCTCTAGGGGTCTGAGAGTAAAAATGAAGGTGTTACCAGGGACACACCTTCTTGAATAGCATATAGATGAATCTGCTTGTGGTTTCCAGCTCCTGGTGACTCCAGGGTTTCCTTGACTGTGACTGGGGTCCCTTGATCTATTTATTCTTCTGTACTTACTATTTACATCATATTCCAAAACAACTATTAGAATTATCACTATATTCTAGGCATTGTGCAAAGCACAAATAAATACATGAGATACATATTTTAATTCCCTTCCCACTTTATAGTTCAGGAAAATGATTTCCAGAGAGTATAATTTTCATAAAGTAACATATCCTTTAAAACTCAGAGATAGTTTTCAGTTCCTGAATTTGTCTGATGTCAAAGTCTATGCTCAAAATCATTTACTGAATACTACTCCTGAAATGTTTACATTTGATCTCTTGCTTATCAAGCCTTTTGCATTGGCACAGTTCAGTGGTAGCTGAATATTTTTTCAGTCTTGGACACTAAGAAATAAAATATACAGCTTTTTGCCCATTTTGAGTTCATCTTGCATTTTATTGGTTTCTTCCACAGGCTATTCATCTAAAAATGCCAATTTGTTTTCATGTATATTCATCTGCATTGGAATTTGCTTGCCATTCCAAGTCTCTGCAAAATTCTCCTTGAGCCATCCTTGAAAATCTAAAGAAAACATACATCTGAGAGGCCCTTGTTAATATCTGCAGAATCATCGGCACTGTGTGGGTAAGTCTGGATGCGAAATCCCTGAGTGTGTTTTGAGAGTGATTATGCTTTTAAGCACAATATGTTTTGCAAAGGAAGATTATAAAAAAGTCAAGTAATTTATCACTACCAAATTTGGTAATTTCATTTTCTTCTGAACAAAGTGTAATAAGTTTTCCAACAGTTACTTTCCCCTGTAGTTTACATGCCTCCTCTATATAAACCTATATAAAACTCACATAATGATTGTGTGAGTAAACTATATGAAGACTCAAAGCAATACTTTGAGTATCAGCCATCAATATTTCCAATTATCCAAATGCTTAGCAGAGTGGTCTATACATATTTTGGGGGTATATATAAACATGAATAGGTTATTTTTTCATCTGTCAATTTGAGAATAAAAGTCTTTGTTTTCCTTAGAAATACCTTATCTCTTTCTTCTTGTTTTTGTTTGTTTGTTTGTTTTGGAACACTAAAATTCAAAATGTTAAAACTGAAGGGAGCAGTAAGTGGGTATTGCAGGTGGTTTAGGCTTGCTTTGTCTACCTTGTATAATGCATTTTACAGACCTGTCACTGCTTTATGCTCTTCAGCTTTCTGTCACTGTGATAAAATACCTAAGAGGTTCTACTTCAATTGAGAACAGGTTTATTTTGATTCAGTTTTGTAGGTTTCAGTCCATGGCCTGTTGATCCCATTGCTTCTGGGCTAAGGACAAGGGAACACATAATGGAAGGTCCACAGTGCACTTCACCATGACTATGAAGCAAAGAAAGAAAGGAAAAGAGACCAGGGTTCTACGATTATCTCCAAGGAACCCACTAAACAACATTTTTCATTCCATTTGAATCACTTCCTCAAGTGCTGAGGATCAAGCCTTTACTATATAGGCCTTTGAGGTGGACACGTACAAACAATAACAATTTGAAAACACAATAACAAATATCTTGGTTTAAAATGATTAGTATGTATAACTCAAGAGCTATAAAGCAAATATCCAAATTTATAAATAGACAAAGAAGGGCTGGGGAAATGGCTCAGCTGGTAAAATGCTTGAGGATATGCATTTGATTGCCAGAGTCAATGTACAAAGGCTGAACATGTTGGTATGCACTTGGAATCCTTGCACTGGGGAGAGAGGGACAGTATCTTAGTCAGCATTCTATTGCTGTGAAGAGATGCCATGACCACAGCAACTCTTATAAAAGAAAACATTTACTTAGAGATGGCTTACAGGTTCAGAGGTTTAGTCTATTATCAGCATGGTGAGAAACATGGTAGCATGTAGGTAGACATGGTGCTGGAGGAGCTGAGAGTTCTACATCTGCATTGGCAGGCAGCAGGAAGAAAGAAAGAGACACTGGGTCTGGCTTGAGCCTTTGAAAACAGAAAACACCCACCCCAGTGACAGACCTACTCCAACAAGGCCACACCTCCTAATATCCTTGTCAAATAGCCCTACTCCCTAATGACCAAGTACTCAAATCTATGAGCTTAAGGGGGCCATTCCTAGCAAAACCACTATAGATAACATATTTTTAGTGAGGATATGAAGAAACTGAAACATTTATATGCTGATGGTGGAAATGTGAAATGGTATGGCAGCTTTGGGAAACAGTTTGGTGTTTCCTCAAATATTAGTTCCATGAACAAACAGTCATACTAGCATTGTTCACAATATCCCAAGTCAATCAAATGTTCAGCAGCCAAGGAATGAATGAACAAAGTATGGCATATCCACACAGTAGTGTATTGCTCAGCCATAATGAAGTACTGGCTATACTGATGTACCTTGGAGATTTATGGTACATTGTATGTCTCCACAACAGCGAGACACAAACAACTATTATCTTACTCAATTTTGTTCTCCAACAATGTCTCAAAGAGATGATTTCATGAAAGTAGAAAGCACATTAATAGTTCTATGGATTAGGAAGGAGGGGGAATGAGAAATAGCTGCTTAATGAGTACTAGACTCCCTTCTGGGACGATGAAATGATTTAGAATGAGATTATGGTGATAGGCTACATACTGTATATGCTAAATGCCATGTAATTGTCCACCTTAAGTTTCCTGTACTGTGTATATTGCAGTTGAAGATCATAATGTTACAGTGTATACAGAGATAGTAAAATGGTGACTGAGGTAAAGGAAATCAACTTGTCTGTCATCTGAAAGTTCCTCACGTTGCCTTTTTGTGGCATCATTAACTAAAATTATTCATTTAGGAAAAGTCCAGAGTACAGTAAGACATTAGCAGCTAGCTGCAGTTTTCATGTTTATATACATCTCTAGTCCTGTCTGCTTGTATTTCTGCTGCTTTGGATCATTTGACCTACATCTCCTTACCCTTCTCACCATCTTATTCTTTTTCTCTATGTATTGGTTATTTCTTTTAGATTGCATGAATTGTGCATGTTGAACTGGTGAACTTTTTCTCAATAAAAAATTCTGGAAAGGAACTCATTCAGATGAAGAGACATTTAAGACAAAGGAGACAGGAACATGAGGAATGGATGAGAAAGCCACGGACTCAATAACAGACCTATTAATTACAGGATAAGCAGGAAAAATAAATTTCTTTATACAGGCTAACTTCATTGGGTCTTTAAATACAAAAATTTGTTAAATTTGGGAGTCTTTGGTTGGAGGAAGGATGTGCTATGTACTGGAAAACATCAAACAAAGAAGACTATTTGAGGGGATCTGTTTTTTTTCTGAGAATAATTAAACACTCTATTTTATACTGAGCATTGTGACTGATGTCACCCATAAGCTTTTCTTTTTTGTTCAGTGTTTTTCTCCTCTTAATAATTTCATAATCTTATTCACACACATTCACAAGTGAGAATTAAAGTGACACTGATTTAAATGTTTGGCTGGAAGATGGGACACATCCCAATCTAATTTACCCGTCCGGAGGACACTAAGGAGCAACATCAGAGGACAGGCTAAAGTAATGGTAAACACTTCAGGTTTCAGAGATTCCTTTCATTTTATTGCTTTATATTTCTGTTTTATCCAGAGTGAATATTAGAATAGCAGCTGAAAATAAAATACGATGATGACAGTAATGATGACAATAGTGATGGTGATGGTGATGATGATGATGTCTGTGCTTGTGCCACAGAGCAGAGGATAACTTTGAGTTGGTTCTCTTCTTTCGTCTTCACATGGTTCCGGGGACCCAACATAAGTTACCTCACTTTGTGGCAATTGCCTTTACTCACTGAGCCGTTCTACTGCCCCTATTTATTTCCTCTCTCCCAACTTTTTAGTCTCATGAATGCTTGTCTTATGGCTTTTGCTGAACATAGTTACTATGAATGGTCTGAAGAGCAGGAGTTTTATTTTTCCTGAATGATACTTCTAATGCTGTATATTTTTCAAAGTAGCGAATCAGGTCATAAGTGGCCCTGCAAAAATGCATGATGTTGGAAAGCAAGGCTGGGGACACAGTGGTCACAGGACTGGTCTTTTTTGTGCCTAGAGGTGAGCTGGATTTGACATACCACTGGAATGCCCCACAACAACATAACCATGTGGAAACACTGGTCCGTGATACCTGACAGCTCAGGGCTCTCCATTCTTTTGCCACCTGCCTCACAACATTGAAACTAAAAGGCTAGTGCATGGCTTTCGGGAGCCCTCATGCCCCGAGTTGGCCACTGGTTAGTGCTTCTCATGGCTTCTACTGTGCTGACCCTGGGTCTAGCCGGTGTTATGGCTATTGCATGTCATCCTCAAATTGCTCTAGAGCAGTGAACAGGTAAGATGGTGGTCTTCCATCTTAGATACATCAATTCCCAAATAAGGAAGTATCTTGCGCCTTATGTTCTATGCCAGATACATGGCATTTAGGGTCTCAAGATTTGACATTTAATCCAATTAGAGAGCTTGGTAAATCCTCTATCATTTAACAACCTCTCCAATAAAAATAACTATATTGAAATTCGATTATTTCCTGCTGAGCCAAGTGGACTTTTCATTTTTCCCTTATGATAAAGTCGAGGAAGGAGAGAAATTTGAGAGACTTTAAAAATCTTTAACCTCCCTGTCACAAGACAAAGATCCAAAGACAATGTCTCTTATCAGCTTTACAAAAAAAATCCTTTCACTTCTTTTTGATTCATGACTTCCCATTCAAAGTAGCCCTCAGATATTAATTAAAATTTCAGACTTGACAGATGACCTCAATGGTTTTTCTTTGTAATTGGTTATTTTCTAAGAAATGTTTAATTCGATGCCATCAGCTAAAATTCTGAGCAGAGAAAATGATAATTAAGCAAACAATATTTGGAATCCATTTTCATAATTTCCCTTTTTGTTCATTATCTTTTCTTCGTCATGATAATTGGATTGGTGCATTACTAGTCAAAGATAAATATTGCTTCAAAGGCTCCCATCTTACTGTGGTATGGAAGTGTCTTTCCCATATCCATACCTGCATCTGAGGCAGTAGGAAGGATGGGCAGCTGTGGGCAGAGGTTAAAACATTTAAAGAGGAAGGAGGTGCTTATGTATGTTGGATAATAGAATGGTTTGGCTTCAAGATCTATCCAAATTCCAGACCTCTGGATTTAGGGGAGCAAGGCCATGAAGGTACCAATTTTCTGTTTTCAAGTAACCTTGGTTTACAACTCTGTTTTTGATAGAATAAAATAGGGCACAAACAAACCCAAACATCACCTTTTCCTTTTCTTCTATCCTTTTATAACTGAGAAGTATGTCACTTCATTGATTATTTTATATCATTAAATACTTCAAGAAAATGAATTTATCTTTATGAAAAATACAGAGCAAAAAGGTGATTTCTATTTTTATTCTTCTATACATTCTGAAGATTACTTCGTTTTAGATACAGTCCTACTGTGTAGTCCAGACTAGCCTAGAATATGCTCCGTAGCTAAGCTGGCCTCAGAGTTCCTGAGATCCTCCTGCTCAAGGCTCCCAAATGCTGGGATTGCAGACATCTGACTTAGTGAAGATTTTAACTGATGGCAAAGGTGCAGAAAAATTGTCTAATATCCATTATTGGTATATTTATTACACTGGTTTTAAATTGGAAAGAATGCTTTCCAGCTAATAGGCTAAATTTTCTAGCCTCTTTTTATAGTTGAGTCTGACCATACCACCAATTTTGATTAAATAGTATACTTGAAATTGTTGTGTGTGGAGGGGCATCTCGAAAGTTAATATGCCCTTCTGGTTCTTTACTTTTATTGTAATGAAAACATGGTAACTTGAGCGCCAGTAACTGTACTGGACCTTGAGAATCACGGTTTGATAAAGGAGGAACAAAGCAAATGTTGGAACCATCCCTGGTTCCTTTGGAATGGCCACAATGCCACCTTCATCACTCTTTATCTTTTGAGTTGAATGTGAATGGGAAATAGAGTTCTGCCTTTTCAAACCAACTTCAGTTTTTATTTCTTAGTTATGTGGAACCAAACCAGTTTTACTTTTACCTTTGAGATGAGTCTTTTGATGGCTGTTTCTCTACAGCATGACATTCTTTTAAATCTATTTCATACTCACAGAGTGCCCACTGCACACCAGACATACAGTCAGTGTTCAGCCAGCCAGTCTCTACCATCTGAAGCTTACTATCTAATGAAAGTACAAGAAATAATCTTTGTTTTCTATTTTTACTGCCTTTTCCATCTCTCCTGACCTCACTGAATTGCGACCTCTATATATTCTTTAATTCATGCCTTCAAGTCAGAGTATGAGGCCATATAACTTTATTATTTCCTGGGATGACTTTCAAAGGTCATTGACACATGTGACTTTCAAAATAAGGAGTCTGCAACTCTTGACTTCTTTTCTGACATAAGATTTCAGACAGTTCTAGGTAGAATGCTAGTTTTAGCAGCCAACTGTCTTTAATTTGGGACTCTATTCTTTGGTCCACTGAGGTGTCTGTGGCCCTGTGAGGGGTGTGTGTGTGTGTGTGTGTGTGTGTGTGTGTGTGTGTGTGTGCCCATGTGCGAATGCACACACATGTGCATGTATGCAGACACTGGAGTAAATACTGACTATGTGCTCCTTTTGTGATTTACCATGGATTAGGATTGCTTTCGTCTCCACTAGGCCTCTACTGAAAATCCATATTTGCTCCTCAATTGCTTTTTTATGACCCTCAGCCATTTTATGGCATTCTTAATTAGGTGTTCTCTAACTCATCAATTGTCAGAATGATAGGCCAAGATCACTCTCTCACTTAGGTACATGTCAGATCGGCAGGAGATGCTATGGAAGCTGTCCTTGTAATTGACTTTATTGGCCACGTGGTCTTGGGAGGCACAAAAGGTAGCTCTGCCTAACCCATTGATTGGCTCCCTCCTTCTCTTTCACAGAAGCTGTAACTTTCCTATGACTCCTCCTGCCTTGGTTGTTCCTGTCTCTTTCATGCACTGCCTTTTGATCTCAAGCCTCTTCTTCCCTCTCTCCTTTGCTACACTGCGGCCCTTGTTCTGCAGGTGTTTTTTGTGTTCGTAATGACTGTTTCAGTGGCTACCATAGAAGCCACTGTAGTCAGTGTCCCTAATGTATTTTCTCCAGAATGACCAGTTCCTTCCTAGGAACTAGACCTTTGCATTTCATCTTTTGCTGACACAGAGTCATGGTTTTTTGTAGTTGTTCACTTGATTTTGGATCCATGGCTTTGCATTTTTTTTTTTTAAATCTCACTAAGGATCCTTCTAGAGATTTCACTGTTACTCAGAGTAAAGCCCGAGAATGTACCTTTCCTAAATAGCAAACCACTGGATGTAAGATGCAATATTTTGGCCATGAAAGTAACCTGAGAGAGAACAGTTGAAGTTTGCTTTAAAGACAAAATAATTTATTGATTTTAGAAAGCTTAGCCCACACTGAAACACTTTGAAAGAGGCACTGGAACTGGCCGTTAAATTCAAGAAATGATAAATCTCAGTTATTGGCACAGACATTAAGTGCCTTGATATGCAGAGCCACAGTCTGATAATGTTGCTAAATTTGGGTTCATCATGACAAGATATTGAGAAATCCATGAAATTTATGACATACGAGGGCAATGTGATATGTCACTTAATTGATGAAAAAAATCTATCCTGTTTGAATGATGTTATGAAAACTGCTAGCAAAGAAAAGAAAAAGTCCAGAGTTCAGATCAGAGGGGTGGAAGCTTCAGAAACAGTGAAAAACTGGTACAGTACTTTCAAAATGTCATTGTCCTCCCCCAGAGTTGGGGGATGTGTGAGTCCCTGCATCCTGAGTGGAGGACGCAGCTGTCTGTATTGGTACAGATAACTTGGCTAGCCACAGTGAAACCCCAGGGCTCCCTTGACTTGAGCAGCTCCCTGCCCATGCCATCCCAGCTCTTTCAGCCCTCACAGGAGGGGATGAGCAGCAGAAAGAACTGTGCAAACAGCTGTGGGGTTGTGTTCGTCTGGTGAACTAAGGAGGTGTGCATCTCTGAGTGCTTGCTCTCTTATGTACCACACTTGCTGTTTGGTGTTAGCATTGGGTATTTGGTCTGTGTTTCATGTTGTTTTCTCTCTTAGACACCATTGCTCCCATGCCTTCTTCCTCTTGTATGGGTCATATATGCCTTTTTCTTTAGACATTGAATCAGTTTCAATAGGATGCTAATTACTATGAATTGACTTTGCTGGGTGATGAATATGCCTGGATGTCTGGATCATCATGCTTTGTTACAATGCCTTGGAAACCACGTGCTTCTTTCAAGCATGGTCAGAGGGTTGCAGCCTTCAGAGCAAGGTTTTCTCTGCTTTGGAGTGTCTGCCCTTTTCATCATGCTGCCCAAAGCATGGGAGTGGTGAGGTTCTTCTGCTTTGATCAGCAGAGACAAAACTGATTTCCAGTCCTGGGTGAGTGCATGGATTGTTTCTTCATCTTTTGTTTTCCCAGAATCCAGACATTTTCCTTGCTTGCACGAAATCACCTGAAGGGGTCCCTTTGTGGCTCTCTAAGGTTCTGTGTATTGGCAGCTTCCTTAGCACTCTGCCCCGTGAACATTAGCTACTATGGATTTCCTGTTGGAGCCCACTGAGGTTTCCTAGTGACTTTACCCAGCATGACTGCATAAGAGGATGATTGGACCATGGCCTGAGTACTAGGTATTTAGAAGGGTCTACACTTGGCTGTATTTAGCAAGGGGGTGGTCTTTTGACCTTCCCCTTGGTATTGTTATAAAAAGCCCTTTTGAATAAAGTTCTGGGCTGGTAGATAAGGATCCAGGCCCACCCAAGGCTATCCTGTTTTTTCTATCTGTTTCTCTCCCCTCTCTTTCTGAGTCTCTTATTCCTCACTCCTCAAGAGTCCCTGGGATAAACAAATGTGGGAGCTGGTCTCCCACAGTTTCCCTGATAACAGCTCCAGCCTCCTCAGCTTTGGGAGAACCTAGGTACTTCCTGGTGCCTGGATCCCCACTCCCTGAACTTGAAACCTCGAAAACTCTTCAGTTAACAAGGTTTAGTGCTGTGTAGGTCACGCTATTTGTTACCTTGTCTCAGGGCCAACTGGCTACTTGATGGCCAATCTCTGAAAGCTCCAGTTTGCTTTGTTGAGATAGTTGTTTCAGACGTGTGTTCAAGTTGTTTCAATTTTCTAGCCTCTTAATCCCATAGCTTCCTGTGTTAGTGTGGCCAGACCCCTGAGGAAAGTTTCTGCCCACCAGGAATCTTGCTACAGTGTCCCAGTATCTGAGAAGCAGCATTAAAAAGGCAGCTTTTTGCTGGGCAGTGGTGGTGCACGCCTTTAATCCCAGCACTTGGGAGGCAGAGGCAGGCGGATCTCTGTGAGTTCGAGGTCAGCCTGGTCTCCAAAGCGAGTTCCAGGAAAGGCGCAAAGCTACACAGAGAAACCCTGTCTCGAAAAAACAAAACAAACAAACAAAAAAAAAAGGTAGCTTATCCTATGGTAAACTCAGCTCCAATTATGCTGCCCCTTTAGTTTTGTTTCCTCACACTGACGTGGCCTCAAACTGGACCACTACATCATTCTCCCATTCACTCACCCACCAGTTCACTATTGGCTAAGAATCGTTTTTTGTTTGTTTGTTTTTTGTTTTGTTTTTGTTTTTGTTTTGCAATCGTTTTCATTAAACTTGATTATTGGAGTAGGGAATAAGATGGATGTGAGGACTTCATCTTGGGAGCCTAAATTCTAGTGGAAAACAGTAAATGATCTATAGAATTAAACTTGTGATGGGTGCTATGAAGGAGACGCCCAAGACGGCCTATGTAAGATTACAGGGTGGGCTCTACCTCACTGAATAATCAGAAAGATTTCTCTGTGGATGTGACATGCAAGTTGGGACTTGCTAAGAAAAATTACTAGTAGGGCTACTTTTTGATAAAAAGAGATACAGTTCTGAAACTCTTTCCATATTTAACATAAACTCCAATCATAAAAATTTCCTGTTAAGACCATTTCTTAGTAAGAGTTCAGTTGCACTGAGATGTTCTTTGTTTTGTTTTGTGTTTTTTGCCAGTTGCATTTGGTTCTACCCTAGGCTATCCAGTTTCAGTATTGGGCATGGGATCCCTCTTCTGGCATGGGCCTCAAGTTATACCAGTTACTGGTTGCCCATTCCCACAAGCTCTGAGTCACCATTGCCCCAGCACATTTTGCAGGCTGGACAGGTTTTAGGTCGAAGGTAGGATAGGCTGTAGGCCAAAGGTTTTGTGGCTGGGTGAATGTTCCAGTCCTACCACTGGAAGCCTTGCCTGGTTACACAAGACAGTCAGTTCAGGCTCCATAACCCCCATTATTAGAAGTCCTTGCTAGGGTCACTCTCATAGGTTCCAGGAAGTTTCCACTGTACTAGGTTTCCACATCATCTTCCAAGTACCCCCCAACTCCAGTAGTTTTTCCCTATACTCTCTCCCTCCATCCCTCCCTCCCGTACCTGGACCCTCCCACTCCTGTCCCCACCCACTCTCTCTACCTGCAAAATATGCCAGCACCCTGTATGTTTTTGGCACCTTTGTCAAAATCAGGTGCATTTCTTTCTAGGTCTTCTGTTCCATTGATCCATGTATCTGTTTGTTTGTTTGTTTGTTTGCCAGTAACAAGCTGTTTTCATTACTATGGCTCTGTAGTACAACTTGAAATCAGGTACAGTGATAATTCTGTTATTGGTCTTTTTTCTCAGGATTGCTTTGGCTATCTGGGGTTTTTTGAACTTCCACATGAATTTCAAGATTGTTTTTTCTATTTTTTGTGAAGAATGGCATTGGAATTTTGATGGGGATTGCACTGAATCTGTAGATTACTATTGTACTTTGGCCATTATTCTGATATTATTAATTCTTCCAATCCATGTATGATCCTCTTTTTAAATAAAATTCTTTTCAGTAAGAAACACGACTTTTCAAAGTTTAGAGCTCTTAACCTACATGTATTTCTTTAGAGTTGTGCAAGCAAATCTCTTTGCAGGTCCAAATAAAGGAATATGGAACCCAATATGAAGTTTAAACTATTTGTTTATTGTATGTGAAGAAAATGATGCATGGCTTGGGTAGTTTTAACTTAGATTTTTGGTAAACTTTATTAAGGTATAAGTGGTATACAGACACATACATATTTATGCACATAATTTGATGAATCTTGGCATCCATGTATATCAATAAAATCTTTTCTGCAATCAAGACAATAAGCATATCTATCAGTTCCAAAAGTTCCTCCATTGATTATTGTATATTTGTGGTGGGAGCACATAGCGTGAGACACCTCACCTAATAATTGTGAGCGCAGAGTATTTTGTCAAACATGAGTTCTTTGTTGTACATCAAATCTCCAGAATGTACTCATTTAATGACTGAAGCTTCAGATTCCCTGAACTCTCATGATCCTTGCCCCTGGAAATACCCTTCTGTGTTCTGAGCCTATGAGTCTAAGCATTTTAGGTACCTCATATGAGTGGAATTGTGCAGTCTTTGTCCTTGTGTAATCTGCTTATTACTCATATTTGTGGCATTCATATAACACACTATTTGTGACTTGTGGATGAGAGTGGCTGAAAGTACTCAGCTTCGGAAGGGTTTTGTGAATTCACATTCATATGTACAAATGTGCAATGGCTGTTATTTGAAGTACTCTTGAATATTGGTAGATTTAGTCAAGAGCCACTTTTTACCGCTCCTTAGGCTGATGGAATGGTCAGAAAATTATTCACCATTACCTCAAAATTTACCATCAATTTCACAAAATTATTAAAACCATTATTTGATATAAAAATACTATGTGGTAAATATTGTTTATTTAAAAGAGAAACCCTATAGAATTTGAAAATTGAGATAGATTTCATGCAATATAAATTCATAATTTGAATAAAAAACTCTACAACAGTTAGTACATTTATAATGTATATCTGTCACCCCATTTATTTTCAAGCATTTTTATCATCCCCAAAGGAAACCACATAACCATTTAAGCAATCACTTTATTGTGTCTTTCCCCCAAACAACTGCTAGTCACCAGCATACTTTCAGTCTTTATGGATTTAGTCATTCTGTACTCTATATCTAAATATAAATAGCATTTGGCTCTTTTCTTTTGGCTACTTAATTTGTGGATGTCCTAAAATGACCTTTTATGCCACCATTTGTCTGGCTATCTCACCTTGAATACACAGATCTGGGTAAAAATGTTTCTTTAGTCACTTTGAATTTATGACATAGAGCATGCCAACTCAAAGGAGTGTGCCACCCACGTGGCAGCAGGGGAGGAAATGAGAGGCAAGGAATGCCACTGAAGAATGGTGAAGACTCAGGTGACTATGTAAATAGAGATAAAGCAAACTGAGAGAAGAGGGTGAAAAAAAGGATAGATTTTTGAAGGAGACAGATGAGCTGGTTTGGGGGGTGCGGTCTAAAATAAGGTGACACCTCATTCTCTTAGTAAAGAAGGACAATGCAGACTCTCATTTTTCATTTCAGTCCATTTATTTCACCATCAGTGGTCTGTATACAAATGGTGCATCATAGCATAAATAGTGTACGATGGTACACTGCACCATGGGATATCTTAGACAGATGGGGGAAAAGTGAGCATTTTGAAATTTCAGACAAGCTTTTCTTTGTTGTGATGGAGATTTGAATTTCTCTGTAGTTGATTTTGATTGCCAATTTGATTGGATTTAGACGTCCCCGAGCCATTAGTAAAACACATCTGAGTGTGATTAATGAAAAGAGGAAGATTGACTCTGAATGTGGGCTGCATCATATGCTGAGGGCATAGACGAATAGGAATGGAAAAGGAGAAAGCCCAACAAACAGACTCTCTGCTTTCCAGCTTCACAATACAAGCTGTTCTGAAATTCCTCATCCTCCCCTGCCCCATGGGCTTAAACCTCTGATATTGTGACCTCAGAGATGTTCTTTCCCTGAAAATGGCTCACTCCTTATTTTGTCATAGCAGTGAATGTCTGATTAACACAGGGACATGCTGTTCCTTCCTCATGTAGTATGTGTGTAAAGGTATCTTTGAATGTACTGGAGTATTCTTTCTGATCTGTGAATCTTAGTAATTATTTTGAAAATATAAACAGCTATTTTTATTGAGCCAGCAATCTATCTTGGAGACATCACTGACTGCTATCATCTCTGTGAAGTTGGCAAAAGGAATTTAAAACATTTTTTTCTATATATAAACTCTATTTTTAGAATGCCTTGTGTCTATGAACAGTTATTGTTTGTACCTTTATACATAAAATTCCATTTCCTTATTGGTATTCACCAGCAAAAAAAAAAAAAGAGAAGCTATTTTTTTTTCTCAAAGGCCTATTATCTACCTATTGAAGGAGAAGGGACCTCCCCCACCCCCCAAAAATCTGTCTTGATTTCCATATGACTCTAATTTGAAAGGTAGGTTAGTTTGCTAGGGCTGTTATAAAATAACAGTAGACAGTAGGCTTAAACATCAGTAGTTGATATTTCATAGTCTGGAGACTGGCGTTAGAGGACCGAGATGGTGGCCATTCTGTGAGGATTTCAAGGGAGAGGTCTGACAAGACTTCATTCCTTAGATTGTAAGGAGTGTCTTCTCTCTCTTTTTCTTTCCTCAGACCCCCTTTCCTCTATAAATGTTTGTCTCCAGAATTCCCCTTTTCCTAGGATACTGGTCATATTGGATTGAGGTCCTTCTTAATGACTTTTTATTTATTTATTTGCTTTAGTTGTGTTATTTTGTAATTACTTCATCTCCAAAACCACTCATATTCTGAGGTATTTGAAACACTTCTACATGGACACTTTTGGGGAAAGAACAGTTCATCCTATAATATTGCACTATACATGATAACCAGGAAGTTTTAAAAAAACATTCTAGACTTTATTATTTTGAATTATTCTGTTAAAACAAAGGCCAGGGTATCTCATACAGCAAGTGATACACTTCTAGAAGATACTGATTCAGAGAAAGAAAAGCCTCTAGAAGTCAGGCCAAGGATCAGAGGGAAGGGAAGTCTTACATGAGGTTGTAGAGATATGTAGAACCTAGAGTGGTGGAACCAGGCAGAACCTGCAGTTTGGAAGCAGAGAGTTATGCAAGGTGACACATTAGGAGATGCTGTAAATGAAAAGCTTGGGACCCATGGACTCAGAGTACCACATGCAGTGTCAGGAAAGAAATAAGGAAACTTCTTGTATGTCTAAAATTGCAGTATTTACACAAAAAGTAATTGATCAGAATACCAGGGGCATTTGGAGGATTAAGTGCAGGTGTTTTCCTTGAAACACACACACACACACACACACACACACACACACACACACACACACACACATTTCTACTGAAGCTTGGAACGCAGACTGACAATTCTAGATTCTTTTTTTGCCTCCCCCTTTCTATGTTTGCAAACTTCTTTTACAACAGTGAGAACTTGGTTCCCCTCACTTTTCATATCTGGCATGCTCTATCAGCATTTTTTCCCAGTCTTCCAGGTATGCCACCTCTTTCCCTCTGCCTCTTCCATGGTCCATCCTCACCACCACTGCACATGCAAACAGCTCTGCTGGTAATGGGAAGCAAAGTTGGCATGTGAGTGGGATGGAAGAAAATACAATGGAAAAGCCTGAGAAATTTCTTTGCATTTAAGCTTAGTTTGAATTAACATTTCTGGTATGCAGCCTAATAGGATAGCTGATGTGACTCACTGCTCATTTTTTCATTTATTCATGTGTATGTGTCTGCCCTACTCTACCATGGGTTCCTAAGAAGAAGGGCGCTGTCTGAATCATCTCTGTAGTTCCAATGGCTACCATAGAGTGAGAAGCATGAAAGGTGCTGGTCATTGCATTCAGTGCCGGTAACACACACAAAAAAATGGTTGAGACATAACCATCCTCAAAGAGCTAGGGGAAATAATACTATCCCACAACTGGTGCAACAGGCACAAGTGGAAAGTGGGCACGGGCACACAAGAAGGCATGTGCACAAGTGGGGTTGTGAATATAGGCATAAATGAAGCACCTTCAAGTAAATATGTATTGAGAGGATGCCTCATTCATTTGTGGAAAAAGTAAGAATTGAGAGTTAGAAGGAGAGCAGCAAATTCTGAATGAGTGTGTGGGTATTAGAATTAAGAGCTGAATGAATGACTACATGAAGTTCTTATAAAGGTCAAAAGGCACTTTCACTGTGGTAAAAATCTATTTTAGTAGTATCTGTTAAAATCAAAATAAGCCCATGATATCTCAATCTAGCCACAAAGCCCTCTACCTACAATTTTTCCAGCCTGCAAGATATTCTGGGGCAATGGTGGCACAAATCACGTGGGACAGGCCAACCAATATTTGGTTTAACTTGAGGCCCATGCCAGGACAGGCAGTCCATGCTCTACACTGGATGACCAGGAACTACAGATTGGATAGCCCAGAGACCTATGGTTAAACCAAACATGACCGGAGAAAATGATCAATGAAATGATTGCTAATGATATTCTGCTCTACTCATAGACCAATGCCTTGTTCAGTCATCATCAGAGAGGCTTCCTCAGGCAGCAAATGGGAGTGGGTACAAAAAAACTCACAGCCAGACATGCCAAGAGAGTCTAAATTGGATGTCTCTATCAGGGTCCTCCCCTCAGGGATTGGGGAACTCCAAGAAAGAGGGGGAGGAAGGAATGTAAGGGTCAGAGGGAAGTGGAGGATACAAGGAGAACACAGCCCACCAAATCAACTGAACAGGATTCATATGGGCTTACAGAGACTGAAGCACCAAATGTGGGGCCTGCATGGGTCTGTACCAGGTCTTCTGTATATATGTTATGGCTGTTAGCTTGGTGTTCTTGTGAGAATCCTGACAGTGGGAGCCAGTGTATTGTTGACCTCTAATCCTTGCTCTTGAGACTCTTTCCTCCTTTTGGATTCCCTTGTCGAGTCTTGATATTAGGGATTTTACGTTGTCTTATTGTATCTTGTTTTGTCTTGTCTGGCTGTTGTCTCTTGGAGACCTGCTCTTCCCGGAAGAGGAAACAGAGCTGGAGTGGACCTGGCAGAGAGGGGAGGTGAGGAGGTATCTAGGAGAGGTGGAGGGAGGGGAATGTATTGTATGATGGGATGGGATTGTATGTGGATGGGATGTATTGTATGAGAGGAGAATCTACTTTCAATATAAAATGTGAAAAGAGATTAGTATTTTTTAGAGGAGGAATAAGGACCCTGCATTTCACCAATACTAACCATAAAAGTTAGGGCTTGCATATTCACAGTTCTTTGCAAGAGAAAGTCTCTGCCTGTGAGCAGCAAGAAGATGTGTGTCCACTTTGCTCACCAGTGTGTCTTTCAACCCAGTCTTAATAAGGAATGGAAACTCCATTACACTTCAATTCAGTCCTATGCAGTGTGCTGGGAATAGCAGATGTTGCATCCAGGATCAGTGGTTGGCCTTTATATATCTCTAAGTGTCCATGACTTACATCTAGTTTCTTGACTTGCCATTTCCCAGGCATTAAGATGCTCTATCTGTATTTCTGCTATTCATTTTATTCTCCTTCTCATGGATTAATGGAAAGTTTTCTTTACTTACCTTCCTAGACACTGAATGAGAGTTACTGGGCATGGCAGCCCTGAGACCATATGGGGTTCTGGGTTCTTGAATACTTAATGAAAGAATTGAGAAAGAATTCACAGTTGATAATAAAAAGCTTAGTCCAAATGAAAAAGAAAAGAAAAGCAGAAAAATATACTGCTCCAGCAAGATTGATCACATGCCAGCAGTTCCTTTTTATGAGTCTATATGGAACAAAAAGCTCTAGGGGCAGGGATTGGGTGAATCCTTATTCTGATTGACATATGGACTGTTAAATAACTTTGCATGATCTGTATGCATTTGAGCCATATTTTCCTTCATTTTAAGTGTATGAATGCCCTGTTATGCATACATATAAAATGGTTAGTAGGGCCTTTTCCTTGATAGGTCACTCCAAAGACAGATTGGTCCACATTGCCCTTGTGCCTATCACAAGCTTTAAGTTACACTTGCTTATCTTTTTATACAAGGGAGTATCTGACCATGGAAAGGAGGTGCTTGCTATTGCTTTATTGGGAAGAAACAGCCAAGGAAAGGTGCTTGCTCTGGTCGCTGGGCTGTCCCCATGCTTTCTTGTCCCAAGGATTTTCTTTAAAAAATGTTCTCTAGGATTTCTAACATCAGGCCAAAGATAAAAAAAGGAAGAAAGGATCTGGAGTGCTGGACCTGGATCTAGACTCTAGGAGACACATTGAGAAGGAAGCATGGATGGGCAAGGTGTACATTTTTAAAGGGTTTCTAGAGCTTGGGATGAAAATTGGTTGGATGAGGTCACATCACATGTCTCTAACAACTTCTTCCCTTCACATAGTTAAGCTCTCCAGTCAGACAAGTTTATCAGTTCTTTCGAGTACTCTTTCTTTATATCTTAAACAATATGGTAAGTGGCAGTGATCAGGGCTAACAGCAGACATGGAAAGGATCACTCCAAATAAAATATTAACTAACAGAGCTCTGCTGTGTAAGTGGCTTGATGCATGGTAAATTGCATTTGCAGTTGGCCAAATGGAAAGTGATGTATGTTGGGCACAAGAATAATAAATACAAAGAGAGATCAATTGAACTGAACTAAAGTGGTAGGGCTTTGAAAGACGACTTAGAGTTATATCTTCCAAACATGGTTAAAAAAAAGGACTCAATTAAAAAGTAAATTGGAAAACTATAAAGTAGCTGACACAAATACAAGGTTAAGTTTATGGAAGTTATAAATGCTAAACAGGTTCCCTCTCCGATTCCAATATCTGCCCACTCTCTGCCTCTCCTTGTGCTTTCCATTTCTTTTTATGAGTATTATTACTCAACAGGAGAACAATCAGTTATATCAAAGCCATTCATCGCAAAGTTTGTGTCAATAATTTTTATTGAAATAGGATGAAAACAGAGGAATTTGTGTCCACAAGCATGAATAAATAGGACCGAAAAGCAAATTATTATGCTATCACAGTACTAGGAGAAGCCTTTGAATTAAAGGAGAAAAAAGAAAAAAAAATCTCTCCCCATGGAGAGAAGAGAATGTGCTTCATTTCAATATCTATTATGGTTATGAAAGGGACAGAGGATTCCATGGCTTTGAACAGCCTTTGTGAAGAGAGCTTTGTGTCGGGCCCTGAGGCTGGTGGTTCAATAAGGGCTTTGGGGTGGATGGAAAAGGGAGGGGCTCTAACTAGGGTGATCATATGCAACCCTTTAGGGGATTTTTATTTTAAATATAGGTTTTTGTGCCCTTGTGGAATATGAGCCTCCTGGGGGGCCGGTCGGGAGGCAGATGACAAATTATCATTCTGATTTCAGGGCTTAGAAATCACAGACTCATTACAGCCTAGTGCCGTGGCGTTTTCTGATTGGAAAGATGTTGAAATTGAGGGAAAGAATGCTGTGGGAAAGGAAATCTCTCTCTCTTCCTTAACCACTCTCCTCTCCCTTCAGGCTCAGATAGACACTATGTCACTAGAAAGTGAATTCTTCTAGAATTCCCAGATATGCAGGGGATGCATGAGCCAGCAGTTGAGATGTGTATTTCTGCATAGTAGTGTGCATATGTGAACAAATTGTGTCTATTTAGTGAATTAGTCACTAATTTTTTAAAAGTAAACAATATAAAACCTATGTCTATTTTTAATGGAAAACATTCAGACTTACAAATGTTAGTAAAATGGACTAGGGAGCAAAGTGAACATAGGATACTGATAAAGAGCAAGCTTCACTTACAAAGTCAATAAATTCTGAACAGCTAATATGCAGCATGGCACTTAAAATTAACAACAATGTATATTTGAGATTTGTTCATGGAACTGATTTTACATGTTCTCAGCGTGTGTACAGTGATAACCATGTGAGGCAGGGGAATCTTCCAATAAGCTTGAGTATGGCAATTAATTATTTCACAATGTTTTTGCATAAAAATCACCATATGTGTCTTAAGTACACTTGTCCTTCCATAGCTGATAAGTCTGTCTGGTGGATTCAAATCAAGTATTGATAGAACATAATGGAGGAAAAAAACGTTGCATCTATGCTGAACATGGAGACTGTTTGGGCCATTTCTCCCTAAACAACTCAACGTAACAACTCTTTACATAGCTTTTTACATTACTTTAGGTATCATAAGCAGTCTCAAGATGATTTAATGTATATTGGGTCATATAAACACTTGCCATTTTGTGTGAGAGACTTGATCATCCGGATGGGATTCCTGGAAGCAATCCCCTGTAGGAATCAAGAGGAGGCTGCTTCTACCATTTTTGTCAATCATGCCTACTTCAACCGAAACAGAAATGAAAGAATATGAGAAGACTCATAAAATTGCACTGCAGCAGCTTCATTTACAAATACTTGGTATGTGCTGCCACATTCTCAGAGCTGGCCTATTTCTTTCATTTACATTTCCTGTCTGGCTCCTGTAGGCTTTTAAAATTGCTACCCCTAATTCAAAAATAGCAATCATAGTCTCTTGCCTGACTTTGAAGATCCCTCTCTGTGAGTTTTTCCCTCCAGCCCCCAGCCCTTCGGTAATGAGCTGTTTGATACCAATGGATGCTTGAAGGCAGTACAGATTCAGATTCAACAGCCATTATCAAATGTGCTCTATGCACCAGTCATTGCATTTTCTCTAAAAGATGCTAAATTTTACCTGGTGTGCTTATGGCTTGATGTTAACTTTGAACACTCATGACTGCCGACAGCATCTGTCAGCCTGCAAAGTCCCCCCAGTGCTAATTCTTATAATAAAAAGTTGTGACCAGACTGGCTGAACTAAATAATCTTCATCTCTTGAATTTAACCCAGGAGGATGAAGCAAGATGCCTTTCCCTAGGTATGCCAAAATTCTCCTGACTTAAGACACTCTGTTAGCAGGGTTGGGTGGCAAAGGTCTCTGAGAGCCATAGTCACTGCTGATAAAAGTGAGATACTAGTAAGGGAAGAGAAGGTTCAGCTGCAGGCAGTCTGTGGATGGCTTTGTGGATTAGACAGTGTTACCTGTGTAGACAGTGGCCCTGCCAAACTTGCACTCTAGGCACGAAGATGGTACTCAACCTGAGGTGATAGGAGATGCTGCATTGTGCACCGATCCCCTGTGCTTTCTCTTGCTTTCCTTTATTCTTTGGTATGAAATCCTGTATTTTACAAATAACATCCTCCCCCACAAAAACCCCATGATCCTACGTGAATAGCATGGTACACATTAGAATAAGGACTTATCTTGAAAGGATAATATGATGGAGGAAGAGATGTGAGGGTGTGGTAAGAAGAATTGAGGAATGAAAGTACAGTGATAATTAAGAACTGCACATACACATGCAAAGATTGGAAAAGGAAGCATTGTCACCAGAAAGATAGTCTAAAATGTAAAACAAAATTAATCATGACAAACTTATCCAAAAAATAGAAATATATTATTCTATTAATGCAAGACACATACACAAGTTTGTATTTTTTGAGTAGCCATATTTACAAAGAAAAGATGATCGAAAATATTTAATTTTGCATTTTATAATTCCAACAAAATCAGCACAAATTACTAATATAATATTTATTTTTTATATATTTTCATGTAAAAATGTATAAAATTGGCATGGACCATATTAGACTTGGACCCTTTCTCACTCTGGACTCAACACCATATTTAAGGGGACCTGAGAGGGGCTAGAGAGATGATTCAGGGTCCAGAGCACTTGCTGCTCATCCAGAGGACCCAGGTTATGTACCCAGCCCCCACATGGTAGTGTACAACCATCTGTCATTTCAGTCAAGGGGACTACTATCTTCTTTTGACCTCTGCAGGCACCAGGTATACCCACGGTACACAGATACAAATGTAGGAAAAACACTTATACAGATAAAATAAGAGAGTCTTAAGAAAAGTAAAGGATATGCTAAACATATGGGATGAGTAGCTACCATATTGGTTGAACCCTTTAGAGGTGGCTGACTTGTGGCATGGAGTCAGGGCTTGTAGAATCTTGAGTAATCAGCATATGTAGCAGCTTTGTAGAGATGGGGGCATTACCTTGAGTGAGTTTGTCCTCCTCAGTTGAAGACAATAGTCTGGTGTGTGTGTGTGTGTGTGTGTGTGTGTGTGTGTGTGTGTGTGTGTCTAAGCCATTCAACCTAGAAAGTGGCTTATATGACACAATACCCACTCATTCACCCATTCATCTCATTTCTCTGGATGCTCATTTTTGCAAACTCAGTTTTAAGATTCAACTGTACCTGCCCAGTCCTAGGCTCTTTTGCCTAGTGTTTATTTTGCCTCAGCATTTCTTCTTCTTTTTTTTTTTTTTTTTGGTTTTTCGAGACAGGGTTTCTCTGTGTAGCTTTGCGCCTTTCCTGGAACTCACTCGGTAGTCCAGGCTGGCCTCGAACTCACAGAGATCCGCCTGGCTCTGCCTCCCGAGTGCTGGGATTAAAGGCGTGCGCCACCACCGCCCGGCCAGCATTTCTTCTTGTTCATCAGTATTTCCTGAAATATGACAGGCAATCAAAATGGAATCAGATTTGGTTATAGGTGATATATTGGCAAACATTTTTCTTTTAATAGTAACATATTTACTGCATGTTAAACCTTAATGTAGTTACTACAGAAAGCAGGTTTCACAGATGCTGTGGCTTTGGAAGATATTAAAGTGGGTATTTAAGTGAACATTTTAATTGAATTCTTGAAAAATATTAAAAGTAAATAGTTGTTTATTACCGTCCTACAGATAGGTTTGATGCTGCAACTCAATCGGGTACCATTCTCTTGTGTGATGTCATTCTTCCCTTGACTTAAGCACTGACAAACTGACAGCTCCATTTATATCTTTGGCTTAAACCTCTCTTGTAGTTTAGGCTCTTATAGCTGACTGACTACTTGACAGTTCCTCTCAGATATCTCACAACTTCCTTAAATTTACTCGGTTCAAAACTGAACTCTTCAGCTCTCTTACTATAAAGCCACTTGTCTGTTCTTAGTCACTTTGCTAATACCTATACTGCACAGGCCAGAAACCTGGAAGCCTGCCTTCCACTGTGTGTCCATATTCCCTAAGCACTAGAAGAAAGGAGGAATGGGATTCTTAGTGCATATAATGGGGACAATAATAAGTATTTTTTAAAACTATTTCTGATCTTAATGGAAATGCTTCTAGTGTTGATTGACATACCTAGTCTTTACTATATCAGGGATGACTTCCTTTTTTTCCCCCCATTTTACTAGATATTTTTTCAGTAGGTTATATTCTGGTGAAAGATTTTTTTTATTTTTATTTTTAAGCATTTAATTTTATTTAAATAGTTGCCATAAGAAAGCATATAAATTTGTTGTGTATAACATTGTGTTCCAAAGCAAATGTACATTGTTGAATAATTAAATGATGCTCAATCACATCTGATACAGTTACCACTTTAGTGATGGGACCACCTAAGCTCTACTCCTGGCATTTTTTAGTAATACAGCATATTATCATTGGTTATAGCCATGGTGTTGTTGATAGATGTCTTAACTACTCCTCTTATCTGTCATTTTCTATACATTGCCACCATCTCCCTTTCCCAGATTTCCGCCACCCTAGCCTGTGTTAACTAATATTCTATTCTACTACTATGAGAGGAATATTTTATATTCCATCTATAATTGATTTCATGTAGTACTTGTCATTCTGTGCCTGGCTTATTTCACTTAACAGTGTCTTTAGGGCCTATCCATTGTTCCAAATGATAGGATATTTTTTCTTTTTTAAAAATACCAAATAGACAGACAGACAGACAGACAGACAGACACACACACACACACACACACACACAGATATTACACAGAGCACACAGATATTACACTTTAGCCATTTATCTGCTGGTGAACCTTTAGATTGTATAGCTTATGAATTATGCTGACAAGAGTGTTGATATTTATTCGACATACCTAGTAGTTCCTTTTTTGCAGTTTTTTAAAGAATAAAATTGTTTTTTTTAAAAAAATAAGATTATTTTTGTTTTATGAGTATGTGTATTTTGTCTGCTTGCCTGCCCCAAAAGCATACCGGTGCCTGCAGAGCCAGAATGGGCATTGAATCTCCTGGAATTAGAGTTAAAGACAGTTGCAAGTTGCCATGTGGATGCTGGGAACTGAACCTGGGTCCTCTTCAGGAACAGCAAATGCTCTTAACCAGAGAGAATCTCTCCAGCCCAAGAATAGAATTATTCATTTGAGTTCTGTATGTATTTTCGATATTAACCTGTTTCAAATGTATGATTTGCAAACATTTTCTCTGGTTTTGTAGGTTCTCTTTCATTATGTTGACTGTTTACTTTGCCGTGCAGAAAGTGATGGTTGGACAAAGCCCCATTTGCTTAATTTTGCCTTTGTTGCTTGTGCTGTGAGACCATCACTGCAGAGATTTTTCTACCATGTTTTCTTCTAGTAGTTTTGTAGTTTGCATTCTTTTGGGTACTTAAGCAATTTGAGTTTATTAACACATTTGGTATGAAGTAATGTTCTAAGTTCAGTCTTTTACATACAGATACTTAGCTTTCCCTACACCACCTATTAAAGACACAGTTCCTTCCTGATGTGTATTCTTGCTACTGTTATGAAAGATTAGTTGGCTATGGAAGCATGAATCTGTTTCTAGGCTCCCTACTGTACTGGCCTTAAAGTGTCTGTTTTATGCTGATTCCCACGGTGTTTGACTTTGCTGTATATTTTGAAATCAGATAGTATTATGCTACCAGCTTTGTTCTTTTACTTCAAAATTGCCCTGGATATTTTAGACTTTCATCATTTCTTATGCATTTTAGGATTTTTTTTCTACATATGTGGAAAATGCCATTGGAATTTTGATGAGGAGAACTGCCTCATTTTAGGCACAATTCATTTCCTTGCAACTTCTTACTTTTGGTTCTATTTGATAAGTTAGTATGTTTCAGGCCCATGATTTTATCTGGGACCCTGCTGAATATATCTGTTCTCCAGATTCCCCAAACAGTCCTATGTGCACTTGACTTTCAGCCACTTCATCATAATGTGTTCTTCTCAGGACCTCCTCCAGGTGCTGATGTCTTCTTAGGCTTGTGGATGGATAGCTCTATGGATCTGCTTATTTTCCTTCCAAGAAAGAATATATGTAATTTTTTAGGGTCCCAAAATCTTCACAGAAATACAATGAATAGTCCCTTGAGAATATGAAGTTAATTTGAAGATGGTATTGATCATAGTGGGTGAGATCCTGAAGCAGAGGGTATGATATTCAAGCTTTCCAGGGATTCTTGGAAAAGATCTAATTCTCAAATTCAATCTTCAAACTTTAGAATCATGAAAATAAATGATATTCTCGACAAAGCATAAATACTGAGATATGAGTATGTTTTAAAGAAGTTGCTATAAGAGATTTTGGAATGTTCATAGCCTCAAAAAATCCATGAAGCAAAATGAAGAAATGGCTCCAAAATTTGACAGAGGTAAAATATGACTTGCTTATGGGCATTAGTGGCAGAGCTGTTGAACAAACCTACAAGGTTCTTACCTTTAAACCGTATGAATGACTTGTTTTTGACAATCACAACACTGTAATTTCTGTTTGGTTTTATTGCCATGTCAACAAATTTCTCTCTGGAGTGAATAAATAGGCGACTTTCGGAATCTCAAAGGCTTCTTTTGGAACAACTGGAAGCAGAAAGAAAAGATTATAAACTTTCATCTTTATCTCAGGGTGTTTATCATTGACTGTCCCCGTAGCTAACTTCTTCTCAACATTTGTTTCTTTCCTGAGATGGGTTTGTTTCCTTACTACATTCCATGGATATGGCAGGAGTTGGTCCCGAGACAGTGCTGGGATCTATAACTGTTCACTGGGCAAATGGCCTTTCTGACAAGGTCTATGTTTTCAGTGCCCCTGTTTTCATCCTTTTTAGTACAATACAAACTCTGGTGTAAATGGGGAAGTTTCTGGGGGAGCCGCTCTAATTGAAGGCACTCTTCTCACCACCCACTTCTTCCTTCCTCGTAGTTGGAATGAGATTAGGTCCTAGGTGACCCTTTGGGAGAAAATCCTTTAGTGGAAGACAGATAAGACCAAAAAAGTGTTATCCCAGAACCATGGAACATTAACTTAGTTCTGGGTTATCTAGCTCTGCAAGGCTTCTTAAGAGGTAAACATATTTATCTGTTTCAATCCACATCATTTTGGCTTTTTTATTATTTGCTTTTTTATGTGTCTTTGACTATGCTCAGGTACTTTCTGCCATTTTTTTTTTCTTTTCTGTCTCTGAAATCTACCTCAGCATTGTTTAAAACCCAGCTAATGTGTTTGGAACAACAGCTGCTTTGAGGAATGCCTGTCACGCAAGCGTGAAAAGCTGAGATTAGCTTCCAGCATACCTAGAAAAAACTAGCGTGCTGATACAGTACAAATTTGGAACCCCAGTGCTGAGGAGGTGGGGCTGGGCAGATATCTGAGGCTTATTGGCCAGCTAGCCTATCCTAACTGGGGAACCCCAAGTCACAGGAGAAATATTATATCAAACAATAAGATAGATGGATCTTGAGAAATGACACACAAAGTTGACCTCTAGCATCTATCTGCATGTGAATATGTGCACCCATTGGAACACACAAGCACACACATGCATACACACAAATATAGCTCATAACTTGTAATATGAATAGGTAACATTTTTGAACTGCTTCCCAGGGCTAGACTTTGTGCTCTATGTCTGATGATAGAGAAAATTGGACAGAAGTGAGGCTGGCCATTCTCCAATTCTAATCAACTTCTAGGTGGCACTGTGGTCAGTGTATAAAATGTACTTGGAGCACTACAAATTTAGTATGCCCAGTCTTTCCTGGTTAGTCCATCTGGAGTCTAGACATATATATGCAGCAGAGGTCCCACCTTATCCAGGATCCCCTGTTTCTCCTTGGTGAAAAGAACTGATAATGCTCATGCTTGCAATCACAGGCCTTACTGGGTAGATCATGAGAGGTGGATTTGGAATAGAGAGCATGTACTCAAAATCTCCTCACATGCTGAATGCTGACTGTTCATTTATTGCACAAAGACTTTATGAGACAGCAGGCTAAAGCATTGCACATGGGAAGATGAGATGCAATCTACCTTACAAGCTAATCTCAGGAGTCTCTTCTGTATGCAATTTAAGAAAGGGGGAAAAAACCTGTAATTGTTGTAATTACAGTAGGAAGAATAGGACATCAGGCAGGAACCAGGCAAGTTGGGAAGGAGAGTTGTGTCTACTTACTGATTATCTCTTGGAAGAGTGAAAATAAATTAGTGTTCTGTCAAGACTTGAAGATTTGATATTTATATGTGTATCTCTTGGTTAAGAAGCAATAGTGATAACAATAATAGTAAGATGATATTAAGGAAACTATTCCTTGAATGCTCATATTTCCCCCCAGATTCCTAACCTCATTCTTACTAACGCTCTTCTCAACCCTGCAAGGTTTTATTATTATGCATGTGTTTATTTTCTGTGATGCTTTAACCAACAAAACAAACCAAAAAAATAACAAACAACAGACTTGGTAGCTTGAAACAACAGAAATGCATTTTCAGGTAGTTCTTATCAAGTCTGAAGTCAAAGTGTCTATAAGCCTACCCTTACTCTGAAGACTCCAGGGGAGAATCTCTTCCCTGCCTTTTCCAGCATCTGAATGATCTAAGAGTTCTTTGGCTTGTGTTCACTCACACCACACTGTGCTCTGAGTCACACTGACTTCTCTGTGTGTTCCCAATCTCTCTTTCCCCACTTCCTCAGAAATCCAGGGCATGCTATGTAAGCCCTCCATCACTAAGCTATGTCCTCAGCTCCTTTATTTCCCTTTTATGAGGATATATAAAATTGTGTCTATAAGCTACTCAATATCCAAGAGAAGTTCTTCCTTAATTAATTAATTAATTTTTTGATTTTTTGAGACAGGGTTTCTCTGTGTAGTTTTGGTGTCTGTCCTGGATCTCACTCTGTAGACCAGGCTGGCCTTGAACTCACAGAGATCCGCCTGCCTCTGCCTCCCAAGTGCTGGGATTAAAGGCGTGCGCCACCACCGCCTGGCTGGTTCTCCCTTAATTTAATCACATCCTTGGCCACATAAGATAACACATGCTCTTTTCACTTATGAACTAATATCCACAGATACCAGAGTTCAGTACGTGCACATATCCTTTAAGAATAATCATGCAAGTCACTACAATTTACACTTTACGGGAGTGGAAATAATATCTCAGAGGAGTTCATTTACTGGCCTGAGGCGACACAATTAGCAAAAGGACAGCCTGCTACTAGAAAACATGTCTCTCTTCAGAGTCTATACTCTTTCCACTAAATTTGTCACAGTCTTGCTTAATACCAAATTTATTACTAGGATTTCAAGTTAGAAGAGAATGCCATATTTAAAAGCAGAGAACTAAAGTTCACTGTAACAGCATACATTTTTGAAGGATTATATAAGCCTCAGAAGGGTTATGTAAAAGGCAGGCTCTCCAAATATCACCTTATGTGAAAAGCTATATGAGTTAAGCGTCCCGTTATACACCACTCTCAAATTCAGAGAGCTGGGTGAACGTCCGGAAGCCTTTGAAAAGGGAAGAATAAAGTGACGATCACAGGAGAAAGGACTTCTGAAAATGTTGTACGTTCGTCTAGATCATTTTCTGTGTGTAGTATATATGTATACAGATGGAGTGGAATTATAGCTAAAGCTATATGTAATATCTAATATACAATTATGGTATGTTTTTGTGCTGGTTACCCAGTGCCAGAAAAACAGTCTTGTGTAGATGACATGATATAGTTGGTAGAGAATATTTTGAGATGCTGTAAGCCTCTCTTGTGCTATAGATGTTACCTTATTTAATTTCCTCTATCAAATTTATAGTCATCCAATAATGTACACAGTCATACATAAAAGGCAACAATGCAGGGCTTGTCATTTGCCCATCAGGAGGTGGATAGGCTTGCTCACTCATTGAATGGTGGAGTTCCAGGCTTCGGCAGCATCAGATTCCACAATGTGGCTGAACAAAATGACAACTATAACATACACGGTGTTCATGGCCACCCCCAACACACAGAACATGCACACCCACTTCACAACTGCATATGCTCTAATGTATCTTTGAGGCTTCTGGGTGGTATAGATCCTGAACAGGAATAAACAATAGTGAGCTCCGTGTAGTGATACCTCAGTCTGTAAGGGGAAAGGAAGCCAGAGGCAATTGATCCATCTTCTAATTTAACAGCTGTAGCAGTCTTGAATTGTGTGCTAATAAGTTTCAAAGCGAGGGGGATAAAATTTCTCTGTCATGTTACTCACAGAAGAGAATATAAATCTTAAGCAATAGGTTTGGATATTCCTCACTTTTATTTCAATTATTTTGTGAATACAATCCAACTGAATTTTTTTTTCAGTTTTGTTGCTTTTGTTTTGAGACAAGGTGTCACATTGTAACCCAGGCTTATGTGGAACTCTCCACATAAGCCTGAGATGTCCTTGAGCTCACAGCAATCCTCTTGTTCCAACCTTCCAGCTGCTGGAATTGTAAGCATGAGCTACTGTACTCAGACAACTCATTTGGTTTTACTCAATTTTTTCTTGAGTCTTTTGTCCTATTTACTTTATCTACAGGGAGGGATAATCAGGATCAAGCTTTGGCATGGGGACTAAATTTTCTGGAGGTGTAGGTACTGGGAGTGTGAGTTGGAAGAGGACCATATATTGACTTGGGTTGCCATATTTCTTCAGAAGAAGATGTCACTCTTTTCTGAGAGGATTCTGGTACAAAGGGATCTATCCTGTGCCTCCAAAGTAGTGCACAGGGCCCAGAGTAGCATCATTTCCCCTTTCTCACGAGTATCATGTTTCTCTTTCCTGGTGTGATCAACGTGTGCTCAGCACATACATGCTAGATGAATTGAGCCTTGTATTGATGTTTATTCTCGTTGAGCAGCATGAGTCTAGGGCAAAGAAAGCACACATTATATGTTTGCTAAAGGAGCTGTTGAGTTAAGCAGAAAAGTATAGTTTAGAGAGAACAGTATGTAGAGGAAACTATTTAGGAAAAATGGACAGTATGTGATGCTGGCAGGAGCTGTGGGCACTGGCATGACTAGGGCACCATGGAGATGCTGAGGTTCTTGTGGCATTCCACACAGTTAAGTTGGCATTCTCCAGGGAAGGGACATTCAAGTGGAGACAAAGATGAGCTAGGCATCAAGGAGTAAACAGCTTAATTTTACTGGAAATATATGGGATAACCTTGTCTAGGGAGGAGGTTGATGTTGCCCATGCAGATACAGCAAAAGTAATCTGAAAAAGATTCGTGATGGATATATGTAAAAAAGAACACACAATCTGAGCTTTGAGGCTCTTAAAAATAGAGTGCCAGAATAAAGTTTACTCATTGCATCTCAGCCAGGTAGCTGAGAATACACGGACCAGACTTGCTAATAGTTATTTCTATGTTGTCAAGTTCTGGACTAAGAACATCAGTTCCATGATTCTATAGGGATGAGTCAGTTTAGGAAGCCCTGTGGCACCTTCACCTCCTGACCCCTTGATTCAGGTGAATGTCTGAACGGCTGCTTCTTTGTTGCCAAGGTACTTTTCTTGGGGACTGTATCAGTTAGATGACTAGTGATAAATGGTTGGGAGAAGATGCTCAGACTGAAGTTTCGCATGTGAGCCTTTCTGTAACCCGCCATCTCTGTCAGCTTGCTGATATTTTCAGCATGTGGGCAAATAATACTGAGGCTTGATGATATAAAGACTTGAAGAAGTCTTTCCTCCAAGTGAGTACCTTCTTTGTGTTAAAAGCTCTCTTTGGAGTCTATGCGCTGATTCTTATGAGGCCTCCATTTCTCAAAATAATTTGTACAAAGTTCTTTATATCAGGCTTCAGAGTATCTGACAATTGTATTCATAGTTGGGCCTCAAGACTAATTTAGTAAACTTGCATTGATCCCTTTCAATTACTTGCTTCCCATCCCTTATCACCTGGCACCAGCAATGTCATTTAATTTGTGCATCCAATCTCTCTCCAATAATTCTTGTCCCTTGAAAGGCTCAACTCTAGACCATCCAGCAGAAGATTTTGTCCAGTGGCCACTAAGGTTCCATTATGAAAACGGCCACATTAACAAGAAGGACCAAACAGATAAATACCAACATTTGTGATGTAGTGCTGGGCTACATCATAATCAGAAATGAGGATTAGAAATGGGATGAGAGTGGTAGAAAAATCAATTCAGAAAATTACCTGAGGATAATTTGAGGGGAACTTATCAGTTTAAGAATTGGATTCTGTCTGGGTTGTTCTGCCTATGGAAGAATTTGATCCAAGCTAAATGGAGCAAATCCCCAGAATACCAGCCGACACTTTTCACATCTTATTCTTAATCCTTAAATCAATGATTGATAAGGACATCCTGATCAAATGAGAGACTCTTGCTCCACCCCCTCAGAAAAAGTCAATTACCTCTTAAGCTATACAGCAAGCTAAGGCAATGGGCACTAGTTTATAAAATGGGATTGAAAAGAATGCTCAGTTTGTTTTTCTAATTTGCTACAATTGCCTCGGAGTTAGAAGTTGCTTCTTGGCAGAGAGAAAGGGCTGAAAAGAAAGCCTAAGGTTTGTTTCTAGAAATTGTATAAGAAACAAAAGGAAGCTATTTTCAGAGACCAGAGTGAATTTGCCAGCAATTACATTTTGCAAAAAGTAAATAAATAAAATAAAATAAATAATGCATTCTGTTTTCAAAGTCCCTGACAAAGCAGGATGGAGAAAAAAAATCAACTTTATTTTTTCCTTTGGTTTTAGGGTGGCAAGTTTCATGACAGAAATAAAGTGAGTCTGTGTTCTCTAAGTAATTTATTAGTGCGTCTTGGCACAGCAGCACTAATGGGCTTGCTGCCAGGTGTTCCGAGTTGCAGTTTGTCATGTCTGACTCTTTAGTTCTTTCGAGCAATTGAAGAAATGGCCTTCTGCAGACTGTCAGTGACAGATTCTAGCGCACTCACATAGATAAAGCTCAATTAGCTCCTGGAAAAAACATCTTTTAAAAATGCAATGAGCTGCACCATGAAAGATAGGTAGATGATGTCACCCGAAACAAAATAAAATGTCACCACTGAGGGAAGGACGTGTCCACAATGAACAAGTGTGTTGTTGCCTTATCGGATAGTTCTCCCTTCTTAAAACAAAGGGTGGTCATTATTAATTACTTCAAGTGTTAGGAAGATCTTTGCTCTAGGAGCTTGGTATGGTCAGAAATTCTGAAGAGTTAGCATGTCATTCCTGCATCCATTTACTCATCCATCCATCTGTCCACCTATCCATTGATGACTAAGGACCATGCTCCATAAACTGCAAGCCATCCGAGCTTAGAATAGAGTTACCAAAGTAGCTTCTTGAGCTAGCCATGTAGCTTACTTGGTAGAGTGTTTATCTGGCACACAGAGGTCCTGGCTTTAATCCAGAGCACCATCTAAAACATGCATGGTGATGCGCACCTGTAATCCCAGCTCTCAGGAGGTGGAGGTAGAAGGATCAGAAGTTCAAGGTAATCCACAACTACATAGTAAGTTCAAGGCCAGCCTGGAAACATGAGACCCTGCCTCAGACCAAAACCAAACCAGAACAAGTAACAACAACAACAACAACAAAACTAAACTTGTGCTGCTCAATTCATGTTTAAATAAATGTTGAGGTTCCATTTTAAAAACCAAGGCATATCACACACAAGAAAACCCAGGCTTTGATATCTCCTACTATACGGAAACATGTGACAAAGTGGATATCTATTTCTTTAGCATAAAACTTGACCCACAATGCTAACTAAATACCAGCTGCACTCTGACAGAAGGTGTGGCTTGCTGTGCCCATCCCAGAAACCCGTGGACTGGCCTCATTTACTTGTCTCATCCTAGTCTGAACAGGACCCAGGTTTGAATGCACAGAACTCTTCTCTCACAGGGATTCAGAGGGCTTCCTGCAATAAAATGACTTAAGTTTTTTACTAAAATTCAATAATCCTGGGTCTTGCTGGGTATGGCGGTATATGACTTTAGTCCCAGTACTAAGGAGGCAGAGGCAGACAGGTGTCTGGGACTTCAATGCTACATAGTGAGTCACAGGACAGCTTGGGCTACTAGTGAGACTCTATCTCAAACAACAACAGTAACAGCAACAACAACGGCAACAAAATATCCTAGGTCCTAGTCTTAACCAAAATAAATTCATGGCTGTAAAACATGCTTACTCTTATGCAAATGAAACTGGGACTACTGGTCTCAAAGATCAAATAGAATCATAGTCTTTAAGAACAGATGTCCATCTGGAGATCAGAAGTAAGACTCTATTGTTAGGATGGGATATAGGAATAGGTTGTTTTTTCTAATCATTTTACCTTACTCTTAATGGCTGTCCCCTCCCCCCCCCCCCCTTGAAAAATATCAGCTAACCGAAATTACTCTACTGAGAAAAACTTAAATGACTTACTGTCTGTCGCTGGCTTAGGCCAAAATTTCAATTTGGAGATAAAATCCACTACATTTTATGAACTAATTCGTTCTCTGCGCGAGTGTTGAACTTGATAGCTCTATTTGTTCCTGGCACTGCTGAATCATAATTACAGGAAATGGTCTACAGCTAGAATTCAGTTGGCACAAAGCCTAAATGGATTAATAACAAGGCTGTATTCCTTCCCTCCCTTCCCCCAGGCGATCTTCTTCGGCTCCTGACAGGCCTTTGCCAGGAAGAGTCTGTAATCTATTATGATAAGAGCAGTATAATCCCTCACCTTTGTGTGGGTGTCTGAAGAGTTTTCAAAGTGTGCTCTCAGCTATGGCATGGCCTTTCATGCAGCCCACTGGATGAGATGGGGACAGATAAAGAAATGAAGCCCAGTTTATCTTTTAAGATGGTTGAAGAGTGAAAAGCTGGTCCTGGGCTTTAGAAATGGAAGTTTGCTTTTGTTCTTTTACATGAAGCCCAAATTAATTAATTCATTAATTAAAAGTCCAAATTTATAATGCAAGCTTTGTTACCTATTAAAATATCCTCATAGACTTATTCCAAGTAGATGCTACATCTTGTATAAATAAAGCATTAAGGATCACTGGAGTCTCTTGTAGTCTCTTAGAAGCTGGTACAGTGGCTCCTATTCACAGATAGAATCCAGAATCATGTGAATGTCTTCATTGCATTCTTAGGGAGTAGCTCAGTTTGCACTGTTGACTTGAGGCCATAAGCCCTTTTTGGATAAGGTGGGTTTTTAATTTCTCATTTCTAGGCAAGTATCTGAAAAAAAAAAAAACCCAACCCAATAACTGTGAAACTATGACAAATTCTAGGAGATGTCATCATTCATCTTTCATTTTTTTTTATTCTTCTCTCATACGTTATACCATGACCAACGTCCTTCTTCCACCATTCACCATTTATCTTTCGTCTCCTACCATTCCAGAGGTGCAATTCTCTTGAAACCTTGCCTTGACTGATTGGAATCCTCAGAAGCTCTAGTTGCCCTTCTCTGGGCTTTAGGGATGTTACCATCTCAAAAATATGTATTTGACACCTTAGTGTTTGAGTTAATTGTTACAATTGGGAAAAAAATAACCAAGGAAGCCCCAAAGGACAGTAATCACAAAGCTTTTACTTGAAAACTGCCCAATTGGCTGACTTTGTAGACTGTAAAAACAGGTCGAATTATATCTGCATCTCCGTTTCCTGGACAAACATGACCCTTGTACCTCTGTTTAAAACTTGAGGGATACCCCAACAATTAAAAATAAAAGGCACAGGTGTCTCTGGAGATACAAATTTGCCATTTCAGCAGAGTCAGGAGGATGGCACATTCAAGTCCTGTGTAGACTGAAGAAGCAAGTTCAAGGCCAGCCTGGGAAATTTAGTGAGCCTGTTTCAAAATTCAAAAAAAAAAAAAAAAAAAAGGAGACTGGGGGCATTTGCCTAGAAGTATGACACTCTGAGTTCAGTCCCCTGGGAGAGAGAAAGGGAGGGAAGGTAGAAAGGGAGGGAGGAGGTATGGTTTTATTAGTTTTGGAGTCAGTTCTGCACAATACCTTACTTAATTGCCAGTCACCATCTTTTTGACTTTCAGAAAAGTTAAGTAAACTTAATTTTGTATTTGTGAAATGATTTTGTGATCGGATATCTTTTCAAATATTAAGACATTGTTGACTAACATGGTTATTGTTCTAGGAGTCAGGTTGTAAATGTCCAATAACATCTTAACTAAAATTGTTTCCCAAAAGTAGCAGGGTGAGTAGAACACTGAGAAAGAAAACTAAATGGTCTGGAAGGGAGTAGGTCAAGTTCTGATGCCTGTCAGAGGACCGAGTTTCAGGGTAGCCACAACACTAATGGCATGAAGGATTGCAGGATGGGGCTAGAAATCAAGCAGAAAGGGAGCCAGTGAAAGGAGGGCATGCTGCTTGGTCTGTACAAGGGGCAGATGTGGTAGAAATAACAAAGAGGGTGTATTGAAATTGATCTGAACTCGCCCCTGTCTCTGAACACCCACTACCACTACTTCCTGGGGATTCCATTTCCTCAGCTGTGAAATTCACACATTTAGAAAGACTAAGTGTTGGGAGAATCAGAAACAGCACCTGCTACACTGTGGATATCCCATAATGGTATAGTTGTTTCTTAACTTTATTCTTCAGTGGGCCTACTTCATCAGAGAACAAAGAGACATTAGCATCACTGGAAGCTCATAGTTCCTGCTTTGGTTCTAAAGATAATCACCGTAGTTCCTTTGCTGTAGTAGAGTTTAGCACAGCAGAATGAAGGACAGGAATAGAATTGTGTACAGGCTTTGATGAATATGAAGATACCCCAATGCTTAAGATGATAGCTAACATGTAAGTGCTTGCTTTGTGCCCCAAATCATCTAATGAGGTTATATGCATTAATTTATTTAATCCTGATAACAATCCTTGACCAATTTGTAGAGGAAGAAACTGAGGCCCAGAGAGGTTTCTCACATTTGTTCAAGGTCAGGTGGCAGATGTGTGTTGCAAACTAGATAGCTCACCTCTGTAGCCTGTTCTCTCATCTGTCTTTGGTATGAAAGGCGTTTTAACCAAAGGAAGCCCATGCTTTGCTCTGTTAGTGCTCTGGCTGAATTGCTGGAGTCAGCAAACTTTTTGCCGGAGAAAGCTGTTCTGTGGATGTCAAGAGGAAAATGAGGTTATAGATCTCTTCCTGTCTGGGGTGTATATTTATTGTACAGTAAGATGTATTCTAAATTATTCACTTTTTATATTTTATGGAAATTTTAGCTTCTGTAAATCTGACTTAGGTTTCAGTTAGAGTTATGTGTAATAAAATTCTTATAAAATCCATTTAAGAGATTAATGCTAGATGTATTATAGAAAAATTAATTCTGGGCCTTTTATTTTCTCAAGTTTCTAGGACCTTCTAGTTTTATTGCAGAGATTATCTTGGTGGTGGAATCTTTCTTTCACATCTCTTGGGTACTGTAAGAGCAGCTGAGAAGCTTCCTTTCTGGTTCTATGGACACAGAGGTTTCTCTTGGAAGAGATCAGTAAGTTCTCAGGATTGGTTTCTTAATAAGATTTTTATTAGAATGTTTTCTTCTTAGGCTTCAAGTGAAAGTCTCTACCACTTCTTGGCTAGGGAAAGTCACAAAAGCAGTGAGCCTCAGTTTTATCAGCTGAAAAGTCAGGATGCGATATTTTATCTCACAAGTGGTTATTCAAATTAAATAAATACCAGTTGGATCTTATAAGACACAAACAGGTTCGTGTGGAGAAGCAGATCAAACCAATGAGTCAGAATGTTACAGTATCATGTGTGGGTCAACGGATCTAACTAACACAAGGAGACTCTGATTGAAGGGACAGCTTCTGGCACTTAGTGTTACCAGCTCATTCATCAAAAGGAAAATATTCAAAGGCTAGGGATATGACTGCAGTGTGAGGACCAACCATAGTTCTAATTTCCAGCATCCAAGCACATGCTAGGCAGCTAGGTGTGGTGGCCTGTCTGTAATTCCAGGGCTTAGGAGCGGGGGCCATAGCTAAACTTACCAAATCAGCCAGCTCTGGGCTCAGGTCAGAGACACTGTCTGGATGGATATATATATGGTGGAGAGGATCAAGAAGACACATGACATAAACTGCTGGCTTTCACTTGCATGTCTGTGCATTTGTTTTATTGAGCATGAGCTGTACTCTCCCTCTACATGAGGCATTATATTAGGTACTGTGATTCACAGATGGCCAAGGCATAGCTTCCCACTCCCCATGAAAGTTTTTAGAACCACACGGTGAGTGTCCCATGAGAGTTGGTCTCTAGTGTGGTCTTTTACTAGAAGAGCTGGCTGTCTCTGTGATAGTTGGAAACCTGTTGAGATGTAAAGAAGAGTATGTATTCCCTCAGGACACATGACATGTAGTGACAAAGGCCTTTAAGCAAAGGGCCAGTTTCATTGATAAGATATCTTGGATTACTGGTCATATACAAATGCACTGGGAGAAACAGAGAAAACCTGCCAGGGCAAGCAGGGTTAGTGAATGCTGGGTATAGAGGTTCATGTCTATAATCCCAGTACTGGGGAGACTGAAGTAGGAGAATCATGAGTTTGAGGCTATACTGGTCTGTATGACATGTTATGTCTCACAAACAAAGAAAAAATTTAAACAACCCTCCTCAAAAAGTGATGAGTGAAGAGCTATCTAGTCTGATGTTGGGGTTAGAGCTAAAGCCTTAGACTCAGACCTAGAGTCAAATACAAGTTTTGCCTTTTACTAAGATTATACAATTGAAGAGTTATTTTTCTTTCATGATATAGTTTTCAATTTGTGAAGCAAAAGGGCCAAGGGAGAAGATTGACACAAGGGAATTCTGCCCTTTTGTTATTTGAAAAACTTATTATTAAAATTTTTAGGGTTGGAGGAGTCATATCTTCCTGTTTTCTCTGACAGCTTAGGTCAAAAGTGGTTCCCTCAGGATCTAAAGAGTATGTTCTGTCTGTATTCCTCTCTGTATTCCCGCCTTACCATGTCTGTAACATGGTAGACAGTCAATGACTGTGCGATGAGTGTGGAATAACTATACATAAAAGAAATACAGAATATCATATTTTAAGCTTTCCCACACTCTATTTAACCTTAAATCCATCTCTGTGACTTTTTTCATTGTGGAGAATAAGGATCTTCTTTAATGAAGCTGATTTCTTTCCCTCGATCAGGGTCACACTTGCCCATATCAAGTACCAACTCTGCCAATTAATATCTGTCCAGGATCCCCACCCCCCTTATCTCTCACCTCTTTATATCCAATACAGTGCAATAGACAGTTGTACACACAGAAGATGCTCAACCCATGTTCACCGAATAAGTGAAAATTACTCTTTGATTTTGGGGGGGGGGCGGGATTTGCCAAAGGATCTTTTGAAATCATCTGTCCCTGGGTACATGGAACATCAAAATTTCCAACTGTTAGCACTTTGCACAAACATAGTCTTACCTGGATACTCTGTGAAATGTAAACATTTAACTCTTCTAGTTAGGTGAGAACGGAGGAGTGAGGGCCTGAAGCTCTACATGTTTACTTCTGGCTTGAACCCATGTTAGAGGTGAAATTTCTATGCAGTACACTTGTCTTTAGGTACATCAAAATAGTGCATGAAAATTACTAACCACAAACTTTGAGGCTCATACACTTTTAATTAAGAAAGCTTGACTTTCTGAGTCTTCTTTTTGTTTTGGGAGTTGCTCATATTGTCCACATTCACTGCTGCCAGTGGATAGACTTTCTATTTTGGTCAGCTTCCACAGGAAGTTTAACAATCAAGCACAATCAAACCCTTCTCTTACTTGAGAAAGGTTGGCAGGGCAACGGGGTTGAGCCATTCTCCTGGGGTCACAGAAAACAAGCAAATAGTGATAAATGCATTCATACATGAGAAAGATGAGCCTCCCCGACAGTCTCAGGCGCATGTTGATGAAGCAACACAAAGCATTCTGCATACATTGTTTCCTCAGTGCTCAAAGATACAAAGCTTCATCAGACCTCCCCTACTAAGCCGCCAGTGGCTACATGACATGAATTTGGAATTTCCGGTTTCTAGGCCTGACCCCTCCTACCTCCAGTCTCTCATTTGTTTCCTTGCATTTTGCTCTTTGTTGGGATGCTTGATGAGTACCTGCAATTTTGTGTCATACTTACAAGAGCCTGGCTTACTGCTATGGAGTTATAACAATAGCAGCTAACAGTCATTGAAATCCCACTCCCAGAAGGCTAAGCGTGGCATGTCTGCTGGATGCACTGGATGTCTTTCTTCAACTCCTGCCGGTTGAAAGTGCATTGGCTATAGTGCATCAAAAGATAACTTATGATGAGAAAAGCAACCTCTTTCCATGCCCACAGCAGCGCTTCCACAAGCCTCCAGTCTCGCAGCTCCATGCTGCAGCAGGAATCCTTGTCCTCACTTCAAAAAGCGACAGAAAAACCAAACCAAACCAAAACAACTACAATAACAAAACAAAAACTAAAGAGAAGCAAGAGTAATGCCCAAACCTCACAGCCCTCTCATTTCCAGACTTGTTCCTATAGTTCATTTAACTTATTCATACAGATTTTTCTTAGGAGAGAGTTCTTCCTCTTCTACAACCTGGATTCTATTTCTGCTTATTTTTTTCAGATCTGGACTTTTGCTTGCCAATATACTTAAAAGATATATATCTTTTATACTGAAAGATTTTTAAAAATTATGTGTGTATCTGTTATATATTGGCATTTAGGTACATGCGGGTGGCCAAGGTGCAGAAGAGCTGTCAGATCCCCTGGAGCTGGAGTGATAGGTGATTTGAGATGCCTGCTATGGGTGTTGGGAACCAAACTCAGGTCCTCTGCAAGAGAAGTATGAGGTTGTAACTGGACATCTCTCCAGCCCCTCAATATAATTTTTTTATAGTTTAAATTCAACCATCTTCTTTGTATGCTCTCTCCCTCTCCTTCTCCCTCCCTCCCTCCCTCCCTCTCTCCCTCTCACCCTCTCTGTCTCTCTCTGTCTCTGTCTCTCTCTATCTCTCTGTCTCTCTCTGTCTCTGTCTCTCTGTCTCTCTCTGTCTCTCTGTCTCTGTCTCTCTCTGTCTCTCTGTCTCTGTCTCTGTCTCTGTCTCTCTCTCACACACACACACACACACACACACACATACACACAGTACACCTATTGGCTGTGCAACCCAAAGTACTAGTCCAACTTTATGTATGATTTTTGTAGAACTTCTTAATAGAAACATTTTCCTATATTAACTCCATCTTTTCTGGGCTTAGCAGTCCCTGACATACATCATGTAAAGAGATCTCCCTACAATATTAGACAAGGTTCTCTAGAGAAAAGCCAATCAAAGACCATATAATTATAAAAGGAGGTTTATTGGATTGGCTTATATTTTAGGTACTAAATAGTTCAATAATAGCTGTCTGTTTACAGGAAAGGTAGGCAAAGAACAAAGTCGCTGCTTTATCCCAGGAGCTGGATGCCCCAGAATGGGGTGGGAAGGAACTGGAAGGCAATCATTCAGTCTTAACCCCATGCTGAAGGTCTGAAAGCTGAAGATGCTCGGGTCTGGTGTTCATAGAAAGTGGCAGAAGCAATGGGTGCACTCCTCCAGGAAGAGTGGACATGGCCTGCCTGGGTGGACTTTGCTTGCATTGGTGGACATGGCCTGGACTGGTAGACTTTGCTTGCATTGGCGGACATGGCCTGCCCCGGTGGACTTGGCTTGCATTGGTGGACATGGCCTGCCCTGGTGGACTTTGCTTGCATTGGTGGATATGGCCTGGACTGGTGTAGACTTGGCTTGCCTTGGTGGACATGGCCTGCCTGGGTGGATTTTGCTTGCCTTGGTGGACATGGCCTGCCCTGGTGGACTTTTCTTGCACTGGTGGACATGTCCTGCCCTGGTGGACTTGGCTTGCATTGGTGGACATGGCCTGGACTGGTGGACCTAGCCTTTTGCTGCTTTTATTCTATTTGGGCCTCCAGCCTGTTGGATGGTGCTTCCCACATCAGTGTCATTCTCTCTCATTTGTTATCTGACATGTGAATCATGTCTGGAAATGCTCTTTCAGGCATGCACTGCAAAGTGCTAATTCAATCCCCCGGTTAACCTGATAGTCACGATTAACCATTATACCTTCTTATCAAGGTCACCACTTGTCCACTCTTCCTTTCCCCTCTGTAATACCTGCACTTTTAACCTCCTCCCATGCTCTTCCACAAAACATTTTTTTCTCCACTAAATGCTGCACAGCCCCATTGGGCAGGGGCTAAAAAGAAACATGCAAGAAGTTCAGGGGAATGAGTAGAAGAGTATTTTGATGTCATACTTTCTGAAACACAAGCCAAACTGCTTCCATTTGCCAATTCTGGAAGCTGAGGCCTGTCTTGCAAACCCAGCAAACGTTTTGACGAATTCATTTTTCTTCTTCTAAATCACCACCAATTTCTGTACCTCTGTAGTGCAATGCTTCATTTCTCCCTCTTTCTAATTCAACTTCACCCTTAATTCAAAGACTTCCCTTCAATGCCCTCCAAGCTGCCCTTCTCTTTAATTTTATCTGATTGATTTTTTTTTTCTTGTTTCATCCCTAAAGGACAACTTCACTGGGTAGGTAGGTGACAGGGATGCTGGTTTGGGGCTCTACAGCAGACAGTGAAATGTGGGCACTGAATGCCATGCATATGCAAAGGAAACAGCCATCCAAGTGATGTTAGAATATTTCGATGGTGATGAAGCAGGAAGGCTGTCTATACTGTAACCACAATTAGCAACCAAAACAGAAAAGAGAGAAAAGAAAAAGTGGGAGCAGGGAGAGGAGCAGCACAATGTCCAGCAAACAGACACGTTCTAAATCTTTTAACATGTGTTTTTACAATGACTAAGCAAGGCTGTGTATTTAGATAAACGTACCAAGCCCCCTAGCGCTGTTTAGTACAGTGTGCTTTAGGCCCACTTGCTTCCATTTGTAAACCGAAATTGAGAATCTGACTACTTCTTAAAATATCAGATATAGTTGAGTTTTTTTTTTAATCTCATAAAAATTTTACTTTTGAATCTTAAGCCAGGGTGAAATTTAATCACAGAGTTATAAACCTCCAAGCAAGGGTTTATCTGGAATTGCCAACATAACCTCCGAGTTCAGCAATGCAAATGACACTGCTATAATAGAAGAAATAAGAAAGCTTTCAGTATGTTGTCTACGAACGTGGGCACATTGAAGGTGATTTATGAGCGGGCCGACCAAGCATTTAAATGCCTTTCCTTGCAGTGGTCCATTTTTCAGTACAACAAGCTTTCTCGTATAAGATTCTACATTCCATGACAGCGCCGCTCCTGACAACATAAGCCTTTTCTGATAGGACAACATTTCCAATCCAAGATTAAAATCTTGGAAACTTGTCAACAGAAAAGGATGATAATACGAGGGAAACTGCAGCTATCAAAGAAAAATGCCTGGCAAGTAATTTCTGTAATGGCCAACTTCTAGTCATTTTCTCTTCCCCTTCACTCCTAAGTAAAGGGGTTGGCCTGAAGGTCATTTTAATATTTTGGATAAGTACAGTTACAAACCAGAAATTCATGAACACAAGAAAAAGAAAGTCATTTGATACCATACAACCCACCTTTTTACATTGCCTTCCTTATTTCCATTTCTAATGCAGGCTGCAGGGAATGTTTCTCTTTTGATGAACGGTGGCTTAAGCAGTGAGTTGACAATAAATCCTTGAACTTCACGGGGCCCTAAAAATTAGAGGATCAGAGAGTCTTAAGTTTTCTTTGCTTTATTTCCATATTTTTTCTGTGTTACTTTATTTAATCTTCTGCTTCTCCAGAGATGGAGGGAATGACCTCCTAGGTCTTTTCCATTTTTTTCTTCTTATAATTCTCTCTTTCTGTTTCGGATGTTGGGTGATCTCTCTAATTTCTGGCATGCCCTTGGCTATATTGGAGGTGAATTGGGGTGACTCTTAGTTTTACCAGCTACACAGGATGGAGTATTAAAACGCATTTTCGGGCCAAAGAGTACATCTAACAAAGTTGAAATCATTTGCACATTTTTTATTACTGGGATTGTTCTGAAATATTTCATTTCCATCAAACACTATAGTAGTCAGAGTGAATTTTAAATTTGAATTTCTTAGGTTTCTTTGGTGAGTCATAGCTTTGTGTGGTATATATGGGCATCTTCATGTAGGTGTCTGGACATACACGTGGGAGGCCAGAGGTCAATGTTGCTGTTCCATCCTCAATTGCTCCCTGCCACCACCACCTCCTCCTCCTCCTCCTCATTATTGTTATTATTATTATTATTACTATTTTGAGATAGACACTATCACTAAACCTGAAGCTCATTGACTTGACTAGGTTGGCTTGTCATTTACCTGTTCCTACCCCCTCAGCATTGGGGTAACAGACATATGCTGCCACACCCAGCTTCTGTGTCAGTACTGGGGAGCCTAACTCAGATCCTTAAGCTTATACAGCAGGCACCTTACTGAGCCACCTACCCAGCCCCTCATTGCCTCTTTAATGCTCCTTTCTCTCTGAAGACACAAAATTTCTCTTCCTACCGATCTGAATACTTGAAATTACACATATATATGTACACTTCTGTGTTTATTTAATCAGTCAGATGTCATCCAGTGTGTAGTTATTAGCTACGTACTAGTCTCTGATAGGCAGGTTTGTGCCCTGTCCTGGAGCACACCATTGTAAATCAGACATGCATTTGTTTTTATAAAGGAATGGATGTACTAGTCAGCCATCAAACATCAGAGTGATAGTCCTAGGAGAGTGATAAACAGGGGGGGGGGGGGGACTCGTGAAGGGACCATTGAACTCAGTCTCAGAGGTAGGAAAGTCTTCCTAGGGCAGCACTTTTAAAGGCATGGTCCTTGCACGGCTGCATCCTCACCACATGGGAACTTATTAAAAATGCAAATCCTCAGGACCCATCCTAAGACCTACTAAATCAAAAACTCTGGGGATGGATCCTCCATCTGTTTTGTAACAAGCCCTTTGGGTGATTCCAATACATGCTCAAGTTTGAAAACCATTGTCCCAGAAAAAGTAACAACTTCGTAAGAAAAAGATGCTCTATTTGGCATGGGACTCATTTACATAATTGATACCTCCTGATAATTAAGTCATCTGTTAACATCTCCCATTGTTTTATTTGTCTCTAAACTGTAAAAAAGGAAAAGAAGAAATAAAAATGAAAAAAGAAGAGCAAAGAGCTTCGCTTTTAACAAATGTTGCTTACTTTCACTTTGTTTATAGAGAACAAATGTAAACCAAATGGCTTAAAGGTAAAACACATGCAAAAAACAATCACTTTTGAATTACACAATACAAAGTAACATCATTCAAAACAAAACCAAGAGCAACAACAGTTTCTTTAGAAACTAAATAGACTGAATTGACCAAATTGCTTAGTCCTGCAGAGCATTCTTACAGATGATTGCGTGTGTAAATGTGAGAGCATCTATTCTGCATCCTGTATTGTGGAGCGATCAGAACATTCTGCTCTGCTGTTTCTGGGAGATGGGAGTATGTGTGTTGAAACCAGATATCTATATCAGGTATCTTCCTCAGTTACTCTCCTCCTTTTGGGACACGGTCTCTCCCTGAACCTGGGACTTTCCAATTCCACTAGACTAACTGGCCAGAGACCCATGCATTCTCATATCTCCCCATCCAAGACTGGGAATACAGGTCTGTGTTACTGTGTCTGACTTTTTACCTAGGTGTCAGGGATCTGAGCTCAGGTCCTTATGCCTACTTGGCAAGGACTTTACTGACTGAAACATCCATCTCCTTGGTTCAGAAGTTTATAATTTTTTTATAGGAATATACATATTTTATATGTAAGAACCAACTATTTATTTTATGTATAATTCTTTGAAAATTAAATGGTATATTGCTTAGAAGTACACAGGACTTTTTTTTCCTTTTTTAAAAATTATTATTAAGAAATTTTCTATTTCGGATCCCCCCTCCCTCTTCCTGTCCCCCAGCCTTACTCCCCAACCCACCCCCGATTCCCACCTCCTCCAAGTCAAGGTCTCCCATGTGGAGTCAGGAGAGCCTGGTACATTCAGTTGAGGCAGGTCCAAGCCCCTACCCCTGCACCAAGGCTGTGCAAGGTGTCACACCTTAGGCATTGGGTTCCAAAAAATCCACTCATGCACCAGGGATGGATACTGATCCCGCTGCTTGGGGGCCCCCCAAACAGTTCAAGCTAAACAACCGGATCACATATCAGAGGGCCTAGTCCCGTTCCATGGGGGCTCCACAGCTACTGGTTCACAATTCATGGGTTTCCACTAGTGTGGCTGGTTGTCTCTGTACATTTTCCTGTCATGATCTCCATGTCCCTCGCTTATAGAATCCTTCCTCTCTCTCATAGGACTTTTTATACTTTCTATAAACCTGACGATATATTATTTTGCATCTTATTTAATCATGTTCAATATGCTATTTTAACATGCTACAAATCATACCTTGAAATGATACCCTAAAATGTTTTTTACGTAGGAAGCAGGTGGCTAAATTCGGTACCTGAATTTTTAAAAGTCTTTCATCACTATGAAAGATAGACTTTCAGCTTAGAGAGATGTATCAGTGGGTAAGGAGCTCGTCATGAAAGAATGAAGATCTGAGTTAGCTCCCCAGGATCCATATAAAAAGCTGGGTGTGGCAGCTCATACATGTAACCCCAGTTTTGGATGTTGGAGGCAGAGGATCTTCAGAGCCCACTGTACTATGAATTCTAGTAAATGGGCAAGCTTTTTCAGTGGGATAATCTGCCTATATATAAATAAATAATAAATAATGAATGAATGAGTGAAGAAATAATAAATAAAGAAGATGGAAGGCTGGGCGTGGTAGCACATGCCTTTAACCTCAGCACTCAGGAGGCAGAGGCAGCCAGATCTCTGTGATTTTGAAGCCAGTCTGGTCTACACAGTGAGTTCCAGGCCAGCCAAGGGTACACAGTGAGACCATCCCCCAAACCACATAATAATGTGGGGAATGACAGAAGAAGACCTCAAACTCTGGCTTCCATTTGAGCATACATGAGAAGGCATAAACACCTGAATACACAGGTGCATACAACACAGGGGGCAGGGAGGGACATCATGAGAACAAGCTTTCATGAACACAACTAGTAAAGACATTCTTAATCTGTCCTCCTTATTCTGATTTGTTTTAAACTTACATCCCTAAATACTTGCTAACTTGACTCTTAGTCTTTTATTTGCCTGTCCCAGTCTAACCCTATTGTTACCAGATTTACTTCTGTACTATGCATATAAATTATATTGTTCTCACAATTAAGCTGCTTAAGTTTTCTTCTCTGGTAATAAAAGCCTTTTGTGATCAAGTCTCCACTAAGTTTTCATTTCAATTGTTTCCCATTTCAATTTTCCTCTTCTTTAAGCTGTATGAATCTCCTGCATTTGGGGGCATTGTCTACCCTGCTTCTTGGTTTTGTGAGTTTGAGCCTGGCATTTTCTTTCCCTCAAATGCCCTTTTCTCCCTGGCATCAGTCAGTGTTCAGCTTCATCTGTATGAAGGCTTTGGAAAATGTCTTTAGTAAGCTAGAGCCTCCATATTTGCTTCATTCCAATAATATAATTTTCTTATGGATGTATGTATATGGCATGTAAATTAAATATAAAGACAAGTTACAGATGCACAAATCATCTTCATAATACTGCTATTGCTGTGCAAGGAAGAAGTAAATCACTTTCATTTATTTCTTCAAAAATAAACTGAAGCCCATGTGGCAAAAATGTTTGGATTGTAAGACAGTAGGGATATGGATGTGGCTTTTTGTTTTCTTGGTAATCTTTTAAATGTGTTTAAAATATTTATTGAAGCCGGGCGGTGGTGGCGCGCGCCTTTAATCCCAGCACTCAGGAGGCAGAGCCAGGCGGATCTCTGTGAGTTCGAGGCCAGCCTGGGCTACCAAGTGAGTTCCAGGAAAGGCACAAAGCTACACAGAGAAACCCTGTCTCAAAAAACCAAAAAAAAAAAAAAAAAAAAAAAAAAAAAATTTATTGACTTAAAATAAATTTAAAAAATAAAATAATTTATAGTTAGATGATGGAATTAATAACCAATGTAGGGGCTGGAAAAATGATTCAGTGGATATGAGCACTTCCCACTAAGTCAATGACCTAGGTTTGATTCCCAGAATCTATGATGGTAGAAAGAGACAATTCACCCATGATACTTGTCCTCTGACCTCTACAGGGCAACACGGTATTTCCACAAATAAAATAAAGGTAGCCAAGCCAGGTTCTAGACTCTTCCAGAGATTATAGAATCTCTGATAAGTGAAGAAAAATTTAAAAGGCACAATTTTTTAATTCTTCCACTCACTCACCTTTGTGTTCCTGGGCACACTTAAGCTTCTGCATTCCTGTGGAAGCCTGCTGCCTCTTAAGGTGGCCTATCTACATTTCAGATTCCATCTCACTTCTAGTACATGGAAGGTGTCAGAATACTTCCAGATTCTCTAACGCTCTGTCCTGTGCTTGGACTGGGATAGGGTCTCTCTTAGTGCAGGGAGCCAAGAAACAGACTAAGTCTTCATAGGGAGGAGTGGAAGTTCACCATACTGACCTTTGACTCTGGGCTGTGTCTCATATCCTAAGTTCTTTTTCCTTTTATTGAAAACAGATATTTTTTCATACAGTATATTTTGATTAGGATTTCCTCTTCCTCTACTCCTTCCTGCTCTTCTCTCCTCCCCTTCCATCCAGATCTACCCCTTTTCTGTCTCTGCTTAGAAAACTAACAGGCATCTGAGGGCTAATAATAGCATAAAATAAAAAAAATACACAACAAAAACAGAAAAATCAGAATAGGACAAACCCAACAAACAAACAGAAGGAAAAGAGCCCAAGAAAGGGCATAAGAAACGGATACAGTTGCAGAGATCCATTCCGTCTCATAGTCAATATCCTCAGGTTTGGACAGACACTTTGAAAGGCAAATCACAGAAATGGATCCATTGACAGTTGGTGCTGTATATGTGTTTACCTCCATCCGGTTTCTGAATTATATTAGTCACCAGCTCTGCCACTGGCTAGTATATGAGATTTGGAAAAAGTGTTGAGTTAAAACATCTAATTTACTATGACTCATTACCTAATCACGTGGGATGCTAATTTCCCACTGGCTGTGGGTCTGTGCAATTGTGATTTGATTAGGACTCTGTCTTGCCTTCAAGTGTGTCAGGAGAGCACTTGTCAACTCTTTTCTAAAATCTGGATTCTCCATTTCTCTCCTATGTCTCTGCTCTCCCAGTGTGGTAACTCTGTCGGTAGGAAATGAGGTTCGTCTGACAGGGCTATTCTCAGTGAGCTCATGCTGGCTAAGTTTACCACTTCCTTTTTTTTGAGTACTCACAAGTCATTGTTTAGGAAGATTGTTCTAGGATCTTGCCCTGGATTGATGTCAAACTCAGTTCCGCTGTAGTTCACGAACACACATTTTTTCTTTTGTGTAAATCCAAATGACATTTGCCGATATCCAATTTTCTAGCAACTCTTTTCCACACGGAGGTTCTTTAAGTTCAGTGATAGCAACTGAGCTACTTCTACAAGTGCTCAGAGTCCAATGGGACAGTGCCTTTTAACCCCTCACCTACGTAACAGTGCTTCTCTCAACTACTTGAGTGGGAACTAAAGAGTTGAATCTCTTCAATTGCAGCTGTGGTCCTGTTTGGTTTGATGGATAGTATCAAAATGAACGAAGTCAAAAGAACAACGTGTTATTAGAAGGTGGGAAGGATGTGCAATGCTGTGCTTAGAAAATTCAATAAAAATAAAGCAGATAGTCAAGTTGAGGGAATAAGTCTTCAGTGCTTTAACCCACATATTTTATTTTATTAAGAAATTTTTTTCATTCATTTTACACACCAATCAAAGATCCCCCTCTTCCCTCCTCCTGCCCCCCAGCCTACTCCCAACCCATCCCCCACTTCCCCCCACAAGAAGGCAAGGCCTTCCATGGGGAGGCACATCCAGTAGAGGCAAGTCCAAGCCCTTCCCCCTTCCTCAAGGCTGCACGAGGTGTCCCATCATAGGTAGTGGGCTCCAAAAAGCTCCCTCATGCTCCAGGGGTGGATTCTGATTCTACCACCAGGGGGCCTCCCCAGCAGATCAAGCTACACAATTGTCTCACCATGCAGTGGGCCTAGTCCAGTCCCATGCAAGCTCCACAGCTATTGATCCAACTTTCATGATTCCCACTAGTTTGGTTTGGTTGTCTCTGCAGGTTTCCCCATCATGATCCTGATGCACTTGCTCATAGAATCCCTCCTCTCTCTCTCTCTCTCTTTCTTCTTCTTCTTCTTCTTCTTCTTCTTCTTCTTCTTCTTCTTCTTCTTCTTCTTCTTCTTCTTCTTCTTCTTCTTCTTCCTCTTTCTTCTTCTTCTTCTTCTTCTTCTTCTTCTTCTTCTTCTTCTTCTTCTTCTTCTTCTTCTTCTTCTTCTTCTTCTTCTTCTTCTTCTTCTGGACTCCTGGAGCTCTGCCTGGTATTTGGCTGTGGCTCTCTGCATCTACCTCCATCAGTCATTGGAGAAAAGTTCTGTGATGAGAGTTAGGGTATTCACCGATCTTATCACTGGGGCAAGCCAGTTCAGTTCAGGCACTCTCTCCACTATTTCTAGTAGTCCAAGCTGGGGTCATCCTTGGGGATTCCTGGCACCTTCCCTAGCACCAGGTTTCTCTCTATTCCCATGATATCTCCCTCCATCATGGTATCTCTCTCATTGCTTTCCACTCCATCCCTGTTCCAGCTCAACCATCCCATTCCCTTATGTTCCCATCCCCCATCCCCTACCTTTCATTGCTTACCACTTACCCCCAGTTCACTCATGAAGATCTCATCTATTTCCCCTTCCCAGGGCGATCCATGCATCCCTCTTTGGGTCCTCCTTGTCAGCTAGCTTCTCTGGAGTTGTGTAACCCGGATATTTTAATTAGGAGTAAAGCTGAGCTTCAAAGAATATAATCTAAAAATAACAAGCTCTCTACTTATATTCCTTGAATATTCCTGAGTGCATTCAGACACTAGAAATACTTCTTATAGCTATGGTCTTTACTGTCTCAGTGGCAAAGTCTGAACCCAGGTAGCGGCTAATATAACCTCTTATTTATTGTAACGTCATTGTTGGATTTGAGTATTAACTTGCCAATAGTGGTGAAGCTCTGTTGGTAAGCCAGACTTTGAGGTTAGCTGGATTGTTGGGAGAGGAAGGGTCAGGGAGGGAAGTAGCAGGAAGAAGAGCTAGATGGAAAAAAACGGTGCTTTGGTCCTTGAGGTCTTTCATATCTCCCATTTTCTGTGCCAAAAGTGCTGTGAAGTATTTGGTTATCTATTCCCATTGCTTCCACATAACCCTGTTCTGGAAGGTAGGTAGGGAACACAATGGTCCTTTCACAGGTGAGTAAACTGAATTCCAAGATATGGAGTCGTTTGCTCAAGGGTCATATCACTGCTAAATGGCAGAATCAGGATTTAAATTCCAATGAATCTGATTTCAAAGCTGTCCCCTTTCTATTGTAGGACACTGTCGAGATGAAAATAAATCAGGACTCAAAGGGACTTCTCCTTTTGTCCTTCTAAACTGTCTTTTAATCGAATGACCTGGCAGAAGTCCATGCCATTTTTCAAATATATTGCTGGTTTTATTAACTGTATTTTCCCCTTTTATTTTATAGGAAAAGTACAGTGTAATTGTTTCCATACAGTAATGTAAACCCATTACTGTGTGTGAATGGAACACATTTTCACATGACATTTCATTTGGAACTTCATAATATCCAGGAAGCAAAATCTGCAAAGACTCCTTTTTGTGACCTGGTTACTTGCTGCATCAGATCAAGGCCTGGCAATAGCCTGGCCCCCAGTTGAATTAACTTTTTCACATTTTAGTTCAACAGGTGCAATGAAACAAGGTCTGTGAATGAACACTCAGTCTTGGTGCAGAGGATAAAAAGTGAAGCTATAGATAACTTTGGAGAGGGGACATGTATATGGGGTACAGTATTCCCTGTAATAGCAGATGTGTACTACTGAACAAGGGCTCTTCAAAAATTCTAAGAAGAAGCCTGAACACTAAATTAAAGCAGAAAAACTACAGAAGTCAAACATAGTACCCATAGCACCCATAACCTGAAGCACAAGGATCCTGAGAGAGGACACTTTAGGAGTACCCCGCCCCTGCTTCCCCGTGTGTGTGTGTGTGTGTGTGTGTGTGTGTGTGTGTGTGTGTGTGTGTGTGTGTGTGTGTGTGTTTTAGGGAATCTGTAGTGTCTGACTGGAGTAACCTCAGTCACAATTACAAATGTAGGAGACAGTGGGAGGTGACACTATGAGACTCCAGTGACCTGCCCCAATCTAATAGTCAAGAGATGGCCCTAGTTAAACTAAATGAATTGTAGAACAAAACCAATAGCCATGAATCTGGAAAGGGTACAGGTAAGGAGGAGTGGGGAGAGTTTGATATGGGCAGGAGAAAGGAAAGACAGGATAGGGGGAGAACAACTGGAGTGTATTATAAACATATATGAAATTGCCAGAGAACTAACTTAATTAGTAAGAAACAATGTGAGGGTAGATACAGGCATGTAAGTAGGGATCGCATTTATACCAGAATGTTGAGTAGAGAGCACTAACTATGCATCTTGTTATATTTCTGTATTGAAATAGCTGTTGTGTATGTGTGTTTATGATGCTTTCTTGGAGTCTGATTTGTTCAAAGTTGTTCAAACATTAAAAAATTTTGCCCACTGAGATGTGTAGACTGGTATTTTGATAAACTCAAAGCCAATCTGCAAAATGTATAAATGAGTGCTTCATATTTATCTGCTGTGCATCCTCTCTCTGAGTGCTATTGTATGGGTCTTCCTTGAGCTGATGCAATAGGCCACTATTCTGCTTGATGTAATGTCCCTCTGCTGCAGCAGATTAAGTACAGGCTGTCACTGGTGAGCTTCATCAAATGGGTTTTAATGGGAAATCTCTGTACTTGTTAGTGAGTGAAGGCTCGGGAAGTGTGGATTTTGGATCTAGTCCTCTGTTAAGAAAGCAGGCTTATCAACTGTCTCATCCATTCAGAGGGCCTGATCCAGTGGGGACCCCTCAGCCATTGGTTCATAGTTCATGTGTTTCCATTCATTTGGCTCTTTGTCCCTGTGCTTTATCCAACCTTGGTCTCAACAATTCTCGCTCATATAAACCCTCCTCATTCTCGCTAATTGGACTCCCAGAGATCCACCCGGGGCCTAGTCATGGATCTCTGCATCCAGATCCCTCAGTAGTTGGATGAGGTTTCTAGCACAACAATTAGGGTGTTTGGCCATCCCATCACCAGAGTAGGTCAGTTCGGGCTGTCTCTCGACCACTGCCAGCAGTCTGTTGTGTGGGTATCTTTGTGGATTTCTGTGGGCCTCTCTAGCACTTTGCTTCTTCCTAGTCTCATGTGGTCTTTATTTACCATGGTCTCCTATTCCTTGTTCTCCCTCTCTGTTGTTGATCCAGCTGGGATCTCCCGCTCCCCCAAGCTCTCTTTCCCTCAACCCTCGCCTTTCATTACCCCCACTCATGTCCAGGCTGTTCATGTAGATCTCATTCCATTTCTCTGTCATTGATTGGCTTGATCTGTTTGGGAGGCATCCAGGCAGTGGGACCAGATCTTGTGCTCATTGCATGAGTTGGCTGTTTGAAACCTGGGGCCTATGCAGGATTGTTTGGCTCGGCCTGGGAGGAGGGGACTAGACCTACCTGGACTGAGTCTACCAGGTTGACCTCAGTCTGTGGGGAAGGCTTTGCCCTGGAGGAGATGGGAATGGGGGGGGGGGTCGGGGTGAAGGTGAGGGGGACGGGAGGGGGGAGAACAAGGGAATCCGTGGCTGATATGTAGAACTGAATTGTATTGCAAAATAAATTAATAAAAAAAAAAAAAAAAAAGAAAGCAGGCTTGAGTGTAGAGATGTTTTCAGGGTAGTTAGTCTTTGTGTCAAAGCTTTCCTGTATAGATGCTTCTCATGGTATGATTGATATTCAAGAAGTTTTTTGGGTTTTTGTCTTCTCCGAGGTAAAATGTGGGTATTGATGATGTTGATTTCATAAGGAAGTTTATTAGATTATACAAGATAAAAGAATTATCATGTTATCATTCTATGCCAATTTGACTCTGGCATCCAGTGGTATAGTTCAACACAAGACTAGATCTTGACTGGGGATGTAGCTCTGTAACAGAGTGATTGTCTAGCATCTACAAGACTTGATGTTTTATCCTCAGAACTGCCCAAAGAAGGAAAAAGGTATAAATGTTTCCTAAAAAGAAGTTCCTTTTAGTTGTGTCAATACTGAGTAAAGTACATTACCCTCCACACTGTGTGTAAGTGGGCCTTATAGAGTCAGGTGAAGGTCTTAAGAGCAAGTCTGAGATTTGCCAAAGAAAAAGCAATTCTATCTCAAAATTATAACTTAGAAGCCCCATCTGAATTTCCAGCTTCATAATTTTAGACTCAAAACTACACCATCATTTATTTAGCTAGACAACTAGCACTGTATATTTCACTTACAAATCCTTAGGCGCCATCAACTCAAAAGTATTGGTTCTTTGAATCTCATTAATTTCTTCACTCTCGCTTTGCTCAGTTTTTTCTTCTTTCCCTTCCTCCTCTCGTTCCCTAGCTCCCTCCTTCCAATCTAGACAGGCACATATCATTTTTCCCTACTATTTTTCTGCTTCTGGGCTTCGACTTTGTCTGTGACTAGCCCTGGGAGTAAATGCTGTCCAGCACACTTCTTCCTGGCATACAGACCTTGTTATATGAACAGCTATTCTACATAAGCTTTCCTAGTCCAAGATCCCTCATTCTTACATGGCTAAGTTGGAGTCAGTAATCTGTAGGCTACTACTCAAATCCTCAACTCTAATACTATAATATATATATTATATGATGCATATATAAGCACACACACACACACACACACACACACACACACATATATATATATATGATTATATAATATATTATATGTTGTGGAGTTCTTCATGATAAAAATTGTCTTGATGGGGAGGGAAAACAAAGTAACCCCCCTAAACCACTTCCCGTTGACTGTCTCACTGTGAATTAAATTTTGTGTATGTATTTGTACTGTTTTAAAATTTCATGTTGTGATTTACAACATGTCTAGTATGCTCTTCATAAGTTGATTCAAATACAAAGAAATTTTATAATGTCCCTGAAGAATTTTCACATTCAATGAAAAGTGTGCTCTTATGCTTGTCATATCACAGACTGGGAATTGTTGGCCCAGTGGGAAAATTCAGACAAGGCGAGGTTGAGAAGGAAGCCACATTCTCTGAGAACCTCGGTGCTGAATGTGCTGTGGATTTCACAGGGGAAATGTGTGATAGGAGCTGGGAATTACCAAGCTGAAAACAAAGTCTCAATTTGGGACATTTTTTTTAAGGAGACTTTTACTTTTGGAAACATGGTGAGTTTTTGTTCACAGAGGTCTTCTCTCCTGCAGTGGAACATCCCTCTCATAGAAACTGGACCCTTGAATTTTTCCTTTTCTGCTTTATTGTCAGCAATAGAACTTGTCATTGTTGCTACATATTCATATTTTTTTTATCTTGTGTTTGGTTGTTTTTCTCACTAGAATATCAGGTCCCTGAAAGCAGATATATTGTCTGCCCTCCTTGGTGTTAATATCCTGAGAGTCTATGACTGTTTTGAAGGTGCAGTCAATAAGTATTTGTTGAAGATAAAAAGACCTGAGAATAAATTTCCTGTGTTCCACCTTGCTGACAATAGCTGTTGTTATGACCCAAGGACAGCACCATGGCAAAACTGCTTTCCATTTTCTTCATATGGCTGAAGTTTTGGAGGAGAACATGGACGGACTTGGTCTATCATCTCTCTGGGAAGAGACTTAGAAACTTCCCATTTGCAACACCAGGGGCTGATGAGCAGCTTTATTTCCCGGTCTATGGTGATATTGTTTTTGTTATATCTTCTTGGAGTAAGGTGTGATGGTTGAGGTATTCATAGCTGAAGGGATTAGACCGCAATGGGGTTTAAATTACAGGACTGGGTTGTGGCCACATCCTAGAGAAACCTTCTATTGTTGTGAAACTAGTTACTCCAAACTTTAATGGGAGATTCTTATGTGTTACCATCCTGAGAGTAGAGGGCTCAGGAATTCCTTAGCTACATGGCTTGGCAGTCAAGTTTCAAGCCAGGGATGTGGCCAGCTGAAGGAAGTGGAGGTTCACTGCTAGGCTCACTTGTGTAGCTGTTGGCAGGAGGCTTTAGTTTTTCATTCTGTAGCAGTTGGGTTTCTATCAGAGCACCACAAGACAGAAATACAGGAGAAATGAGAGGGAAAAAAGGGAGGAGGAAGAAGAGGAAAAGAGGGAAATGTATATGTAGAGAGCAAGCTACAGAAAGGACCATAGTGTGTTTAATACCTGAAGTTGGAAATTCAGAGCTTGAGAGGTAACTCAGCATGGAAAAAGGTAGAAATATGTGCATGAACACACACACACACACACACACACACACAATAAATAAATAAATAAATAAAAATGATTAAATACGCACGCCTTTAATCCCAGCACTCGGGAGGCAGAGCCAGGCGGATCTCTGTGAGTTCGAGGCCAGCCTGGTCTCCAAAGCGAGTTCCAGGAAAGGCGCAAAGCTACACAGAGAAACCCTGTCTCGAAAAACCAAAAAAAAAAAAAAAAAAAAAAAAAATGATTAAATAAATAGAAAAATGAAAAGAAACACACCCCATTGCTTGTGTCGTATTCTATTGTTTACAGCACTCGACCATGTTACCTTTGAGAAGTAGACCATACAACACTGTGAGTGTCATGCTAGGAAACAGGATTGTTGAATGTCTCCCAAAGGTGAATGTATTAAAACTTTAGCCCCCAGGGTTGTGCTACTGGGGAAGCTATAGAACTTAAACTAGCTAGCGGCTTGTGGGAATTCTGGTCATTTAGAGGGGTCCTCCAAAGGGATTCTAGTAGTTAGCCCCTTCCTCCTTTTGACTTCTGGCCAAGGGGGAAAAATAGCTCAGTCCCCAAGGACTCCTTGTAAGTAACTCTGTGTGGTGGTTGGAAAGAAAATGCCTCCCAAAGGGAGTGGCATTATTAGGAGATACGGCTTTGTTGGAGTAAGTGTGTCCTTGATGGAAGAAGTGAAGTGTGTCACTGTGGAGCAGGCTTTGAGGTCTTATATATGCTCGAGATATTGCCGGTGCCTCAGTCCAATTCCTGTTGCCTTCCAATCAAGATGTAGCCAGCACCAAGTCTACCTGCATACCACCATGCTCCCTGCCATGAAGATAATGGATTGAACCTCTGAACTGTAAGCTGCCACCTCAGTTAAATGTCTTCCTTGATAAGAGCTGCCACAGTCACAGTGTCTCTTCATGACAGTAGAAACCCTAAGACACTCTGTCACCCTCCTCTACTCCTAAGCCAATACGCATCCTCTGTAGTCATGGACTAGAACCAATAAAACTATATGTGAGTGAAAAATAAAGGCTTTTCTCTTTTTAAGTTAATGATCTCAGGAATTTTGTTAGAATGACAGAAAACTAATACCAGAACCACCTTGGAGACTGGCTACCACACTGGAAAATGTGTGTGTGTGTGTGTGTGTGTGTGTGTGTGTGTGTGTGTGTGTGTGTGCTTGTGTAATGGTATTTTCCATTCTGGAGGGTTTTCCCACCAAGTATTTTTGCTTTGCTTTGCTGCTTCTCATAGCTTAATCTCTTCTCTTTCTTCTCTTATTTTTAAAATATACCGAATACACTTATATTTCCTGCTCTGTATTTGTGAACATTAGTGTCTAAAGATTTTGCTCATCTGAATTTGTTGCCTGTTGTCTCACCTGGCTGTCACTCAAGGTGCCTTGATCTCATGTTTGGACTTTCTTCATGGTGTTCTTATTTTTTAGGACTTCATCCACAAAAGCTCTCTGAGAGCAGATCTGCTTTTCTGCAGAGGATTGCATTTGCTTCTGTCAGGCTCCAGGGGACACTTTAGCCCAGAACCACTTTGAACAAAATCCCTGCCTTGTAAATTTTTACATCGCCTAAGTAATGTGAATTGAAGCTAAAACCGCATAGAGAGTTCCTTATGTTTATAAATCATGAGGGAAATTTCTTACTTCAATCATTGTCAGTTCTGTGACCAACAATTACCCTCACACTGTCATGACCTGCAGTTATTTATCATTTACCCTTATACCATGCTGAGTGCATTTGGGATTGTAACTTCACATGGAAGAGTCTTCTATTTCCCTGCTCATCTTTCCTGTACCAGGGCATTCATCTTTCCTCCACACTCTTCACTGCTGGGCCGACTGAAGCACAAGTTCCCCTGAAGCAAAGGTGCTCATCACTCAAAATCCCTGGCTGAGTTCCTACTGTTGCCTAGCTCTGGCCTCTGAGAATCCCTGGCCGAGTTCCTACTGTTGCCTAGCTCTGGCCTCTGAGAATCCATTGCTAGTTCATCAGCACATTACAAGCATCTTCTTAAAAATCGTGGCGCACGCCTTTAATCCCAGCACTCGGGAGGCAGAGCCAGGCGGATCTCTGTGAGTTCGAGGCCAGCCTGGGCTACCAAATGAGTTCCAGGAAAGGCGCAAAGCTACACAGAGAAACCCTGTCTCGAAAAACAAACAAACAAACAAACAAAAAAAACCCCCACATTTTATCTAGAATCCTTAATTATTTTTTTGGAAGGCTAGATCAAGGCCTGTTCTCATCCTCTATATTGCTAGAAATCACTTTTCTCCTTCTAATAGTTTTCCAATAGCTTTTCTATGGAACTTTACACACACACACACACACACACACACACACACACACACACACACAGAGAGAGAGAGAGAGAGAGAGAGAGAGAGAGAGAGAGAGAGAGAGAGAGAGAGAGATCCCAGAATTTGATTATAGTGACAGCCTGTATGTTGTCTTCATTATACTGAAATGTGTTCCAGAATAATATGCAATGAACATTCTCTTGCTTTCTCTCTCAATGGAGATAAAAAAGGATACCCAACTTTTATGGGATTTAATGAGAGGTTTTACAATAGAGTACGTTGTCTTTGTTTAAATTTAATGTTTTTATTTTTAAGCATATCTTCTGATGTTTCAAAAATTTCAGAAAACATAATGATCTGAATGAAAATCTGAGCCATTGTTCTCTGCGAACACAGGATGGGTTCATGATTTGCTTTTAAACCCATGATTTCTTTTTCATTCTTGATATCATACTTCATCTTTCTTGATTCTGTCTGTTACATTAAATATCCAGTTTTAAATTCTGTTATCTAATTGATTTAATGATTATAAAAGTGTTCCTGATACCCAGCCTAAATTTTTCCCTCCTAATTTATTCCCATTACTCCTGGCTACATCTTGAATAACTAGGATTGATGAGACACTGAGAAGTAATTAATTGATTGCTAATGCATTGTAGTACTTTCAACTTTGTAGTGAATTCTCTTTATTTTAAAAATACTCTTAGTAAAGACTCTTTGTTGTTATTCCTATGACTTTTCTGGAACAAGTTTAAGTTTATTATTTTTCCCTGAAGATGTCACATGGAAGTATAAACTAATAAAAGATTCGCTTTTTACTTAGATATTTTCACCCGCTCTTCTGCAGTGGAGTTTATCATATTTTCAGAAAAGGCCTTCAGACTTGAGTGACCCTCTGGGAACTGCTTTCTGCATGGTCCTTTGTGGATGTACTTTGAACAGAAAATGGCTTTGACTGAGCATGCTGCTCACTCCAGGCTCTAAAGCCTTCTCAGCTGCTCCTTCTCTAAGCCCTTCTTATACCGCACTGTTGAGCTCAACCCTGCATGTCCTTTGATAATTTTTATAGTCCTGATATGATTAAAGTTCTTGAATGAGAACTTTGATGCATCCTCCATTTTCTAAGGACTGTGCTGGAGAATTTAATCATCTGTTTGTGGTTGAGAACAGCATGACCTTTAGTTCCAACACAGTGATAGTGAGTTCAACTCTGAATTGCAGAAAGTTCCTCAGAGCATGTAGGATCTAATAGGAATATTGTTAGTTGGGAAAGGCTCAGACAAGTGCAGATGGGAAACTGGTTTATTTGTTTGTGTGTGTGGTTAAGTGTGTGTGTGGAAGTCAGGGTCAGTTTTGAGTGTCTCCCTTAGTGGTTCTCAAACTCATTTTTTGAGACAGCGTCTCTCAGTGAGCCTGGAGCTAATGGATTTAGCTAGGTTGGCTGACTAGGAAACTCCTGGGAAGTGTCAGTTTTCTCTTCCCCAGCAGTGACATAAGAAGCACTGCTGGGTCTGTTTTGTTATGTGAGCACTGAGCATTTGAACTCACGTCCTCAAGCTTTCATAGGGAGCACATTACCTACTGAACCAATCTCCGCAGTCCCTTGAAGAAAAGTAATTTCAGGTTGAGAACATCGTCTACAAGTTCAGCTAGGCAGTGACTGCTTGCCAAAGTACTAAGAGTGGGATATAGTGTGTGGGTGAAGCAGACAGAGTAGTGTCTTGGGTATCTGATGTGCTGTCGTTAGAAAGGTCTTGAATGAGATGAAGAGTTTATATTTTGGGGCATCTATACGTATTTGTTATTGTGGATGTTTATGAGTTTTATATAACGAGATTTTTAAACTTTTGTTTAAAGAAGAGTTCAACTGGAAACAAAATAGTTGTTTCTTTTATTTACCATAGTTCTTGGTTTGCAAGTCACTTCAAGATTCAACATAAAAACATATTGCTTTGCTTCTCCCACTGAGACATATTTTAAGGCCCAATTTATGAGAGATGTTCTCATGGGAGCCCTTATTTTCTCCTGGTAAAAAAATGCAGCGTGGCTTTGGAAAAACAAAATCGTATGGATCTGACAGTTCTGGCAAGTTCAATTCTTAGATGCTTAGCTGACCCAGAGGGGCTATTAGGCATTGCTTTTCAGATCTGTGCGACAGATAGGTGGGCATGTTGCCCAGCATAAGTAAAAGGACAGGATGAAGATGGCAGTCTTGGGGTTTGGAATCTGAGTATTAATTTTTAACATAAGAATGGATATATTTTAATGTATTATTTCCTTTTTATCTTCTGTATTAACCTTTAGAAGAATACATTTTAAAATGTTGTATGATATTGAATGTCTTTTTAGTAACCTTCTAGAATTTTTTGCATTCATCTTCATTCTGATGAGATCTGGGAAATGTTGCCTTGTAAGAGTCTTTTCTTGGCATTGTATTAAAACATGACTGTGGCATTTACAAAATTACCTCGGAGCAGTGCCCAAAGGGTTCATAGTTTATATATATATATATATATATATATATATATATATATATATATATATATATGGTGCCTTTTTCTGCTAATGAGCAGTGTGTGGGAGGCAAGCAGGGTCAAGGTTATTCAGTAATGTTTTGTGCATAGTTTCTGTTGGCTAATGTGGGATTTACTTTTGTTACACTCTGAATTTTTTGGTTGATAACTATATTAATGTAAGAAAATATTTTTCCACTTCTGTGAGCCCTATTGGAATCACTGTGAGTTCTTTTTGTGTTGTTAATGTATTTATAGACGAGAGGGTCAGGAATATTCCACACCACTTTCCCTTTTGACTCTTTTAGTCTGGCTGCTAACTCTGGCATGCTCGAAGCAAAGGAGAAACACAAAAACAAGATCACCTTTTCAAGGAAGGACAAGTGGACACTAAGAAACAAGATAGATAGAGGGGAGGGGAGGGGAGCAGAGACAGGAGGAAGAAGAAGAGGCAGGGAAGCAACTGGAGGGAAAGAAAGAGAACAGAGGGAGAGAAGGGAAAATGTAGGAGATGCTCTTTCCTGTCTTTCCACATTTCAATTTATTAGACATGTTTGCAGAGCAAGGCCTTGAGAGTGCAGACGAATGGGTGCTGACTTACCGGTTACTAAGCAGGAAAAATTCAAACTACCTCACACCTCTGAAACAGTTTGAGACAGCAGCTGTAAAGGAAAGTAACAGGACTAAAACACAACAGGCACGTGGCCATAACTTGTATTTTGTATGAAGGTAAAACACATTAATGATTTATGTTCTTTTTGATTAACATCTTGAGATGTATATGTGTACACACATAGGCATATTTTATTTATAACTTTGTTTTGGCATCTAAAGCACCTTTTGAAATACTGCAGAAGGTCAATGAAACAATTCTAAAGTTGGTAATGATAGAAATTAAAAGGTAAAGGGAATGGAAGGAGGCAGCTTGCCACGGAGATCAAATTTTATTTTATTTTTTTCTACCTGAAGTTTAACACAAAAGATAAATCTTTCCAGACAGCATAGGCTATATAATATATCATACCAACTTGTAAGTTATTAACTGAGGGTTTTTTAAAGACAGATATCATCTCAGTAACTGTTCCAAATGCATTTACTTTATTTTAAAGGTGTTCTTTCCATTATTAATGCCATACTGAATCACAGAGCCATTTGAGATGAAATGAGCCACTCTAAATCCTGTAAATGCATCTGCAGTGGTTACTGATATTTTCTGACTCATTCTAAAACATACTGTAATTTTTGGAAGATGTTTTTATCTTACTGTATATGCCCCATGGACAGTTAGAATCCAATTTATTAATTCTCTGTAAGTTGAAAGCTCATGCTCCTATAAAGTGGTACCAGTATTTGTCAGGATTGGCTTAAAAATTGTGTGTGTTATGAGGTAACATTACTTACTACTCAAGATTCTGAATATCTAGCATAAATAATGTCTAGACAGGGTTAAGGTGATTCAGAAGGGATTCTATTCCCATTTAAATTAAAAAAATATCTCTCCAACAGTATTTGCCGTACTCTCATTGAAAGTGGGGACTTTTAATTGGAAAAAAAGTGTGGAATCACATTCATATATGGTTTCAAAGCTCACCTGCCCATAAATATGATGTAGATATAGGAAAAGTGATGTGGGATCCCTCAGAGAGGAGTCTAGAGACCCCAGTTTGTTAAGGCCAGTCCATCAATCTGTGTGAGACCGTTATCTCAAGTGCAACACAGAGAAGCACCTTCAGCTTCTTTGCTTTGGGGCTTGTAAGTCATTTAGTCATCTTCTACACCAGATGAGATCTTTTTAAAGCTCTCAGAGAGTAGGGAGGTGGTAGCTTGTGTAACTCCTGTGTGCCTGTGTGGTGTTGAGATTATTTAAGCAAACAAAGTAAGTAGATCGGTGTTATCTAGACTCCAAATTTATTCTGTGAAATGCAAGAATACTGATTTTAGGACTCTTCTTGTTTAGATTTGAACCCACAGCTCTTCATACACAGGCAGCTGAGTTCTAGAAGATCAAGGGGTTTGAAATATCAAATACAGAAATCAAATACTGACAAGACTTGTATTCTCTTCTCATCCTTTCACTGGCTGCCACTGGGGGTGACAAGGTATTGCCTTCTTGTTCCCATATTAAGCCTTGCTCTCTGGCAGGGCTCACAGAATTTCAGTTTAGATGAAGAATAAGAGACTACTGAGTCTTTTGTTATCTTCCTGTGTGCAATTTGGACTGTGGCAGCAGTCAATTGAGTGAGGTCTCATGTTCACAGGGTGCATGAGAAGGCTGCACTGTCTCTCTCCCCGGTGTGCTCCCACACTCTTCAGTTTCCTTGATCATTATATTTTTCCTCCTGGGCACGTGGAACAACAGTAGCATTAACACAGACCCACCCTTGTCTCTACAGAAGCATTAGCAGAAGCATTGCATACCATGGCCTTCATTGCTGTCAGGAGAACATAGTGTTTTATTTGCTTACCATGGCTTTATTAGTGATGTAAGATTTTGAGGTTAACATTGAATGAATCCAGTTTCTGATCTGATGACTTTGGGTTACAGAATTAGTGTTCTTCCTCCATCCTTCTGTGAATTGGCCATGAAATACCCATTGATGGATTTGAGGGTAGGATTTTTACTATTGCTTTGTCCCTTCATGCCCCTTTGCAGAAGTTTCTTTTTGAAATAGTTTACAGTGTTGTCTGTAAAATGCCAATGATGATAGTTTTTCTGCATTCATTTTTCTTAGTGGCATATTCCAGGGAGCAGAAAACTTGCTAAAGGAAATTATTTAATGTTAATTCATAGTCCCTTTAAAAAAATTATATCAGATTCAAACAAAAGTGGGTCCTTATTCTAAGGGACTCCAAGAAGGTACTGTATGTAAAGGTAGAATAAATCAGACTTTATCTTGGATGCTTTCAAATCCAGCCACACACAACCTTTGTTACTGTATTATTTTGTTTCTGCTTCAAATGATTTCTTCTACCTCATATGATTATGGCACTGGATAAAGGTTCAACACTTAAACAGTCCCTGCTTTCCTGCTCCAAGATGGCTGTGTTTTATAATCAAGGGGAACATATTCCTCCCTGGATGAAATGTATGAGACAAATGTAACTTTTTACTATTTTGTGCAGAACTCCAAGGCCAGCATTTAACAATTACAATGCCTAGGAGATCAATAGCCCCCACCCACTTCTTATAGCCCAGTCATTAAGGGCAAATATCTAGAAGGCCTGATCTCCTCTGCTGGACCTTTTGAGGCTCTAAAGCTATATAAGCATGAAGCAGGAGACTTTTCCTTTTCCATTTCCAACCATCAGTGGAGAGTCTAAATGAAGAGGTACAAATGGCTCTTTCAAGAATTTGTCAAAGCAAAATCCACATTAGAAAAGATTTACTGGTTTCCCCCTATCAATAGAAAAATCTCTCTTGATATTTCTAAGCCTTTATCTTCCCTTCAAAGAGCACACTGTCCTCGGCTTAGGTTTGCAAGGTGCATCGTTGTGGGGAAGATTATCTTCATAGGAAATAGAGATTTAGCAAGATATACTTCTGGGACAGCATGCTTTAGCAAAATAGATATTTTCCCAACTCAAGGAAAAGAAACTCAGCTTTAAAACAAAACAAAACAAAAACAAAAACAACTTACATGATTCCTGAGAGAATGATGAGGGCAAGGGACTCTTCTCAGAGAGATGTCTCCTGTAATGTTTGGATTCAGGACATTACTCTGAGAATACGTCTTTCTCCCTAATGTTGTTATCTTTAAATATTCAGTATTGATTTCTGACTATTCTTTCTCACAAGTTCAAGGTTATGTACTCTTTAACTACTTTGTATGGTAGCTATACTTGCAAAGAAATGTGTGATCTTCTTTCCAGGGACTGCTGTAATCATCCTCTTAATATTGTCTGTATAATGAGTCTGGGAACTGTAACCTTAAGGCCAAATCTCTCACTATCAGCAGCTTGTGTCTGGGTAAATCGCATCAACAGAGAGATGGCAACAGTTTAGGATAAAAATATCTGCATTATTTATAAGCAAATAAAACTAAATTTGGCTTGTACATATTTTAAGATCTTTTGTTTATAAATTTTCTCATGAGTAAGTAATAGAAGAATGAAAATACCTTAAGCTGAGGGTAAAAATATCTAGTAGATGATTTTTTTCACTATTTATTTTAGCATTTTGTTCTTTTCCTCTTTATTAGATAGCATAAAGGTGAACTGGATTTGAATTCTTCCTCTAGCCTCAAATCTAGATGCCTCCCCTTTAGGACAGTTGCCCTTTGCATGCTGAAGGATATCTTAAAAGAATTCCAGCGAAATGCACACCTACATATTTTGTTCTAATACTTCAAAGTTAATATTTACTATTTATCTATTTTTGAAAGCTTAATGGGCATTTTACTGAGCAAAGCAGGTATTAGGAGGGCACTGCATTTACTAGAGTAACTACATGATGCAAGATCGCAAAGTTAATGGTTCTAAGCAGAACCATTCTGTATGACACTGAGGGTGGATCCATGACATTATGTGTTTGTATGTGCAGATCTTTATAGTATGAAGGGTGAGTCCTTAAGTATACAAATTTAAAAAATAAATTATGTATGGTGTCAGAGTATTACTGAATGGAATGCAGAATATGGCAAAATGATCTAGCTCCATTACAGTGTGTGAAACAGGATCTCTAAAGGAGACAGGGCCATGTTGATTTAAGTAACTATGGAAATGGCTAGAATGTGTAAAAATAAAAGCAAATTGAAGTGTGTGTATAAGCACTTTAATTGATAGAATTATTTTCTACAAAGGAATAGTTATGAATGCTAAAGTTATTATGCACATACACTAGGATTAAACAACTGAGTGATGGAAACAGATGTCTCATTGTAGAAGTGAGAAGTTTCAGGTGAAAAAGGTAGGAGGCTAGAGTGGTATATGGGTAGATAGAACTGTACATGTCAGTATGGACTCAAATGTACTTAGATGGCTATAGACAGAAGTAATTATAGTTACATGTGTGTGCATGAGCTAGAATAATCTCATACATATTCCTTGCTTGGCTTTGAGATTCTATTCTCTGATATCACACTACTTGGGAGGTAATTATATTGTGAAGGTGGGCCCTCTGATGGGATTAGTGCCCACATAAGGATACATGGAGATCTTGCTTCCACTTTTTTTTTTTTTACTTACCATTTAAGAACATAGCTGTCCACAAGCTAGAGAGTGGTCACTCACAAGAATGCACCCTCATCTTAGACATCTAGCCACCACAGTTATGAGAAATAAATGTCTGCTATATAAGGTACTCAAGAGATGGTATTTTTATAGCAGTCTGAGCCAAATAGGACATTCTTCCAGTTGAGAGAGTTTATGTGGAATGACACCTCAGTAGCCACGATTGTACCTGGAGCTTAACTCTTGGCTTCTAATAATAATTTCCAATAAGGAAGCCAGAGATCCTTGTGTAAATAGCTACTTCTAGGACTGGGACATGGATTGTACAGAAGAGCCTGGATCAATTTGTAGTACAGAAAGCAAGCATTCAGCCCTGATCCCCAAGACAGGTTAAAAGAATGTAGTAAGGTTTAGTAAGGTTCCCAGTAGCCAAAGTGGTTATATTTTGAACAATGAAATGAATTAGTATTGGATTATAAGCCCAAATATAAAATATTTATATGGATAAATTCATACAAGAGAATGGCTGAATAAAGAAACAAGTAGAGGGAATTCGAAAAAACTCATGTGGAATAATAGTCAGGGTTTCTATTGCTGTGAAGAGATGCCAGGAGCATGGCAACTCTTACAAAGGAAAACATTTAATTGGGGTGGCTAGTTTATAATTAGAAGGTTCAGTCCTTTATCATTATGGTGGGACATGGCGACACGCAGGCAGATATGGTGCTGGAGAAGGAACTGAGAGTCCTACATCTTGCAGGTAACAGTAGATTAGTAGACTGTGTGTCACACCGAGCAAAGCTTGAGCAAAATAGACCACAAAGAGTGCAGTGACACACTTCCTCCAACAAGACCACGCCTGCTTCAATAAGGCCATATCTCCTAACAGTGCCACTTCCCTTGGGGGGCATTTTCTTTCAAACCACCACAAAATCCAAGAGATTTATATAGCTATGTTTCTTCCAAGAGGCAGAGCAACTGCTTCTATTCCTTGAGTGTGAGTTACATACAAGTTATTGTGTGTTTCCAAAAGAAAGATTTAGACAGTGGTCATTCCACAGTGCAGAAACCTGACAAACACTGTCTCAGGTAAGTGGTCAAGGTGAACATCACATTGAAAATCATATTGATAATCTATAATCCTTTATATGTGTGATGATAATTGCATTTAAGCACACCATCCTTCTCACAAGCCTGTTAATGCTAATTAAAGATATTCTGCAAAAATTCCTTCTCAAATTATCAGGATCACCACGCCCAGGAAAGACTGCAGAAATCTCCATGTCTCCAGGGAGAAAATGCAGTGTGATATCTTAGATGAGATCCACAAACAGAACAAAGGAATTAGGAAGAAACTAAGTAAATTTGATTTTAGGATAATGTTAGCTAATAACATGTCCAAGGTGGTTCGTTAATTTTGATAAACATAGCATGCCGAGATAAAATCTTACTAACAACCAGAAGCTGGATGTACTACACACAGGAACTGTCTATACTACCTTTACAACTTTTCCACCAATGTAATAATACTTTAAAATTAATAGTGTTTTTTTTTAAAGGAATAATATCTCTTTTGGCTTGTTGACTTAGCTAATCATCAGGTAGACAACTCAAAATCATAATGAGATATCATCCATCTCAGTTAGAGTGACTATTATTAAAAAGGCTGAAACTAACAAACGCTGCCAAAGAGGTAGACAATGGGGAGCTCTGATGCACTGATGATGGGATTGTTGATCAGTTGACGTGATTATTTCCCAGAGCTTGTTGAGAATGGAATGATAGAGCATGAAAATATTTTGAGGAGAGTGCTGTACAAATGCAAGGTTTTATTATTATCTGTTGTAGAGTAAATGTGTTTCCTACAAAAGTGTATGGAAATATTTTTCCCTTGTTCAACAAAAACACAATTATCTTCCTACCTCCTGCTGTGCTCCATTGTTCTTTTCTCGAGAACTGACTTACAGAGTAATATTAACTTATGGTGGAGTAAATGTGAATGAGAGTCAGTTGTCTGGTGATTCCAAGGTGAGAATTTCAGAAAAAAAATGAGACATCACCATGTATTATGAAAAGGAAATGAAAGCAGAAGATGAATCATTTGGAGAATGAGTCGTGTTAGCAACACATGGTGTTTCTGAACTAACTCAAATCTTTTAGTGAAGATTCTCTCTGGCTAAGCCTGTGGCTTTAGGAGCTCATAAACTCACTGCCTGACTCTTTCATTATTTGCTGTTTACCACGTGTTACCTCATTCAGCTACTTAACATTTGAAACTGTTTAGTGATCTCTTTGAAATAATACTCATCTTTACGTAGTGAGCTTTAAACAGCAATAAAATGTGCTAATGCATGTGAAAATATTGAAAGAACTGTCTGTAAAAAGCAAGTTCTCAATGCCATTCTTGAAAATTCTGAATAGGTTGTGTGTTCTTTGAGTCCCAAGGGCCATGCTAGGACCATTTTTAATGTGCCTGATTATTTCTAACACCCAGAGAAGCCAACAGTTGGAAGAGTGCTTCTTCTACCATAGAAGGCAAGATTATCTTTGGACACAAGTCCTTGACTTGTACTTAGCTTATTTCCTGACTGGTTTCTTGCGACTTCAGACAAACTACTTTAACTCTCAATATAAGAGATTTTATTCACTTAAAGGTGACATGGAACTAACTGACTTGTGGAACTGAGAAGCCAGGGTTTACATTAATGTAAATATTTCAGTACATAGATAAAGTACTTTACTGAGAGAATTGAATGCACCACAGATACACAGTGTTTTCTGGGCAAAAGTCTAAATAAAAAAAGGATGGTATTTGATCTATTTATCTTTATAAAATGAAACAACCTTCATTTTTAGAGACTGAATCATGAAGAGTTGGGTGGTCCATTCACTAAAGAGATCCATGAATTTTATTATAAGAACCTGGTATTAATCATAACCGATTCATTATATATTCTTATGACATTTGGATGAATTATACAGAAAAATTTATACCCTTCTTTCTCTCTCTTTGTGTATATTTTAATGATAAATCCTTGTAACATATTCCTACAACTGAATGGACTTGTAATTGCCCCTTTACTTTTCCAAGTTAAAAGTTTTACAAAAGCAAATATCTTTCCCTTCATTTAATACTGCTCCTTCTATCTAGGCAAATTCATCTTTGGGTCACAACGGTGATGGAATTGAAAAATGAATATTTGTTTCCCATTTTACTGTAAGAATTGTATGAAAATTATTGATATATGAGCTCTTGTTCTTAATGGTAATACATAAGAAATTGGAATATTCTTTCACACAGTGAATTTGAAGTAGTTAGAAAGTAAAATTTGTTTAACTCTAATGATTTTAGAGTAATAGAAAGCCCAAGAGATCTGACTGCGAACACTATGAATGTCACAAATCTCCCCACCTGGTTTTAGAGTTAATTTTTAAGTTATTTTAGTGGTAGGATGGGGAGGGCATTGGCAGGTAAGTCAGTGGTATTGTAATATTGGCCAGAGTCTCTTAAAATCATATAGGCTATTCCTAAAATTCTCAAAATGAAGATTAGGTGTTTTACTTCCATCATAGATAATGTGTTAAGAGGTTGAAAAACCTCTCATCACTGTGCATCTAACTGCCCTTTGATAATCCTGTGTTATTGTGGGCCACAGTCAAGATCACTGGTGTCAGCCCAGTCCAATCTGGACTCGGTCAAAAGATACAAAACTAAATAAGAGACCATGATAAATGAAGACCACATGAGAATAGGAAGAAGCAAAGTGCTAGAGAGGTCCATAGAAATCCACAAAGATACCTTCACAATAGACTACTGGCAATGGGTGAGAGAAAGCCCGAACTGACCTACTCTGGTGATAGGATGGCCAAACACCCTAATTGTCGTGCTAGAAATCTCATCCAATGACTGAGGGAACCGGATGCAGAGATCCATGGCCAGGCCCCAGGTGGAGCTCCAGGAGTCCAATTGCCGAGAAAGAGGAGGGTTTGTATGAGCGAGAATTATTGAGACCAAGATTGGAAAAAACACAGGGACAAATAGCCAAACGAATGGAAACACATGACAATAGCTGAGGAGTCCCCAACTGGATCAGGCCCTCTGGATAAGTGAGACAGTTGATTAGCTTGAACTGTTTGGGAGGCATTCAGGCAGTGGGACCGAGACCTGTCCTCAGTGCATGAGCTGGCTGTTTGGAACCTGGGGCTCATGCAGGGACACTTGGCTCAGTCTGGGAGGAGGGGACTGGACCTGCCAGAACTGAATCTACCAGGTTGAACTCAATCCCCAGGGGAGTCTTTGCCCTGGAGGAGATGGGAATGGGGGGTGGGTTGGGGGGAAGGCAGGGGAGGCAGGAGGGGGGAGGACAAGGAAATCCGTGGCTGATATGTAAAATTAAATTATAAAATAAAAAATGTAACATAAAAAAAACCAAAACAAATAAATTTTGTTGGAACCAAAATAAATAAATAAATAAATAAAAAGAAAAGATACAAAACTAGATCTCCAGCTTGAAAGTCATTTGAGAACCTTTCAGTGGTGGTGCTTTGATGTACAGGTGTGAAACTGCATTCTTATGATGGTATCTATCTCCATGAAACCGTGGCAGGTTTACACTCTGAGAAACAAACACATCTTTGTAAATGCACACATAAGCACACATTAGTAGAGAATTACAGATCACATTTTAATTTAAATATATGGTAGCATCTATATAAATTTGATCATTCAGCAAATCTCCTTTTATAAGGAGGAAACTGATATTTTAGGAAGGAACATGATAGCAATTTTAGTGATTGGGAATCTAGGAAGACAAGGCTCCAACCCTCAGCAGCACATACCTTCCTGTCACAAAACAGCATGTCTGCAAGTACATGGAGATAAATACATAGATAAATATAGATACACATTTGTAACATGAACGTAGTTAGATACAAGTAGTTTCCTATCAATATATTCTGAAATAAAAGCACATTACTAAATGTGTAACTTTTATTATTATTTTTATACTGAACATACCAATTGCACACAAAATATTAAAAAAAGCCAAATCATCCTGATTACTTACAACTAAAACCAATAAAATGGGCTTCACAAATGTCCTGATTTGTCACACTCTGGGAAAGGTGTTCTAACTTTTAGAGTAGCCCACCCAGGATTGCTGTTCTTGGTGCTATGTAAATGTCCATTAATTAATTGAAGGAAAGAAATGTAGGCCTGTATTTAAAAGTAATGAAAAAAATTAATTTCATTTTGGACTTATATGGAGCTACTAAATACATGACCTCCCTTACCCATCAAAGGGAAAAATTCAAAGAAGATGCATTGTTACAAATGCTTACTAAGTTTCAGTAACTATAGTCACCATCTCATTTAGTTCTCAATGATCATCTTTGCTCCATGAAAACAGCATCTCTATTCACTGGTGGGAAAACCGAGGCTGAACTCAGACAACAAAAAGTGAATGATGACAGTTGGGCCACAAAGTCTAGATTTTTCCCACAATGCAGTCAATTCTGTAGCTTACTAAAAAAGGCTTCATAATGTGCAGATTTCTGGAACTATTTTATTTTTTCAAATATCTCAATGCCCAAGTGGAGCAGAAGAAGGAAAAAAATGGCAAAGCCAAATTCCCTGGAGAGGAGACACTCAATCCAAGTGGCATATGCTACTCTTGGTGAGCATGGCTTCACTGTGCATCCCAACCTTGTGCAACTCCATTCAGCTCAAGATGTATGGAAAGAGTTTTATGTTTTAAACAATTAGACTTGACAGAGCTATTGTTTTCCTCTTATTTAATATCCCTCAGCTCTGGAGCCCAGCCAGTGTCTGTACTCTGTCTCTAAATTTAATTCTTATTCCTTCTACATATCACTTAGCTGTCAGAAGACAGCAACTTAATAGCATTTGTTGCTCTGGCTTAGGAGTTTCTGGGTTATGTCATTTCCCAACTGACCTGCTTAGCTCAGAGGGAATAAAATTTTTTTTGTCTAATGGTCTTGGGGGCTTCTATCATTAGGGATCTTCTTTCCAGTTCCTGGGGTATTTTTGTAAATGTCATGGGATGACATAATTTCTAGATATTGTTTCGTACAAAGGCGCAAGGCCATTATAAATATGAAATGACTCCAGAAGAAGGATATTATAGAGGGAAAATTATCTAATCCTGGTTATAGATTTGTAGCTTGTTAGTCTGAAAAGTCTAAAGCTCCAAGGGAGATGGAGATAAGGACTATGGAGCAGGAAATACATCTCTAAATGTATCATTTCAATTCACTCTAATTCAACTCCACAAATATGCCCCTGAGGTTAGTGTGGGTCAGGCATTGACCTAAGTGCTGAAACAAAGTGGCCTTCACTTGTGTGGTCAAGTAAAGCAGGACTAGTAAGGTGCATAACTGAGAAAGTCATGTTACTTCCCAAGGCCTCAGTTTCCTCTTCTGCTGAAAGCTGTTCTTTCTCACCGTTCTCATTTGCTGATGCTCATTATGAGAAGGTACTATATTACATTTGAAAGAGGAGTTGCTTTAAAATTGCCATGTATGTTGGATTCTTGGCTCTGTGACTGTTTAGCTCTTAGGATGAATAAGTGATTTAGCTTTTCTGGGTCTTATCTGAGTCATTGAAACTAATTTTGAAGGTTCTCTTGTTAATTTATATTCCATGAGACTGTATTCAATATCCTTTGTCATATTCATGTCTTGCATAGAGTCAAGCAATCAAGCCACACATTTTGTTGAGCTTAATTGTCTTTCTTTACTCAAGGGGTGTACTGCTATGCTTTGTAAACTGTTACTACATACATATGCAATGGATTTCTATGGCAGAAGAGAGCTCTGAGACCAGAAGGAGAGTGATTATAAAATTCTTTTTTTTCCTTCAACATGAATATCTCTTTGAGTGTCTTAGAGAAGTTTCTGGCAAGATTTCAACTGGTGTGTGATTTATGTTTGTCAACTTGCAGCAAAGAAAAATTTCATTAAACTAACATTTGTTGAGGTCTGTTGTAAGCATATATTACTGTTTGCTAAATATTTTGGTCTCCTTTTCCATGGTGCCCTCTCTATATGAGAATTCCTCACTTGATTGGCATTAATCTTGCCATGTGGCTTATCCTAGCTGATAAAATATGAAGAGAAATAAGATGGATCATTTCTAGATGGAAAAATTACAAGAGATAGTTGTTTGTTACTGTGTTCCCTTTTTCTCTAGCACAAGACCAGCAATGTTTTCAGGGGTGGGTGGAGTAGGGTAAGTGTCATTTTGGCATGAGACATATGTAACTATTTTGGGAAAAGCATGTATGTAGTATGAACGAGGGCTTACTGTTTGTCATTATAATATGACAAGATTTCTTTTTTAGTTATACTGTAATCTGGTCTACTCTATATTATGCTTTCAAATGAAAAGATACAATGGCAACCAAGTCAAATTAATATCAGGTCTTTTGGAATGTCTCAGTGAAGCAAGATGTTACAACAATGCACAGTCTATATTGAAGTAGAGGAAATACACAACACATGCATATATTGAGGAGACAAAACCAATCTGTGATTAGAGAAAGCCCCCTTAAATATACATTTAAGTTGATAGTTCATAAATTCACAAGAGACAGGAGGAAGGAGTTGGTGCTGCAAACAGGAAGCTTTAGGTCAGGAGTTGAGACAGGTCATAGGAGCATGAGTAACATGTTACTGAGTATGATTGTAAGGAAGAATAAGAGGGGACTGGAAAGAAATGTGGCTAATGAGATAATGCCAACAATAACATCAGCATTTATTAGCTCTGTGTAAAGTGCTTATACACATTCTTCTCATGATTATTTTTATTATCATTATTTTAATTGAACAATAGAGGGGCTTAATAACTTGTCTGTTGCCACACAGCAGGAATGTGATTTTATCTGAAGGGCAATGGAAGTCACTGAACAGTATGACACTTGGAAGCCTTATGATCAGATCTCCACTCCAGAATGATCGCTCTGGCTCTGATTCCCAATTCAGAAACTAGTCCTGATTTGAGGGAGTTTGGGCCCTAACTTCTGCAGCTCAGCCTCCTGACTCTATTAAGCGAGGCAATAGAAGGCGAGAAGAGAGCTGGAGTGCTACAGGGGAGTGATATTTTGAAGAGCTTGGAATAGAATATGCAAAGAAATATAGACTTGTAGGTCTCAAGATCATTAAGATTTGGTAGTAGTTTTAATAACAATATAAAAGTAATAAAGTGATCCCCAAATGAACTCTTAGGTCTAATTCAGCAAACAGTCTGCTATTACATCACTATTTTGAGCATTTCAATTTACTTTTGACTCTAATATAGATAATATACTGGGTAAATTAGAGACAAAGCCAAAAGTCTGTGAAGCAGGTCTAGCTAGTGGTCTATGTATTCTTTTCTTTTTGTTTACCGAGGCTGAATAACAGTAATTGTGATTTGTGATTTTCTTCATCATAAATGGGGTCATCTATTGATTAAGAGAAGAGCTCTTCATAAACGACAATGACATTTCTGACAGTTGTTTGCCTTCTGTCCATCAGAGGTCCCTGGAGACCAAGACCTTACTGAAAAGGTCCCCGAGTCAACATGGCAGAGACTGTGATTAATATGGATGCTATTCAGGCTTCAGCAGGGCCTCCTCTTTCAACAGAATTCAGAGAGAAGCTGTCGATATTGTTGATGTTTATAGTTTGCTTCCTAAAGTCTCTTCTACATACTATGCTCAGAGTGTCTGACACCTTACCTTTTGCTCTTCCTCTTCCTATCTCCAATTTATTGTCCTTCTTCTTTACTTATTCCCTGGGCTAGCTTCCCCTCTTCTTTTTAAACAGTGTGTGGTTGCAGAAAATAACATGCTAAGAAACAAGCTGACTGCCAATATGCATAAGAAGATTTATTGCAACGGAGAAAGGAAGTCACGAGACAGTGTGAATATTAATCTTTCAGTTTGGGTCTATAAAGACCCAGGTTTGGATCTTTGGGGACTCTTATATATATGCTGTTAATGAAAAGCAGTTAGGTTAAAGAAGGAGATATAGGGGATGATGGACAAAGATTTATGGCTCAAGCATCCATGAATACAGGTTGGCTCAGCCATTGCAACTTTTTCCCAAGACACAGACAAAGCTGTATTCTTTGAGGTGCTACTGCATCTGTTGAGTACCATTATATTTTTTGAGGTATTATTAATGCATCCATTGAGATACCATAGCATTTTTTTTCAGGTATCAATGCATCCTTTGAGGTACTACTCAAAGACCAGCTTGGCAGAGGTTTTCAATGCTGTTCTTCCAAAACGAACTGCCCAAACAGAAATTATCAGTAAAGACTACTGCAGGTTTAGGGATAGTTTCCTGAATTTTCTTGAAATAACCAGTAATGAGTTGCCAGCTTAGATAGTTCTTTTTATAGATCTTGCAGCAGCTGGATCAAAATCTAATGAAGATGTTTGCATCTGACAATGGCAGGCCCGCACACTTCTATCCTGTTTCTTGAGTGCACAAATGCATTTCATTTGGGAACATGAAAGGCATATTTAGCGACAACTGATGGTTCTTTGTTTTTTAATTCCCAATAATGTCTTCAGTAAGTGCTTTTGTTAACATTTTTGCATTATACAATAGGTGACACAGGAAGATAATCGGTGTGCTGAAAGCAATTAAAGAGTTTATATCCAACTTGTTCTGCCTATTAAATGGATCCATTCGGCATGGAAGCACATTAGCATCTTTACAGTGGAACGGATTGTGGAAATAGGTTATTCACAGGGCTTGTGCATCTTGCTCCTGCTGCAATAAGACATATCTTCAAGATTATAGAAAAAAGGAATGAGCCATTTTTCTCCCCTTAGAACTGTAAACAGAAGTAAAACTATTAATAGATGCTGTAGCTAATCCCAAGAAGCTGCAACTGAGAGATTAAATAATGTCGAAAAGGGAGGAAGCTGGAATGAAAGGAGGAGAGGGAGGGAGTGAGGAGGGAGAAGGGAGGGAGGCAGTTCCCTGATCACAGAGCTGAGTTAGACAAGGACAAACTGAAGGACTCTGGCTGATCATAGGATCAATGCTATAAGGGGGAGATTCCTGCTCTTAGCAGTGTAAATATTACTTTGTTTCCCCAGTACTGTTCTAAGAGGGAGGTTTGTGCTCTGTTTTCAAAATAGTAATCAAGATAACTTTAAACAGAGGTTGGATGCCATTGAGATGCAGCTGAGCCTGGGGGACAAATCTGTGAACCAAAAACTCTATTTACTGATAAAAGAAATAGAGAACTAGGAAGCCTTTGGGTAAATGTACAATATGAAACCAGAGCCCTAGTTTTTACTGCCAAATAGAAGGAATTATAACAAGGGGGATTGGTATATAATTAAATCTTGTACCTCAAATACTGTAAGTGATTAGATGGCCCTATATTTTATTACTGCTAATTCTCTCGGTCTTTGGTTGATCCTCTGCTCGGCGCTGGCTTTGAAGCATTGTGATTCAGCAGCTCTGGTCAGGGTCATAACATATCTCTTCATACCTTAGTAGGAGCTGTGATCTTTGTATTATTGCTACCATTCAATGCTGTTCAAAGTGTGGTACATGGTCACTACCATCATCATCTGGATACCAAGCAATACAAATTCTGTGGCTTTGTCCCAAGCCAAATAAAGCAGAACCTCCAAGGGAAAATGTTTTAATGCATAGCCAGGATTTAGGCCATTTTTATGTCCATTAAAATTAGAGAAACAATGTTTTTACTGTTGAGAAGTTTGAGCCCAGGGTATTTGAGAGCTGTGTGGTAATCACAACCACGTCATAGAAGCAGAATGGATTTTAGTTTAGTGTTGGTTATATTTTTTTTAATGATGGTCCAAACTTGTTCTTTTTTTAGGATTATCGAACTATCATATTATTTATAGGCACTTCATAGCTTATGAAGTCTTTGAAAATGGTCTCTTATTAATGACTGTGATTGAAAATTCTTGGAATTTATGAGGTTAGGGATTTAAGCTATTTTTTTTTTTTTTGCTGTGATATGGTATTTACCAGCATGATTGACTCTATACTGGGCCTCTTTTTGGTGTGAAAAGAGACAAGGAAAACACAAATAAGGACTGACATGTGTTCCATAAGGAGAAAGGATACGGCATCCATTTATTTCATGTGTAGAAACAGTGGAGAGGACTGAATGTCAATCCTCTTTTAACAACCTTATCTTCTACTATGTTCTCAGGTAAGGAAGGGATCACGGCATGTTATAAAAGTAAATCACATTTATTTGTGTTGGCAGTGAAATCAGTAGTGAATTGACCGAGCTCAAGGAATTCACTGTGTGCATGAAAATATAAATCAGCACCTGGGGAAACAGACTTATTGCTCTCTGGCCCTATTGATGTCATTCCTTATCCTTGGGTAGGCATTAGTTCAGGCCTTTGGTACTCGGTCTGCATTGAGTACATAGAGTCAGATGCTCATTAGTAAGTAATTGCTTTTACTAGCATTATTCTGCTTTCATTTCACTTTTCTCATCTCCTCTTCCTTAATAGTGTGAGGAAGTCATGACCTAGAGCTTGGCATGTGGTATTCATTCTATCAAGGCTGACATTCACACCAAAATTAATATCATCACTATATACTAGATACCTTGAAAAAAGGGTTTCAAAGAAGGAATATGTGTGAAGGGTAACCTTTGGAGCCTTACAGAGAGAGGTTTCAACTTTGAGTCTGTTATTGGCTAGTTTGTATATGGCTGGACCCATGATTAGCTTCTCTAAATTCAAATTCCCCTTTGTAAAATAGTGACTGTGCTTTATAGCTCATACAGTTATTACATAGGTTAAACATAAAAATACCATACATTCACATTATGTAAGATCACCTGGGTTTACATGTATTGGCTTGATGTAATTACTTGTATAATTCTCTTTCATTATGTGTGCATCCTAATTCGAATGGTAAATTATATTTACAAGTAAGTTTTATATATATTATATAAACTCAGTAGATTTTTTCCATGGAACATGAAAGCCTAAACATTTTGAATTGTGCCTATTATTTGCTACAGCATCAAAACAACCTGTACCTCTCTGTGTGTCTCTTTGACATTAGCAATCTTTTACATCAGTATTGGTAAGAATCCAGAGAAAAACTTACTGATCACATTTGTAGGATTAAGTGTTAAGTCTTTTGGGGTAGGGAGGGGAGCTGAACCATTGGTATGTTATTTAGAGATTTCCAAAGAAAATTTACAATACGATAAGGTATTACTACACTTGTTGAATGCTGAATGCCAGGCACTCTACATCTCTAGGACGACAGTGGATGTTCTTAGCCTCATCTTACAAATCAGGTGCCTTCGACTCAAAAGTCAAGAAACATTTTTAAGATCAGACATATGACTAGAGGAGATACCAGCAGTCAAAGTTGTATTCTTCTTTCTCTTAGGTGAATGTTTTTCTACAACAATGTGTATGTGTCATTAGTGATGAGCAGGTTTAATAGCACATGACATATGAATCAACCAATCCGTTCAACCCCATTCTCAGCTCCCTATCTTTGACAGGTGGAGTAGAGGTTCTCTGTGTTAAGAAAGGAGGATATTTCTAAAACCAACTGAACACTTTTTAGATTTTAATGTTTCTCGCCTTCCTGTCCATCATAGATGCATCTTTTTATAGTTCGCTGAACATTCTTGATATTAATTGCTGCTATCCTGAAGCTTCTGTCAAACACCACAAAATTGGGATTATTAAGTAACGGAAGGCTTTATTTGGGTAGATGGCATGAGAAAAAGAAGAGAAATGGGATGAAAATCAGGAATGATTGTCAGATGAGACTCCTTTCAGCTTAAAGGGATGGGGACATTTCTAAGGAAACCTCTTTTTTCTTTCTCCAACAACTTTTGGTTAATTCTGACCTGCATTAGGTAGATAAAGATAAATGCGAATTTTGAATTATATTTAATCTTCATTAAAGCAATTATCTCTCTTAATGAAGAATTTGCTGGGTTGTGGTTGTGCAATGGAGTATAAAATCCTAAGTGAATAAAATCAATTTCATTTCAGGCTAGCTTTTCTGTCCATTAATAAACAAGACATAGGAAATATATTTGCTGTAAGTCATGCAGGCTGCTCATAGCTCACAGAAAGCCAATACAACTTACAACAGCAGGACAGTTGGCTTTCCATTGCTTGCCCTTCATTTTTAAAACTGAAGGAGAACTTTCACTCTAAGGAAGTTGTACAAATTTTCATACTGGGACTGTTTTACCAGGCCCCACAGTGAGATAACTGTGGATGATGTCTCATACTCAATCAACTGTCTGATAGAATAGTGTTTGTATTGTGAAATGTATTTGATCCAATTTCTCTGCTTTATTAATCACACAAGTCTGAATTAGATTCTGGAATGCTTATGTTTCCTAAGTATGAAAGTTCCTTATTTATTTCCATGCTGTTACAATGGAAAGAAACAGATTGGGTCTAAATAGCAGTGTACTGTAGTGTGAAGCAATTAAGTGAGTTGTGCATGCCCTTCAGGAGGAGGATAATGGGAAATTGGTGCCAGCTAGTCCTCATTGCTACTGGTATAGCATGTCAAAAAGGATAGAAACTCATGTATATTTTAATGCAGACATGAGTATTTTTATTTTTATTTCAGATAAATTTTAAGATTTAGCTAACATGAACTAGCTGACAATTATAATTGGCTTCAACTCATCAATAAAGAGATGCCAACTATTTGAATCGATTATATAACAACATTCAAGAATCTGTTGTCTCCAAGAAACACATCTCACTTACAAAGACACCAAAAGAGTCAAAGAATGGAAGTCAGTCTATCTAGGAAATGAAAGCTGAAATGATGATGGCATAGCTAATCTGATACCTAAGAAAGTAGACTTCAAATTAAAGAGAGAAGAGTAGACAAAGAAGGCCACTCTGTGTTAATAAAAGGAATAATTCACCAAGATGATATAATAACTGTAAATGTATATGCACCAAATGCTGGGGTTTAAATTTCATAAAATAAATACTATTGGGCATAAAAAAGTCTTAAAAATTCTTTTACACAGTGATGGATAACCTCAGTAACTCACACATAACTTTAGGTAGATAATTCAACCCCAAAACTTCAGAATAAAATTACATAATAGATTTAAAAGATTCATGCAGAATACTCTGTCCAAATCTTAACAAATACCCAGAAATTGAAACAATTTTTTACATCTTATCAGGTCACAGAATTAAACTGGTAATCAATAGGAACATAAGCACAAAAACTTAGGTAATGAACAGTGCTCTCTTCAACGATGAATGGGTCCTTGAAGGAATCAGGAGGGAAATTTAAAAATTCCTTTAATTGAGTGAAAATGAAATGTACCCCAAAGGGCTGAAAAGCAACATTTCTATGGGAAGGTGAAAGATTAATGATGTTGTTGACAAACTTTCTTCTCTTCCTCATCAGAACTTAAAAATAGCAAAGTCAAAGCACTCTTAAATCAGACCCACCCTTGTAGTGCCTCATAATGGGTAGTGCCACAATTAACTCTATGGAGTATGCACCATGTATATTGAGACAATGAGTTATATGCTATTTGTTATTAAATTGCATTGTGCATTTTATGTGCTAGGCTTTGTGCCAACTGCCTGTACTATTTAATAATAACTAGTTTCAGACATCTTTCTTCTCCTTTTGTATGTGAGGAAACTAAGGCGTAGGGCAATTAAACAACCTATCTAAACTATACAGCTGGAAGAACTAGTACTGTGTCATCTAGTTCTAGAAATCACACATTTGACAGTCACACATACCATTCTCTCATCTGAATGTGACCAGGATCACATTAATGGACCTGTCAACATTTTAGTTCCTTTATCCGTAAAATAGGGGAAGTAATGCTTACTGAGTTCCTACTCATGTGCCAGGCTAGCTATGATGTCATTCATCCCTCAATTATTTGCAGTGCAGGACAATCCTCTAATGTATGTATGAAGAAACTGGCTCAAATACATTTTGTAGCTCTAAGATCACAAAGAGTATAAGAGATAGAACATTACTTCAGGCTTAGTTCTTCCTGAGCAGAAGAATATGCTGCCCCTACTACTACATTGTTATAATGTTTTAAAGACCATTGTAAGGCAACAGATATAAAGTATTCAACACTTCCTGGCATGTGATATGTTCAGTATAAGTAAAATCTGCTAAGGCTTAGCAAATTTCACAGAAGTGTTTATTATTATTATTATTATTATTATTTATTATTATTATTATTATTGGTACCTTGGTCAGATGCTAGCAGAGGCAAGAGTTCATAGCAAGATGACATATATCCAGCATGTGATCTATTAGTAGCCAATGGTGATGCTACTGCATTTATTGCCATGAGATGGGAAAAACATACAAATTGCTTAATTATGGAATCATGGGTCATTTTGTTCCAGAATTCTTGGCATCTGTGGCTGTCAAAGGGCTCAGCTGGCAAACTGGTTTTTGAAATCTGTCTTTACAGTGAGAAAATAACATCAAGGTATAAAAGACATAATAACATTATATACTCACTTTCCAAGCCAAGCACATTATAGGACATATTTGCTGCAGATTAATTTGTAAGGAAATACATCACCACAGACATATCAGCCTTATCAGCCATCCTATCATCTACCCAAGATTCCCCCAAATTTGAATATTAAATCAACAATTTAACTTTTTAATTATTATGTATGTAATTATAAGTAATACATGACATTGTTTTTAAATAGTTCCACAAATAATATCTCAGTTTATTCTTTTTGCAGCTAATCTCAGTGAGTTAACTAACTGTATTAATACTTTAGTAGCTCATTTTTATATTGCATTTCTACCCTCAAATATACAGAAATTTATTGACAATTCTATTTGGAGGCACTTAAATAGTTATAGTTTTTGTCGTAGAAAATTGAATGTTGGTTTTTAGCTCTCATATTAGGATTAAGTAAATATAATGGAAATGATGCTACAAGTGACCCACTAAGTTTCCATTTCTCTTGTCTCTGTCTTTCCTTGGTTTTCCAGGCCTTTTACTGGGCTTTAGTGGTCTGCTGTTTTGATAGCTGGAGTTGGACTTTCTTGTCAGACTTTCTTTGAACCACCAGCCCCTAAATAATGACATGGAGATTTATTATTAATTATGAATACTTGGCTTTTTGTTTAGGCTTATCCCACTAGTTCTTATAACTTAAATTAACCCATTTCTATTAATCTATGTTATGCTATGTGGCTTTTTATCTCTCCTCCATTCTGTGTGTCTGACTCCTTCAGGGTCTTGCTGGTATCTCCCACCACATCAAATTCTAACCTTGAGTTCCTCTGTCTGCTCAGAAGTCCCACCTATTCTCTCCTGCCTAACTATTGAACATTTAGCCCGTTATTAGACCAATCGCAAAGACACATCTTCACACAGTGTACAAATATCCTACATTTCCCCCTTTTGTCTGAATAAAAAGGAAAGGATTTAGCCCTAGCACAGTAAAACTATATACAATAATAACAATTATTAGGTATTGTCTAAATAAAAAGGAAAGGTTTTAACTCTAACATAGTAAAACTATATACAATAAAAACAATTATCAAGTAATAATTACATTCACAATATCCAGTTCATTTGTATTTGGCAAATTTGCTGAAATTAATCTATTTTATCTTGATGACTCCAAAGTTTTATCCCTAAACCACTTTATTATAATTCATATTACCATCCTGAAAATATCTTTTTAGATCTTAAAACATTTTCTTAAACAATTTAAGCTTTTATGTTTCTCAATCTTATAAAATTTACATCTCTTTTGTAAGTTTCTTTTCTGAATTTGGTAACAAAAAAAATGGTATGACTATCTAGTCTTCAACCCCATCAGAGACTCAAGAAGGATAAAATATTACCTGAGTAAACAGAAAGTGCAGAGCAAGCAACTTCCAAAATTATAAAATGACAGAAACAGCTGCTGCCTTGATAGTCACCCAAGTTTTCTCTACAACACTGGGTCTACATGCCTAGAATATGTGACAGCCTTTTTTGCGAAGCAGGAATTTTAAAGGACTGTCCTACCTTGACTTGGCAAAGTTCAGCAGTTGCTTTCTTTTGTGTTCTGCTTGTCCAATTTGGACAGCATACTGTCGGCAGTAGAGACAAAGGCTGTTTCTTGCCCAGTGGCTAGCTTTGCCACAAATGAAAGCAAACTCCATATAGAGGTTCTTTAATGCCCATAATCTTCTCTGAAATAGTTTGGTGCTTTCCAGGAACAGTTGTATCTCACTGTCATGAAAAGTCTTATGTTATTAAAACATCTTAAATACCATTTTTTGTAGATCTCTGAAGTGTTTGAAGACCCTTTATCTATCTAAACTATATCTCTATCTCTGTTTGACCTTAAAAACATACCTAAAATGGCTACAAATTTTATTATTATAGATAATTAACTACTAACTTGTATTTCTTAATTATCCTAAATATTTTGCAATAATAGCTTCTAAGGACTAAAAATTTACATTACATTTTTAAATGAGCTGCATAGGTACAATACCTTAAACAAGAGTAGAATCATAATACAGTATGTTATAACAAAAATAACCTTAAATTTGTATCAATTTACAAGAATCCATACAAATGTAAAATATTTGAGACTAAGAGTTGGTTTTTTAGTTTAAAAGTAAATTCAATGATATACCCTTTTATCCTATCATTCTTCTATCCTCTCTGTTTTATTTTCAGAAAGAGATCCCTGAATCTAACCTCCTTTGCTTAGTTTTTTCCATGACTGTGACCAGTAACAACTTGCACCCAGTCCCCCTAAATAATAATAAACACCCACAATCCATTGAATGACCAAAAACCACCCACCCCACCTCTTGGGAATATGGGCATTGTGTTCTTAAAATTACTTTCTGCTGTCTGGGGGTGACAGCATCTTTAGGGGACTCTGAGAAAATTAGGATAATGGTCAAGTCCTGGGAGAGATAGCTATATCATTTGTTGTGTTGTGTTGTCTCTATGTGATGGGAAAGTGTCGAGATTATCTGAAACTATGGCTGTAATAGTCCGTGAAGCTGGACCATCTCAGCTTCAAAGTTGTTCTGTATGCAGATTTTTGGGGAAACTGTAACAGGGGCATTCTGAGAGGCTGGATCACCTGGGCTACTTGTCTTCATTGGCGTCTGGTCCTTTTTTCCCCTGAAAACACACATATATCTGCATTAACACAAGTATGATCTGTGTGGTGTGCATAAATTAGCTAAAGATGATTTTCTGTTTTCTGTTTGAGCAGGTAAAAGGCATCTGTCAATTTTATAAGTCTGTTTGGACTGCATAACCAAACTGTAATATAAATCTCTACCCATGCCATATGAAGGATGACATGCGTGTAAAAGGATTCTGTAGCTAACAAGATTTATCATGTCTCATCCAGTCTCAGAGCTGTTCTCATGTTAAGGGATCAGCATGTACATCACCTCTCTTGTAGTTTTTCTTGGTTTCTTTCTTCATGTCTGCAGCCAAGATTTTCAGGAAGTCTTCCCTGATCAAATCTAGTCTTTATTAATTTTAGAGGAATCCATAGCTCTTTGTTTCTTATGGAAGCAAAACATAACCTCTTCCCCAGTACAGCTTATTTACTGATTTTCATTCTGAAGTTAAGACATCCTTAAAATATATAGGCTAGTTTAATTCAGTAGTTCCCCCCCCCCACACAATTCAATATCTCTCAGCAGCTGCCACTTTTTGTTAATTAGTATTAAACAATTTTTAAATTAACAAAGCACTATATAAGGATCCAACCTCTCTGTGTTATATTTCCCATCCTTATGTGGCTTATTCTTTTTATATTACTTACTCTCTCTTTAAATATTTCACTTTATTATTTTTAAACTATTTGTTTTTTTTAATGACTGTCTATACCCACTTTCTTTTCTTTCTTCAGTACTTAAGCACCTTTTAAAGTACACTGTACCTGTTCAGAGGTTTTCTTGGTATGGACTTGGCTTTACTGTGAGTCTCCAGCGTTTTCTGATTTCAGGAGACAAAACCTTAAATTGCTAGGCATTGACTAGGCTATCTGCTGTGTTGCTCCACTTAGCACATGGCAATGGAGGCTGGCCCTGCCTCCCTAGGGTCAGTCCAGTAGACTATCCCACTGATATCGGGCTGGAGCTGCTGTTTGCCTTTCTGTGAGAGCCAAGCCGCATGCCCATGGTTATTGTCCGGGAGCCACATTCACCTGCCCCAGGTCTAGGAATTTTTTTTTTATCTAGTGCTGCTTAGCACACCAGCTGCTCAAGGACTTGGCTGAGTAGCAGGGCTTCTTAAAGGAGCCATGTCTCTGTATACTGTAAGTACTGGGACTGCATGAGAGACTGTGATTACTGGAAGCCATGTCTGACTCCGTGTTCAGAACTTTTTTCAGCTTTCATAGGATTTAAGTGTCACGTATTGGGTACCAACTGTAGTTTTTCTGTTGACTTAGTGGCTGCACATGAATCTACTGATATTTTAATTATCATCTGCAGCCCTATATTGGGTGCCAAATGTAGTTGGGTGCCAAATGTAGTTGGATACCAAATGTAATTGGACTTTCTTGTCAGACTTTCTTTGGACCACTAGCCCCCAAATAATGACACGGAGACTTACTATTTATTATGAAAGCTTGGCCTTAGCTTAGGCTTGTCCCACTAGGTTTTATAATTTAAATTAATGCATTTTTATAAATCAATATTCTGCCATGTGGCTTTTTTACTTTTTCTCCGTTCTGCATGTCCAACTCTCTCAGACTCTCTCAGTGTCTCAACTGGCATCTCTTGCCATGCCAGATTCTATCCCTGAATTCCTCTCTTTGCCTGGAAGTCCCACCTGTTTCTCTCCTGCCTAGGTTTTGGCCACTTAGCTCTTTGTCAAATCAATCACCACACATCTTCCCACAGTGTACAAACACCCTGCAACAGATAGCCTCCTAGATTTGTCTTCACTGTTACTTGAAGAATTCTATTCCCTTCTTTCTGGAGGGCCCAATTTTGAGTCCTACTAAAGAAAAAAGAATGTATTCATAACCTATGTTTTAAAATAGTGACACTATTCATATTATTTTCTTTTTTGTGAATTAGTCTTTTTTATGTATTAGTCTTCCTAAATTTACCAGATTGCATTATTTAAAACTTTTATTTTAAATTGAAAGTAAAAAAAAATATGTATTTGTGGGGTACAATGTGATAACTTGAAATATGTGAAATAGCAAAATCAAACCAATTAGCATATGTATTGCTAGCTTATTCATTTCTGATGAAATCAGTTAAAATCTATTGACTTATAATTTTCTATAATGACATAATTTTCTACAATGACACATTGTTGATAGTTGTTTACACCATGATATGCAATAGATCCCTTACTCAACATTTTCTTTATTCTGTCCTACCTGGTCCTGGCAACCACCACTCTCTTTTATCTGAGCTAGATTTCTTTGCATTTCACATATAACTGAATATTTGTTGTATTTGTCTTTCATCATTGTCTTATTTCACTTAACACAATGCCTTTAGATTCATCCTGGTTGTGAATGGCAAGATTCTTTTCTTTCACAAGGCCAAAGACCATCCCAGTGTATATATCTACCACATTTTCTCTGTGTGTCTAGTCACTGATGGAGACATAGCTTGTTTTTGTTTCCTGGATTTTGTGAATAGTGCTGTCATAAGCTTAGTTATGCATACATCTTTTTGGCACAATTTCATTTCCTTTGGATATATATCCAATAATGGGAATTGCTAGATCATATGTTACTTCTGTTTTTGAAAAGTTCAATACTGTTTTTCATAATGGCTGCTTTAATTCTCATTCTTACCAATAAAAATGTTTCCCCTTTCTCCACATCCTCATCAGTCTTTGCCTTTTTATTTTGGATAATAGCTGTTCCAATAGGTACAAGATAATACTTCATTGTGTGTTAATTTGCATTTCCTGATTAGTGATATCCACCATCTCCTGCATATACCCATTTGTCCTTTTTATTTCTTTTTCTGAGAAATATCTATTGAAGTCCTTTGCCCATTTAAAAAGTTTTCATTTTTAAATCTTGATGTCAAATTGAGTTTCCTAAGTACTGTGATACTAGCTGCCTTTATTTTGAGTGACTTCTTTTTCACACTGCAGTTGTATGGTATTCTTACTGGTATCATATAAATTTGTCTTACGTATCTGTCAAATCTGGTTATCTCTGTCTGAGTGAGGCTTTCACCCATTTAAATTTGATATGAATATTAAAACTGCTGAATTTAAGCTCACTGCTTGAATCTTGTTCTCACCCATGCTTTATTTTCCTTTTTCTCTTCCTCTGTCTTTTTGGATTATTCAATTAGTGATTTCATGTAATCTATTCTTTTAGTATAACATTTCTCTTGGTAAACTATAACATTTTATACTTTTTGGATTTTCATTATATGTCTTAAAATTTCCTTTCATTTCTTAGGTTATTAATATTCCTATATCAATAGTGAGATTCATAATGATCTAATTTTCATTTTTCCCATTCTTGCTTTATACCTGCCTTTTCAGGTCATTGCTTTTATGTGAGTTATGCATTGGGTTTCTTTATTTATTGAACAACACTAAATGTAATTATGCTAAAGTTATTCTAAGACTTCTCCATTATTTTCAATTTTTTTGGGCTGAATTTATCTTCTTTTTTGTTTAGTTTGCCACTGCTTCTATATGCTCTGAATGAGTTTTTAAAATTTTTTTTCTATTTTTAACTCCAAACCTTTACCCTACCATGTGGGTGAGGTTTTATTACCTCCTCCTTCCTGGGATTTCCAGTTCCAATGTCATACTGAGAGTCCCTATATTGTTTTCATATAGGAAAGGAAGATACAGCTTCTGGACCAGAAACCAAGGTTAGCATTGTTATTCTCTGCATCTATTTCCCCATGTGCTTTATGAGTGTTTGTTTTGTTGATTTTAGCTTGGAGACTTTTCAATAACCTTATATTGTGAAAGCACTTTATTCAGCCATTTCTTTAGGAGGCAAGACTACCATAGCCCTAAATTCAGCCAGTGATTCCTATTGCTCTTCCCTGTATGGGAAGTGAGCTGTTGCTTCCTGTTACTCTGCAGGAATTAAGTGTTCAGTAATTTTTTCCTCTTGGAGACTTGGGACCCAGCAGGTCTTCGGCTTCAGCCCATCACTGAATTTCTGTTCCACTTTCGTGTAAGATATATCACATAGAGAGGCTTAGGTATGTCTTTAATTTTAAATATTTTATTTTTCAATTTTTGTTTTGGACCCTACAAACTCAAAATATAAATGCAGGTCATATTCATTTATAGTCTACTTTCCCTTTTCCCCCAAGACATTGATGACAAGTGGTTTTATTCTCATTACACAATAGAAAAGATCAGAAAATAAGAGACATTAAAATGTGGGTGGAGTGTACCTTACCTTATTCCTAAAGGCTCTTACTTATGTTACATATATGATTCATCTTTTCCCTAACTCCATATAAATTTTCCTTTTTGTCTAAGAGTTTGAGAAGAAAAAAATAACATCAATTATTGACCTGGGATGATCTACTCTGTAGGAGATTGATAGTTGTTTTGTTTGTTTATTTGTTTGTTTTTATGTATATTTTACATTTAAAACCAAACTGGACACTCCAGTCAGGGAAGCAGGTCGGCTAGCTGTAAATGTTGACCTTTTCCTCCTCTCCTTCAAACCCATTCCACCAGTCTTATCCTCACTTTGTAGCAGACCATCTACTGTAACCTCCCCTGCCCTCATCTCCAGTGGGTCACACAGACCTTCTCCTCCAACCATCCTCCTCACTCATCCTGTTATCCCAGCCCCCAATTCCAGTCAGCCAAGCCTGCTAAGGAAACAAGTAGGCCATTAAGCAAGTAGGCAAGCTTCAGAGGTTCACACTCCCTCCTTTCCTCCATATCTGATTCCCCCAGTCCCATCCATAGCTCTGTAGCTGGCTATCTGCTGTGACCTCTCCACACTCTGCCCCCATTCCCAGGATAGTAAGCAGATCCTGGTGGAACACTCTGCTTTCCTCTGATGTGTAATCCCATACCCCCTTAGCTCCTCCTCCTTCCATCCCCATTCCCAAGTGTCAGCCCCTGAATACCTAGAAACACATTTTACCTGAAACACCCAGTAACCACACCTAGTAGGATCCCAGGCAACACACAGCCACCATACCTCCTAAGAACCAGAGAGGGCAACAGATACCAAGGAACACAACACTCACCCAACAAAAGGAATACCAGATACCAGCACCTAGAATTACAATCTTCCCAAACCCAGATGCCTAGATTTAAGCATAAAAACACAATAACATCCAGGCCAATATGTCTGAGCATTGAATATGGCTGAAGCACAAGACAAAGACCTTAAGAGAGTCTTTATTGATATGGTAGAGGTCCTTAAACGGGAAATGAATAAAATTCATAGACTAAAGAAATCTATGTAAACACAAGCAAACAGTGGAAGCAAATGAATTCAGCAGTTCAAGACCCGAAAGTGGAAATTTAATCCATAAAGAAAACCCAAACTGAGGGAAATTTGGAAATGAAAAATTAAAAAATAGAACAGGAACCTCAGAGGCAAACCTCACCAAGAGAGTACAAGAGATGGAAGAGAGATTCTCAGGCATTGAAGACATGGGAGAAGAAATGGACATCTAAGTCAAAGAAAATGTTAAATCTAAAAAAAAAAAAAATAATCCTGGCACAAAACATCCAAGAAATTAGGGAAACTATAAAAAGACCAAATGTAAGAATAATAGGAATAGAGGAGGAGAAGGTTAAAGGTACAGAAAATATTTTCAACAAAATCATAAAAGAAAAGTTCCCTAGCCTAAAGAAGTAAATGCCTATTAAGGTATAAGAATCATACAGAACATCAAATAGACTGGTGCTGTGGGATGGTCTGTATGTCAAATGTGTTGCTGATTGGTCAATGAATAAATCACTGATTGGCAGTGGCCAGGCAGGAAGTATAGGCGGGACTAACAGAGAGGAAAATTGAGAGAAGAGGAAGCTGGGAGGGGAGACACTGCCAGCCGCCATCAGGACAAGGAAGATGTAAAGTACCGGTAAGCCACAAGCCACGTGGCAAGGTATAGATTAATAGAAATGGATTAATTTAAGCTGTAAGAACAGTTAGCAAGAAGCCTGCCACGGCCATACAGTTTGTAACCAATATAAGTGTCTGTGTTTACTTGGTCGGGTTTGAGCGGCTTGGGACTGGCGGGTGAGAGAGATTTGTCCTGACTGTGGGCCAGGCAGGAAAACTCTAGCAACAGACTGGACCAGAAAAGAGAACAGCATCAGCACATAATTATCAAAACATTGAATGTACATAACAAAGAAAGAATATTAAAAACTGCAAGAGATAAAGAGGAAGTAACATATAAAGACAGACCTATCAGAATAGCACCTGATCTGTCAGTGGAAACTCTAAAAACAAGAAGGTCCTAGACAGATGTTATAGATTCTAGGAGACTACAGATGCCAACCCAGACAACTATTCCAGCACAACTTTCAATCACAAAAAATGGAGAAAATATGACATTACATGAAAAAAAAACCTATCTATCTACAAATCTAGCCCTACAGAAGGCACTAGAAGGAAGAAAGACACACACATACACACACACACACACACACACACATACACACCACAACAGCAAAATCACAGGAGTCCACAAACACTGCTCATTGATATCTCTCAACATTAATGGTCTCAATTCCCCAATAAAAATATACAGACTAACAGAATTGATACAAAAACAGGATCCATCCTTCTACTGTATCTAAGATACACATGCTTTCACATAAAGGATAGACATCATCTTTGTGTAGAAGGATGGAAAAAGATGTTCCAAGCAAATGAACCTAAGAAGAAAGATGGTGTAGCCATTTTAGTGTCTGACAAAACAGACTTCAAACCAAAACTAACAGAGAGATACGGAAGGGCACTACATACTCATCAAAAGAAAAATCCACCAAGAGGGCATTGCAATTTTTAACATATATACAACAAACACAAGGGCACACAAAGTTTTAAAAGAAACACAACTGCAGCTTAAGTTACATATTGAACCCCACACACTGATAGTGGGAGACTTAAATACCCCACTCTCTCCAATAGACATGTTATACAAACCCAAACTAAACAGAGACATGCTAGAGCTAACTGACATTATAAACCAAGTGGACCTAACAGATATTTACAGAACATCTCACCCAAACAAAAGAATACATCCTCTCATCACTTCATAGAACTTCCTCCAAAATTGACCATATACTCAAACACAAATCAAGTCTCAACAGATACAGGAAAACTAAAATAACCCCCTGTATCCTATCTGACCAACACAGCTTAAAGTTGCATAGCAACAACAGAAACAACAGAAAGCTTACAAATTCATGGAAACTGAACAAGTCACTGCTGAACAAATAATGGGTCAAGAAATAAACTGAAGACTGTCTAGAATTAAATGAAAATAAATACACAATGTAACCAAAGTTAGGAGCACAATGAAGGCATTTCTAAGAGGCAAGTTCATAGCACTAAGTGCCTACATAAAAAAAATGGAGATGTCTCATACTAGTAACTACATACCCCAAAGTTCTGGACAAAAAGAAAAAAAATCACACCCAAAACAACACATGGCAAGAAATAATCAAACTCAGGGCTGAAATCAACAAAATAGAAATGAAAACAACAAAGAATCAATGAAACCAAGAATTAATTCTTTGAGAAAATTAATAAAATTGATAAACTCTTATCCAAATTAATTAGAAGTCAGAGAGAGAATAATCAAATTAACAAAATTAGACATGAAAAGGGGACATAACAGCAAAACTGAAGAAATTTAGAGAATCATGAGGAAATATTTTAAAAGCCTTGTACTCTATTAAGTTGGAAAATTTAAAGAAACATATTTTTTGTTACATACCATTAACCAAATTTAAGTCAAGATCAGATAAGCAATTTAAACAGACATATAATCCCTAGTGAAATAGAAATAGAAATTAAGAGTCCCCCCCAAAAATAAAAGCCTAGATCCAGATTCTATTAGACTTAAATAGAAGAGTTAACCCCAATTCTGCTCAAATTATTCCATAAAACAGTACTATTACCAAATTTGTTTCATGAGTTACCCTGATACCCAAACCACATAAAGACCCAACAAAGAAAAAGAATTGCAGACCAATTTTCCTTTTGAACACAGATGAAAAAAAAAACTCAATAAAGTATTTGCAAACCAAATCTAAGAACACATCAAAAAGATCATCCACGATGATTAAGTAGGCTTCATTTCAGGAATGCAGGAATGGTTCAACATACATAGATAAGTGTAATCCACCACATTAAAAAAACTGAAAGACAAAAACCACATGATCATCTTATTAGATGCTGAAAAGGCCTTTGACAAAATCCAACACCTCTTCATGATAAAAGTTCTGCAGAGATTAGGGGTACAAGGGACATACCTAAATATAAAAAAGGCAGTTTACAGCAAGCCCATAACCAACATCAATTTAAAAGGAGAGAAACTCAAAGTGATTCCACTAAAATCAGAAACAAGACAATGTTGTCTACTTTCTCCATACCTATTCAAAATAGTACTAGAAGTCTAAGTTAGAGTAATAAGACAATTGAATTGGATCATGGAGATATAAATTGCAAAGAAAGAAGTCAAATTATCTTGATTTGCAGATGACATGATAGTATACATAAGTGATGCTAAAAATTCCATTAGGAAACTCCTACAGCTGATAAATACTTTCAGCAAAGTAGCTGGATACAAAATTCACTCACAAAAATCAACTTTCCTACATACAAATGACAAGTAGACTGAGAAAGAAATCAGGGAAACTACACCTTTTCCAATAGTCCCAAATAATATAAAATATATTGGGGTAACTCTAACCAAGCAAGTAAAAGACTTGCATGGTAAAAAACTTTAAGACATTGAAGAAGCTATCAGAAGACAGAAAGATCTTCTGTGCTCATGGATCAGTAGAATTAAATTAGTAAAAATGGCCATCTTACCGAAAGCAATCTACAGAGTTAGTGCAATCCCATCAAAATTCTGACACAACTCTTCACAGATCTTGAAAGGACAATTTTCAGCTTCATATGGAAACCAAAAACCCAGGAGAGCTACAATAACCCTGAAAACAAACAACAACAACAACAAACTGCTGGAGGTGTCACCACTACCAATTCCTTTCTCTCGGGGCTCAGGGAAACCCATGGAAGAGGAGATGGAAAGAGTGTAAGAGCCAGAGGGGATGGAGGACATCAAGGACACAAGGACCTCTAACTTAACAGTTTCAACGCACATGTGAACTCACAGAGACCGAGGCAGCATACACAGGGCCTGCATTCATCTGCAGCAGTTTGGGTCTTAGAGCTGAAAGGAAAAGTGGACACATGTCCCCATCCCTAACCCAGAAGCTATCTCAAATTGATGACTACTTACAAATGAAAATTTAATTTTCTCCAAGGGAGTTTCACTGGAGAGACAAACTACTCATATGTACGGATACACTCTCTCTCTCTCTCTCTCTCTCTCTCTCTCTCTCTCTCTCTCTCTCTCACACACACACACACACACACACACACACACACACACACACACACACACATTATTTATTTATATATTCCTTTCTTTTTACCCTACAGGTCCTTTGTGTATATATTATGACTTCCAGTTCAGTGTTTTTATGGGATTCTTGAGTGTGTGAAGAAGTGGGTCTGTCTCATATACCCTTTCTTGGGCTCTTTTCTTTCTCTTTGTTTTCTCTTATTCTGATGTGTTAGCTTTGGTTTTATATTTTATATTATTATCATGCATTAGAAGCTTGTTTGTTTTCTAATGGGAAACAGAAAGGTAGGTGGTGGATCTGGATGGGAGGGGAGGAGGGGAGGAACTACTGGGATGAGTAGATAGAGGGGAACCACAATCAGGACATACTATGTGAAGAAAAAAATCTATTTTCAATAAAAGGGGGAAAAAAGAAATTCCAACTGCAAAGTAGAAGGCACAAATTGAATTGGAGAAATAATTCTATTACATAGTCCTGCCATTCTCTCTTTGCAAGACAAGGCTGTTCAGTAGAGTGAGAAATAGATCCAGGACTTCATGGGGCACTCTGGTTCTCTCGTAGAATTGGCACCTCACATCTCAAGACCTCTGCATTCCCTACTTTCTTTTATGGGAGGTGTGGTGGGGGGAGGTGGGAACCATTGTCAAAAAATACTCTTTTCAAGCTGGAAGAAAGAGTTCATGTACTTCTATTATGTGTAGTTTCGGGGATAATTCAGAGATGTAGGGAAGGAAAAGACTCATTTTAATTATTTTTTTTCCCAGAAAGTCCTTATATTCTTATGAAAGCTCCTGAAACATGACACCTGTACCAGGCTGCCTGCTCCTGTTTTTGTGAAACAGGAAGTTCCTCCTAGAAATGACACCATCAGCCTTTGCAGCGGTGTGGAAAGCCACAAGGCATTCTGGATAGCTTTCTTTTCTTTTCTTTTCTTTTCTTTTTTTTTGACTATATGATTACCCACTTTATTATTCTATTAAAATCATTAAATAACTGATTCATAAATATCTTTCTTCATTCAGAGATATCTACAGTCCCACATGAATTCCTTACTATTTCTGTCACATTTTTTAAAACATTAAACATTTTTGATAATGTCATTCATGAGTGCTGTATTACATCATTTCTACCCCACCCTTTCCCCCTCCAACTCTTCTTATGTCCCCCTAACTTTCTCTCATACTCGTGATCTCTTCTTCAGTATTGTTACACACCACACACACACACACACACACACACACACACACACACACACACCTGCACCCATTTTTTTTTAGAGCTTTTGCATTTATGGAATTTAGGCCTCGATACTTGAATTCTAGCAGTTTAAGGAAAACAGCTTTTAAAAAATGCGTAGGCAATATAATTGTCATTAAAGCATGTAATTCAATGATTATTAAGAAATTTTGTAAGATTATCTGAATAATTTGCCTTTGTTTTTAGTTATTACTCAAGAGCCAGAATTCTGGAGCTAGATTACTTGAGCTGAAATGGCTATTTCACCTCGTATAGCTATATGGTCATGAGAAGTTTACTTAAACACTGTGCCTTAATTTTCTCAACCATAAAATGAGGTCTAAGATTATAGGTATTTAACATGGGTGAGGTATTTTTTAATCAATACATGCAAAATAGTATCTACAGCATTGTTAGTAGTACATGATTTTAAAGCCTTTTAAGTCATGTACTGTGTAAAATATTTTATTGAGACAAATAAGAGAATTTAAGTAGTAATAAATAGCATGAAGAAAATAAAATGATGCTCACAGTTCCTAATATTGAACTTGAAATTGTTAACTTTCATTTCATAATTGAGCAAAGTAAAATGTACAGAAATAAACAATCCTTTCTCTTACATAAAAACTTCTCGGAATTGTAAGTAGTTTGGTATAAAGACACAGATAATTCCAAAACTTGAATGTAATTCTGTGTGTGCCATACACTTGTATTGAAGGAGGGTTTTCTTCCTTTTGTTGTCATGGACCTCATTGCCATGGACCCCATTTTATGCAAAGATTTCTCCTTTAAGTATCAACTCTGATAATGTGGAATACAACATTCTATGTGTGGTTGGGATCATCCATGGGCTGCAACCAAGATGAAGGTTGAACCAATATCCTGTTTCTCTTGCTTTATCTTGTGTTATCCAAATTACAATAGTGTAATCGTGTTCATAGTATCTCATAACTGATCAACCCACAGATGGAAATCAGTCCAAATGACAGAAATTAGATTACTTCTGGAATGTATTAAATATGTAAAACATATAATTAAAACAGAATGGGGTGATTTACTTTGCCTCTTTTGCCTTAAGGTTAGACTGGGTAGGTTTCAGTTGATATACTCATGAGATGCAAAATGACAATATTCTCAAGTTCATAATTTATTGCCAAAAAAGTCAGTCAGAAGCAAGTACATGCACCACCATTATAATGGACAATAAAGTTATTTGTTTCAGCAATAGTGTGAAAAGGGTCTGCAGATATCAGTCATAGTCTCCCATTTTAAACTTTGTCTGGATATCTTTTTTTATGCCATGTTTATTATTTATAGTATATTTAGATAAATTATCAGCCATGGTAAAACTCAATGGAATGTTTGTTGCAATTGATCCCACAAGTTTTATAGAACTGGAGGAAAATAGTTACAGAAATAGTTAAGCATTCCAATGTTGTATTTTTTCCTCTTGGAGATGAGCTTTTAAACTGGTGTCATTTCCTTTAAGTCTAAACAAATTTCTTTAGCATTTATTTCCATTCAGTCTGGACACCTTGGATCTTCTTTTTTCTAATTGGGAATACATGCTTAGAAAAATTCAGGCATAGAAAGTATGGTGTGAGGTCTGATATGGACTACCAATGCCCTGCTGAGCATGTAGGTACTTACCTGGTTTAGTTCCCTTTCTCCTCATTGTGACTGAATACTTCACAGGGAACAACTCAAGGAAGACTTTATTTTAAGAGAGTTCAGTCCACCAGGTTCAGAAAGGCATGGTAGTGTTCTTGGTATCTCATGACTGTGAGCCATTTGCTTACATTTCAGTGGATTAGGAAACAGAGAGACTGAGGCCAAAAGCAGGGTTGGGAGATGACCCTCAAGGCTTTTCATCTTAGTGACCTAAGTCCTCTAGCTAGGCCTGACCTTCTAAATGGTCTACTATTGCCCCAAATAGCTCTACCAGCTGGGGACCAAATGCTGTGTAGGGCACTTTGTGGTGGTATTTTACTTGTACTGAAATGTGATTTTAATTGTATGTTAATAAATAAAGTTGTCTGGGGGTCAGAGCTATTAGAGCCATAGCAAGTGCATGGCAGCAGTGGCGCACGCCTTTAAGGACATGGAGGGCGGTACATTCAGGCAATGATGAGGCAGTCACATGTTTGGGTTTACAACCAATGAGAAGGCAGAACAGCTAGAGTATATAAAGTCATACACACAGGAAGAGGCCCCTTTTTTTTGGAGAGTTCTCTTGGCTGAAGAGGATCCCTGAATCAGGAAGGGTGAGGCTCTTAGCTCTGACCTCTTGGCTTTCTTCTCTGAATCGGCTCTGTGTTTCTTATTTGATAAGACGGTTGGTTACAGCACTTCCCATTCAGACCATAACTACACCTTACATATTTAGAGCCAGTCTGTTTTCTCTGATGATTTAAACCATCAACATTACTGATAGGCCAATAAAAGTGGCCCCATACTGAAAATCACATTTCATGTTTTACCAGATGCTAGTAGTATACAGGAAAGTCTCTGATTTCAGAAAAAAAACCCTACTTATGTCAATTCCAAGCCTACTGGAATTAACTCCTTTAGTATACCAGTATTATAATGAGCTAACTCTAATCCCTTCAAGGTTTCCCCAGTTAACCTCTGTCTTTAGTATAGAAACAATTACTACAGATTTCTCAGTAAGTGTACTGTATAGAATATTAATGCAGTTTTGCTCTGAGGAAGTTGGACAGTAGAAATACAGAGTGTTGGATTTTAACTGATTTCTAATAAGTTTTTCAAAGAGGAAATAAAAACATTGTGGTAGACTCAAAAGTAAAGTGGTAATCTCGAGATAGGACTGAGGGTTCAACTGAATATGCCACACTACATAGGTTGATTTTATTTTCTGATGTCTAAAATAATATGAAATTTTTCTGTTTAAAATGTTTCCTAAATTACATTTATTTACTTGTTTTGTATGCATGTGCGGTTCTGTGTAATAGGATACATGCACGTGTGTGTGTCTCTGTGAGGTCACACTTGTATCACAGTGTGCGTGTGTGTAGATCAGAGAACAACCTGAAGGAGTTAGTTTGGATTTCATCTTCTATCAGGAGGGTCCCAGGGATCAAACTCAGGTTTTCAGGCTTGGTGGCAGATGCCTTTACCTACTGAACCATCTTGCCAACCCTTTTCGATGTTCTTAATGACAAAGTACTTGGCAAATAATTTCATGGCATTTTTGTGGATAAGATTCAGAATGAACTTACATCTTAATCTCAGACAAAGTGTTCTTGCTCATTAATTGGTGCCACCTTGGGAACTGCATAATGTTTATATTCATCAAGGCATGAACCTGAAAGAGATAGTTGGCATTAGTCAAGGATGCAAAGATGTAGTGATATGCTATAAATTCTGGCTAAAGTGATTTCAATTAACTTATAATTGGTATCCATCTTTCATTTAATGTTCATCAAATTCTAGGTCTGAGACACTCTGTTAGACATTTTCTACTGTCAACTCATTAAGCCCTCGCAGCCCTATGAGTGAACACATTTCTAAGTGCTCACAAAACCTACGAGAGCTCAAATAACTTACTCTATGTTACACAGCTTGTAGGTGGTGAAGACAAGTTTCAAATTCAGGCAGTTTGGTTAGGCATCTCACACACCATCATTAGTTTCAAGGGAGGAATTAGAGAAGCTTGACTGATGATCATAGCAAAACATTTTAAATACACAGCACACTCAATGTGAGTAGCACAACGACTTCTATAGCTGTTGGGAGACAGGATGCATTCATTTCCTTCTGTTTCTGTTTTCCCATTCTTTAAACTCCTCCTTTTGCTGTGGGATGTTCTGTATGGCAAATGTGTTGCTCTGATTGGTCAATAAATAAAACACTGATTGGCCAGTGGGTAGGCAGGAAGTATAGGCAGGACAAGGAGGAGAATAAAGCTGGAAAGTGGAAGGCTGAGAGAGAGACACTGCCAGTCACCATGATGACAAACAGCATGTGAAGATGCGGGTAAGCCACGAGCCACGTGGCAAGGTATAGATTAATAGAAATGGGTTAATTTAAGACATAAGAACAGTTAGCAAGAAGCCTGCCACGGCCATACAGTTTGCAAGCAATATAAGTCTCTGTGTTTACTTGGTTGGGTCTAAGCGGCTATGGGACTGGCAGGTGAGAGAGATTTGTCCTGACTGTGGGCCAGGCAGGAAAACTCTAGCTACATCCTTTCATTTATTTATTGTGTTTATTTGTGTCTGTGTGTATCATAGCTCCATGTGTCATGCATGGAGGTCAGAGGACAACTTATTGGGAGTTAGTTCTCTTTCCACCATGTGGGTCCCAGGGACTGAATACAGGCCACCAAGGCTTGGCAGCAGGCATCTTTACTTAGCCATGCCACTGGTCCTCAACATTGTTTTAAGAGTAGGAAATAAAGCCTTGTTCTGATAATGTTATTTCTTTGCTGAAAGTCTTTGGCGAATTCCCTCTGCCTGACTACTTTGTTTTGGTCCACTTCTATTCTCAGCTCTCACCAGTCTTCCCATGCTACACACTGGTCACTTTAGGCTATTTCTGCTTGTGGGAACTCATCTTGAATGTGCCTGTTCCTTTGCAAATTAAACTATTGAAAATGTATCCCTTTTAAAAAGGCCCAGGTCAAATGCTACCATCCTCCAGGGGTAGCTTAAAGGCCAAGAGAACTATATAACAAGAGCAAAAGTTATTGTCATGATTATTATGTACTAATTATTTATGTGGCAAGGGATATCACACACTGATTTTTCAGTTCAGCCACCCACTGAGTCTCAATCCTACTTTCTTATGAGAGAAATTGGATCCATGTGCTGCTGCCCTTTTGTGTAAAACTGGATGAAGAACCAGCACAGTATGCCAAGGAAGTTGCAAGAAAGCCCCCCTGTGATCAGCTTCTTGTGCTAGAATAAAGCTTCCCTGGAGTATGGAAGTGATGGAAGGGGTCTGGCTGATTGTTCTGTGTGATTTCCTCAAGGATACTGAAGGAGAGATGGATTTTTTAAACCTTTTTATTTATTCTTTGTGTCTTTCACATCATGCATCTCAATCCCATTCATTTCCTTGTCCCTTCATATCTGCCTTCTGCCCTTGCAACTTCCCCCTGAAAAGAAAAGAATTTTAAGAGAAAAGAAAGAAGGAGAAAAAGAAAAAGACAATCTTATTGTGGAAGCTGTAGTGTGACACAGTGAGTCACACAGTATAACCTTTGGTCCATATAACTTTACTTGCAAGTGTTCATTTGCAAAGAGTCATTGGTCTGGTTTGAGACCTCCAGTTTCTGCTACAATTTTGATACTATGCCCTCTCTGGGACTCCTCTTGGATATCTTGTTGTTGCGCTGTGTCATGGAAATCCTGCAGCTTTGAGTCTGCAAGACCAGCCCATTCACATGCTCCAGCAGATCATAGATAGGGTGGATGTTGGGGTGGGCCAATTCATAGCCCTGGTTCTGGGTCTGGGTGGTTGCAGGGTTGGACAACCTGCCAGCTCTCCCCTATTCTCACCACCAGGGTGAACTCTCCAGAACTGCCCCAGTTAGCTCACCCTCAAGGAGCAAGAGGCAAGTCCTGTTCTTCTGCTTTTACACCCTCAGGGCTGGCTCACTCACACCTATACCACCAGGGTCAGCTCTACTGCACTGCCCAGGCAAGGTGCAGGGGCCACTCTCCCAAGTGCTGCAGCTGATGAGGGGCAGGGACAGCTCACTGGCTCTCAGGACCTCAGAGCCAGTTTTCCCACCTGCCATGGGTGATAAGGGGTGGGTGTGGAATAGGGTGGGAGAGGAATGCATCTCTCCCTCTCCCATGCCACCATATGGCAGATGAGGGCCAGGGCCAGATCTTCCATGATCTTGGGGCCAGCTTCCCTGTACCCCTGTCAACAGGGTCAGTGCTACTGTGCTGCCTAGGTGGGGGTGCAGGGCCTGCTTTCCCAAGTTCTGCAGTTGATAAGGTGGAAGATCAGCTTTCTCTTCTGTCCCAGGTGTCAAGGGGCAAGTTGGGAAGGGCAGATAGATGGATCTTTTAAAAACCTGGCCAAAGTTGTTAATAACGTATTCTTGTAGACTTTTCACAGCATCTTCCCCGTGAAATTCCTTATTCTTGCTCTTGCTGTCCTCCCCAAAGAGGTTTCTTTTGTTCTCTGCTCCATCTGTTCTTCAAAGCACATACTGGTTATCAACAAAATAGTAGTTGGGCACTTAAGAAAAACTTATGGAAAAGATCCTATCTCAGTCCAAGAATACTTATGACCCTTGTTTTACTCATTTTAATATCTGCCAGGGGATCTTCTTAGTCCTAAACTACCATTCATGTATACTGGGTTTTTACAAGTGATAGGTGACACTAATCTATTTATAAGATGCAAGATAGAATTAATGCAGATGAACAATTGAAGATGCTGTTCTTGGTGGGGGTCCTTGCCGAAATCTTTACAGCAGTCAGTGGCCACCTCACTCACAAAGAAATGGCATCCATATTGGATAAGGGTTAGGACTCTCACACTTGAAATCCTCATGTTTAACAGGAGCCAGCACCTGTGGTGACAGCCCCATAGTTAAAAATCAGATCTAAATAGAGAATTCTCAGTAGAAGAATCTCAAATAGCCAAAAGACATTTAAGGAATTGCTCAGCATCTGAGATATCATCTTATACCTGTCAGAAAGGCTAACATCAAAACCACTGATGATAGCTTATGTTGGAGATGATGTGGAGCAAGGAGAACACTCCTCCACTGTTGGTGGGAGTGCAAACTTGTATAGCCATGTTGGAAATCAGTATGGTGACTCTCAGAAAATTGAGAATCAATCTGCCTCAAGACCCAATGATACCGCTCATGGACATTTACCAATGGTATGCTCAGTCATCCCACAAGGACACTTGCTCAACTATGTTTATAGCAGCATTATTCACAATAGCTTGAACCTGGAAACAACCTAGATGCCCTTCAACCAAAGAATGGATAAAGAAAATGTGGTACATTTACACATGGAGCATTGCTCATCTGTAAGAAACAATGGCATCATGAAATTTGCAGGCAAATGGATGGAACTAGAAAATATCATCCTGAGTAAGGTGACCAAGACTCAAAAAGACAAACATGGTATGTTCTCACTCATAAGTGGATATTAGATGTAAAGCAAGGATAACCAGACGACAACCCACAGCTCCAGAGAAGCTAGGCAACAAGGAGGACCCTAAGAGGGATGCATGGATCACCTGGGAAGGGGAAATAGATGATATCTCCTGAATAAACTAGGGGGAGCAGTAGAGGGCAGGGGATGGGAGATGAGAACATGAGGGATGGAGAAGGAGAGCAATCAAAGAGATATCTTGATAGAGGGAGCCATTATGGGGTTAGGCAGAAACCTGGTGCTAGGAAAATTCCCAGGAATCCACAAGGATGACCCCAGCTAAGACTACTAGCAATAGTGGAAAGGGTGCCTGAGCTGGCCTACTCCTGTAGGTAGATTGGTGACTACCCTAATTGTCATCATAGAACCTACATCCAGTAACTGATGGAAGCAGACGCAGAGATCCACAGTCAAGCACCAGGCTGAGCTCCTGGAGTTCAGTTGAAGAGAAGGAGGAGGGATTATATGAGCAAGTAGGAGTCAATATCATGATGGAGAAATCTACAGAGACAACTGAACCAAGCTCATGAGAACCCACAAACTCTAGACTGACAGTGGATTGAGCCTACATGGGATTGAACTAGGACCTTTGCATGTGGGAGACAGTTGTGTAGCTTGGTCTGTCTGAGGTCCCCCCAGTGGGATCAATATCTATACCTGGTATATGAATTGGCTTTTTGGAGCCTATTCCCTATGGCGGGATGCCTTGCTCAGCCTTGATGCAGCGGGGAAGGGCTTGGTCCTGCCTCAATTGAATGTACCAGGCTTTGTTGACTCCCTATGGGAGGCCTTACCCTTTTCAAAGAGTGAATGGGGGGGTAGGTGGATGAGGGGGCAATGGGGGGAGTTGGGAGGGAGAGGAGGAGAAGGGATGGGAGGGGGAACTGTGATTGGTATGTAAAATGAAAAAAATTTAAATAAATAAAAAAGGAAAAAAGAGAAAAAAGAAATGGCATTTTATATCTATCTATCTATCTTTAAAAATTACTTCTTGATTTACTAATCTTAATGTAACAGTTCTATTTTGTTTTATTTCTGGTTTTACAGTATATAGAATGCATTTTTGTATAATTAAGCCACATTTATTCATTTATTTCATTCTTATATCAAATTTTTTTCTGACTGTGGTGGTACATTAGAGGAATCTCAACACATGAGAGGCTGAGACAGGAGGATCAAAGTTTGAGGCAGTGTCTGCCAGGAAGTAAGACCAACTCTATCTTAAAAAAATCGTTCTTTTCCACAAGTAAGAAATGCCAACCAATTTATTTTTAGGATAATTTTTAGACACTATAATTATGTCATAAATAGATATTCTCTAATATTTGGAAATATTAGCTTTCTTTTATCACTAAATTTTCTAAGATATTTTAAATAATAGATAAGTAATGGTAACATCCTTATATTATCCTTGCTTTAAAATTATATATTGCAAAATAAATGTAATTGTCATTGAATTGGTTTTGTTTTTATTTAATGAATAAAAAATAATTCCATTTCCTATATATTTTATTTATTTCATTATTATTATAGTGATGTGTGTGTGTGTGTGTGTGTGTGTGTGTGTGTGTGTGTGTGTAGATGCATGTGCATGCCTGTGCTGCTAGAGATCACAAGTCAATGTTGGGTGTCTTCTCTGTTGTTTCCACCTTACTTTTGGAAAAGTGTCTCTCACTGAACATGTAGCTTATCTGTTTGTCTAGATATGCTGGTTGGCAAACACTGGGGTTATGCTGTCTCCATCTCCCCAGTGTTGGAATCACAGGTGTGAATGACTGTGCTTGGCTTTTTTATGTGTGGGCTGGGGTTGTGCTTATATGGGAAGCACTTCGTTGACTATGCTGTATCCCTAGCCCTTTCTATCTATTTATTAAAATGGTATAAATTATGAAAGATAATTTTGTATCTACTGAAGTCATTATGTGTTTACTTCTTGGTAGCCAATTAATACTGTATATTAGACTTAGAACTTTTCTAATATGCTACCCTATTCTATATTGTTGGCTCTTTAGTTTCTGCTTTCAAAGATTCAACTAAGTGTGGCTCAAGAATTTTTGAAAAATTATTCTAGAAAGTAAACTTGAATTTCCTATGCCCCAGACACAACACTGAATCCATAAGAATGATGTGATATGTAGGCATACCTTCCTGTAGCCTGTTATTCATAGATACTCAATCTCTCTCCAGCACTTTTGGTTTTCCATCTCATTTATCTAATTAGGCCTATGATACACACACACACACACACACACACACACACACAGATTTTTTTCTTGTTATTCCCCAAACAATACAGTGTACCAATTGTTTATGTAACATTTTCCTTGTATTAGATAAGGTAAGTAATTCTGAGATTATTTAAGATATATAGCAGAATATTCATAATTCATATAAAACAATCACAATACTGCATATATATGGTCTTGTGTATCTTCATGTTTCAATATTGTGGGGTGTCTTGAGTCAATCCTCTTTTGATATCAAATGATGAATACTTTTCAAATTGTACTGGTTGGTTTTGTGCATCAACTTGACACAAGCTAGAGTCATCAGAGAAAAGTGTCTCAGTGAGATCTGGATGTAAGGCATTTTCTCATTTAGTAATTAATGGAGGAGGGTGCAGTCCATGGTGGGTGGTACCATCCCTGGGCTGGTGGTCCTGGGTTCTATAAGAAGGTGGGCTGAGCAAGCCAGGAGAAGCAAGCCAGTAAGCTGCTCCCCTCCATGGCCTCTGCATCAGCTCCTGCCTCTAGGATACTGCCCTGTTTGAATTTCTACCCTGACTTCCTTCAGTGATGAACAGCAATGCTGAAGTATAAGCCAAATAAATGCTTTCCTCCCCAACTTGCATTTTGGTTATGATGTTTTGTTGCAGCAGTAGGAAGCCTAACTAAGACACAAATTAATATTGATAATCTAATATTAGTCAAGAAAAAAGAACTGCATTTCATGTGAGTTTTTAGCAAATGGGAGTAAATTTATAGATTAGTGACTAAGATTGTGAAAGATATAGAGATGATATTACAGGAGAACTAAGAAATTTACCTAGAGTTGAGAAAAAAAGAATCTCTTTAGAAGGCAATAATGGATATTCAATGTTTTTGAGCCTTTTATCAGAAGTGATTGTTTTGACTCATTTTTTCCCCACAAGAAAGAGCTACCTAAAATGCAAAGTTAGAGAAATATTTAAAATAATTTTCTATTACATATGCACTCACAGTCAATGAAACTGTTACCATTATTGATGCTGAAGGTGGGTGCTGCATAACTTCTGACCTGTGGAAAATTTTCTGCACTGGTTGAGTAGCTGGTCTGGATGAACTCTGAGGTTCTTCCCAGTTGTGAAGATACAAATAAAAGATTCTGTGATTGAAAAATACATTATGCCATAATATCTCTTGTCTGTAATAATTCTTTTGCAATTGATGTGGTAGTCAGAATTCTTACATGCTCCTCCAAATTCTTGGTGCTTGGGGTACTTGTTTGTAGAAAGATGGAAAAACCGAGCTGTTATAGGTTGGTTGCTCATTATTAAACTAGTCTAGAGTCTCTTAAAAGAAAAAAAGTGAAGGGAAGAAACTCAGAAACTGGTTTCTGTCTACTGCAAATAATTTGAATGGATACAAATCATTTAATGCCTTACTGAAAATTCCTAAAAGGAATTGTAGGTGGTTACTAAGACTACCAATTATCATATTTTAACTAAAAGTGAAGTAATGGGCAAATATCACTAGCAATCCACTGAGTCTGCTTAATGGACAAAGGAATTTATTTGGGAAAGAAAACTCACAAGACAAAATAGAGGAATTTGTCACAGGATCCTGGAAGGGTGAGGCACGGTCCAACGCTGTTCTCTGGCAAGATCTGGCCAGCATCCAAATCCACGAGGTAGTAAAGAGAGAGCCCCATACATGCATCCCAGATTTTACAGTCTGAGCGGCCACACCCCGGGGGGATGTACTTAGGTCATAGGCAGGTGTAACAGTTACCTGCTACCTCACTAGGGACGATGCTCCAGGGCATGGCGAGAATAGCTACCCACTACAGTGAAATCTGAGTTCAAGAATGTGAGCAGAGGGCCAGTAGGATAGCTCAGCAGGGAAATGCACCCGTCCTACAAGCCTGGCCGCCTACATTTGATCCTTGGAAGCCATATAAAGTGGAAGAGAGCACTGAGTGCCTCAAGTTGTCACTTGACCTACACACATGCACTGTGGAGTACATGGCTATGCTCACTCACACACGTTACATACATACATGCAGTACTTACCAAGAACATTAACACTTTTTAAATAATTTAAGTTGAATTTAGAAGATGTGTCCAGAAACTATAACATAGCTTAGGTAAGTAATTATGTAAGTGTGACAAATGTACTTTATAACGTCTAAGTTCATGAAGATCTTAATTGTATTTTAGGAATTATTTTATTTTGAAATTTTTAATTAGGAATTGTTTTATTTGCATATTTGTAGTGGTTTATAAATAACAAACAAATTTTAGTAATATACAGTTATGTGACTATTTTTGTATGTTTTGTTGTGTATAATTAAAAATATCTACACATTTTCTATTTGAAGAGTGCTTATAACAGTGCTAAGTGATGCAGTCTGGCTTTCTTTAGTTGTTCATGTCTATTAAATAAATAACCACAGAACTTGGATTTAAATCACCCAATAAACTTCACCCTAAGAAGGCTTGGTTCCTTGAAAGTAACTTGAGAATTTTTTTCTGTGATGACCTATAGCAATTTCAGGATATTATCAGAGTTAGAACCATCACAGTAGCTAATTATGGTTACCATTAGTCAAATTATATGGCAGACTGTATGCATTCATCTCTTCCTTCTCTCCTGTTCTGGGTGAATAGAATATATTCCCCTGTCACACTGACTTAGTGACTGCCCATCGAAAGTGAGCAAAAGTGATGGTGTATGAGATCCAAATAAAGTTTCCTCGACCTCTTGTGCACTTTTGCCATCCTCAATGAGAACATGTCTAAAGAAGGAACTATCTTTTTGTTATATGTCATGGATAAGGAGTCACCTGGAGGAGGACTGAGCCTAACATGGATAGAGGTGCCAGGAGCAGCATTCCTGGCCAGGTGAGTTCAACCTCTTGCAGCAGAGTCACATGAAGATTCCTGAGACACAGACGCTGGAAACTACTGGGAGCTGGAGTTAGTTGTCAAAGCAAGCCTTGATCATATGAATGTCTGTTTTCTAGATGTTCTAGTTCTCATAAGTTCTATTCTGGGTGTTTTGTTTTTGTTATTTTGATCTTAAGGAAAGTATTACAGTAAATTATTACCTTGTAACAATACTATAATTACTGAAGAAAAGTGGTGTTGATATCTCAGTGTTATAAAACATCTTTCTTCTAACATGAAGGTTATCAGTGGTTTAATAGTCATTGGTATCTGAATTGTGTGTCTGACTTCAACTGTATATACTTCCATAAACCAAGAAAGGGCCTGTTAGTTACTTTTCCCCAGTGCTCACTAAAAGCCATGACCAAATATTCTTCATGTTGTGAGGGCCAGAGTGTATCTGGAAGAAGATACTTTAGCTTTGCAGAATGAGCAGCCCTTTTGGAGCATGCCTGTAGAGTTGGAGGTATATGTGCAAGCGCATAAATTTTGGCTCTTGATGAATTCTAAAATAAAAACGTACACTGAAGTTACTTTGAAAATGCAATCCATGTTATTGAATAATGTGTGGCAACCATATGCAATAAGTAGAGATGAGATGAGAACATCATTCTGTTACACTTACATTAACTCTAATCACATTTTGTAGCTGATGCTCTCGTGAGGGCTGCCAAATAGCATTTTAGGTAAATGAAGAGCTGGGATATATAGCCTTCCAAAGCAGGCACCTCTACTGTCAAATAGGTCATTACAGAGGCTATGACTCCATTAGTAAAATGGTGGCCAATCAATGTGAACCTTAAGAGCTCAAATCCTTTGTAATTGATTGAGAGATTCAGAGACTTCAGCGCAATTGAGTTTCAAATGTAAGAAGCCAATATTTGGCCAGATGGCTGCCATGAACTCTAGAGGGAGTTTGTGAATTTAATGAGAGCAATGACTACACAATTTGAGTCATGTGTGCTAATACTGAATGAAATATGCATATCAATTTTGAAACTGCAGCATGGGATGTTCAAGCTTTCATTTGCTCTGTCTTAATACTATTTTTTTTTCTCTCTGAAGGTATGGCATTGCTTATAACACAAGCTCTGGAGAAACATGTTAATGCTAATCACAATTAATGTTTAGAACTGTAGTCTTATTTCTGCTGAGATGACCCATTACATGCTGTAGGATAATTTAGAGGTTCTATTTCAGAAGCATTTAGCTTGTGCAAACAGGAGACTCTTTCTCTTAATGGTTTCTGCAAAGCTAATGTGACTAAGATACAGGAAATGAGGATAATTCATGGATAGATCAGACATGGTTAGGAACTGTCACAGAAGAGCTTCAAAGTCCAATAAAGTATGAATGAGATATTTTAAAATAATTATAATATAATTTGGAAGGGATAAATATTAAGAGAAGCATAGATGCTGCAATAATTCTACTTAGTTCTTAGTTAATTTACTGTAGATAATTAAATAAATGCTAGTAAGAGTAGAGTAATAGGTAATTCTAACCAATATTCTGAGCAAAGATAACAGAAATAGCTGGGCAACATTAAAGGAAGCATGCACAGGCAAATATGGCTTAATGCTGGGATAAAGTTGGTATGATTAATAAAGGATATGTGTAGAAGCCTAGAAGCTATACACTGCTGCACATCTAGGCTATATGGTATATTCCATTGTATATGTGTTCTATTGCTAATACAAGCATCACTATTTGGTACACATGTGAATTTGAATATATATAAGAGCCAAAAGTGTACTGAAGGATTATAGAGCCAAGATCAGACAGACCAATCTGGTATACATTCAGGTATTTCCTCATTATTGATTAAAATGCTGAGTAGTAGCACTTTAATTAAAAAAAGATGATTTATTTTTATGCTTGTATATACACATGTATGTATGCTTGCATGAGATTATGTACACCATATACATACAGGCACCCTTGGAGGCAGAGGGCACTAGATGCCCCAAAACTAGAGTTAATAAGGTGGTTTTGAGATACCTGATGTGGGTTTTGGAACACAACCTGAGTCCCCTCCTACAGCAATACCCACTTTTAACTGCTGAGCAGTCTCTTTAGCTCTGAGTATTAATTTTGACAGCCTTGTGGGACAAAGGCAGCAAGTTTCCATGGTCTGTTTAAGAATAGAACCCAGGTACTGTGCTTTTGGTTTAAGGTCACAAGAGTAAGGATGACTGGGAAATCAGTCAGCAGCCTTAGGTAATGTAGGAGGCCCACACAGGCTCAGTCTGAGGTTAACAGGGGAAGATGATTTCTTGTGGCTCAAAATACCTAGCTCAAGCAACAAAAATATTTTCTAGACATGGAAAATATCATCAGAGGATTAAAATTATTTCTAAACATGCCACGCCCATCACCTTTTAAAAATAGACCTGATACATAGAAAAACACTGATAGAAATGAAACTATGCAGAATTATCAAAAGGTTAAAGTAAGTTAGATAATCAAAGGCAGCCTTGAAAATTTTAAGACAGACTGACTCTAAGTGGTAAAAAGGGCAGGAATTCTAAAAAAAAGAAATAACAATTATAAAATTAAATGATTAAATCGGAATGATGACATTTACTTTGAAATTATTTAACTATAAATTTTATCTACTTTTCTATTTACTGTCATATTTCACAATAAAAAGAATAATAAATATAAGATATAACATACTTTTTCAAACTCCAAAGATTAGGCTAAATCTTTGACTTAGCTATCATATTTACAATTTCTTGCAGCAAGCTGCAATAACATGAAGTAGGATTTTAGCTGATTATGACAAGCTAATAATACATGGAAGAAGTCAAGGGCCTTCTGGAGGTCAAGCCAAGGCTTAAGAAGTCTTGGTGATATTGGCTTTTGATTACCAGCCATTTTCCTGCAATGAAATTTCTTGCTTGCTAACACAGCTTTTTCATTCAATTTCTTTTTTAAGAACAGTGTGTTGATCATTTATTGGGCACCATTTCCCCTCTATTAAAGGAATATTTAGATAACTTTCTGTGCTAATAGCAGTATGTACCCAGAAGCCCAGTTTCAAGCCTCCCTGTAATGATCGGCATTACCAGCATCTGGCCAGGACCATCCCCGGATGGATGTGAATATCTTATCAGAGATACCTCTGTACTCTCTAGGAACAGATGTAAGCATCCAGGCTATCTGTTTGAGAAGGCCTGGTAGTTGTGCTAATTAAGCTTGACTTTCTCCCTTTCCAAAGTCTTGTCTCTAGTTTTAGATCTACCTTTAACAATTGACTCAGAACTAAAGGGTTTCTACTTACAGGTACTTCAAGCTGACTCAGGCTGCCCAGGCACCGAGTGTGCTCCCCCGCCCTGCCAGAAAACCGCGGTAGCCAAAATAGCATGGACAGTTAAGGGGCCAAAGGAAAGTAAGGCAGTTTTATTTTCACTCGTCACTGATAGACTCCTAACACTTTAACTAACCACTTCTAAGAATATAGTTGAGTACATAAAATCCTTTTTGCTCAGATATTAACTGAATTTAGCCCTCAGTTGGTTCTACTCCCCATTAGTCACTTCCCTTTCGGGTTGTAGATGATGACTAGCAATTACTGCTCTTTTGTGTGCATCTTATTGCCCTTCCTTTTGACCCTGAGGGAATTCAAGCCTGGTGACCTTGCCTTAGCCAGAGCACTGCTATTGCATGGTATATAACTGTAAACCTCAGAGACTTGAGGAGAACATTACTGAGGAACTAGAAGAACGAGATGGAAGAGGAGGAAGAGCCAGATGGGGAAGAACTAGGTGGGTAAGAACAAGATGAGAAAGACCAAGATGGGGCAGAACTAAGATGAAGGAATTAAGATAGCTCTTAGAGGGAACAGCAGAAAGATGCAGGGAGAATCAGGCAAGAAAGGACCTGAATAAGAGAGCAAAATAGAAGCTGTGTAGAGAGAGAACTGATTCAAATGAACAAAGTGAATGGATTAAAGAGTTTCTTGTACGTAGATTTATTAGAGTATCCCTCAAATTAATCGGCCACTGGTAGCGTCTTTTCTGGAAGTCTGGGTGAAGGCTATTGAGGGGCCGGACCCCAATAGCTTTTGTTAATTTCTTCGTAAGCTTATGAGTTAAAAAATATTTCACCATACAGAGGATAATCAGACAGCAAAGAAGGCTGTAAGGCTCATAGCTGGGAAACTAGAACGAGCTTATACACTGACATGGGCATGACCTCACCTTGTGCCTTCAGCACTCTGCTGGGATGTGTGAAAACTGTGTCTGAGGTTCCTGGGCAGAGTGATGCCACTGTTACTGAGCCCTCTGCTTCAGCCCCTAATGCTCATGCCTCTTGAAGACGATACTTGTCAGTATTGCCCCAGGCAAGAAACTTCCACAATAAACTAAATTGACAGTTCTAAAATCTACCTTCTGCAGCACATGTTCCTAGGGTGTGTGTGTTGGTATGCTGGGCCTCAACAAATGAAATGCTCATTTCTTTTTTTTTTGCTTCTGTGCACCTAAGGAGAAACCAGCCCTCTAGTGATACTACTTTGTACCCAGTGGTTATCTATTTATTTATTTCTTTGATAATGCCTGCCTGATTCTTTGTTCTCTACAAAGATCTTTGACAGCATTCCTTCTTTCCCTTCCAGAAAGCTCTTTATGCAAATTTCTCACTTTCCATCCCCTTCCCCATTCAGAGATTAGAACCCTGATAGATATTGGAAGAAACAGATTTGGCCTTGTTATGAAAAAGATATTCTTTTATAGTCTTCTTCAGAGTGAGGAGCAGCCTTACAATTTGGTAACTAGTGCTATCTAAATAATTCTTCCTGAAAAAATATATCCACTCAGAGGTTGTTTGCTTGGTTCCATTTCTGTATATAGAAGTGGTTGATATTTTTAGCTCTCACCTTTTCTAGTTTAAAAAAAAATTATTCCCCTCATTAGGCACACTGCCACACATCATAAACGATGGGACTCTTTTCTAACTCAGATAAGTTCCATGGACAGCTGTTTGTGTCTTCCAATGACTTAGTATCCAGCAAAATGAAATAAAGCCACACTGTCCAGGCCATGGGTAATCAGCTACCTACCGTGCAAGGCTCACATGTCTGATCTCCTCCCGCTGTGTACATCGCATTACACAAATGACATTAAAACGAAATGGAGCATATTCAGGGGGTCTGGGGCGATAATCCATATCAGCAGAGATAATTTAAGGAAGTTTCACGTTCACTGTGAGGAGAAAGGAGCAGCATGGCTCCCTGGGCCATGGTGAAAAGACCTGCCAGGTAGTAGGTACAGGCAGATTGGAGCTCAGTGTGAGCAGGCCTTGGCCAATGTACAAAAAGGGTTATCCAACAAAAGAAATGAGCTGCCTCAGAAGTCGTGATTTCTGTTAGTAGAACTGTTAAAGCCTGTGTGGTGGCATTGCTCGGGAGTTTAGAGATGCAGCGTGGACACAGCATTTTGTTAGCTTGGCATTTTATGTACTTGTCCCAGAAGCCACTGTTTCCAAAAAGAAATGTATCCCAAGCTGCAACCAATTCATGCACAATGTTTAGGGCATGGCACACTCATCTGTAGGAACAAATTATCTAAATTATGTTTTCTATTATGGGGAAAATGGATGGACAAATGTTTTTAAAGATTGATTTTTAATTTTAACTGTGTGTATGTGTATGTGTGCACGTTCCTAGGGATGCCAGAAGAGGGTGTAGTATCTCCTGAATTTAGAGTTCTGGGCCATTGTGAACTGCCTAACATGGGTCCTGGGAATCAAACTCAGGTCTTCTGGAAGAGCAGTATGGTCTCTTATGTGCTGAGCCATCAACCTAGACCCAAGAATAACAATTTTGGGCCAGTTGGATATAACGCTTCATCAGTAGCCGAGGAGAGAACCATAAGACTGAACTGGTATTCTGAGTAGACAGTCCTGTGAAACAGCACATAGCTTTTTAAAATTTTATTTTCACTTTGTTGTCCTTGTTAGACCAGTGTCTTTATTTGTCATTAATTCTCTTTGCATTTGCTGGAAGCACCTTGCTGTTGAGTCGGCGAGTAACCCACCACAGTCTAATTCCGAATTTGATGAAGAACTTGTGCTCTGAGTGTTGTGCTGGGGGAAGAAGGGAAAGCCACTTTGAGCCCTTGTTTCCTGAGAACTGACTTGTATTGGGTAAAAAGGCTTTCACTTACCAGAGTAAGTCTTTTAATAACATAAAAGCGCTCGCAGCTCTCTCTTTCCTGACCCACTTGGTGGTGGAAGTTAGAGAGGCTTGGTGTTTCTAATCAGTTTTATCTCAATAATGCCCGACTTCAGAGAAGGCAGTAACAGGACTAACTGGGCAGAAAAAAAATTCCCTGGAGAGCCATTTCCATTTGTAAACCTTTGGTAAGTAGTTCAGCATGAGGCTCCTCAACCCTGGAGGAATCATACCAGGGTTTAATAAACCCGAGCCAGCAAAGACAGACTCTTAGGTCTGCAAGGTTTTATTTGAAAGCAAAAATAAAGACAGTGGGGTGGGGATGGGGATGGGGGTAGGAGGGTGGGTTAGATCTTTGGCTTCACCTTCAAAACAAAAGCCACAATTATTTTTAAACATAATCTCAGTTTAAAAGAATGATGATTCATTTTGGGATTTTAAAAACATTTCCTTGTGTCTGAAGTTTCAAGTCCCCTGCCCTCTTCATCATCCATAATGGAAAAATAATTCTCTTTTTCCAGAGTAAGGAAGAAAAAAGTCAGATATGGAAATGTGAGTGTATTTAACCATATTGCCCCAAACTTTTGCCTCCTGGGATTGAAAGAATGACTCACATTGCAGATGAGCAAAAGAAAAAAATTCCAAACAGAAGTTTCTGATGCTTTGGAATATTCGTGGAGTGTGATTGTTGGGACTTTCTCTTCCCTCTAAAGTTTCTGTCCTTTCCAGTCCAGCTCCAAATGCTACAAGCCCTGGAATTACTGCTTTAGTGATTGGAATTTGGTTAGATCCCTTTCTGGAACAAAGAAACAAACAAACAATGTATGTGCATTAGTGCAAGCAACTCAGAAGCTTAGCACACGTTTTCTTAAAATTGTTTTCCAAAAGTCAGATACAAGGGAGAGAAGAGAGGCAGATGGGGGACAATTAGGTAAGGGGTGAATTCTAGAAAGAGAAGTTTGGAGACCTAAACTGCTACTCTGCTGTATGTTAGAGACCAATTAGTTCTTATAGGCCATGGCCATTTTATTCAACTCTACAGGTAAAGTAGGACATTCCTCATTTTCAGCAGGTGTAAAGGGCTTGGATTTTATATTTCATAAACAAGCTGTTCTGTAACTAGGAGTGATTAGAACCAGGGTTTTATTTATTTATTTATTTATTTTTATTTTTTTTGACTTACTTATAAAGATGTGGAAAGTCAAAGTGATGGGAATATATGAAGTTAATTTTGACAAAATGCTCTTTACCTTAAGCAATAGGCGACTCTTTATGAAAGTTTATTAAGCTAGTGAATTTACAGATGGCATCAAAAAGATGAGTCAGTCTATCTAATCACTCATATGCTTTCAAATGTTGCCTTGTGTATCTTGACACAGGTTCTGCTACATGTGTAATCGCTCTGAGGCCACTAGTGAGTTCTCATGTCTTGCCAGCCCAGAAGCTAAGTACTTTCCACGTCAGCCATTGCAACCATCACACGGTGGGTTCTTTTATGCTTTCAATTTTATAGAGGAGATAACTGAGGCTTAGGGAGGGGAAGGTGTTTGTCAGAGAAATTACAGGGTACTCAATAGGCAGAAGAGCCAGGACTAAGTGCCAGGCAGGTGGACTTCAGAGACTGTGCACATCACTCTGCTACTGCCTCTTGACCAATTATTTTATTGACCCTCTGATGAAGACAGCGCAGGCCAAGTTACCTTTTATATATCTTTATACTTGTGTACATGTGTTAATAGGATCATTCGTTTGTTCCTGATGTTTCCTATCAAAACCTATGACTTCTTACAAAGCATGTTCTTTCCCTTAGTAATAGTCCATGGGCACTTTAAAATGAAACTAGACAAATAAATGTTTTCTAGAGCTCCCTTCTGGCAAGTGCATTTTATGAGCTCAGTGCTGGGCTAAGAAGAGGAGACACTTTATCTTTGCTATATACCCTTCATATTTCTCAGTGGCCTGTTCTTCCTCTGGCAGAGACCAGAAGAGGTTTTAATAGAAGCAAACAAACCCCAAAACAAAAATTTTGAAATAACTTTTTAATTTGAATTAGGGTTAGATGGTGCTTTAGCACAAAATTTGCTCATGTGCATATATATACTTTTACATAGCAAATATTTTGAATATTTCCTTGGCTGTGGGTACACACACACATACACACACACACACACACACACACACACACACACACACACACACACTACATTCCTTAGCCCAATTCATTCATGGAAATATTCAGTTTATTCATTTCCTGTTGCAAGACATCAGCTCAAAGGAAGAAAGATTTTTGTTTTTAAGTCTTCTGTCTAAATACTTCCTTTTTAGAGATTTTTTTTAACATGAACCTTACTTTGCCAGCTTTATTTGAAATGTTGATTAATTTTGGCTTGAATTTCTGGCTTCCCTTGTATTTATTTAACTGCCATTCTGTCCCCTTCCCCATGCAAATGTTCCTTTGGGAGGTGTTTCTTCCTTTTCTCTAGGAGTATTATGATTTGAGTCTGAAATGGCCTCCAATGGGCTTGTGTGTTTGAACACTGGATCCCTCAGTTGGTGGTCTATTGTGGAAAGTTACAGGGCGTTTAGGACTTGGGGTCTTGCTGAAGGAAGCAGATTGTTGCGTCTTGTCCGGTCTATGCTTTTTGCGTTCTGGTCTCCTGCATGCTTCCATAGCCATGAATTCTCTTCCAGGATGGATGTGCTCTCTGAAACCATGAGGCAGAAGCAACCTTCCTTCTCTTAAATTGTTTTAGTCAGGCATTTTATTACAGCAATAGTACTACAATGTGCAATTCTTTTTATTTATCTTTTTATACAAACTCAGTTTGGGCAATCTCCTTACTGGGCTTCATGGGCATAACACTCCATGTTTTCATGGTTCTAACTTCTAAATTGTCAGTGCAGAGCAGAGCCTATGACAGATGGTGGGTGCTATTAAACGTTTGTTGAATTAATAAATACTTAAAGATTCAAGTTGCCTGCCTTCTCCATCTTTCCTCTTTGGAACTCTTTTCTTTCCTGACCTCCTACGGCAGGTACAAATTACACCACTTATTTGGGAATTAATCACATGTTATTCAGAGAGTCTTTCTCACATTACTGCTATTTAAATCTTATCACGCTCTTAAATGCTTAGCCCATGTTTTCACCCAGAATTTGAACTCCTTGCAGGTAACAGAAAGAATTTATAAGTTTGGATGTCCTCAGAGTACCTCAAATGATGCTTTGGTTAGCTCAAATGCTGCCTTAATAATATTGGTTCACGAGTTGTTGAAACTCTTTAAGCAGCAGTGAGTGAGAACTCCCCCAAAGCACAGATTTCGCTGCCATTGCCTTTCACTCTCCATTGCCTCGCACATTAGGAACATTGTGGGATAGGAAGACTTTAGAGAAACTTTTATTTCTCAAAGGAATCTTAAGAAACTCCCATGGAGGGAGGATTAGAGACTGTATTTTCGTACAGAAAGATAAAATAGAGTGACAATTTGGGACCTCAGTTTTCTTGCATGGAATCACTCATATGTTCTGTAACTTTCCATTGCTATGATGTAATATCTAAGCTGATCAAATTAGAGGATGGAAAGGCTTTTTTGATTTTTTTAAATCATAATTTCAATCCAGTTATTTGATCCTGATATTTTGGGCTTGTGGAAAGGCAGACTTTAACAGCAAGAGCACGTGGTATAACAAAGCTGCTTATCTTTTGGTGTTCAGGAAGGAAGAAGTGAGGGAAAGAAGACAAGCAAGAAAGTGAGGGAGAGAAAAAGAGGAGGAGGGAAAAGAGGAGGAGGAGATGGAGAAGGCACGAAGAAGGGGAAAGAAGCTCTGCTCTCTAAATTCTAGTGATTTAACTCCCTTCCTTCTGCATGGTCCTACCCTTAAGCATCCCACAACCTCTCATAGTGCTCCAGGATAATGATCAAGCTTTCAAAAAGTTCTAGATACAAGGGAAAGATGGCTAATATCCCCGGGTCTATAAATAAGGAAACTGGAACTTCAAAAATGAAGGTTTCCAGAAGAGAGGGAATAGAAGATTACCCTGACAAGTTTTTGGTAAGTGTGCAGTAAGACTAAGTATGTAAAGAATGTAACAGAGCATCGTGTGTGCTGACCAAAGGTGTACTGAGGTTATTGTGAACATTCAACATGTCCCAATAACGTGAAGGAGCTCCAAAGATAAAAAGGCACTTGGAACTTACTTAGTTGACTTAACTATTTTCTTTAATAATCTCTCTAATGAAAACACTTATACACAGGTGTATTGTAGATACTTTATCAACTCATTTGAAACTTTAGACAGTCTAGTTTATTCTTCAGTTGCAACCATTTCAAAGATAAATCATTAAGGCACGTAGATTGTCCAGGTCACATATAAGAAATTACTGGAGTTATTATCTATGATCTTTTGTTATAGAGTCCATGTACTTAACAATAACAAAACAGAAGGTATCTTTCTAGAAGGAGCTATTGCACAGAAAATATAAGCAAATTTCTAAATTTAGAGAGTTGGATAAGTGAAGTCTCTGCCTCAATGACTTTCAAAGCGTAGGATGGAAGATAGGTTAGTAAAAGTCTGATTTATATGGTGGAGAATATAATTAAGAGGACCTTCTGTCCTAGTTTGCTTGAGATAGTACTAGGTGATGCCTGCCACCCAGCAGCGTTATTATTAGTGTTGTTTTTTATGTTCAACAGTGTGTTGATTTGGATAATAAATTGTATGGTCACAGCAATATTCATGGAAGGCATGAAGCATTTGGAGAGTTTAAAATCGGAAGGTTTGGCTTTCTCTGGTATTGCTTCATGTGGCTGTCTTAAAGATGAAATGCAGTTAGGTAGATAGAAGAAAGATATTTTAAGCAGAAGAAAGTGTAGGAGGTGCTGAGTGGCCAGAATAAGGGGACTAGACAAGGGCCAGCTCATGGAGAGTTGTGGCTGCAATTAAAGGTACTTCTCTGTGTCCCTCAATCAAGAAGTGGCCTCTGCAGAGCCCAGAGCTGGGTGGGGGTCCTTTAAGAAGCCCTTTCACTACTACTGCCTTCCTGTTAGGGCAAAAACAATTGTTAATGATACACTGTGGGTGAAGGAGCTCACGTTTTCTGTACAGAACTCTAAAAGCAGGTGTTCTGACCTTAATTTCCCTTCTAAGGTGACTCTCTAATCCCAGAAAATGTTTCAGTGATGCTGAGTTTGTCAAGGGGTTTTATTCACATGAGAAAGGTCATATCTTGTATAATAAAGGTGGGCATGAGAGTACCTAAAACAATTTTTTCTATCTAACATTCTCTGCTATAATAACACACACACACACACACACACACACACACACACACACACACACACACACACTCCACACACACACACACTCCACAGAATGCTAGGAAGGGAACTGAAGTTCAACCTTTTCTGTCCTTTATTTTCCAGTCTAGTCTGTCATTAGAAGATGGAACCTAATAACAGCCATGATTAAGATACAATCAAAGGGCTAAGAACAAATACCTACACTTGGTGCCCAGAGCTTACCTTCTGCCATTCTAGAAAATACTTGTTTGCTCTTAAGACCCTAGAATTCTAGTCTGGATTCCTGGGCCTGCTTCTAGTACTGACACAAGCCCTTTCTTTAGGTTTTTCCTCTTGAGAGAAACCAGACATTAGGCGTGCCAATAGGTTGGATAGGTGGTCTTGGGGTGTCTGTTCATGGTGGGGTACAGCATTGTGATATAAGTGATCCACACAAGTGGATCTTTAATTGAACTGAAACATACATGAATATTCATGGCTTTTCATAGTGTAAGACAAACCTGGGGAACTATAAAACAGGAGCTGGTACTTCTCATGATGCCATGCCCTGGCAATTCAATCCAAGGCGCTAAAGAATTGAACATTTGAATCTAGTGTTTCAGATCACTATGAAGATAAATTTGTCACAATTAGGTGTTATTTTCTTTCAAGATTTATTAGCTACCTTACTACTGAAAAAAGTTATTCATGTGGCTTGCCATTTGGACTGTTGGCCTGAGTATTTCAAATTTAAGGATAAAGCTGGAGCCAGGTTTCATGAATAGGACAGAGCAACATGAGCCACTGGAGAGAAGACTGACATGCTACATGGTTGTTTGCTGCTAATTAGCAGGCCCTCATATGTTGGGCATAGCACTTTTTATTCTATTGTATAACTCATCTGATTGCTTTCTTACCTGGGTGTAGGGGAAATGGAACTGGATCAAAATTTGTGACCAGATCAATTGCTGTCATGTAGATTCTGGAGGAGGAATACATGCTTGTAGCTGAGCACTTTCTGGTGAATCCACTCAGGGACAGAATCACTAGAAATTGGATGCCTTCCATGTCCAGGCGCTGGCTAACACTTTGGCTTTGTTGTCTCTTTAGTCCATGTGAAGCAGGAGCTGTCATTCCAGTGTTAAGATGTAAAAATGCTTGTTTGGGAAATTTAACTCCCTGCACCAAGTGTACCCTAAAACAGGGTTGACTTTTTGACCTCTAATCAAGATTGTGTTCTAAAGGCCCTGTTTTTTTCTTTCTTTCTTTCTTTCTTTCTTTCTTTCTTTCTTTCTTTCTCTCCTTCTAACCTGATTCTCTATCAAAAGACTTGAACTATAAACAAAAGCATCATGCCCAGAAGTTAAGTTTGGCTTTTGTGAGGTGACTTTTACTGTTTTTCTCCTTTCAATTGCCACCCATCTGTCTCTCTTCCCCCTCCCCTGCCTATTGAGTAAATCACTCTAATTATTAACTTTGTAAATGAACCTCTAAATAAGCTATTTAAGTTTATTCCTATTAGATGGGACAACAGATTCGAAATCCAGTACCACCTGGGGTGGGAACGTGTTAGATTTCCATGCTAATGCCTCATGCATGTTTTATGCCTTAGATTAGTGGCTAATGTGGTCATTGATCATCTCATGTCATAGACGATAAAAACCTGCTGCTCTGAGTGAATTCTTTAAAAACTTGTTTCCAAATCAGTATTCAAAGTCCTAACAAAGGTTTCTGGTCTGGAGAATAGGTCATATGTGCTTTGTGGTGGGAAGTCAAAATGTTTTTCTAACTATTTGTATTCTTTGTAGATAATAAACACGGTACAATATATCATTGGAGTAAGTTAGATTTGAGAAATTGCCAAAGCCAAAATTATTTATGAAAATGTTGGTTTAGAGGCATTTTAAAAAAATCCTGTGTATTTTCTTTTTGTGCTACTTATAAGAAAAAAAAGTTAAAAGTTATCATTGGAAAGCCTATACAATTTGTACTGAAGTATCTAAGCATTTATCCAGTAAATGGGAAATTGAAGGAATTTTTACTCAAGTTATATAGCTCTGCCATTAAGGATGTCTAGTAAAATGTTTAGTTCGTTCACTTAGAAACTGCGATCCATGGATCTCTGCAGCCGCTTCCATCAGTCATTGGATGAGAGTTCTATCACAGCAGTTAGGGTGTTCGGCCATCCAATCACCAGAGTAGGTCAGTTCAGGCTTTCTCTCGACCATTGCCAGTAGTCTATTGTGGAGGTATCTTTGTGGATTTCTGTGGACCTCTCTAGCACTTTGCTTCTTCCTATTCCCATGGGGTCTTCATTTATCATGGTGGAGCTCTGGGAGTCCAATCGGCGCGAGAGGGGAGGGATTGCATGAGCGAGAGATGTTGAGACCATGATCGGAAAAAGCACAGGGACAAATCGCCAAACTAGTGGAAACACATGAACTGTGAACCAATAGCTGAGGAGCCCCTATGGAACTGGATCAGGCCCTCTGGATTAGTGAAAACGTCCATTAGCTTGAACTGTTTGGGAGACCCCCAGGCAGTGGGACCGGGATCTGTCCTGAGTGCATGAGCTGGCTTTTTGGAGCCTGGGGCCTTTGCTGGGACACTTTGCTCAGCCTGGGTGAAGGGAGGAGGTGACTGGACCTGCCTCAGTTGAATCTACCAAGCTGAGCTGAATCCCCAAGGGAGTCCTTGCCCTGGAGGAGGTGGGAATGGGGGGTGGGTTGGGAGGAGGGTGGGGGGGGGGCGGGAGGAGGGAGGACAGGGGAATCCGTGGCTGATATGTACAACTAAATTAATTATAAAATTAAAAAAAAAAGAAACTGCGATCCTAAAAAATCTCTGCAATTTGGACTCACAGAAGCTATGGTTGCCAGCACAAGACCTGTGTAAGATGAAACCAATTAACATTCTTGCCTAGGGCTAGAGGGCTGGGAAATCCCCTTTCCTAGCTGTGGAACAGTTGACAGCTGAGTGCTGCTGGGGAAATGGAGAGTCGGCTTTTTTTTTTTTTTTTTAAGAGCATGGCCCCTGGTAGGTCAACCACACCCTAGTGGATGGCTCAACCCTTCTGAGTACATGGGACGTGAAAACTGGACTCAGTGAGGTCATTAAATTGGAAGGGGACTGAGGAGGTAGAGGGTGGGTCTGAGAGCAGTTAGAGGGGGACTCTTACCAAACTACACTGTATACATATATAAAATTTTCAGAGAATTAAGGAAAAAAGTATATTTAAAAGAAATTTCTTACCATCCCTTAGTCTGTTTTTATTGGAAATGAGAGGACTTACCCTCTGGCTTGGCTAAGAATCAAAAGAGGCAGTGAATATTAAGCATTTTGGAATGTATCTGCCACTTAGTAAATATTCTTATAACTAGTTGTAATTGTCTGATTTTCTGTGTAAACATTGTCTTGGTGAAAAGACAATGAAGAAAATTTTCACTGATGAAATGAGGCAACACTATTTGCCTTGCCTTTCACTGGTTAGGAATAGAAGTCACCTACAATTCCCTTGAAAAACTGATGATGTGACACTGTATTTAGTGCTCAAGAAAGATCCTTTCAGTTTCTTTAGCTTCTTACCAGTGGCCACAAGGTCCTTCAGGGTGGAGGAAAGAGTAAAGCACCTGGTGAGATCAACTCTAACCTGAGAAAGGACACCATCCTTGCTGTCTGGAGTGAAGGGGTATTAAAATCATGATTGCACTCTATGGATCATGTGGAGATATGGTGTGTTTTTCTGCTACTGTTTTTAAGGCAGAAAGCAAAAAATTGATTCATGCCAACCCTCCCCCTCTTACTTCTTCTCTGTATATTTCTTGGGAATTTCTCCAGGAGCAATGGGGCACCAGAGCTGCTCTGCTGCCTACAGAGTGCAAGACATGCTGGGCCTGGGCTTGCTTTCAGCTCTCTCCCTCTTGCAGCTACATCAAAGAGCCTGGAGAATGACAGGCAGTCATGTGGAGCTCAGAATGGTTCTCTGGCTGCCAATATCCTCATGAGTTTTAGGCTGGAGAACTGAAGTTCTGGTGATCAGGGAATATTTGTTTCAACAAGAAAGTCCCCAAAGTATAGTGGAACCAGCCATGACTAGTGAGACTTGGACTGCATGGGTTAGACAATTATGTTTTTAAAACATTTGCTGGGCAAAGTTTTCTATATACATATGTTTTGGGCATATTTGCTTGACTGTTAAAGGGACTGAGTTGAAGCTGTTCATCAAATCTGCAAACTTATTGCAGAATTAAATGAATAGTTTTTGTTCTTTCCTTGTGTGAGCAGTTCAGTGAATTTAGAGTTTTAAAGAATTCTATCCTTGCAGAAAACCCGTGATTTTCCAGATCCATCTCACTTCTATCTACCAAATGATTTCAAACTTATTAATACAAGCATGCTTGTGAATTGCCTCTTTAAAAAAATAGAGATTGGATAGTTATATAATTAAGAACAACTTCGTTTATATGTTTTTCCCCATGTTGAACATATAGTTAGGATCTTTGTTATCAAATCAAAACACATTTCACATTCAGAATTGTTATCCATGTTGTGAATATTTTATATGCTCTGTATCTTGGCGGATAAATAAGGTCGGACTTCAGTAAGGAAACAGCAGGATATTAAGTTTAATAAAGAAGTATTCTGAAACTTAAGGTGCTGAGGGTATACGAGTTCATACAAACAAAGAAAATGCTATAGTTCATTAGATTATGGAAGGAAATGGAGCACCTTAAATGAAAGCAGTCAATGAGAGAGAAAAGAGAAGAACCTCAAAAATCTCATTCATATGTTGAGTATAAAATAGCAGTTTTTATAGAAAGTAAGAGTACAATTGTGGTTTCATGAGGCTAAGAATAGGAGAGAGGGAGATAAGGAAGGAGGGAGGGAGGGAGAGAGGGAGAGGAGATGTAGAGAAGTTGTCAGTGGATACTATATCATGGGTTAGAAAAAGAAAGGTGTTCATTATACTATTACACGGTAGAGTGACCCTCAATAACAAAAATATACTGTAGGTCTCAGAAAACTAAGAGGATTCCGAATGTTTTCACTCGGAAATGATAACTAGGGAATGTAAGATGAATTGCTAAATGGTCTTATTAATAGAAAACCCAGAGCCAGATATTGGGGTGAAAACTGAGAGATCTTATCGCTAGGAAATCCTCAGCCCAAGAGAGAGCTACTTTCTGTATACTCATGACTCTATACCTTTCTGTGCCCTGCCATCTTCCTCTTTCCACCCAGATTCATCACTTCCTCCTTCCACCCAGCTCTATCACTTCCTGTCTGTCTGTCCAGACCTCCAAAACTCTATGATTAACTATCACTGGGATTAAAGGCATGTGCCACCATGCCTGGCTCTGCTCCCAGTGTGTCCTTGAACTCACAGAGATCTGGATGGATCTCTGCCTCCTGAATGCTAGGATTAAAGGCTTTTCCTACCACTGTCTGACCTCTGTGTTTAATATAGTGGCTGGCTTTTTCTCTGATCCCCAGATAAGCTTTATTGGGGTGCACAAATAAAGTATCACCACAAGGGAATGTAGATATATTTAACCTAATTTCAATATTGCACATTCTTTTATATATAGATATTGAGATATCAATACATAATTAACAGTACTGCAAATTTTATTTTTGATATAGCACTTAAAATTAAATTTTAAATTAAATACTCTATCAGAATAAAACTGTGGTTGAAGTAGTTATTAGCTGGAGACTAGAATTTGTTTCTTGCATTAAAAGGTGAAACAGTATCCTAGAGTAATGGAAAATGTGATAGAGTATAGGCTGTAGAGACAGATGGCTGCATAGGAATCCAGAGATTGTTTTTGTTTTTCTACAGGATCTTTGGCGAGTAGCTCAAGGTCCTGTTTTGTAAGACAGGCATAATATTATCTGCCTCTCAGAGCTGTCTGTAAGATAGAAAGAAGTTCACACAAAGGGCTTGGCCTACAGGAAACACCTAATGATGTGGCCTATTATTATTATTATTATTATTATTATTATTATTATTATTATTTTGGTTTTTTGAGACAGAGTTTCTCTGTGTAGTTTTGGTGCCTGTCCTGGATCTCGCTCTGTAGACCAGGCTGGCCTCGAACTCACAAAGATCTGCCTGCCTCTGCCTCCCGAGTGCTGGGATTAAAGGCGTGCACCACCAGCACCACCTGGCTGATGTGGCCTTTTATTAGCATAGGTCAGGAGATAGTCATCTTTAATCAGGATGGTGCTCTAAACCACTTCTTTCTCTCAATAATGCTGTGTTTTCTGTAGCTGGAGATCTGAGTCAGGACCATCGCTCCTGATGTCTGACCATGGAGATGTGAACATCCCACCCAAAAACCAACTGAAAATTCCCTCCCAGCTTGGAAGTACAGCTGGATTAAGTGAAGGTAACCCATTCCTTCAGTAGTTCATCTCTGGAAGTGAGATTGGTCATATAGAATCCATTTACTATGAAGAAGGCAACATTGAACATGCTTTTGTTCTCTATAATGAGAATATCATGCTTTTTTTTTTTTTTTGAGAAACTTCCCAAACATCACTATTGTAAATCAGCTGTCATTTCTGAAAAGAAAAAGTCAGGAAATTACATTTCTCCAGTCTGAAGATTTGAATGCAGAACCACTGAAAAGATATATGAAAGGATACAAACACTATAAGAAGAAAATATGGAAGAGGAGGAATTTGCCTGGGACAAATTCCCTGTGGCTGGAAAAATAGAGAGCTGCTCAAGAGAAATAACAACTTTGAGAGTACGACAGCTCCTTGCAGTTGAGATGATCCACGCTAAGATATCGAAAAAGAATGACTCAAAATCGTGCAAGAATTTGGCAAGATGGCCCCTGGCCAAGATGGACGACTGATATAACTGGTATCTAATTTGGAATATGTGTCCCCTACATCATCTGTGGCCTCCACACAGCCCTTGAAAACATTTGGGGGGCTGGATAGATGGCTTGGCAGTTAAGAGCATTGGCTGCTTTTCTAGAAGACCTGGGTTTGATTTCCAGCACCCACATGGCAGCTAACAACAGTTTGTAACTCTGGTTCCAGGGAATCAGGCACTGTCGTCTGGCCTCCACAGGCACCAGACACATAAATATCTCACAGGTATACATTCAGGAAAACACTCATATACATAAAATAAAAATAAGCAAATCTTTGAAAAGAGAAAAATGTAGGCTTTCCACTGGTTTGTGGCACTATTAATGATGCTGATTTCAAAGGTGAGAAGAGGCTAGGGAGACCTACAACTCCTAAGAATGACTTTGTTAGAAAGCATGTCCTTTTGAAGAATTTTAGGATTTTTTTCTTCAACTATAAAAAACAGTGATCACAACAACAACAAAAAAATCACATCTTTATTCACATTCTTATCGCATTCATTTTGTAGACTTGGTGGTGATTACTTTGGAACCTAACATTCCATCAGAAATGCTAAGTATCATTGGTTTACCTTGGACGAGGATGGAAAAAGATACATCCCCAGCATAATGTCTAGTGGGCAGCTCACTCCTAGAATATTGCTCTTCAGTGTTTGTGACACAGTTTTAAATGGTGTGTCATGAGAGGGTAATTTGAAAGAACCGAGAAGTGTTGAGTTGAGGAAAAGAGGTTTTTGGGGAAGCTGGTTGATCTTTTCAGACACTTGAAGGTATGTCATGGTAGAGGCATTTGATTTATTTTGTGCTACTCCAAGGGATTCTTTTCAAGACTGGGAGATATAAATATCAGTGCTGAATGGAAAATGTCCAAAAATTCCATGAGTGGCCTAGAGAGAAAATGAGTGTCCTTTCTTCTGAATTGCATCAGCACCGACTGCCTAACCTCAGATACTACATCAAAAATAATGGCTGAGCATAGGAAATCTGTCACAGGAACGCCTGGATGCCCTTCTGGCCTCTGTCTCTGCCTTTCCCATGCTAGAAGATCATGGAGAAGTTGCAGCCCTGGGTCTCAGCTCACTGATCTCGTAAGTTTATGGATGTTCGTAGATATTAAATAGCAAGGTGAGATCTCAGGCAGATGTTAGCATTTCTTATAATTCTTATAAAAATGCTATAGAGAGGATTTCTGCAGAGTAAGAGGGTTTGGTAAAGTTTCTTCCCATGCTAAGACTATTGTAATAGAATTTGCAATCAAACTGTTAACTTTATGAAGGACCATTAACCCCATAAATCACCACATAGGACCAAGAGGGTCAACATGATATATCAAGCACTGTAAAACCAAATGCAAATTGAGATATACAAATATAAGAAAAGTGGGGTTAGGGAGATGGCTCGGCAATTATGAGTACTCACTGCTCTTTCATAGGATCTGAGTTTGGTTCCTGGCACCCATATTGTGGCTCACAACCAACTGTACATACACACACACACACACACACACACACACACACACACACACACACACACACATATATAGGCGAAACAACTATGTATATGAAAAATAAAAATAAATATTTATAAGACTATAAGAAAAGAGATGGGCATAAATTTTGTAAGGCTGTTACAGTGATGGCTGTTCTGAAGAGATTGGTTTGAATGTTAATTATTACAATTTCTATTGCCCATTCTATCTATGAGTTACAGTGCACATAAATGGCATGAGGTATTTTGTGTGAATTTTGAGTGTGGTTTTTTAAATTTCATGTGAGTAAACAAGGCATATTGTTAACAACATAATTTAAGCGAAATTGAGCTCCTAGTAAATTGCCAATGGTTTATTATTATTTGCTGAAATTCATCTACCCTGCTAATGCAATAGTGTAGCTTTTTATTATATGTTAATAGTTTAATAGTCCAAGTTAAATGCTATTAATAAAGCGCTACAGCTAATGGGTCTCATTTGTAGTATTCTCTGGTTTTCTTCAGCATTTTATTAGTAAAGTTGAAGGATGTGATGTGACAAAAAAAGAATACAAAACAAAATCACTGTGGAGAATTCAATACCAGTGATGGCAGCTTAAATTGTATGCTGCCGGTTAAATAAGCATAGTGCGGCCTTGCACTTGGCACATGGCTAGAGCTGCCTAGAGAATATGGAGAGACCAAGGGAGTACAAGATAGACAGCCTTCTTCCCTCAACTTTGATTTGCAGATCATGCTATAGCTATACAGGCAGAACTAAGCAGAGACTTAATATTTAGTAGATTATGAAAAAAAGATGTTAATGTTGTGTTTCCTCTTCTATTTCCTCCCATAGTGGGTGAGTACTTCCAATTGTTAATGTTCATTAAGCTTTTACTTTGTTCCTTTCTATAGAAGTGCTGATATGATTATATCTATAATAGATAGAAACATGAAAGGCTTCACATTTTCCAAATATGAGTTGGATGCTTCTCAGCAAGTACATCTTTATTTAGGAGTAACTAAGATGGGTCTAGAATGCTGTCTGTAGGTCCCAAAAGCAAAATAATATAATCATGGAGCAGAGGTAGTATAACTTTATGAGATTCAGTACAAGATGTGAGATTTCTCCACAGTACATTCAATGTCAGTCCTCTTGAGAATACAAAAGTTTCTCATACTCCTTTGGGACCCAAAGGGAGGTCCAGGAATCCTGCTGTACTTACTACTGGCCAGACAACAGCTTTGGAAAATTTGATAATATTGTGAAAAATGTACTTCATGGTGATGCTTGATCATAATGGAAAGGAAACTCAAGCTATGTTTATGTTGATGAGTACTTGTGAGAAAATTTGGCAATGGAGATATGGCCAAACCCAATGTTCTAGTTACATTTCTGTTGCTATGATTTAAAAAAACTGACAAAAATCAATTTGAGGGCAAAAGGAGGTTATTTTATCTTCATTTCCAGGCTATAGTACATCGTTGTGGAGAAGTCAAGGCAGGAACTTCAAATAGCCACAACACATTCATAGTCAAAAGCAGAGAGAAATGAATACATGCATGCTCATTTGCTTGTTTAGTCTGATCTGGATTCTTGTTCAGGTCAGGACCTCCTACCTAGGGAATGGTGTCACCCACTGTGGGCTGGGCCTTTGTACATCAGTTAACTCAATTAAGAAAATCCACCACAGACATGCTCATAGGTCAACTCAACATAGACAGTCCCTCACGTAGACTCTCTTCACAGGTGTTCTAGGTTCTGTCAAGTTGACAATTAAATGTAACCATCCCAACCAATAATAGTTCTATTTAAATATTTCAAAGGCTATCATGAAGAAGATGAGTGTGATGGCTAGTCTTAGTTGTCAACTTGACTACATCTAGAATTAAACACAAGCAGCTGACCAGAATTTTTTTTTTTTTTTTTTTTTTTGGCTTGGATCATTTCAAGTGTGAAAGGCCTACCCCAAATCTGGACCATGTCTTCTGGTAGGAGCCCACATAAAAGAACATGGAAGAAGAAAGCTTTTTCTTTTTGCCTCCTTGCCCTCACTCTCACTGATAAGATCATCTATTCCTTGGGTGGTATTAGAACCTGCTTCTTTGGGAATCTGATACAGACTGAAGATCAGCAGCTCTCTGTGAATCCCTCGGGACTCCAGCACTAGATTAGAACTGCTGAGACCTCCAGGCTCATGGACTTAACTACCAGATACTTGGTCTTTCCTTTGAGAGACAGCCATTACTGGAGTAGCTGGACCAAATCTGTAAACCACTCTAATAAATCACCCCATTTAAAAATTATTTCTTTATTTTTTGAGATTACAATAGAATTGCATCATTTTCTACTTTTCTTCCTCCAACCACCTTGTGTACACCTTTCCTTGCTCTTTTTCAACTTCATGGTCTCTTTTTTCATTAATTGTTGTTACATATAATATATATTCCCAAATACCTAAGTGTGTATGACATGCTCTGTATATGTATGTTACTCCTTTTTTTTTTTTTTTTTGGTTTTTCGAGACAGGGTTTCTCTGTGTAGCTTTGCGCCTTTCCTGGAACTCGCTTTGGAGACCAGGCTGGCCTCGAACTCACAGAGATCCGCCTGGCTCTGTCTCCCGAGTGCTGGGATTAAAGGCGTGCGCCACCACCGCCCGGCTTGGTTTCTCTCTTATTAAGTATTTTTTAAAGTTTTTTTGACAGATATAATCATATACATTTAAAAGACATATTTTCACCATTTAAAATTATGTATATAGGTATACACCTGTGTGTATCGTCCCCCCTGGAGAAAAGAGGTATTGGATCCCCTGGGTGGTGTTACAGGCAGTCGTGAACCACTCTACATTGGTGAGGGGAACTGAACTCAGGTCCCATGCAGGAGCAGTATGTACTCTTCAGCTCTGAATCATCTCTTCAGCACCTAAGTATGTTTTGGAATGCTGGACATACTTATCTAGGTTGCTATTTTTCTTGTTGATTTATTTATTCTTTTAAGAAAATCTCCAGTAATGCTTTTTGCCTGCAGATATACTTTGACCACATTATCTTTTATTTTATTTTTATTTTTGGTTAGTTCATCTTGTGTTTTTGAATAGTTTTACTTTCAATTATCCTGTATCCTCATAGTCAAGGTATATCTCTTTTAAACAGAAAATTTTTTTAAAAGTACAAAATGGTTAATTTAGTTTTATTTTAAATATATAATTTACCTTACTTTGGTGTAATTACACATTTAATTGGTTTAAAAATGCATCCTAGAAAATACCAATAATCAGTGTTATTACTTATTAAAATTCTCTGATAATACTACAAAATTAAATTTCTCTAATTTAATTTACTATCTGAATTTTTATTTTATTTATTTATTTATTTATTTATTTTGGTTTTTTGAGACAGGGTTTCTCTGTGTAGCTTTACGCCTTTCCTGGGACTCACTTGGTAGCCCAGGCTGGCCTTGAACTCACAGAGATCTGCCTGGCTCTGCCTGCCGAGTGCTGGGATTAAAGGTGTGCGCCACCACCACCCGGCATATCTGAATTTCTAAATTAAAAGAACAACAACAACAACCAAGTATTTTGTCAGCAGCTGCCACAACTGCCCAGAGGTTTGCACTGCACTCACCTTCAATTAACAGATTATCCCATTTTATGAAGAGCCTGGGCAGGTTTGAATCTGGCCCTGTGCTCTATATAGCAGAATACATCTTATGATGCCAGCTCAGAGTACTCTTCCTCCATTACAAACAAAAGGACTGGCACCAAGGTCTGATGTGAAAGGGGACCAGAGGCTCTAACTTTTAAATCTTGCTCATATTTTACATTAGAAAAAAAAATGCTGTTAAGTTATATGTTGAATAGTATCTTGTATTACTGTATTTTATTTCAATTTTTAGCTATCTTAATTCCTTTTCATTTCTGTGTTCCATCTTAAATATATTTTTTTATGTCTCTGTGTGTGTGTGTGCACCTATGAATGCGCGTGCCTGAGGACATGTGTGCACATACGTCGGTGTTAGGTGTTTTGTTTCATTGCTCTCCACTTTCATGGTATTATTTCCATTCTGTCTGAGAAACTTTTTTTAAAAAACATTTCTTGCATTTCAGGTCTACTAGTGATGTGTTCATTGTTTTTGTTTCTTTGATAACACATTTGTTTAATGTGAATTTGGAAAGGTAACTTTGCTGAGTACATATTTGAGTTGGTCATAAAGACATTAAATCCCCTTGGGATTTGCATATTTCTTTTGAAGAGTTAGTTTTCAAGCTTGTCGGTGCTCTTTTGAAGATACTAAAGTGTTTTCCTCCTTCTCTCTGCCCACCTTAAACATCTGACTCTTTATTTCAGCAATTTGACTATATGTGGCAGATGGCACTTACAAAAATCTAGTAGACTTTCTTAAATATGTGGGTTATTTTTTCTAATATATTTAGAACATTTGTGGCCACTGGTGGTCCATATATCATTCCATTACTGTGTTCTGACTTTCTTAGACTCCAGTGTTACCATGTCTATGGGAGTTTTCCATGATTGTGTCTCTTAGCTTCAGTTACGTATTTCTAACCTTTAAATTTAGACTTCTTGTATTCTGCTTTGTCTGATATTTGTACACACACACACACACCCATGAATGCATGCATGCACACAGACACAGACACAGACACACAGACACACACACACACACACACACACACACACACACACACACACACACACACACACGAATTTACAAATGAATGTAAGCAGTCATTACTTTCCAACGGTCTTTCCAAGGGTGTTTCTCACCTTCTCCTTGGAGGAAAATAATAAAGCTGTCTAACAAAGGAATCTCTTCAAAATAATTCTAGTACAAAGAATGCAAATACCTATAGAGCACTGTACCTGACCTACTGAATGTCATGGATGGGAACACTGCTGAATGAGGACAATGACAGGGAGAATTGTATCATTGAAAATTGAGTTTCCAGTTAAGAACAAGTGCTTTCTAGAAGGACATTCACTGCTTTTTGAAACTCTATTGAATCGGTTGTGGTTGGTTAGCATTTTCAGTAGTTTCAAAGTCACTTGGTCTAGGACTCTTAGAGGTCAGTTATGGAAAAATGAGCAGTCGGACCACAAGTGGCTCTGTGGAGATCACACAGAAGCCAGTTTCCCCCACCCTCCACACTTACCCCGCAGATTACTCTTTGAATGGCTTAGAAAGCTCTTGTTAAAAGAACAGAGGCAAAGGTAGGCATTCCTTATTTTTACCACTGGAAACCATGGAAGGCAAGCCCAAGCCTGGAGACCAAGGCAGGACTGTGGGTGAGGGGCAGGTGGGCGAGTTAGAGAGTTGAATTTGTAGAGGTGGGGTGGGGTGGGAGGTGGTCAGGACTTAGGAGAAAGGAACAGTTTGAGGGAAAGGGCTGGGAGAGGGAGGCCAAGTAGAGGTGGGTTGGCGGAGTAGAAGTGAAAGGCAGATGTTAGGATGGAAAGAAAGGTAAACAGGCGTACCATAGCCTGTGGGCAGAGGTTTGTGGAGGGGAGTCTCAGTCTCACAATAGTCTTTAGCCTCTGGGAGGGCTCTCCATGTGTAAATAAACCTGTGTAGGCACCAGGCTATACAGTTGAAAGATGGTAAGGCAGTAGCAGTGGCAGTTGTGGGTGGTGGGCTCCAGGAGGAATTTGAACTCGTAGGGATTTACCAACATGTCTTAAATGGGCAGGCACTCCAGCTCAGCCAAGCGAAGGGCTGGGGGTGAGAGAGGCTTTCATCTGGAGTGGGTTAGGCCTGAGGTAATGTCCAGTGAGTTGTTTTAAACTGAGTGGGGGTTAGGTGGCATTGCTTTTCTCTTTGGAGAAAATGCTAAGACAGTGGTTTTTGGACCGCTGTGTTGATTGATGCCGCTGGTCTGACTACTGAGGGTGGTCCTTCTGGGCTTGGGTTCTGAGACCTGAGATGGCTGTGAAAGTTCTGCTTGTGGCACCCGTGGAGCAGACCGAGGAGATGAGAGCTGCTGTAACTAATTCAGTTATAGTTCTTGACTCCCACGCGTTTGGTGGGTGTCACGCATTTCCCCAAATCTCATTTATTGAGGGAGACTTGTTCTTTACAAAAAGCTCTTTGAGCATGTTAAAATCCTATCTCCTCAGACAAACCCCTGAGTGACATCTTTCTTTGCTGACTTTATCCACCTTGGATGTGGAGTGTTGAGGAATCCTCATGCGTAGTAACTTTTATTGCATGGTGGACGGGGCATACAGTCTGCAGAGACTCCAAATGATCTTGAGCACTTCCATCAGATATATGGCTGCTTCATTTTATTAGATGGTGGAGGGGGACAGAAGGGAAGAAATGGTTCGCCTCAATTCAATCTGTGACTAGCTATGCTAAATCAGGTTGGGGTTTCCGCAAGACTCATTTTACTACTGCTTGTCTCTAGGTTCCTATGTGTTGGCAGGTCTTTTTCTGCTCAGCACCAACCACAGAAATTTATAATGGTTTTCCAAGATTTCCAACATAATTCTTTAGCCTTGAGTCATAGACAGCATGATTTGATGAGTTATGGAAGGACTGGAAATGTACTTGATGGACTTTAAGTCTCCATTTCTCCTACTCTAGAGCTTTATACAACATTTTTGCGTGTTTCTTTGCTCTCATGCCTTGGCTCCTGGCGAGGGGAGTCAGACTCTGTACCTCAAGGCCATGTCCATGATTAACATATGTTCCCAATGAAAAGACAATGTCAGACCATTAACTCATTTCTGAAGGTTTACTGGTGCGATTTATTTCCTCTGTTCCTTGTTGTTTTTACACTTTGTGATTTAAAACCACAATTGCTATAAATTATTTGGCATTTATTATTTCCCTCATTAGAGAACATTTGCCTATGACAAATAACTTCATCATTCTTAATAGCAGAAATATATATCTATTTCAAAGTCTAAAGACTTATTTTCCTCTGCCGTGTATGTGTGCAATATTATAAACTGAGTGTGTAGTTTTCCTTAGGTCACATTGACCTTGAGCAGAGTTATAACCTTGCCTGTGATACATTTATATTATTAGTTTTTCACTTTATATTTTCCTAGATATCTTGCAACAATGTAAATCCAAGAGTCTAAAATATTTCTTTTTTTTTCTTGGCCAGAGATCCCTATCATTTGTCTTTGTAGATACACTTGGGTTCTCCTGCCTTGCATTCCTATATAGCAAAACTAGCTTGGCTTATGCTTTTTATTTTAGGTTCTCTCTATGGAATTGGGTAATAACTTACATGAGTCACATTCAAAGAGTTAGTGACAGAATTTGCTGCATCAAAACCATATTTCTACTTTAATGGAATTTGCTCATAGCTTTAGGTACTATTTGTAATGTGGGTGCAGCTCCCAATGAAGGTGAAGAAGCCAGAGAGATGGGGAAGTACCTTCTTTTTCACTATTCAAATCATATTTAGCAAGTTTGTATTTGTTGATATATTATAGAGTCAGCATTTATTAAGCCCCAACCACTTATAAGCCATCTTGAAGGCCACTGGAGGAAATACAAAGATGAACAGGACAGATTATTTCTATTAAGAAATCTATAGCTTAGTAAAAATATAAAATAAATACATGACTAATTACACTATGATGCTTGGTTGGATATAGGTTGTTGAGGAAGAGAAAAATAAGTAGTATAGGTTTACAGAGAAAGGGATCTCTTGACAAACAGATTCAAGATTCCTTTGTGGTCAAATCAGTTTTTCAGCAAGATTTAAATGAATGTGAGATTTCTAGTGAGGATGAATGTGAAAGCCTTCCACAGAGCAAAAATGTCACGAGAAGCCCAGAGAAGCCCTGTGGTTCAGTGTAATTTCCACCAGGGGCCTGGGAAATGTCAGTGGCTACATCTGTGGGCTTTGGAGAGAGAGTCCTTGGTCATGTGTAGTGAGTGGTTTAGTCTGGACTGCCCTTGAACTTCTAAGGCACTGTGCTGTGAGTGAGGATACAGCAGTACTTGGCAGTTGGCATCTCCCTATCTAGTAAGATTCTCTTAGTATTAACTAGAAGGTCAAGAGAGAACAGTGAATGGAAGTGTGAAGGAAGAGTGTGTCTTCCTCCTACTTCCATTTGAGGAGGATTCAGAAAAATCCTCCATTTTACTTTTTTTTTTTTGGTTTTTCGAGACAGGGTTTCTCTGTGTAGCTTTGCGCCTTTTCCTGGAACTCACTTGGTAGCCCAGGCTGGCCTCGAACTCACAGAGATCCGCCTGGCTCTCCCTCCCGAGTGCTGGGATTAAAGGCGTGCGCCACCACCACCCGGCAAAATCCTCCATTTTAGCATCATGCAAGTGTCCTTAGCAACTGTCATATTTTGTCTGTACTTCCAGCCAGGTGAATAACTAAAGATGAAGATATTTAGTATATCTAAAGTTTCATTGATTTGTCCATGGCTTACTCATTCTCTCTCTGATCTTCTCCTTCTCTTCTTTTACCTCTTTTCTTTCCCATCTTTTCTTTCTACTAATATCTACAGAGTGAGCCTGTGTTCCAGACACTCTGGGGGAAGCTGGGCTTTCAGCGATGTGTGGGATGTGGTCACTAGTTTCTGAGGACATCTAAGGAAATCCTATGAGCACCTTACAGTTGAGGGCAAAGGTCCATGTAACTGAAGGTCCATTCCCACACTTGTGGAGTGTTTCAGTAACTTCACTGAAAGTAGTCCCTTGAGGACATTGATGCAATTATTACTGAAAGTAGTCCCTTGAGGACATTGATGCAATTATTAAAACTTCTTTATGTCTTTAGATAAGTTTAACCCTCTATCTGCCAACCACAGAGACAATGACTAAAAGTAAAATCTCTTCACTTCTCTTTTGGAGCGTTCGGCATCTTCTGAAATGTAACCACCTGATGTCCCCTCTAGTCCAGCCTTCACTTCAGTGTGTGCTTATGATAGAGGTGTAATTAAAATCAAGCCCATCATAGAAGGTTTGTCTGTAAAACTGAAAGCCACCTACAATAAACATTCTCTTCAGGTAAATAAAAAAATATTGTGGAGCATTCACAATGGAATATTACACTACAATAGAAAAAAGAATTTGTTGAAATGAGTATTTTGAACAAATTCTGAAGTATTTTCAACAAGTAACAGAAGTTATACAAATAAGAATTAATGCTGTACTATTTTATTTATGTAAAATTTTAGAACATGCAGAAGAACCCATAGTGGCAGAGAAGTAATCAGTGGTTTCTGAAAGAGAGGCATACAGATAGGATGGATAAGGAAAGCTTGCAAGGGAACACTAGCAAGCTTTCTGTGGTGATGGCTGTATTCATTTTATTGAGTACAGATATACTTTCTTCAAAAACACATATACCATAATTTATCCAGTTTTAAGACTGATAGAAACACCTCTTAAACTTGCTAAAATTGAACACACAGACTCCCATTGTAATTATCTAGCCTGTGACAAATTCTAAATGACTTAAGTAGAGAGAGAAGAGTCTAATGATATCATTCAAGTGGCTGAATAATTTACTGAGAATTCAGCAAATACTTGTTAAGTGGATGAAAAGGTAGTTAAGATACATTACTACCAAGCTATGTAAAATTTTGGTCTTGCTTTGATTCTGCTAAAGTGCTGGTTTGGTCATAGTGTTTTTCATGAATCACATTCTCCTTGCCATAAAGCCAACTATAGCATAGATGTCCTTGAAGAATGATTTTCTTTAAAAGGCATTTCCAGACCCAACCTAAAATAAGCTCAAGTTGATCCACCAATTTTAATGGGAATTTATGTTAGAAATGAAAGCCATGAAAGGTTAGTAAACACCAAGAGACAGCTAAACATCTTGCTTGTAATATTTAGAGATAAGTTAGCATCTAAAGGAATCCCACAGTGCATAATCCCATCTGGATATGTGAATTAATGTTATAGTGAAATTACCAGCTTCTGCTTTGCCAACGGTTTATGATTACAAATGATGTCCACTGCATCAGTGGGGAGACTCATTTCACTCTCTTAAGTTTTGGAGAATAGGCTCTGAACAGTAATAGAAAGAAAACTCCATACTATGTCTGTACAAATCTCCTACAACTGCTAGTAGTGCCATCATTTTAAATTGTTTTTTTATTTATTCATTTTTGCCTTAGAGGTCAGTAGTCATTCAGAAGTTTCTTCTACAAAAATTCAACTCAGTCATTTGAGGAGTTATGTGGAAGTTAAATCTGGAGTATGACTGGGGACTAGTCTGTTTTTCTTTTTCTTTTTCTTTTTTTGGTGGCTTCATTGGCAACACTATCATACATTAAAATGGTAAAAACATATATTACTGCAATCTCACAAACAGCCTTCTATATAAATGTAAGCACAGAGGCTGAATTGCTTCAAGCACCCCTGCTCCTACTCCTTAACAGTGTTTTATATTCTCCATTCTTCCCCATTTCTCTGATTTCCTGCTTTGCCTGCCAGTTTCCTTCACCTTAAAATAGATGTTCGAGCAGCTGTGAATGTTCTCGATGACAATTGCTTTTGTGATTTACTCAGAATCCTGACAATTTTTAGGTCTGGCAGAATCAAAAGCCTGAGATCTCCAGGGATATTGCTGTTCAGGATCATATTTAATCTCTGTGCTACCTTCCCTCAGTACTTTTCTGTTTCAGTACACTGCCACAAGAGTTGTGAAAGACACCCTCTGCCCCCTCCCACCTCTGACAGGTATTATCTTGAAGCTCCATTCTTTTATTTCATTTGGTGCCCAATACGTCTCACAATTTTCCTTGGCTGTGTTCACTGAGAATAATAGATACTCCTGCAGCTAGCAGAGTGTAATTTATCCTCTTGCACTGATGTTTTAAGTTACTATTAAGCTTGCTGTTGAATATTTGAGGCTTTAAAAAAGTGATCATTAACTGTGGCCCATTTTTGGTTGACAGCAGGAAGCTGAGTAAGTTAAGAAGGAATAGTTGATCTTAGGCCTTCAAAGTCTTAATTCATTATAAGCAGAGAGGGACTCCAAATTCGTAGAACTTGTCAGCATGGTCTTATAATTTCTTGACAAGAAAGAATTGCATTGTCTAACTTTAAAAAGTCACTGCTTGCTCTCAGGCAAATTACTGAAGAAAAAATATCTGCTATAAGTCAGTGCTAAGTTCACAAATATCTATAGATATCAGGCATTTGACATTAGCAGAACTATAAAAAAAAATGGGTCAAACAAGTGAGATGTATTGTGATGGCTAATCTTGTGTGTCAACTTGATACACCAAGGAAGAGGGAATCTCAACTAAGGAGGAATTGCTTCCATCAGATTGACTTGTAGACATTGCTGTGATTGCTAATAGATGTAGGAGGATCCAGCTCTCTCTCTCTCTCTCTCTCTCTCTCTCTCTCTCTCTCTCTCTCTCTCTCTCTCTCTCTCTCTCTCTGTGTGTGTGTGTGTGTGTGTGTGTGTGTGTGTGTGTGTGTGTGTGTAAGCAAGCCAGGAAGCTGCATTCCTCCATGACTTCTGCTTCAAACTCCTGTTTTGAGTTCCTGCCTTATCTTCCTCAATGATGAGCCTCAATCTGTGAGCCAGATAAACCCTTTTCTTCCCTAAGGTGCTTTTGGTCATGTGTTTATCATAACAACAGAAAAGCTAACTGGGGCATGTGTGTGTTCATTCAAATGATTATATTATGTTCTTTAAAAAATAATTTTATCTAGCCAGGCGGTGGTGGCGCATGCCTTTAATCCCAACACTCAGGAAGCAGAGCCAGGCGGATCTCTGTGAGTTCAAGGCCCGCCTGGGCTATGAAGTGAGTTCCAGGAAAGGCGCAAAGCTACACAGAGAAACCCTGTCTCGAAAAAAAAAATAGTTTTATCTTTTTATAATTTCATATAGCTACACCAATCCCCCTTATCTCCTGCCTCTCCATCCCAAATCCATGACCTCTTAATTATTATTTACTACATGTATATGCATACACCCATATATATTGACATGCAAAGTCCATTTAGCTTTGCTTATATATGCATGCCATATGTGTATGTCAGTGTTGACCACTTAGAATTGGACAACATATGTGGGAGTTACCTGGAAGCAACAGATTTCCCTCTTTTAGCAGTCATTGACTTCCTGTAGTTCTTCATCTAGGAGTGGGACCACATAGAATTTCCCCTGTCTGCCCTGGTGTGTCAAATGTTGCTGTCCTGCTTGTCTTGTCCAAGCAACAACATTGTTGAGACTTCACAGGTACATTTTTCTCATTTTGTCTTGGGGATACATTCTCTTTACAGGAAATCTGAGCCTCTGGTTTTTATAGATTTTTTTGCTCCCCCTTTCATGATTTTTCGAGTCTTAGGTTTAGAAGCTGTGATGCAGATGTATCTGTTGGGGTTGGCCACACTGAAGACACTTATTCTCTGCATTTTGGTGGCTTGTGGATCTCTGTAGTAGCCTCTGTCTTCTGTAAAAAGAAGCTTCTCTGATGAGGGGGTGAAAGCTACACTTAGCTGTGGGTATAAGTATTTGGAAAATAGCTAGAGAGATTATATTGGTTTAGGGACCTGTCAAATAGTAGGTCCTCTTCTTGGGCTTATGACCTCTCAAGTCATAGGTAGTTGGCTAGGTTTATAATATCAGGCATGCATTCTCTTGTGTTGAGTGGGCCTTAAATCCAACTAGAGAGCTATTAGTTTTCCACAAGATAAAAGTGACACTGTTTCACCATTGTCTTGTCAGTATTGGTGTGGTTCACAGGCTTTATAGCTACATAGGGCTACTGATCATTCTTCTTCCTTGGTACTTGCATAGGACCTTCTCTTACTTGGAGGAGGAAGGGGCTTCCAGTTAAGTCCCATTTTGATTCTTCCAAGTCCTGTGTCCAAAGTACATGTCTTTAGCAATCGGGCCTTACTTTCAAATTCTAGAAGGTAACTAAGGGTAATGGCAATAGCCTCTACTGTTTGAGGGTTCTCTTGGATTCTCCTGCCCAACAGCTTGTGAGAAAGTTTTTTTTAATGCATGGAGCTGATGTTTTTGTAAGATAGTCTATGGCTCTTGGGAATTAGGGGGCCTTATAACCCTAGTAGAATGACTTATTTCAACTATGTATTTATGTATACACATATACGTGTACGGGCCTTAACTGGGGTAAGAGAGGTAAGACAATATATAGGAAGGAATGATAAATAATACCAAGGATGTTTGAAAAGTCACAGGGAATCATACTACTTTATGTTTATCTAAAATTATACTCTTTATAATTTTTATTACACTTACTTATTCATTTACTATGTGTGCACACATATGTGTGGGCATGAACACGCTAAGGTGTAAGTGTGGGGGTCAAAGTACAAATTTCTGAAGTAGGTTCTTTCCTTCTACTGTGTGGGATCCAGAGATTGAACTCAGCTCATCAGGTCATTGCCTGATGATCAACTCAGGTCATTGCCTTTACCTGCTGAGCCATCTTTCTATCCCCCACTAAAAATCATTCCTTTTTATTATTAGAATTGTTTTTATAGCATCCTTATGAGTTATATGAGTTCAGAAAATCTTTTACAATATTTCTCGGACAATTCTCATGAAGAGACAATTGACATATAGTTGCTTTATAAAAAATGGGAGAACTAGTGTTTACCATTTCTTTTAATGGCTTACACACTCAATTTTGCTACAAATATTCTCAAACTTATTGAGTATGTACTATAGATGTCTAATTTTACAAATAAGAAAGTGAGAAAATCAAAGTGTAGGAAGTTATAAAAACTTTACTAAAAACGCATGTTTATGTCCTGGAAATCCTGGCTGCACCCAGTCAGCAGGCACTCGGCAAAGCCAGACACTATCTGTTCTGACCCAGACTCTCCCAGGAATGTCAAACTATCCTTAGGATACAGTGAAAAGAGGAAATGATGAGATTCCTTGTCAATTTTGGATTTCTGCTGTGCAATAAATATTTAAATATTGGAGCAGGGTTGGCAATAGAATTAAAGAGGCACTTGAAGTGGGGAGATACTATTGAATTATTATTTTTATTAATTTTTCATATAACATATTTTTGAACATGTCTTTCCCCTTATCTAGTTCCTCCAAGATCCCCTCCACCTCCTTATCCACCCAACTTTTTATTTTTTCTCTCTAACCCTCTCCAGTCACTAAAATGAAAAATCAAACCAAATAAGCAAAAGACGAATAGGAGAAAAAAAAAGCCAAAACAAAACAAAACGAAACAAAAAGTCCACACACACACAAAGAAGAGCTCACAGTTCATTTTGTGTCTGCCAGCTGCTCCTGGGAAGGAGACCTGCCCTGGAGTGTGCTTGGGACACCCAGTGTCACTCCATTGGATAAGACTGACTTTCGCTTTCCCAGCAGGTGTCAATTGCAAATCGCTTCTTGGTTAGGGAATGGGACATAGTGTCTAATTCCCCCTCTCAGTGATGGGACCCTGTTAGACTTGCTTGTGTGCAGGCCCTATACATGCTGCCACAGTCTCTGAGTTCATATGTGCATCAGTCCTGTTATGTCTGGAAGATACTGTTTCCTTGGAGTCATTCATTCCCCCTGGCTTTTATGATCTTTCCTGAAGCTCCCTCTTCCTCATAACTCTCCAGGCCTTGAGGGGAGGAGTCTGATGAAGACATCCTACTTAAGACTGTGTGATTCAATGTCTCTCACTCTCTGCACACTTTCTAGCTGTGGATCTCTGTGTTAATTCCAATCTACTATAAGGAAAAGCTTCTTTGATGAGGGCTGAGCGAAGCCCTATGATCTATGAGTATAGCAATATGTACTATGCCATTAGGAGGCATTTTATTGCTATGTTCCTTTAGCAGAATGGTTACAGTAAATTTTCTGCTAGGGCAATGACTTATCTGGTTTCAGGTTCTTGACCATTTTAGCAATGTTAGGTGTGGGTTACAGTCTTAAATCCAAAAGTAACCTGGGCATTACCTTGAGGGTTGCTATAACAAAAGACCACAAACTGGTGGCTAATGCACAACAAATATTTCTTACATTTGTGGAGCCTAGGAAAGAAGACTCTAACCCAGGCTGATTGCTTCCTGGTTCACCACTGTTTTTTTAGTTTGGTCCTCAACATAGGCAATTGAGCTTTCATGGATATCATAAGGTCACTAATGTCATTCATTCAAGGTCTTGTCCTTGTGAACTCCTTACTTCCTATCACTTTGGGAATCTGGAGTTTAATACGTGGATTTTTTGGAGGGGGTGGGTTATACATATTAATTTTTTAGCATACCTCTTTGGGAAATTTTTTTTTTTTTTTTTTTTGGTTTTTCGAGACAGGGTTTCTCTGTGTAGCTTTGTGCCCCTCCTGGAACTCACTTGGTAGCCCAGGCTGGCCTCGAACTCACAGAGATCCGCCTGGCTCTGCCTCCCGAGTGCTGGGATTAAAGGCGTGCGCCACCACCGCCCGGCATCTCTTTGGGAAATTTTAAGTAGAGGGAGAACTGGTTTTAATTTGACCAAGGTAGTTCTCTCATGGACATAATTGGCTTAGATTGCTTCCATGGAAGGATTTAAATTCATGATTTCACTAGTTTGACTTGAGGGGTTCTAAGAGTTGATCTCATGTCCCCATTCTTTCCCTCAACAATTTTTTTTTTTTCAGGAAAGCAACACTTTGTTGGCAGGGCCTTTTACTTATTCGGTGTAGAAGTCTCTGAAGATGTCATGAAGAGTCTGATCATTCAGATAGTATTCAGGTGATTTTGAGACATAGTATGAGAACTGAAAGATAAAACTAATCTAAAAGTCAAATGTGTTTACTGCTATAAAAATGACTATTTTATTTATACTTTTATTTCCATTACTTCTCACACAATCCGAAGAATAAAAAGTATTCAGTATTGGTGTGTGTGTGTGTGTGTGTGTGTGTGTGTGTGTGTGTATGTGTGTGTGTAAAAATTGGACTAGTAAAGTCTATTGTCTCTAAGATTGTTTTGTCTGATATTAGAACAGCTATATTTGCTTGCTTCTGCTTCTCGTTGGTGTAGAATACCTATTTCCATCCTTTCAGTATGTATATCTTTGGCAATGAAGTAAATGTCTTGTATAGGCAATATAGGATTGGGTTTTGTATTTGTAACCATTCATCCAATTTTTTCTGCTTGCCTATCTGTCTATCTATCTATCTATCTATCTATCTATCTATCTATCTATCATCTATCTATCTACCTACTTATCATCTATTTTTTTGAGACAGAATCAGGCCTGGAACTCATTACCCCTGCCTCAGTCTCCTGTGCTGGTATGATAGCATGTGCTTGTCTTTATTCTTCATGAAACTTGAAATACAAAATAATAATAAAATAACACTGAAATTATTCTGACATTATCAGCATGCATTGTATCCATTCTTGAAATACTGCAATGTATTTCATACATATATTGAATTCTTACATGCTAATAAAAATTTAAACCTGCTTGAGATGGTAAGAAAGCTAAGTAGCCTGATTTTATTATTATACATTGTAAGCATGTATTGAATTATCATACTGCACCTGGCAAGTATGTGTAATTCAAATAACAATGAAAACAAATAGACTGTGATCATCTTTCATTCAATGATGGTTTCTTTTTCACAGTTGCTCTGTATTGAGCACCAGACACTATGATAGATGTAAAGAATAGCTAACTGGACGACAGTGTCCAGACAAAAAAGTTGTAAGAAATTGGCGCTCTAATCTGGTTTAGGATTCAGCAGAGGCTTTTCCAGAAGTGAAATTCTGGCATTTATTTGAAGGTTGGGTGGGTGGTATGGTGAAGATGAGGTAAACCGGGGTGAATGAAGGGGAAAGGCTGATTTCAATCTGTGGAAAGAAGAAATGATGCGTGTGGGAATGATTTGTACAGCAATGTTGCTCTGACTATATGACATTTCTATTACGAAGTGAGGGCTACTCAGCACATGCTTCAAGGCCTGCTGGAAATTAATTATCTGCCCGAATCTCACTGCTTTCATCTCTCATTACTCTCTGCCATAGACTTTAGATGAGGCTCATCAAATTTTACTTCTCCTCCTGTATTCTTCTCTGCCAACCCATACCATTTTCAAAGGATCCTTCAAACCCCACTTCCTCTGTGGAGAATGTTGGACTATTTATTCTTGGGCCTTACTTCAGGGTCCTGTTAATAGTATCTCTCCACTCACTTCCACTCAGACTCATCTTTGGCTGCACAATGAAAACTGTCTTCTGTTGCTGTTTTCTTTGCAGTCTACATCGATTATCCAATAGTAAGGACTTGCAGCTGCATTTTCTTTTCCTGTCCTGGAATACCTAGCTTATACCTCTGGCTTAATCTGTTTTGGTGTCTAAATGACTTGAGTCAGTTTAAAACGACTTTCTATGTCCTTCTTTCCATAAATGCTTCCCATTTGAGGACTAGTCAAATGTAACTATTTCTTATCCTGTAAGTTTCAGTATTGAGGGTGGCCCTGAAAAATTCATCAGATGAACAAAATTTTTCTTGTCCCTTCTGCTGTTCTGAAGATCTTTGAGTAAAGGATGGCAGATGGAGTGAGGCTATGATGGCCAAATGCAATATTAGCTCTCATTTCTGTCTCTCTGGAGTCTTTCTGGTGAACTTTGATGTATTGAATTTTACATTTTGGAACCAATTTCTTTTTGATGAATTCATGCTCTCAGCCATATACGGTGAGCTATTGCATTAAGGACATTGAGATAAATGATCAGGTATGATGGGAGAGTATTGCATGTGGGGTGGGTAGTTTCTGATGTCCTTGGTCCTGTAAGGCTTTTGACTTTTCTTACTCAGTGCTGGCATTGTTGTCTATAAAAATACACACGAAAATTTCCTCATGTTTGTAGACTCTATTCAGCAAATTGTTGCCATGAGGCCATCCGTAAAATGCTGTTTTAACAATTGAACCAAAGCACAGCTGTACAGAGCCTGGGATAGAATGAATAACTGCAGATAGGTGATTGATGATGAAAAGCACTAACTCAGCTAGTATAAAGTTGGAATTTTTCAGTTCAAATATTTTACAAAAGTATTTTCTCACCCCCCCCCCCCATTTTCTTCTTGTCTTTTCCCCTAGAAACTGTCCTGTAAAGTTCTATTTTTTTTTTCAAGACAGGGTTTCTCTGTGCAGTTTTGGTGCCTGTCGTGGATCTCACTCTATAGACCAGGCTGGCCTTGAACTCAAAGATCTGCCTGGCTCTGCCTCCTGGGTGCTGGGATTAAAGGCGTGTGCCACCACCACCTGGCGTAAAGTTCTATTTCTTACTCATTTATTCAACTGACATTTTCTGAGTACCTACTAGATGCTAAGTACTGAGAATAAATTGTCTTTGACCTCAAGACCCTAAAGGCATTGATACTCTCTTTCTATGATAGGGTAGATATCTATGATAGGTTAAATATTTCTGGCTTTGTGGACCATATATTCTTTGCCACAACTATTCCATCATTATAATTGTTGCATTGCTATTTCTATGAACTGTAGCATTTCCTCTTGGATGGAGGAGACAGGCTTGCTAAGATTTAAAAAATAAAGGAAACTTACAAGGCTCAGCAAAGAAGCTGCTGAAACTTTGAAGATTCTCAAGGCTCTTCTTCAGTTATGTAAGCTGTAACAAAAGCTAGAGAGAGAAGACTCTCTCACTCCCTGTACAGAGTTCCAGGGATGTGGCTTTCATGAGTCATCATCCCTGGTGTGTAGTCTTCTCAGTGATGCAGCTGCCTTTGAGTCACCCATGCTCTTCTAAGTAGCCCTTTTCCTGTACTCTTGTAAGAAAGTCCAATACAATCACTGGTTCACTAAGCTAGACGTCAGTGTCCTGTGTGGAATGAATATGCTCACTAATCCCTAGGAAAAGTCACGAAGCAGTACTACAAACCAAGCCATTAATCCCAAATCCTATTTAATCTGTCTGGCACAAACCTACTTATTATTAACATTATTGAAGTATCCAAATTAAACACTCTATGAAGCCTTTTATAAGCATACCAAAAAGACGTTACTCTTCTGTGTCCAAATGCATTCTGTATAGTTTTACTCAGGGAACGTCTAACATTGACTGTACTGGTATGTTTTCCATTTGTGAAAGATGGTTGTCTTAGTTTGAGTTTTTTTTTTTTTTTTTTGGTTTTTCGAGACAGGGTTTCTCTGTGTAGCTTTGCGCCTTTCCTGGTACTCGCTTTGGAGACCAGGCTGGCCTCGAACTCACAGAGATCCGCCTGCCTCTGCCTCCCGAGTGCTGGGATTAAAGGCGTGCGCCACCACCGCCCGGCCGTTAGTTTGAGTTTTTATTGCTGTGAAGGGACACCATGTCCATGTCAGCTCCTAAAAAGTGAAACATTTAATTGAGGTGGTTTACTTATAGTTTTAGAGGTTCAGTCCATTATCATCACAAGGAGCATGGTGGCATGCAGGCAGTTGTAGTACTGGAGCTAAGAGTACAACATTTTGCAGACAACAGGAAGTTGACTGAGACACTGGGCAGTATCCTGAGCATAGGAAACCTCAAAACCCATCCCCACAGTGACACATTTCCTCAAACAAGGCCATACCCACTCCAACAAAGCCACACCTCCTAACATTGCCACTGTCTATGAGATTATAGGGACCAATTACATTTAAACTATCACAGAGGTCTAATGTCTGAGAAAGCATCAAGAAATGGCTTGTTCAAAAATGTTAGCTAAATTGGCTTCCTGGATCAGAAGCTTAAAGGAATAGTGTGACTGGAGGAGGTGATAGTGCAGTCTATAAACCTCCTGGACCTAGAAGTGATCTCTAGGTCTGGACGTTGGCCAAGCTATTTGGACTAGATTTAGAATAGGGTAAAAGTATGCTCAAGGGCTTCCTAAAGGGACACACTATGGTCAGATTAACATTTAGAAAGGTCACTATGGCTGGACATAGTAGTACAAGCCTATAATTATTGCCAGCAGTAGGAAGGTAGACGCATGAGCATCAGGAGTTCAAGGTCATCCTCAGCTACATGGTGAATTTGAGGTCAACCTGGACTTCATGAGACCTTGCCTCAAATACCCAGAAAAACTGGCGCTGGAGAAATGGCTTAGCAGTTAAGGGTGTGTGACTTGAAAGTGATACTCATCACCTATGTTGAGTGGCTCACAAGTTTCAGTAATTCCAATTTCAAAGCATCTGTCACCCAATTCTGGTTTCCCCATCACCCTCACACAGGTGGTATACACACACACACACACACACACACACACACACACACACACACGCACACACTATGAAACAAAACAGAAAAGAAAGTACAAAAGGAAGAAGGGGGGAAGTAGGGTGGGCCAGGGGAGCAAATGGGTAGATACCAGCTGATTTGGATGGTGGTCCAGGAAGCAAGAGAAGTGCTTTTGGTGCAGAAGTATCGGTAGCTAACATCATTTAAGGTCAAAACCTACAGCTGCAACGGGCTTTTCATGGAGTCAAATGCTTTTCCCGGCAGAGTCTCAACAATTCTGAAATATTTCCATTACCTGTCAATAATTCCATTGAATTGTGAATTTGCCAACATTCCCACCATTCTGTTGCTTTTCCGCAACTGGAATTGCCAGCTAGGGCCCAAAACTTTTGAACATATGGATTTTTAAAGAGAGAAATCATATGAAAGCCACAAGGAGAAAGATCGTTTGAGTTTTCATAGCTCCACCCACAAGTGTACAAATTTCGGGAGCCGCGGTTACTACGCTTTTTGTCTGACTTAGGCAAAAAAATCCAAGTCAGTACTTTCAGAGTACTGAACACAGTGTAAGGATTAATTTCCTGAAATTTCTACTGAACAGCTTTGAAGCGTGCTTAGAATTTTGTTTTGCTGCTGCTGTTTTATGTCAACCCCCCCCCCGCCCCCCCCCCCCCCCCGCCCCCCCCCCCCCCCACCCGTGCCCTACCAATTTCCAGGATGACGTGTTGTATGACTCCCTCCTAATTTCACTTCATCCTCATTAGTTTATGGCCTTGGATGGGCTTCTCATTAGTTTCCGGCCTTGGATGTTGCGGCCTTTTCCTATGACCCTACCTTCCAATTGCACTTAGCTGTTTTGCATTTCTTCTAGCCTTGCTTGTGCTTAGTATTTATATAGGGATCTTTTCCTCTCTAACAGGGAGGAGCTGAGGGTCTGTATCCTACTTTACTTTCCCTGAAGCCCTTTCTGCAATGCTTTTAATTAATACACGGTCAATTAAGAGATTCCCGGGTAGAATAAAGCATCAAATTTCCTGCAACACGGAGATACGACAAAGAGTGGGCTATTTTGTTTTAAACAGAGAGCCACGATTTTCTTTTTGTGTGTGTGGAAATGAACATCAGCAGCCTCTCACTTTCATTGCGGTCTGGTTTTGATAACCAGGGAACAATTGAAAACAGACTTCCTAGGGAAAAATATGAAAAATTCCACAATCTCTGCATTCGAAATATTGGAAGTGGTTTACCTGTGGGGCCTACAAGCCGCAATTTGCATCTTGGTTTATGTGAAGGATGGAAAGCCCAAGTCTGTGAGCGAGGCTGCTGACACAGCGGGGACTCTGGCAGCAGCACCGGGGAGCCGGTTCGGGGGCTGAGGGCCATGATGAAGAAATTAATAATCCACTTATTATTCAGAACAGTGAATGGCTGCAGGCTATTGGCAAGCGCTTTAGCAATTATCTGATTAACTGCTAATGTTTTACCAGGAAACCTCTTCAAGAATACACTTTTGTGTGAAGCAACACAGAATGGTAAGGAGCTTGTATTTTGTGCAAAAAGCTGAGTTGCAGGTAGGTGGGCTACACTAAGACCCTCGTGAGCCGTCACTCTTTCAAAGTTGGAAGCAAATGGCCGTTTTTGCGGCTGTTATAACTCTTCCTGGAAATATCAGCTTCTCTATGGCATCATAACTCAAATTTAATATGAGAGCTGACATTGTTTTCCTTTCCATGTTGAGATCTTGCTTAGAACTGCGGGGCTGGGCATCATCTTTTCAGTGGGAATTTAGCAAATGCACTTGCACGTCTCTCCTGGTGACACCCAGGATGTATCAGGGCCAGAATATAGCTAGCCTTGCTTCATGCAGCAGTTCGTCAGCCTCTGTTGCCTTCTCTAGTTACTCATAATAAGCCATTGCCGTTTTAAAGCCAAATGACAACATGGTGAGATGTAAGTCATATACCCCCATTGCTGCTTTTCTTTAGGCCACTGATCTCCAAGTAGGGACCCCAAACTTCACAAAACCTGAAATGTCTTGAGGACTTGATTGAAATCCATCAAGACTAAACTGGGTGGGTTGATAGGATGGTACATTTTCCAACATTTAAAATAAACCCAGCTCTCAATTGTATAAAAATAAATATGAATGTGCTTATTTTTGACTGGCAGTGATCACTAGAGTCATAAGCACAAATGACAGCCTTTGCTGGTACTCCTGATGCCTCAAGATTCTCTAAGATTTCTCTGTAGTGATGCCGCAAAGCTGTTTCCCTTTTCTCCTGATAATATCCCAGAGTATTCGGAGCAAATTCTATTCTACCCTTCAATCCCTAGCTATAAGTTACTTCCACTCTATCCTGCAATCTGTGGGGGGAAATTGATTTCTCAAATGCAAACATTTGATACATTTTTTTTCAGTGGGATAATCACTGATGGCAGTATCAGGCAAAGGTTAGCCTAGAGACTGTTCACATTAAACCCTTTCACTTTGCCACAGTTCATGAAACAGAGGTACACAGAAAACAAAGGATTTTGCCACTGAAAAAGGCATTTAAATGAAAAAGTCAGACTTTCTGTAGAAGTACTACAGTAGCTTTATTTCCAAAATTGGTTAATGGAAATTCTTTTATGAGGATATCAATTACAACACTGCTAAAAAGTCAATTATGTAGTAATTGGAGGATAAAATAATGGATTTACTCTAGGTAAATTCAAAGTCATATTTGAAACGTAGCTCTTCATTATTACAGCCTTGATGTATGAAATTAATTTTATCTATATAATGGTATTCATTAAATGCAAAGGGCTAGTGATAAATGTCTTGTACAGATGTAAAAACTACAGTAGGAAAATAGAGGCGAGATAGAAATTTTCACTGAGTACTATTTTTTCAATTCCTAACCCCATTTACTAATTAACTCCTCTTGACCACTTGCTTAAAATGAATATGGTTATTAAGTTTGGAACTTACATATTTTTGGTCAAATACATCAAAGATAAAAACAGATTTTGACTTTGTCAATATTCAAAGCTCCTTTCAGTCTTGGACTGTCTTCACTGAGAGCAGCGCTAAGCAACTGTTAGCTGAGAAGTTGAACTATTGTATGGACATTATTCCCGCCATCCTGGCCCAACTCTACTTTCCCTTCTTTGTGTTAAGTACCCTGCTGTTTCTAGGGCAAGTAGTGAGCTTGTAGGGCAACAGGAAAGCTTATTGTTTGCAGTGTCATGCAGCATGTTAGAGAAAACACAGTCATGCTCTTGGCCTCTTGTTTGAAAAGATATCTCTGGGTAATCAGGAGTTGGTTGGAGGGATGCTCTCCAGGGCTTGCAAAGCTTGGCTAATAATACAGTGTGACTTCTGAGAAGTCATCATCTGTTCTCTGTCCCTAGTACTTTCTTTTTATTGCCTTCTGAAACAGAATCTAAAATATATTAAATTAATTAATTATATATAAAACCAACTTTGACATTCAAATGGACTTCCATTTTATTGTTCTTTAAGAAACTAGTTATTGAATGTATGCTTAATATCTAGTACTCTGTTATCTTTGGGAAAATTTGAAATTGACTCATTGATATAAATTATTTTTATCCTCTATTATAGGTACTATATAACTTATTGATCTTCAAAAGTATGCTGAAAATTTTGGGTATTAATTGGTGTCCTTATTAGCTTCGTCAATTTTGACACAGCCTAGAATCATCTGAGAGAAAAGCTTCTAATGAGGAATTGCCCTGCTCAGACTGACTTATGGGCATGTGTGGGAGATTGTGTTTATTACTAATTAATGCAAGAGGACACAGACTACCCTAGGTGACACCATCCCTGTCCTTGTAGTCCTAGGCTTCAGAAGAAAGCTAGTTAAGCCTGAGTGTAAGTGAGTAAGCAAGATAGCAGGCAGCCTCTTCCATTGCTCCTGAGGTACATCCTGACTCTGAGTGAGTTCCTTCCTTCATTGGAGGCAATGTGGGATGAAATATACCTTTACGTTCCTGCCTTGAGTTCTTGTCCTGACTTCTCTCAATGATGGACTATGATCTTGACATGTAATATGAAATCAAACCCTTTCCTCCCCAAGTTGCCTGTGGTCAGAATGTTTCATAATAGTAGTAGAATGAAAATAAAACTATGGGCTATCAATTCCTAACATCTAAGCCATAATTTTCATTCCAAGACATAGGATAGACAATGTCATATTAGATTCCTTCTAGGTTGTAAATGAATCCTTGCAGGAGATTTTCTTAATTGCTCTCATCCCAAGCTTTTGAAATTCTGAGAGAGTACTTTGCACATGTCAGGAAGCATATGATGTTTACTGAATTGAATAAAGATTTTTTCAGATCAAGAATTGGGCTTAAATTTTTGCCACTATATGAGTTTGTGGGTCTGAGTGTTGAGGCCCTTCCCAGTGTAATTGCTACGAAACAGACAAGAAGAAAGTCTACGTGTGGTGTAATAGAGCTGGGGTCAGTAGGGATATAGTAAGGGAATAGAATGTCTAAAGACACATGTATTTGGTTTGTTTCTTTATAGCTGTGATGAATCTTGACTAAAAACAACTTGTGGAGGAAAGGGATTATTTAGTTTAGAGGTTATAGTTCATCATTAAGTCAAGCCAAGGCAAGGAACTGAAACAGAGGCCATGGAGATGCTGCATATTAGCTAACCAAAAACCAAATCAAAATAAACAAAACCCAAATTAAATAATTCAACATGTACTAGTCAACTTGGAAGCAAATAGAGGTAATATGTTGCTCTCCCAAGCTTTCCTGAACCCCGAGAACTGTTCATTGATTGCTTTATAGCTGACCATTGCTTTCATGTGAAATTATCTTGGTTTTAAAGATAAAACAAGTGATATTTTGAAATTTTCACACACAATAGTAATGTAAAATTTCAATTTCTCAGGACAGAAACATTTATATTGAAAAACTTGCAGAACTAGGATTTTAGTTACTTTTCTAAAATACAGCAGGTATTTCGCTACTACAAAATACCTGCTGAGAAGAAACCTAAGAAAAAAGGGGCTTTATTTCAGCTCACGGTTTGACAGTGTAGTTCATTACATAGGAAAGTTATGCCAGCAAGAAGGTCAGGCAGCTGGTTACATTTAGGAAGCAGAAAGAGAGAGATGAATGCTGCTGCTCTGCTCATTTTCTCCTTTTTAGACCTTCAGTCAATGTGATGGTGATTCCTACATTTAGAGTAGATGATCTCACCTCAACTAATTCAATCTAGTTAATTACTCACATGTATGCCCAGAGGCTTATCTCTGTGTTTATTCTAGATCCTGTCACATTGGGAATGTTAACCATTCACTTGGAGACTGTGATTAATATACCAAGTAGTCAGTCATTAAATCATATATATGTAAGGTTATTGGACTGAGTAGGTAGAATTTACATATTTAGGAATGCATGTATGTATGTATGTATGTATGTATGTATGTATGTAACAACAATTAAAGAAAAAGCCATGGATTATAAAGAAATCAAAGGGGACACATAGAAAGAAGTGGAGGGAGGAAAGGGAAGGGGGAAATGATATAATTATATTTTAATATAAACAATTTGAAGGTATTGAAATAGAAAAGAATCACTGGAATGTGGAAAGAGTATGGTGGGCCATCTTCTGTTGACTTCTCTGTTGATCTGCTGTTGAATTGTTTGAAGGTTCACTGGTCAATGCTTTACACCTCGACATTATTATCATTTGTAAAATTAATGACACAAATCCATGGCAAGGCAAAACAATCTGTTTTTAAGCAGAATGGTTCTTCTAAGCTATGTTTCAGATTGATGACATTTTGAGACAAACTGACGCTGATATGGCCATTAATTTACCCACTTTCCATAACGTTCTTTCAAATTACTAATTCAGGATGAAATTCTGCACAGAGCTAATGTGAGGTAGCTAGATTTTGTACTTTATACATCAAATGCCAATTCTGTTGTATTTATTTGTGGCAATGATTTGATAGACATTTGCTCTTCTTTTTCTCTGTCAACCTGCCAAATGGACTTAACCCTGTGTTCACTGTGTGTCTTGTGAGTCTTTCTATATTGACCTATGTTTGTGTATAAGTTACATGCTTCAAAAAGATCAGAATTTTTTTTTTAAATATTGAGTCCTAATGAATTCGAAGTGATCATGGAAAATGGCTTCAATGTGTTGCATAGGTCTTTATAAATAGTGGCTTCGTGGTTATAAAACTCACATTTTTACTAGATAGAAAATACTAATTGTTTTCTGGGCTTCTCTCCAATTTTTCATTGTGGTAGGTATTTGGTTGTAAAGGTGTTGATAGAAAGTCTGAGGTTTGCTGCTGTCTATTTTGTGAACTAGTATTATAGTGATGGATCATTCATTATAGAGTGTTTAATTCAATAAAATTAGATATGCACTTACAATTTAAGATTTCAAACACATTATTTCAAGATGAAGTAGAAAGATAAGGATAAAATGCTTAAGCTGAAAGATAATTGAATAATAATCAAATACACTTGATTAAGAAGAAAATGCACCTGCACAGTGATCCAATCATGTGGTTAGAGACCCAGGTGCAGCTGCAGCAAAGCATTTTTAACCTTCACTCACTTTCAGAGTCAACAAAAATGAACACCCACACTGAGTCAGGACTTCTAGGAGCTGAAGACAAAGCTGTGCAAAGAGCAAATTACATTTCTGAAGTTCAGAGATTCAGAAGAATATCAACAAATGTAAAAACAAATATATAACATGCCCAAATTGATAGGACTATGATTGAAATAAACCATTGTAATAAGGGGCAACTATAATACATGGACCTCAGTGTCACTTGGTGGTGACATCAGAGACGTGAAGGAAATATGGGCGGGCGGGGTGGTGGCAGCAGTTGCCTCAGAAAAGGGTGTTGGACAGAGGAGCAAATGCAAAGGCCCTGAGGTAAAGTCTCAAGGAGACTGTTGTGACTTCCAAGGGAAGTACTAAGCAAAGTCACAAGGAGATGGAGGGAGCGGGAAGTGCCAGAGGCTTGAGAGGTGCAAAGATGTGAAACAGTTTTTTAAGATTTTGTGATTAATGATAGGACATGGAGCCCTAGCTTCGGGAGGGTACACAAAATCTTTGAGGCAATGTCCTTATGAGGTTTCTTTAGGTATCATCATTGCACAGGCCTGGAAGAAAAAGACTATAGGATATATCTTGGTAACTTTTTTAGCAGGTAATAGAAATGAGGAGTGACAAGAGAGTTTAAGGTATAAAAACATGTGGGAGCCCACAGAGGTTTCCTAGTGAAATCTGAGCCTGCTTTACCCAGCAGGACTGCATAAGAGGATGATTGGACAGGTAACCAGGTATTTGGAAGCATCTGCACTTGGCTGTATCTAGCAAGGGGGAGGTCTTTTGCCCCTCCCCTAGGCATTGTTATAAAAAGCCATTTTGAATAAGATTCTGGGCTTTTGGGTATTGACTCAGGTTCTCCTGAAGCTATCCTGTGTTTCTGTCTTTCTTCTTCTTGCCTAGATCTATCATTCTACCTAATATTTCTTATTCCTTTCTTCTTCTCATAGGAACCCCCAAAAAGATGGGGGCTGGTCCCCCACAAAAACAGCAAAAAGAAGTTGATGCAGGTTAATTTTATGTTGTGAGGTCTGGTCACTTAATCCACTACTATTGATAACCAGCTTTTTCTCCTACTCTCCAGTGCCCATCTGTAAAGTTTTGATGCCACAATTCTACATGTAATTGGCTCCTTGTCTTGGGTTAGGGACTGCAAGTGGATCCCACCGCAGAATCCTTTGCCTGTTGTTTATTAACAAGAAGATCACAGTTGAGCTAATGTGGCAGGGAGGGAAGAATGGCAGGAAGGAGAAAAAGGCAACCTTAGGGAATTTTCCAATATGGTGTGCAGAATTTGATTCCCCAAGGAAACTCAAAATTGCCTGGACCCTGTATTAGAGTTTTCATACTTTATACTCAGCAGTCCTTAGCTAAAATCTTTCCCAAGGGCAGGTGCTTGTCCAGCCCCCTCCAGCAGCATGAGGACTATTGGAAGCAGAAATTCACCACACTGGAAGCAGAAGCACATCTACAATGGTGATGAAGGATCCAAGGCAACGTGAGTAGAGCATACTGTTTATTCTATTTAGCACTGCATACTGTCATTCCTACTTCACATACATGGCCATTGTCATTTATATTGCCCGTCTCTATGATCTCTCTATAGCCTTTCTATTTTCATCTATATTCTTTAAGAAATTGAAGCATTTTAATCAACTTCAAAGTTTTTACTGAAATCTCTTATTTTTATTTCTACCATTCTTTGTCCTATAATTTCATTCTAGAGTCATAAGAAAACTATTTGCAAAATATGAATTGTGTTATTATCAATCCTTGGCTTAGCACAATTCAGATTTTACATAAAGGCCTCCAAGGTTCACTTCTATCTTATTCATTTCTTCACCATTTTCTCCAATAAAACTTTGGTTTAAGTTCATTGAACATGCCAAGCCAGTTTTTAGAAAACCTGATGTTTTCTCAACCTGGAGCTCTCATTTTGTCCCTTCCAGCACACTCAATAACTACTCTAATTCTAATACTACCATTATTGTACAGTGCATAATCAGTTCTCATGATTATTATTTTTTAAATCTCAGTTTACAGGCACTTTTCTTATAGCATTGTGAGATCTCATAATTATTTTTTAATCATTGGTATATTTTCTCTACTGCAGTGCAGCCTCATGAGGATGATGACTGTGGTATCACTGTGCTTCTTATGGAACTTGGCACACAGTAGGCAATCAATGATTAATTCTTGGACTAGTGCGCTAATGCCTAGGTGGGCTGGCTGCTGCTTTTCCTTGTGCTCAGCATAGTTAAGCAGGAAGATTGACTTCCTCTTAGATACTCCTACTATACATTAATCTTTTCTGAAATTGGTTGAGCCTGAGGTATAAATTTTCATGACTTTTGGAGGTTCAAAACACAAAACCCACCACTACTGTGACCTCTGCATAACTGACCATGAAATGAAATGGCTGAGGACATTGGAGGACTGTGATATGTTTTACTTTTTTGCTGAATATGTAATCATAACTCAGTGGACAGCATTGGGAGTTGTTACAATAAAAGTCAACTGCATGTTCACATATATGCTTCTCAATATTAATGACTTTATGATATGTGTTTCCTGGTGCTATACAAATGACTTAAACCCTGGGAATTTTGAAGTGCAAATCACAACGTTTGTATTCCAAGATCATATATGATGCTTAGTAAAACTGATTTGGGACCAAATCATAGTTCATTCAGATTCATTAAGCTACATTTCTAGAGATGGCTGACTAGCAGTGCAAATAGTCCAAATATTTTAAAATATGATAAGTTAAAATAATTAGAAATATTACCATTATCCTTCAAACAACAGCAAGCTGTAATCCTTGTATGAAACTCCCACATGTCATCTCTAAAGATGAATGAGTTTTACCTATTCTTTTACATAGAATATATATTTGCCAGTAGCTTGAGTATAGATCATTTTTAAAATATGATTTTATTTTAAACATCTAGAGGAAATATTGATCCCTCGTTTTTCATTTTCTACTCATGAAACTGATTGATTTCTAAATTACTTTGCTACCATGATCCAATTTAGGATTTAAAATCCCACAATGACAAGGATTTTGTGTTATGAGGAAATTTTAATGCTCAGTGCCCAAGTCACTTTTTATTATTAAACTAGACACTTGGGGAGACCATCAGCTCTTTTCACTGCCAGAAAGCCATTGGTGCATTTCAGCTGCACTCAATCTAGCTGTGATCTGACCTCGCACGAAATTTCAAGAATCTTGGCTTTTGATATGGAAGCAATATGTTTGTTTATGACTCTGTGAGCAAGGCAGAGGCCCAGAGGCCCTGTAAGCTATTTTGAACTTTCTGAGGCTTCAATGGCATTAACACCTGTAAGAAGCTGACATGAATGAAAAATGCCCACAAATTCCACTGAGCAAGCAGTTAAAAACAAACAAACAGACAGACAGACAAACAAACAAACAAACAAACAACATTTTACTGAGGTGTAGTTTAAATACAATAAAATTCAACTCAATGATTTTCCTAATTTTATAATTTGTAATATAAGCCAGTGTTAGAGTACTTTTAACATAAGATCCTTTGTACCCATTTAGACTTAATCTCACTACCTAACCAGAGCCAGCCAATTGCTACTTTACTTTCTGTAAATTTGATCTTTCTGGACATTTATTATACATAAATTCATGTCACATTTTGTGTCTAGCTTTTTAAATTTGCATCATGGTTCTGGTGTTATCTGTATTGTAGCATGTATCAATCAGTGCTTTCGAAAAAATAATCATTTTTGAAAAAAGTCACTTTATTTTTTATGTGTTTATCTGTGTGGTTGAGTGTGTACATATGTGCACTACTTGCAGGTCCTGGCCTGCAGAGGTTAGAGGAAAGAGTCAGAATCCCTAGAACTAGACTTATACCAGTTGTGAGCCAATGTATGGATGCCAGGAACTGAACTCAGGTCCTCTGCAAGAGCAGCAAGTGCTCCTAAGTGCTGAGTCCCCAGCTCCAAGGCTTTGATTTTTATTCCTGAATAGCATTCCATTGTATAGATAACCCTAGGAAAGTTCCAAATTGGAGTTACTATGAATTGTGTTGCTATGAACATTTGCGTATAAATCTGTAGGGAGTTGTGCTTTTGTTCTCTTGGGCATATAGCTAAGGATGAGTCAGGTATTAGATGTATTTTGATAGTGAAAAAAAAACTTGGAGTATTTTCCATGTCAAGCTGAAGAATTTACAAAGATAAATGTGAGATAAAAGTCTTTAAGAAGATTATGATTGAAACTGGGCTTAGTGACTCATGCCTGTAATCTCAGCACTTGGGAGACTGAGGCAGGATGATTACCAAAAATTCAAATGTCAGCTTGAGCAAAACAAACAAACAAGAAAAATCAAGTTATAAGACTCCTATATATCACTAGACTTCCAGGGAAGTGTACAAATACAGTAAGAGGGCTACAAAATTCTTTTGTCTCTTAAACTTTTGAGTGAGGATACTGTTCTGAGATGTGTCTTTAGGGATGGTGTAACAGTTTCAGGGAAATCACAAAATTGTCAGGCAAGGAGAAATACAGAAGCCTGAATTAACAGTCTTCTATGGCAAAATGTGTATGTGGCCATTTTGGTTTTCCTTTTGGTTGAGACACTGAAGGCCTGTATCGTTAACAGTGGGCACGAGTTACCAACACTTTAAGCTGCATGGGCATGAACTATACAAAATGTGCTAAGAAGTTATGAAAGCAGTTCTGTCAATGACCGGCCATCAAAGACAGGGATCTGAAACTTGAAAGAGAAGCAAAATAGCTGGCTGGAGGATTTTCTCCAGTGTAATTGCCTTTGAGTTTGGCATTTGCCACCCCCATTCATCAGGGAGAAAAGGGGAAGAACCCTTTTCATCTCGGGTAGCTAGACACCTCTCACTTTACCTTTCAACTTTAAGGGGGCATGGACTTGCCTTGATGTATATTTCCTAGGGTTTTAGTGTGAAGGAACAGAGCAAAAGTAAAGAAGGTTGCCTCCCAGACTGGTACAGGCAGGCTGTGAGTAATACATATGAGCCTCTTTGGACTAAGTGGGGGATTGAGCTGCCTAAATACTATTTTGAGAAAGACCTTGCCTAAGAACATTGTCTAGAGAAAACAATGGCAGACAGTTTAAGTCACATGGTTTCCCAGAATCTCAGAAGTTGGAGGACAGTCTTAAGCAGCCAAGTAGAGGAGAGACATTGTTGATGTCTGGGGAGCTGACAGACAGTCATCAGGCCCTCAGTGGAAACTTCTTCCCAAAGCTAGCAGAACCCATGTAAGAGAAAGAGTCATTCTACATCTCGCCACTGTCTTCAAGGTGTGCTAGAGAGTGCCAGCATGGAATCCTGTGTCCCATTCCTTGCATCCCTTCCCAGCTCAGTAAGACCCAGGAAGTTAAAAGACATAAGTAATACTTGGTAGCAGAAGGTGGGGTTTAAAGAAGAAAGATAAATTGTATGATTGACTCTAATTGTATAGAAGTCTTTGAAGTCTAGAGGCTAGTTGACCTAGAAAGAAAATAGAAACTTTTGGTTAAAGGAAGGGAATACATAAAGTATGGTCAATATACATGATGCTTTTCATTCTTGAAACAAAACTGTGATTGAGATCAAAGGAAACTAGAGAATGTATCATCCACAGGTGATAAGTTAGCTACAGGACTAGCTAGCTAGTTAGCTAGCATGACATTTCCCACGGAAGCGAAGCCCATTGGCGGCCTGTTTAAGTATGGAGTGGTGTCAAATAAATATGTAATACATGGCCTCTGCTTTCACCCTATGTTCGTAGCACTTTCAGGTCACCCAGTACAATGTTTTGGGTCTTACCTAGAGTGTCAGAGGGCATTAAATCCACAAAATACATTAGAACCAAACTTAAAAAAAAAAAAAACAACACAAAAAACAAAACCAGAAACACCACTACAAGCCACATTATTTCATGGACTAAAAGCAAATGCTAAATGATAGCTTCATGTTAAGAAAACTGACTTGCAAATTATGCTTTGAGAAGATAGAATTCATGTCCTTAAAGTTCTAAAGATTGTCTCAGTCAGCAACAAAGAGCAGGCATACGACGATAGCAAAAAGTGTAAAGCTGACCTCTTTTCAAAGAGACATTTACAAGAAGACTTTGATATTCAGAGGAACAAGAAGTTTCACAACACCCTTTTCTCATTGTATTTGACATCTTAGGTCTCTGGAGAACACCCTCCTGGCTTGAAGCAGTTAAGGTTCCATTCTACACACCTCAGCACCAGAGACATTATCACACGTGTAGTGAGAAGATAATTTATTCACCACGCTACAAGGGGCTATGAATAAGCTAAGAATAAAAAAATTTGAGGGGAGAGAGATTAGAATACCTCACCTTACTGCCAAAATTTAAACCAAGCAGCATGTTTCTGTATATTATTCCCCTGAAAACCAAAAGGAAATGAGAAGGTTCAGACTGTAAATGTCAGTGAACTGGTATGTTATAGGGTTAGTTTAAAAAAGTACATATTTGCAACTCTAACTGTAGTTCAGCAGAAATTCAGGGAGAAACTGGGATTTTCTAATGGAAATTTTGATTCGTAATGAGCATGCTGAAGCTATTATTAGAACAAGCAGAAAGTGTGAGAGTGGGCGAGGTGGGACCAGTTTGCTAGACAGATATAGCTTTCACTTTCTCTTTTTAAGAGGCATGTGGGTCTACCCAGTATTCATTTTGCCTCCTGGTAAGGATTCCTGGATTCCCTGAACAAGGAGGCTTATATAATTCACATGTTTGTATCACCCAGAATCCTTTGATTTCTCAAGTCAACACACTCAGAACACAGCTTTGTCTTCTCTCAGTTACAGTCTATTCTTAGCAAAGATGAAGTCCATGTAGTCCCAATATGTGGTGAATAGGCCCCAAACATGACATCCAGTATCTCACTTAATTCTGACAGTGACCAGTGAGAAGGATGTTTTATGGGTAAGAAAACAAGAGTCTGAGATACCTTCAAATTTTCTTAAAGGCACATAAGTTACATGATGAATCAAGATTAAACATAGGCCTGTTTTACTTGAAAGTTTCCTATTTCTACACTAACAGCCAGAAAAAAAAAAAAAAAAAAAAAAAAAAAAAAAACACCATGGAACTCCCACAATCTGGATGTGCTACGTGTAACTGAAGACCATAACTGACACTCTAACCTAATCCCAAAGACCTTGGTGGTGGAGAGGTAACCCTATTATTTGTGTCAGTTTGTTTTACAGGAATTCTTGTGGAATGGGTGATGTCTAAGCATCTGCTTCTATTATTAATTTTTAAAACATTTTTTGTATGTTTGTGAGTGTATGTATTTGTGTGTGTACAGGTGATGAGTCAGAAGATGATGTCAATTGTCCTGCTTTATCACGCTTTTTCACCTTATTCATTTGAGACAGTCTCTCACTAAACTTGCAGCTAGGCAGGGGCCTGGCAAGCACCAATGGTCCTTCTGCCTCTTCTGCCAACAGTGCTGGGGTTATAGGTGAGTGTGGACATGTGACTTTTTACACAGATGCTGGAGATCTGAACTCAGTTCCCCGTGCTCATTTATGCCTTAAGTGCTCTTTCTGACCTGCTGAAGAATTTGCTGACTCCTGTTATTACTGATTATTTCTAAGACCTCCTAGGAATACATTGGTCCTTACTCCATCTCTTTTTTTCTGTAACATGCATCTTTAATTCCTGAAGAATTACTTTGTTTTTCCATGAGTGAACTTACCTTACTGCCATGCATTTTAATTTCAGGGATGCTCATGCAAAATGAGGTTGCATGTCTCAGTTGGTTTCTTCTTTCACTTGCAAATCTCCTGTCATCCCTGGCACTGTTTCTGTTCCCTGTGAGTTTCCTTGGTGCCATCCAAGGCTAGGCTTGTCAAAGTCCATCCCTTACTTTTTGTCTATGTCAGTGTTGTGAACTATCCTCTCTTACCTCCATTAGTTCCTTTTTGGATTCAGATAATCTGACTTACAGTGAAGGGAACTAATCTTACTTCCTTTCTTCTTTATCTTTAGAATTCATCATATCTTGGATTAAGGTTTTGCCACCAGATTTACATTCCTACTAAGTATCAAGCATAAGGAAGGGTACCCAGCATAATGGCCATTTATGTTCATGAATAAAAGAAATCATTACTTCACAGTGTCACTGAGAATAATACCACACTATGTTTACAGTAAACGTGTCCCTGTTCCTCCCTCTGTTTTCTTTTCCTCATTTTTTATAGTATTGAACTAATATTTTAAATCCTTTTGCACTTCTTTTTGCTAATTAACTCTTTTCATAGTCACAGAACCATATGTTTTGCATAGCACTCCAAACCTGGCTTTTTTCACCCCCTGTTGCTGATTTTACAGCTAAAACGATAATTCAAGCATTATTAATTAACTTTTAAATATGTATTGGAAACCAGGCAAAAAATGCCTTACTCACTTAAAGCTAGACAATTGAAAATGGAGACTGGGGCTGGGGAGGTAGCTCAGCCAATAAAATACTTTCCTTGCAATTACTGGGACATGACCAGTTCCCAGAATTCATATAAAAGAGCTGTGTGTTCACACATGTTTGTAATCCCAGCGCTGGGGAGGCAGACATGGGCAGATACATGGGGCTTGCTGGGCAGCCAATGAATTCTACTAGGAAAGTTCCAGGACAGTGAGAAATTTGTGTTTTTTTTTTTTTAAAGACCTAATGAGAGGACTCAGTTGTTGAAGATGCTTGTTTCATAGTGATGCCAGCCTGATCACGTAAATTTGGTCTCTGGACACACATAAATGCTGCAGGAGAGACCAATTCCAGAAAATTGTCTTTTGGCTTCCATACCTGTGCCATGGCTGGTATCACACACACACACACACACACACACACACACACACACACACACAAGCACACACAAATGAAAAGCAGAGCCAGGTATGGTGGTACACACCTGTATTCTCTGCACTGAGAGATTGAGAAGCAGGGCTGTAACTTCAAAGCCAGGCTAAACTACATACAGTGAGATGTGAGAAGGGGTGGCAGGGTGGGGATGGAAATGAACCTTCTTGATTGGTGAATCCTCTGCCGTGCTGGGAGGAAGTGTGCCCTGGGAGGCTCAGGAAGCTTTACCACATCCTTATCACCCGTACATTGCTTTATGTGTCTCCTCCATTGGGCCAATCCTGAGATATTTTCACATGTAGAAAACTGAATATAGACAAAGGTCCTATACTGACAAAATTTATGGTAGATCATAGGCCTAATGAAAACTCTTAGAAAATAACGCTAGGAAAAAATATCTTGAGTTTGACAATGATCTTTTACATATAACACTAAAGATACCACACATGAGAGAAATAATAAGCTGGGCTTCATAAGAATGGAAAACTTCTCTGTAAAACGCTGAAAGAACTAGAAGACAAATTTGAAGGCTTAGAATATTAGAAAATATTTTCACAAGGCATATCTAATAAAGGAATACTACCCAAATGTTCAAAAGATGCACTACTCAGTAATAAGAAAACGAGCAGCCCTATTTGCAAGGAGTACCGAGATCTGGACAGATACCTCAGTAAAGACACACAAATGCCAAATAAATGTGTGGAGGATGCTGCATATCATATCCAACCTGATAATTTAGATAATTACATATTCTGGCAACTGAGATACCATTATATATGTATTATCCTGGCAATAATCTAGATCACAGACAACATTACATGCTGGCAAGGAGGTGGATCAAGTCATGGATTCATTTTGTATTTTAATGCAGAATATACAGCCACTTTGAAAGACATTTTGACAGGTTTTTAACAAAACTAAAGAGATTCTTTACACACAATTACAATTCGGCAACAGTCACCCCTGGTAATTGCCTGAAGGAGTTAAGCCCCATGTCCGCATGAAAACCAATCATGGATGTCTGGAGATGTTTTATTTATAATCATTGAAACTTGAAATTAACCAATGTAGCCTTCACTAGGTGAATTGATAAACTGTGGAATATCCAGATAATTGGCATTATTTGGTGCTATAAAGAAATGGGCTGCTAAACTATGAGAGAACACAGAAGAATCTTAAATACATGTTTAGTAGATGCAAAGTTTTCATACTATATAATCTCAACTACATGACATTCTATAAAAGTCAAAACTATAAAGACAGTAAAAAGGTCAGTGGTTGCCAGGGGATGCTGGCTAAGGAGGGGTGCATTGGACCCAAGAATTTTAAAAGCATAAGCTGTTCTGTTTGATAGCATATTGGCAGATATATACAGTGTTATACATTTGTCAAAACCCACAAGATCTATAATGCCAAGAGGGAACTCCAATGAAAACTATGGACATGAAGTGAACAAGGTGTGTCAATGCAGGTGCATTAGTTACCTGGCGTGCACTGTGGTGTGGATTGTTGCTAGTATAGGAAGCTGGAAGTCTGTGAGAGCAGGGAAGACATGTGTACTCCATACTTTCTGATTTAACTGCAAATCTAAAAGTCCTCGAAAAAGAGCATATTAAGATATATAATGCACATTTCTGACATGGCTTCTAAACTCAATTGTTTTTTGACCCATTGGTCTGAGTATGGCTAGAGTGTCCATACTGTATCATTTTGTTGTTATTGTTGTTAATATTAGCAGTGACTAGATGCTTTTATTCTTGGTAACACATTCTTCACTTAATGAGTGATTTTGTAAAATGAATTTAGCTATCACAAGAACTCTACAAGGCAAATAGAGCATCTGATATTTTCTCTGGTTTATGAAGAAGTTAAGTGCTTTGTGACAGGTTGCAGAGATTGTAGGGTAGAGTTAAGTTAGACTTCTGACTCTCTTATGCCTGTCTCAGGCTCTTCCTCTAACACTCTGCATGAAGAATGTATTTAATTAATCATTCCCCTGGATTTTTATAGAATATAGTACAACTTGTAAATATTGCTTTTGGTTGAATAACAGAGAGTTCAATGCTTGACAATGATTCAGAGAGACCAGTGATTTACAAGAGCATATTTTAGGCCCTACCACTTTCAAGTAAAAGTAAATCTTCATGAGTCAGATTCAATAAGCTTTTTGTTCTTCTTTGAAAGCTATCAACATTCCCTGTTTTCTTGGAATAGAAATTCTAAGCATATTAATAATAAAAACACAGCAGGGATATGTATATACAGAGAAAGAATTGCCATATTACTCCACATAATCGAACAGATGATGATTCAACAAATAAATTTTCAGAAATTGCTGACAAAGGAATATTTTATGCAACCATGAAATGAAGACATATTAAAAAGTGACTATTCCAATTCTCAGCTCTGCATAGTTCAGTGGGTCAGCAACTGGATCAAACCAGAAACAATTTCCTTCATAACACCTGATAAAAATTACTGAGAGAGATGATTGCCAGTTGTAATAGAATTATTTATTCTTCTGTACTATAATTTTCGGTGGACACTTGGTCACTTGGTTGAAGTCTGAATTTCCCAGCCTTCTTTAGACATGTATGTGACTGTATGACTAGGGTCTTGCTCAGAAGACTTTATTCAACTGACATGCACAAGGTTGCTGCTGTTTTGCAAAGGTAGATCTATTTTCCTTCCTTAACTGGGGTGCATATGTGATAATGCGAAACTGAGGATACCCGCTGGCCCACAAGATGGAGCCATGTACTGAGGGTGGCAGAGCAAAAGTTAGAAGCCCATCCACTCATGTTTTAGTGTTGTAGAAAAACAGACTCTGTATTCTCTAAACTTCTATTGTTTTTGATCTCTGTTACAGCAGATGAGCTAATTGGTGACTACTACAAAAATTAGTATCAAAACTTTATTATAGGCAATGTGTATTTGTTACATAATATTTTAAAATGATAACTAAACTCTCCAGAGTTTCGTTTCACATTTCCTGATGCTTTAGATTTTAATTTCCTATGGAAATTAAGGGAGATAAATTTCAAATGACAATAGTTTGGATATTCTATTTTGCTCCATTATTCTATACAATTGTTTTTGTTCTAATATAATGCTATTTTTATTTCTAAACATGCTTATCTTGAAATCTGAATTGATAATTCTTCAATATTGTTCTTTTTGCTCATGATTGTTTTGAATATATGGGGTCTTTTATAATTCTATATGAATTTTAGGGTTTTTTTTTTATTTCTGTGAAGAATGTTGTAAGGATTTGATTGGTTTTGTATTCATCTGTAATTTGCTTTTGGTAGAATGATCATTTTGCAATATTAATTCTGTAATCCATGAGCATGTGATGTTTTTCCACTTTCAAGTATCTTTCTCAATCTCTTTCTTTCGAAATTAAAAATTTTCACTATAGAGGTCTTTCACATCCTTGGTTAGGTTTATTTCTAGATGTTTGTTTGTTTTGAGACAATTATGAATGGGAGTATGTCTAAATTTCTTTCTCAGTTTGTTTCTTTGTATATAGAAAGGCTACTGATCTTGTATCCTGCCACTTTGCTGAAATTGTTGATCAATTCTAGAAGTTTTCTGGTGGGATTTTTGGGATAACATAATATCTGTAATATCATATCATCTGCAAATAGGGATAATTTAACTTCTTTTCTTACTTAAAACTCTTTGATTTCCATCTCTTGCCTTATTTCAGGAGTGTTTCAAACACTATATTGAAAAGTGTTAGGGATAGGTGACAGCCTTGTCTTGTTCCTGATTTTAATAGGGTTACTTCAAGTTTTTTTCCATTTAAAATAATATTGGCCATGAATTTGTTGCATATAGCCTTTATTATGTGGAGGCATATTCCATCTGGTCCCACTATTTCTAGGAGAAGCAGTGGAGTTGGGTGTGAATATGGTCAAAATACATTCTATGGGTCTGGGAAGATGGTTCATCAGTTAAAAGTGCTTTCTGGTCTTGCTGAAGATCTGGGTTTGGTTCCAAGAATCTACATGGTGGCTCACAACCATCTGTAACTCAAGTTCCAAGGGATCTGATACCCTCTACTGACTTCTGTGGATATGAGGCATGTACATGGCACACAGACATACATGTCAGTAAAACACTCATACACATAAATAAAACAAATAAACCTGAAAACTACATTCTATGAAATTCCCAAATAATTAAAAAATATTGCACTAAAAATGGCAGTCATGTGAGATCCTGGTTCTCCCCCCAAAGTAAGTCATCTTCCAGTGCTCCACATTGCTTGAGAGGTTGCCAATCCCCATTAAATCACCTTAATGCCACACCTTCAGAGCTTTATTAATTTAATTAATAATTTATCCTGATATGCAGAGAGTTTCATTTTAGATAGCATTTCTAATCTAATGCTTTCTTATCTTTGAAAATGGAAATAGATTACTTTTTTTTTTTATAAGTTTTACAAATATTGCCTGGGCTCCATCTGATGCTCTAATGATGTTATTATCTTGTGATGAGCACACAAAAATCCGCCACCACCATGATCATATAAAAAGAGTGACACTATTTTTCTCTTCCTCTGCTTCCTCATAAAGGACTGAGTCAATTTATGGGGCAAAGCTGTCAGGAGAAGGGATAGAAATGCTTGCTGCTAACACTCGAATGTAGTCATGTTTACAATCTTAGTTAGAATTTTGAGCCAAGTATTTTGACTGCAAGAGGCTTTAATTTAGGCTGCCATTTCCAGGAATGGAAAACAGGAATGCCATCAAAGAGCTTTCTATTTAACCTGTGCCTATCGGTGTGTGTGTGTGTGTGTGTGTGGGGGGGGGGGGGTGTTGACGCCAAAAGGAGCAAGTACTTAGGCTGAGAACCTAGCAATTTAAGCATGCCATTCTCACATGTTCCTTTTCTTCCTACTGCTTTCTCATTATTCTTGACTTTTTATTTGCTCTTCAAACCTCTGCTACTTAATGAGTTCACATCTCCATCCAATTTTCCACCAGGATGCTGATTTCCTTACACAGGAAGTTCATTAACATGTACGAATAATAACAACTCGGGGGTGGTGTAAAAATGTTCATAGCAACAGGTTGTCTCCTTGACACAAGTTCTCATCTTCAGATCTGTGTATTATTTTTGTTTTAAAGGAATTTCAAGAAGTTGTCTGGAAAGCAAAAAGCAGGAAAGAGCTGGGGGGAGGGTATTGTGCAAAGGTGGGTCCTTTTGAATTTAAGAACAGAATCCATGTTGTAGCACGAACAATGTGAAGTGTATAAAGTCCTGTTAAAAAGTGCCCTTTCAACACTTTGAGACTTCTAGCTCATGAAGTCCCAAACCTTTCTGAGGAGCTATTGGCAGCTGGTGGTTGCTGTTGGAGTGGGAGTCAGTTTTCTTCAGATGGGGATGCAGAAAGGCTACCCATGCTCCAGTACATGTTCCTGTCCCCACTGACATATTGGCAGCACTTAAGTGGACTTAGTGGGCTTCAAGAAAGAGTGCATGAAGCTAAGATGGGGAGTGTTGGAGAGATAGGGAAGAAATGGGATGCAAAGGGGATAGGGTATGGATTTGACCAAAATACATCATATGCATGTATGGAATTCTCAGAGAATTTGAAAAAGAAGAAATTTAGAAACTGATATATACTCATCAAGTCTTTTCCTTTTCTGAATGACTGTAGGAACTGTGAAGCATACAGAATAAGCCTTTATCATCTAAAGCACAGAAGTTTTGAGTTCTTTATTGCAGAGAAGGGAGAATATGGGAGCATTGCTTTCTGTAATATAACTGACCAGAAAAAGCAAGAAAAATATAGCCACATCATTTAAAGGGCAGTTCTTTACATGGAAAAACTTTGTCCTTATGAAAAACCTCTGTACTTGGGTCTTAATATCATTATTTTAAAGTTTTAGCCAGGGACTGGTGAAATATCTCTATTATATTCCGTAGGACTATGAACAGGCATTATAATTTGTCACTGTAAGTCACATTTCCTTTTGAGACGTATTTGTATTTCTTCTCTCCTTTTCTTTCTTATTATGTCTGTGTTCACCTTATCGCAGCCACAAGTAGAGGGAAAAGGACAATATACAACCTACAGAGGCACATCCTCAGTTACTCCTTCTCTCTCAAGACCTTCTTACAATCCTGGGACAATATACAACTTATAGAGGCAGGTCCTCAGCTATACTCTCTCTTCCGAGACCCTCCTAATAGTTTATTCAGCCTTGAACTCACTGATAGATTAATCTGATTCACTGATGAAATGAGCACCTTCATGATCCGATCATCCTTCCAAAGAGTCACCAGCTAAGGACCAAGCCTTCAACACATGAGCCTTTTGCCAGAGGACACTTTCTATGGTGTTTCTCTCCTCTCTGAGGCTACACGCTTCCTTTAGGTTTGGACCCAATCTTCAACTGTTGGCACAGTTTGACTTCTCCCACTCCAGGGTCCTTCTCTGTCCTTGGGATGATAATAATGATATTGAACACCATCATGCTTTAGTTCAAGTGATCCATCAGTTTAACCTTACATCTTCCAAGAACCTTTCTTGAGATACAGCCCCTCTGAGCCAGGGTTTAAAGTCAGTTTTTACAAATCACTGTGATGGGTTATTTGCTAAGGTAGGGGAACTTTGACAGCTGTGACAGAATGCTTCTGAGGATAAAATACAGAGGGGAAATAGTTGCAACCATTCTTTAAAAGAGAATCAATGTTTGTCAGCGGCCCCACCATCTTGTATCAACATTGCTTTGGTGGCTAGAACTAAGTTAGTTTGTGATAAATCCCTCTCCTAGGACCCCTATGCTCCAAAAATAAGTTAAGAGTAACATAAGAACAGCAGTTCTGATGAGCTAGCTGTGTTAATCAACACCAGGAATATTATTTTGAGACTGCTATTTTCTTTACCTCTAGGGATCATTTAACTGAAATTCCTTGTTAGCTTAGAATTACAATACACAAAATGTAAGAAAATATTTGTTAAATTATGTTGCCCAACAAGGTAAGATTACAGGTTTAGAGCTATTAAATGATTTCTGTAAGTTTTCTCTATGGCACATTAAGAAATTCCAACAAACAAACGCTGTGTATTTTATTCCTTTCCTCTATGGTTCCCTTCATAATACTCAGCTCTCACGGACTTTGAAACTACCATATTGGGGGCTTTGCTAATGTCCATGCTAAGAATCTGATAATAAACAAAGAAGAACAGTTTGTAATAGTAGGAGACAGACACAGCAAGATGGATTTCAGGATGAGTTCCAGAAACACCAGGGATTGGCTGTGTTGTTACTCATGGAAAATTGAGAGGTAAATGGATTTAGAAACTAATTTTCCTCCAGTCTTCTCCATTAATATAAAAAGGCAATCAAATCATGATTTGGGACACTTTAGACAATACTTCCTAGTTGACACATACAACTTAGAAATTTCTCACAGCCTTACCTGGTATTTCACATCTTAGAACAAGACATGTAGCAAGCCAACTACAATCAGTTACCTGGCACAAAACATCAATTACACTACTGTGTAAAGACTTACTTACCTTCAATGATGGAATGCTGGGATTCATCTGGGAAGGTAGTTAAAATTCAGATTCTTGTTAACAGGTCTGGAGCAGAGGGGACAACCAGCTGTGTCTTCTGAGGTACTTGATCTGTGTGTCCCACTTTGAGTAGTGCTCTAGTTTGTCTTTTGGACTCACCCAAAGACTTATGTGTTAATGATTTGGTTCTCAGCCTGGGAAGTACTGGAACCTTTAGGAGAACCTTTAGGAGATGGGGTCTAGTAGAAGAAGGCAGCTTGCTTTAGCACATATTCCCTGCCTTTTCTGTCTTACCCACAGGCCTCAAAATGATGGCATTAGGGGGATCATAGACTGAAACACTCAAAACTGTGAGCCAAAATGGCACCTTCCTTTCTAAAAGTTATCTCAGGCATTTTTATCACAGCACTGAAAAGCTAACACAAAAAGCACCACAACGAAGTGAGCCCTGTAAACAATTAGAAAAGTGAGAGATTGATGAAGAGAAGAATTTTTTTCCATCCTTAGAAAAGGTGATTTTGGTGGCAGAGAATTCTTAATGGGCAGGTAGTGTGGGAAGGAGAGTGACATGAGTAAAGTTCAAAATAAATCTAGCTTGATTTCACTCTTATTGAGTGGGCCTTAAGTTCAAATAGACAGCTGTTGGTTGCCACTGACATTGGGTGCTGCTTCTTGTACCGCTATGCATATCTTGCTATGCTGGCAATTTGTGGTTCATAAGGGTTGCAACATGTCAGGTCTGTTTAATTGCTTCCCTTCCTTGGCAGCTTGCATAGTATTTTCTGGAACCATGAAAGCTAGACTTCAGGAAAGAGGCTTTCAGTTCAGATCTAACTCCAATCATCTGAGTCCTGTGTGCCAAGTGTGTAGTGTCTTCAGAAGCAGGGGCCCATCCTCAATCATGAGAAACAACCAGGAGCTGTATCAACGATCTATATTGTTTTGGGAGTCACTTGGACTACCTTGGCCAACCCTGTGAAAGGAGGTTTCTTCTATCTTGTACTGGAGTTTTTGTTAGTCTATGGTTCTTGTGGGAAGCATTGTCAACCCAAATGGCTTAACTTCCTTTAAGGTGTATGTATACCATATTGTAGTTGGTTGTTTTAATTTTATGCTTTATCCTTTGGTTCTTTGTGTTTTGGCCTTTCAAGGACTCACCACCCAGCTCTTAAATAAATCACACACAGAGTCTTACTCTTAATTATAAATGACCAGCCTTAGCTTGCCTGTTTCTTGCAAGTTTTCTTAACTTAAATGATCTCAACTGCTTTTTTTTTTTTTTTTCCTCTTGGCCCTTTCCTTTTCTTACTTCTGTATATCTTACTTTCACTCTTACTCTGTGGCTGGCTGTGTAGCTAGGTGGCTGACCCTTGATGTCCTCCTCCTTGATCTCTCTTGCTCTTTTTTTCTTCCTCTCAGATTCCTCCTTTTATTTATTCTCTCTGCCTGCCAGCCCTGTTTATACTTTCTCCTGCTTTGCTATTGGCTGTTAAGCTCTTTATTAGACCAATCAGGTGTTTTAGATAGGCACAGTAGCACAGCTTCACAGAGTTAAACAAATGCAACATAAAAGAATGCAATACATCTTTACATCATTAAACGAATGTTCTAGAACATAAACAAATGTAATACACCTTAAAGTAATATTCTACAACATTATATAAAAATATATATATAGTGTATAATTTTAGGTAAATGTAAAATACTATGATTACTTGAGGCTTTATCAAACCATATTGTCATTTGTCTCTCTTTTTTCAGTACTGGTTTTGGAAACCGAACCAGCTTCCTGGCACCAGTGAGCTCATGGACCATACAAAAACTCTACTACCACCATGTTGCTAGACCAGCATAATTCCTTATTACATTATAAATCTTATCCTTATTCCCACAGATAAGTGTAGCTGCTACCCCTCATCAAAGAAACTTCTATCATAGATCATGGATATGTTGCAAAGACCAATGGATCACAGGGATCCAAGTCCCAGTGGATACATCCACATCACAGTTCCTGCATTTATGACTCAGGGAACTTTTCAGAAGAGAGGGCAGAAAGAATGTAAGAGGCAGAATATCTTGGATTCTGCTGTGAAACAACATTTCCTAGAAATGGCTGCATATACAAATTTGGAACTTAGAAATATCAGTGGACATGTTAAAACGGAAGGGGAACAATTTCCCTGGGTCCCATCCCCAGGTAAAAATACAGGCAATGACTGACTGCTGGGAGATGGAGAATTAGCTTCATTCAGGGATGAGCCCCCTTATTCATTGTTCAATGCAGAGTGGCCAGTCTTGAAATCATATACACATAAATAATAAAAATGGACTCTGCATGCCATATATATATATGTATATGTATATATATGTGTGTGTGTATATATATGTAACACATATATGTAACAAGTATAATTAAAGAAAAAGGCTATCAACTTGAGAGTAGGGGGCATGGAGGAGTTCATGGGAGGGCAACTGGGAGAGGATGGAGGGAGGACAGGGAGGAAGAAAGTGATTATATTCTATTTCAATTAAAACATTAAAAGTAATAATAAATCTGGCTTAGGAAGGGAAATTATGTAAAAAGAACCTTTCAGCTTGGATAGTGATGTTTCCTTCATCCTTAATGGGGTTCTGTGACCTTAAATCAGTTATATATGTTTCTGGGCCTCAGCTTATCCATTGTGAAGAATACGTGACTATTATGTGAAGATTAGCATCAAAAGAAAGATGTGCAGAAACTGTATACTTTCTGTGTAATTTTGTAACAACTTCCTAGGTTTGTTCTTAGAAGTACTTCTTGCTGTGTGCCACAGAATGGTATATGTGAGGTTTTCTTTATGAAAGTCTGTTCTCTCAGAATCCACAAATACCCTGGCTTGGGGCTTTTTTACTTTTTAAAATAACAGACTGTGTTATACTGTGGCACACACTGCGTATGCCCTTCCTCCATATCCCTTGAAATGGGGACTGCATGATTTCTTGTTAGCTGTCAAGCTTCTACCTCGGCTGAATGTGGCATAGCTGATTTCCCTTTTTTGCTATTCTTTGAGGGGATGTGGATGAGATAAGAGCATGTCAGATATTCCTTAGAAGAAACAAACAAACAGACGTGTGTTGTTAAATCAGTTCTGACATATTTTAAACAAGTCCCTATAACTGGACACATGAACCAACAACCCGGGATGCTGGACACAATAGAACAGTCCTAATCTTTCTGACTCTTTCTTTTGCCTTTGCCTCTCCTGCTGAGTTGAAGTGCTTCTCCTATGGAGTCTGTGATGCTTGGGTGGAAGGGCCCAGGTACTCCCAAACATACACCCTCCACCAGCCTCCTCGTTCTAAATAAGAGGCAATTACAAGCCCGTTTTTCTGGGTCGTGTCAGTCATAAAGGCAAAGGCGTCTTCGGAGATGGGTTAGAGTATGTCAGTCAGTCAAAGAGTAAATTCTAGTATTGAAAAATGGTGTGTTCCTGCGTGCAATGCCAGCAGGCAGCTCCTGGCTATAGACTCTTTTGCAGGGATGAAAGCCTTCCTAGCAGAGTTCTAGCAGTACTAAATATTGCATGCATGTGCTTCAACAAAAAGTAGGCTTGGGAGACCGGCTTGAGGATGTGTTATCAGGTTGCTAGTTTACAAGTTAACGTTTTTCATTAGCTTGCTCTTCTTTGCCCCATTTCCACTCTAGTGGGAACCTCAAGTTTGCAAACATTTCTTAGAAGTTGAATTTCTTGTGTATTTTTTCTATTGAAATCTGTGTTCTTAGCCTTATGAGTTCTGTGTAAGATCTCGCTCTAATAGGAGAGGAAAGAGAGGCTGTTTTAATTTTAGGTTAGTAGTTTTGGTGAAAAACAGGTTGAATTAGCAATTTGTGATATGTATCTCAGAAATAAATATCTGAAAAAAAATGAATATTTATTATTTCACAGCAACAGTGGGTACAGGTTCAGACATGCTGTGGGGATATCTTTGTTCCATGGTGTCTTGTCTGTGATAGAATATCGTAGACTGGCCATTGGAGTATCTAAAGATTCATTTTTCTCATGTCTGATAGTTGAGGTTGGCTTGGCTGTGAGCCTAGCAGGGCTGAACATGTGGCTTTGATTACTCACAAAAGGTATTCTATATGCCAAAAACAAGTATAAAAACCAAGAGAGATATTGATTTTTATAAACTATGAATATGTACAGAATCACTTCCTCAAATTCTGTTGGTTAAAATAATAACAAAGATTGGCTCAATTTCAAAGACTCCTTCCTGTGAAGTGTGCCAGCTGTACCTCATAAGAACATGGTGGGATGGGCATGTCTGTATTGCTATCGTCTTCACTGAAGAATATAATCTGTTCACTGCAGTTGAGAAAAGTTTATGAGTATTTTGGTACTAGTGTCTATGCTTTATAGTTATAACTTGAAAATGAATGGAAATTGTTCAATTGTTACAATCTATCATATCCATGTAATGCTTTGAAGTATTTCAGGTTCTTTTATATTTAACAATTGTTTTGTGCCTCTTAAACTTGTCTAAGTCAGAAATTCTAACATCTGCATGATAAAAATGAAGATGCTGACATTCAGAGAAATGTAGTATACTTAAATTCCCCAGTGTTCAATGACTTATTTTAACTCTTGGGTGTGGCATTCCACACTTGTCAACTAGATTGAATCTAAAATTCTGCTGTTATACTACTTTATCTCCTATTTTTGACTGCTTAACATAATAAGATCATATTGAAATCCCTATATAATTTTTGATTTGTTAGTTTTGCTTATAATTTTGACATTGGTTGATAAAGGAATTTGGAGGCTATATTGTTAAATACATATAAATCTAAATATTTTTATTAATGTGATGACTTTTTTTCTTATTTTAATTTACTATTCCTCATGTCACTTAATATCAACTTTGTCTGTATGTTAGATCTGAATATGATACCCTAGCCCTGTCTAAAAATGTTTACTGTCTTATAATACATCCTACTGGTTCTAATTTGATGTTGATGTTCCGACCATTTAAAGCATTTGTCCTTACTATTCCATTCCAATCTCCATCATTTCTCTCCTAGGAGACTACTTCCTCCTCCCACACTTGCACACCTAAAGACTCCCAGTGCAATGTTTTGCCCTGCCCCCTACTCTAAAGCACCTCTATTCAAGCCTCCACAAGTAGTCTGCTCTCTCCTCTGGTTTATTCTTTACTTTTTCTTTAATATATTATTTTTATTAATTGTTGAGTAATTCATACATGCATACAATGTGTTTTGGCCACATCTGTGCCCCACTTAAGTTCTTTTTTCTTAAAACCTACTGGGTACAATTAGTGCTGGATATGCATACATACATATACGTATACATATACATATACATATACATATACATATACATATACTAGAGTGTGGTCAACCTAGTAGGGCCATATACATAAAGGAAACTGATTTTCCCTCCTATAAGTTATCAGTTGTCAATAAACTCACCAGACATGGCTTCTTGGACAGATTTACAGTACCACTCATCTGTTTCCTTTTGAGGAGCCAGCCTTAAATCCAACCAGAAATCACTTCCCCATACCATAGATTTATGTCCCTTTTGCACTCATGGACATATCTTTTTAGGTTGGAAATTATTGTAGCTTGTAGGGTGTGGTGATAGATTGCGTACCCTAATAAAATTTGCCTGAAGATCAGAGAACACAACAAGCCACTAGATTAACCATGGATGACAGGGAGTGGTGGCATACACCTTTAATACTAGCACTTGGGGGGTAGAGATCTGTCTGGATCTCTGTGAGTTCAAAGTCACCGTGGACTACATGAGATTGACTCAGTCTAGGAGAGAAACAGAGCCAGGCAGTGGTGACACACACCTTTAATCCCAGCACTTGAGATCTCATGCCTTTGCTTGGGAAGCACACAGGCCTTTGATTTTAGGTAGTGATGGATGGGTGGAGAAAGGTATATAAGGCATGAAGAGACAGGAACTAGAAACCTTTTTGACTGAGGAAGCCCATTCTGCTAGAGACCTATTGGCAGAGGCTTTTCGGGCTGAGGAATCCTAGAGGTAAGACGTGGCAGTGACTTGTTCCTTTATTTCTCTGATTTTTCAGCATTTACCCCAATATCTAGCTCTGGGTTTTTTTGTTAATAAGACCTTATAACATTCAAGCTGCAATAGGGGGTAACAGATAAGACTTTTGATTATTTTTTTCCTCCCTGAGAAGCCTGCCTAACAACACCCTCTAGTACTGTGAAGGCTAACCAGCAGGAAGAAAAGTTCCCAGTCAATATTAACTTTATTTCTGTGACAAAAGTGCATGGTGTCTTTAGCAATATGGTCTTGCTATCAAGTTCTCATGAGCAATCAAGAGTATTGGCAATAATTGTATCATTTTGGGAATCTTGGGGATACCCTGGACAACAACTTGAGGTATTCTACATCAGGCACAGGGATTTTTATTTGGTGATCCATGACTTCTGAAAGAAACATTATCTCCTATGTATGATAATGTCAAATATCAAATAAACTTCTATATGCATATGTTTGTGTATATGTATATGTAGCTTTTAAAGGTAGCAGAATTCCATATAGCTTTTTTTTTCAAACTTCCTTAGATTGGATTTTTTTTTACAGCTAAATAAAATTCTATTGTGCATAGTTGCATGCTTTTCCTAGCATGGTTTCTCTGCTAGTGCTTTGCTATTTTATAATGTAGGCTGCTGTAGACTGGCCCTCTAAAGTGAATTCCATTCCTATCTCTACCTCATTGTTAACAAACGCCACACAATCTAAGGTTTGTCATGAAATCACTCCATGGCTACTTGTCACTTTTTCTATTAGTTCAACTAGACCAAGTGTATTAACCATATAAAAATACAGAGATTGGAGGTTTAGTTTATGTTCACACCACCCTACAGTGTGTGTTACAAAGAAGACAACTCTTACTCCACAGCCATCCACATTGTCTGCACATCTGCTGACCTCAGAATTATCACTGGATTCTGTGATGCTGGGTAACAAATGGAAAAGAAAAAAATAATGAATAACATTGTATACATGTTTCTTGGCGTGGACCCTGGGAAGGGTGTGTCTTCCTTTTGTCTCTATTCCACTGATTGGAACTCAATTTGCAGCTACTCCTGGCCCAATAAGAAAGCTGGGAAATGCAAACTAGACCAAGAAGAGAAGGGAATGCAAAAGTCAGGTTTTTTTAGAGGACTGCATAATATCATAGATTTCTGTTCACATAAAGTGCTATGCCTTCATACCTTGTAAAAATTAATTATTCTTGCTTCCATTTTTATGGCTTATATTTTGAGCCTTGAATCAAATATCCACCATAATCCTCCTTGCATTAGAGAAAGCTGTGGGTTTATTTCTCTTTCTTTCCAGGTAGTGAGCCACTTGAGGTAAGAGAATGATGGGTTTTTGTTCTTTTAAGACCTACAGATGCCTAGCACAGACATTCATACTTGGTTTAGTGGCAACCTATGCTCATTTGTTGTACAAAGCTGAGAAAGGACCATAACTTAGAACTGTCAGGAAATTTCCATTTTAATGATATGATGTTCCTATTGTCTTCTTCTGGAAACTGAGAATCAGTGGTTTGGGCTATGCCAATGCTTAAATGTTTGAACTGGAACTTGAACACATACATTCTGCTTGTAGCTTGGGAGGATTTTTGCCACCAGTTTTGACCATGTTGATTACTCCCCAGTGGAGGTATAATAGAGGAGAGTGTATGCTCAAAACTGACATCTGTGTAGGGAGCTTCTATAGCATTTTTAGGTTACTACTCATTAATGCCAATTTTATATCTCTAAAGTATATCTTATTATAGAATTTTGAAAATCATTTTCATTTTGGTTTACTGACAAATAGGAAAGACAAACGCCCCAAATAAAAATGATAGAGTGCTATCTTTGAAGGAAATAAAAACAAATTGTGTATATCAGACCCCAACTAATTTATTGTATTTCTGCTTGAGAGAAACATTATGATAAATTACTAAAATTATTTCCTTATCTGGTAATTGGAATTGTAATGGAGTCTCATGTTCTTTTCAAGTTAATGGAGGCAAATTGCAGAAATAGTTTCACTAGTTCACATTCACTTGAAATGATGGTTAATTTATGTATTAACTTGACTGTGTCATGGAATGCCCAGATATTTTGTCAAAATAACTCAGGTTGTGTCTTTGAAGGTATTTCTTAGTAAGATTTTTTTCTAAAATTTTATTAAAACATAATTTTAAAAGAGTTTTGACAGAGATACACTGCATAATGCTTCTCTTAGAAGCCAGAGGTTATTAAATGAAAATTCCAGTTCCAGATATGGGACACTTTTATTTTAAGAGATATAGGTCAGAGAGGTCTCAGAGATTCCCAAACAATACATGTATCACTATTGTTCTTGGTTTAGAATGTAAGACCCTACTACACACATTTTGGCTGCAGATCATAAAGAATTCATGCTGGAAGCTGGGCATGGTGGTGCTTGCCTTTAATCCCTAGCACTTGGGAGGCAGAGACAGGTGGATCTCTTTGAGTTTGAGGCTAGCCTGGTGTACATAATGAGTTCCAGGACATTCAGGGTTATATAGAGAGACCCTGTCTCAAAAAAAAAATCAAGCTTGAAGTAAGCTGATGTCTTCCTACTTCCTGTCTAGATTTCATAGTACTGAAAGATGCTCTGCAAGCTTCTAGGGGAGAGAAGGAACTGATGATCATATACAGATATGATTCCTGCAAGTTATTGTAACACCCTGCCAGGAAAGATGTGGGCACAGGTACAGCTATTATGGTGGTAACTAACATCTTTCTGATTGGATTTGAGGCCCACTCCACAGGAAAACTTAGGCCTGGTTCTCTAAGCCTGGTCCAGAGCTCATGGCTTAAGAGGTCATAGGCCCTCATAGCTTACAAGGAACTTCCTGCTGTTGTTTTGCTCAATGGACCTGGTGTCATACTACCTTCTGTTTATGTTTATACCCATATATTACTGCTGATCTCAGTCACGGCCAGAGAAGCCTCTTTTTGCAATGGATGATGGTTACTGCAGAGAATCAAAGCTGGTCAAAGTGCCAGGAATAAGTGACCACTGAGTACTTGACCCTAAATGAGACTCCCCCTTCAAGTCTCAGGAAACATTATGGAAGAGAGAGTGGAATGCAAAGACCAAAGGGTAGAAATGGTTGTTGCAAAAGGATGTCTTTGGCACATGAGATGACCATTTTATTCATGAAACCCCTGCAGCTGTGGACATCTTCCCAAGATGTGTAAAGATTTGGTTCCTGAACATTTTATCATGGGTAAAGGAAGGGGTCATGTGGCTCCACCCTTCTACTGTTGGTAGTTAATAGTTGATGGGGAAAAGACTGCTTTCTTCACTTACTTCAGCCACTGATACATTTCTCATGGTCTAGTAGGTAATCCTCTATCTACGCTCATGTCAGCAATCATAATTAAACTCAATGGGTCATGGGAACGAAAGACATGAAGTTAAGATGAGGGGTTTGTTAGGAAGAATAAGGGATTGTTGGGAAGGGAAAAGAAAGAATAATGGTGTGTGGAAATTACTGAAATTCATGACATGTATAAAACTGTCAAAATGTAAAATAATATAAAAAGATTCAAGAAGGAAAAATAAGGCACAAGCAATATTAAAACCATGAAAATAGAAATAATCAGGTAAACTCAAAATTTTACAATCATAGAAGAGTTATAAACAAGTCTAATCAATAAATGGTAAGCATTAAAAAGATCAACTTTAAAATGATTGACTGTGTAAAACAGATTCATTTCCTTGACATGGGGAGCCCTCCACAATCAGTTCAAGGTATCAAGAAAACAAAAATTCTGATCCTCCAAAGAAGAACAGGAGACTCTTGCTTAATTGCTTTGAACTAAGATTCTATTTTTTTAAATTCCTGACTTTGAACTTGAACTGCAAGATCAATTCTCTCAGTTATTAAGTCTTTATGCTTGGGATATAACTAGATTATTGTCTCCTCTGGACCTCCAGTTTCCTTACTTAATATTCTGAGATTTTTCTGGCTTTGAAAATTTAATGAGCTAATTCCTTAGTATTCACTCATTCATACATACATACACATATATATGTCTATATAAATTAGGTGACATTTAAGAAACATTAAACATTTTGTTGAAAAAAACCTCTGTTGGGGGATTCTACAGTTTTTAGGTTAATGTTCATTAATGGCAGTTGTTTGTTACTCCACGCCCCCATCTGTCTCATATGCTATAGCTTTTGTTTCTCTGTATAATTCTGATGAATACATCTGATAATTACAGCTTTCAATACTATGTTCCAAACATTTCAACTCATATCCATCTATCAAGGAGGTCACACAAGGGGCAACACATCTATATTTGCTTAGATAACAGACAGTTAACGAATTGTCTTTAGGCAAATACACAGGGAGAAATTGCAATTGGGGTGCAATCCAAAACAGAAATGTAAACTTAAGAGTTAGAAATAAAATATAATTACTAAATAATTCCTCTTGATTAGCACCCTGTTCTTATGATAAGTAAGGATTCTGTTGAGAGAATGACACTTAGTCAAAAGTTCAAGTGATATGCCACAGTATAAGCCGTGCAATCCGGATCTCAATTAAGTATGTTTCTCAGCATGTGGGAGGTTATTTTTCTCCACAGAAATAGAATAAAGCCTTGCCTAATGATGAAACTGATTGTGTTCTTAATGGCCTGTCCAGAATAGGAAATTTATTTATGATATTTGATGTCTAACATTTTATTTTTCCATGTAGCATATTCATGAAGTTATTGATACAAACTCATTTTTCCCAGTTATATTGCTGGGTTGTTCATATATATTAGGCTAAGGAATTATGCTATTGCTCACAGACATAAAATTCTTCCAGGACACAAAGTAAATGAGAGTGGCTAGGCTGAGCTGGTGTGAATGTTTTTTCAACTTCAAGTGATTGTGACTTGGATTAACACTGACATTATATTCTTAGCATAGATAGATCTGGCCTTGATGGATAATCTATTGATTAGTACCCTGAGGATACAGCTGGAATTTTCTTCAAATGCTTGTTTAGCCTCAGGCTTATTGTGTCATATTATAGACAGAATCTGGAGACTTAGGAGGCTGTTTTGAAGGTCAAGGCTCATCTGATTTCAGCACATGCCTATCTTTGACAGATAACAGAATCTTAATGGAGGAGAACATCTGCTCCCTATGCCCTTGCATGAAAATATGTACTTTAGGAAGTTTTCTTATGTAAAATATGTACCTTTCAACTCATTAGTTACTTTCTGAGGCAATTTTCCCTATTTTCTTGAGGTTTTCCAAAATTTAAGTAGATTGCAGGTTTTTTTTCTCATTTTTCTTGGGACCTTCATTTATGTCAAATGATGCACATCCTGTTGTTTGTGAACAATTTGCTATCCATGCTTATAATCATCAACCCAACTGTCAAAATAAAACACTGAGTGCAACAGATACTAGTGGGTTTGATAATATGTGAATATATGGCAGAAAATATCTGGCCTGGGGAATACCAAGTTGAAAGACATGCAACCAAGTCAAACCTCCAATGCCAAGAACGAGCTATATCTTGTTGGGTCATTGGCCAAAGGGACTTTATTAACCCCCCCAAAAAACACACAGTATTGTGAAAATTACTGCTTACTTTTTACAACCTTATGGTAAGGCCCTGTTGCTTAAGATAACACACATATCACATAATGAAACCCAGAGAAATTGAGCTTATATCTAACAAGAAGCTTCATCCCTACTGATACAGTCATGGTACTGGATGATACTCTGCATGCTGTTGAAGGAAAAGAGTTATTTCTTAATTTAAAAATGTGCATATTTAAGTAACCATAGAGTATTGTGGTCAGAATAATCACCATTAGATAGGAATGATAAAGTCTGGAAACTACATAACTGTATGCATGTGTGTATTTATGTCATCTACATTTGTTAAAGATGTCCCAGCAGAAGATAATGACAAATGGCTCTAGAAAGAAAAAGGAAGATTTGCTGTTTTGATGCTTTTTGCTTGAGATCATGCCCACATCTACTGGAGACTCTGAAATCAGAAACCACCATCTTGCTGGTTTGATAGATCAGAGAATAGACTTTGGGCCAGAAGAATAACCATAAGATTAGAAGAAAGATACTATAAGCAGCTTAACTCTGAAATCTGAAGATTCTTAGTGCTGGCAGAGTTGGTAGAAACACACACACACACACACACACACACACACACACACACACAACACCTAACACCTGGAAGCTGAAAGATTTGTAAAGAATGATGACCTCTGTGAGGAAGCAAAGTTTGCAGTTTGAATTAAGCCAAATGATCTAGTTCTAGAAGAAAAGGCATCACTCATCACAATAGCACAGCAAAATCTAGTTTCTACAACCTTGTTATTCATAATTTTTAGTATATAAACATAAATTCAAGAGACAACTTGATCTCTATTCAAAAAATAAATTTATATAAACTGATTTTATAATAATGGGGATATAAGCAGAACTGAGAAGGGGCAGTTATAAATATTTTAGGACCTTGCTGAAGATACATATATAATCAATAGAGTGATGAAGTATTTCAACAGAGAAATAGAAACTATGAGTCTACACTCTGGCATGTCCATCCTACAGTCTTTGGGCCTCACATATGTCCCAGGATAGCTATAAATGTAGCCCAACCCATTTGTACATAGTACCATATAGTGATGTCAAATGGTTGGACACCTCTGGTGTAGCTTAAATTTATAACAAGAACAATGAAAAGCTATGCCACATTGTATGTAGAAAAATAAAAACTGGGTATATCTAAAAGTGATTTAAAATGATGTGTTGTTATGAAGAACAGAGGAAGAAAGGAAAATGAATAGTGTATTGTTAGTTTGGCATACATGAAACTTGGTTAAAGATAAAGAAAAGAAAGAGAATTGGGTAGAAAAAGCAACAGAATCTAAGTTACATGGCAGAAGGTCAGACTCTGTCTAATTTGTGGCTGTTACCTGCCTGCTCTCTATGGTAAATATTGTACAAAGATGAACTTGGTGGTTACCCTTTCAGAATATCTGGATAAACATATAACTTCTGGATTTGTTGTGGTTTTAGTATGAAATGTCCTGCGATTGACATATGTGAACACTTTGTTCTCCCAGTAAGTAGAGCTTACTGTTTTGGAAGCTGCTATGCAACCTTTGGGAGGTGGAACCTCTGTTGAGGAAGTGGCTTACTGTGGATGGGCCTTGACATTAACAATTTGTCCTTCTGGTCTGCTCTCAATTATCTCACAGCAGAAGCAATGTGACTCACTCCTGTTTCTGTTGCCATGCTTTCCTTGCTAGGATGGACTGTATTCCCTTAAACTGTGAGCGACAACAAACTCTCCCTTAAGTTGTTTCTGTGATGTATTTGGTCACAACATTGAAATCAACAACTAATATAAGACCTAAGCAAATGCAGATCTATAACTACTACTTTTATAAACATGCAGAATGTTTGGGTGAGTGGTATATATAGGAATGCCTATAATGAGATGCTTAGTGAGGTAGTCGGTGTAGCCCAGTAACATGCAATTCTTTAGGATATTAAAGAGGAAATAGCACATACATATTTTTCCCCTGATATTTTTGATCCCTGAATTGTTAAGTCTATAGATATGGAATCAATACTTGCATGATTTTCAGTAGTTATTATTTTATACTTGGGATATTTCAGAGCAGGTGCGTGTGAACACTGGGATGGTGGGGAGTAGGGGTCTTGGTGCCTCTAGTTTTGAGCAAAGTCAAGTTACATATCAACTTGTCCTTTTTGTGGTACTTGGATGAATATGGGTTAAGTACATATTCTGTTGGGAAGATACACACTACTCCAAAAAATTTTTGTAGGGGTAAGTGATTTTTTTATACTGAAATTATATTTGTGGGTCTAGTTATTTTCCTGGATTTCAGAGATCTATTTGGCATTTAGTTAAAACAAACACAAATTTTTTTTTGTGTGTGTGTCTTTGGGATACAGGTAAAAGAATAAGGGAAGAAAATTTTGCCTGTGGTGGACTGAAAATAATACTTGGCTTAGAGACACATGACCTGAATCATATATCTATTTTCTCCTAATCACTTGTGTGGTACTGGGTAATGTGATATCTTCTTGAACTTCAATTAGTCACATATAACATAAGGTTTTTCTTTAGCCTTTTTCCAAGTTATGACACAAAATAAAAACATTGCCACATTTTACAATTATTTTTCAAATAATTTACTCAAAATTAAGCAGTTACTCTAAGAATTGTCTCAGCTGTTGTACACCCTTACTACCACTACTGTTATTTTAAGCAAAACAAGCATGGTGGTAGCATAGACTTCATTGCTTAATCTTGTAGTTATCTGACAAACTGAATATTTGAAGGAAGGCATACAAACAAGTGTAGCACCAGGAAGCCTAAAGAAGTTGAGCTGATGTAACATGAATCTTAAAAGGTCTTATAATAAAAAACACAGAGCCAGACATTGGGGTGAAAGCTGAAAGATCAGAGAAGAAGAACAGCTAGCCACTAGTTTACCTCTATGAAATTCTAAGCCTTAAGAGAGCAAGTTCCTGTTTCCTCATGCCTTATATGCCTTTCTGTCTCCTGCCATGTTACTTCCTGGGGTTAAAGGTGTGTGTCACCATTGCCTAGTTCTGTTTCTCTCATGTAGTCCAGTGTGGCCTTGAACTCATAGAGATCCAGAAGGATCTCTGCCTCTTGAGTGATAGGATTAAAGGTGTGTGTGCCACCATTGCCTTACCTCTATGTCTAATTTAGTGGCTGACTCTTTCCTCTGATGCCAGGCAAACTTTATTGGGGTACATAATATATCACCATAAGCTGATACTGGGGAGTTTCCCCTTCCTCCCCAGGAACTTGTTGATCCACTATTTTTGTTTTTTAGAGCTATGAGACCTTATTTATTCATACTTCTTAGTGAGCACTACTTTGTGTTAAATCAGTGGTTCTCAACCTTCCTAATGCTGTGACCTTTTAATACAGTTCCTCATGTTGTGGTGACTCCCCAAGCACAAATTAATTTGTTACTACTTCATACCTGTAGTTTTGTTGCTGTTGTGAATCTTAATGTAAATATTTGATATGCAGGATATCTGATATGCAACCCCCAAAGGGATCATGACCCACAGGTTGAGGACCACTGTGTTAGATGCTGGGACTAGAGAAGAAAAAACTACCTCCTGGCTCTTATCATTTGGAGCTTATCCCCTTTTGTTTAATGTCATTAACTGATACACATTCCTAAAATGGAAATAAATGCCAGTGTTAACACAAACTGGGAAAAACATTCAGTACTGAATGAAGAACTATTCTGCCTTGGAAAGGAAATGGCAGCAGACAAATCTGTTTGGAAGAAACCTGAGAGGATAGGATTCTATGAGCTTGAATCTCATTTTCTGCCTCTAGGTAAAAGGAGCCAACATATTCAAAGCCAAATCCACCCAAAGTCACCCATTTTTATATAAAGCCATCTCACGCAGACATAGCCGTCATATGCTGCAGTGCTCCCTGCCAAAAAATTAATTGGCTCAGGCTGACTTTGAATTCATCCCAGATTTTCACAAAACTCGCTGAAAGGTTTGTCTACCTCAAGAAAACTTACATCAACCTAGTTCCAAGTTTCAAACTTTTACACAGAAACTGAGCAAGGCTTTCTCAGTTTCCAGTTCGATGAGGAGGTACTGAACGCTCTAATTATGTAGCCTCAGGGGAACATAAGAAAGACAGACTCAATAAGAAAATTTGGTGAAACTGATAATTAAAGAGGAAAAAAAAAAACCCAGAAAAGCAAATAAGAATCAGAGACTTAATTTGAGGTGGCATTTTTATTGAAAATGTTAGTATGCTATAATGCCACCATGTAGGTGTACACTTGCTGGGTTGAGTTTACTGCTAAAAGTCCGTATTTTTCAGATTATATGTCAAAAACTACATAGAAGGCGAACCATGAATAGAAAAGTCTGAATCGTAGCCTTTGTCCACTACTTTCAGTCCTTGAGGGTCTCCCATCTTTGTCTCGTATTTACTGAAATCAGTGATGAGTTAGCAAAAAAAATGGAAAAATACCTCAATTGGAAATAGCACTTGAGTCATGTGGAGAGCATGCCAAGCAATTGAGATGGCAGTGAACACGCCAATTTACCTTTGGGTGACTCAGTCATCAGCATCAGTTCTGATATTCGATTTCAGTCTTTTTATTCAAAATAGTGCCGTGTAATCACATTGTGTATTACATTTCCTTTACTCAACTGAGCTTCAGGTCCAAGGATTTCAGAAGAATCAACTCAGATTGCTTTTGCTCTTGACTCTGACTTTCAAGATGTTTCATATTTGAAGACAATTGACCTGCTTTCTTTTAAGATGAGTTTATTTCTGTTTGAGAGAAGCTTATTTTCTAAAAGTGTGCTTTTGAAACCAAAGTCCCTTTGGGTTTGTCATTGAGACAGGATCCTCTGTGAATATGCTGTTACTCTATTACTGAAGTAGCTCTTAAACACTCACTACGTGCGGAATCTTAAGAGATATATATGCTGAAGGCTTGATTCACCTCAGTGTGAGACTAGTATTATAGCTAGAAGCCTGAGTGTGCTGCATTGTGCTGAGCATATTGATGTGCAGGAGATTAGCAGGAGAAAGGAAGGCCAGCATAGCAAAATGGTGGTCACATGTTAGGATTCTTAAGGATTCTCAGGGCTTGGAAGGGAGGGATAAAGATGCCAGGCCTGACAAAGTATGATGAAAGGGAACAATTAAAGAGGACAATAGGCTTGGTAAGGATGTATTCACTAAAATTATTTTTGTCTAGGTAGCAATTGCCTAATTGTTCAGACAAATTGACTTGGTTCATTTGCTAAGTTGATGTGAGAGCAGGAACAAAGGGACGAGAATTACTGTTTAGTTGATTTGACTTGGTTTTCTTCATCTTTTAAGAATCATTTGTGATTTTTGATAGTATATGCCCATGAAGAGCAACCAAAAGAAGTATGGAGAAAGAAAACTTGAAAGAGAAATGTAGCTGGCAGTAGGAAATCTTGGCTCTGAAATCAAGACCATTCTTTTAATTTTGTTTCCTTAGGACTATTCTGAAGTCTTATAACAGATAATTTATAGTTGTTGGCTGGATAAAAATGGAATGGGTAGAATGTAGCATGAATCTTAAAAGTTCTTATTAATAAAATCAAACCTGAGCCAGGTATTGGGGTGAACTGGAAGATCAGAGAACCAGAACAAACCACAGCTAACCTCACCTGGCCAACTTCTCAGCTTGGTCTTGTTTCCTCAGACTGGAAGCTTCTGTGTCCTCATCCCAATGGCTCTCAGCTGAACTGCTGCTTGGAAGCCTGAAGCTTAACCAGCTAAAAGTGCTTCTAGTTTCTGGTCCTCACGCCTTATATACCTTTCTGCTTTCTACCATCACTCCCTGGGATTAAAGGCTCGCTTTCTGGGATTAAAGGCGTGAGTCACCATGCTTGGCTGTATCCTTGAACAGATGGATTTCTGCCTCTGGAGTGCTAGGATTAAAGGTGTGAGTGCCACCATTTTCTAGCCTTTGTATCTAGTGGCTGTTCTGTCTGACCCCAGATAAGTTTATTAGGGTGCACAATATTTTGGGGAACACAATACCACCACATTTCCCCTTTTTTGTCTAAAATTTAAAAAAGCTTTTAATTAGTACAAGAAAAATTAGTATTTTAATTTAATTAAATTAAAAAATAAGTATATACAATATACAGTCAAAAATTACATTGACAATGTCTAGTCCATTAACATTTGACAAATTCAGACAAAAAACTCCATTATATATATTAACAATGTCCAGTCCAGTAACATTTGATAAACTCAGACAAAAATTTTTCATTACTTATCCTATTTAAAACAAGTAGTTTCTTTTTAAAAGTAGATTAAAAAATTGACCTTTTATCTTACCATATTTATGGTACATACTATAGATATTATGATAGTACTATTTCATCCTTCTTATTGCAACCAAAATCACAAAATAATGAAGATTTGTATCTAAGGAATCTCTTCCAAACTACGGAAGCCTTCTGGATATGATTTCACTTTCAGATAATGGGAGGTATGCTGTAATATTTAAAAAACATCAATTGTGGACCACCACTGTTTCTCAGGATATAGTCCCTTCTCTCAATACTAGAACCTTAGCTGAAATATTATGTTAGACCATTAGTATTTTATAGTTATAATCATATATATTATAATCAAACAGTAAATTTCATAATGGTAAGGTGACATCTTTTCCTATAGATAATGAGAGGCATGAGAATAACCAAAAGCAGTCTTAAATGTCTACTTCCAGTCATTCTAGAAACTACTTTTACTGCTTTAAAATTATAACTTACTTTTGCAACTTCAAGAATATTAATATCTTAATAGAAACAAAGTATTTTTGTTAAATACAAAACAGGAATTCTTTTCATTATTAGACAGAAGTTGTAACTACAAATAACTGCTGCTGGCTTTGGAACTGATACCATTGGATATTTTCACTTTATTATCAATATCTGTAGAATCATCATCATCATCATCATCATCATCATTACTTCTTTACTGCCTCTACATGATTCCATTTCCCATATTTACTCATTCATGCTTCCTAGCTATCTTATTATACAGAGACCTCTTACTACCTCACTTGGTATTATGTAGAGGTGACCTCTGACATTGCCTCTTGGCAGAGAGGGGCCTGGCTGGGATGAGAAATCAGGTAGGCCTGCTTGCAGTGTGTGCTTGTCCTCATGATAGAAAACAGAAGTTACAGAATCCCAAACTAAGACTCAGAAACTGGCATGCATTAACTACATATAAGTGCAAGGAAACATATTTGTATCAATACCATGTCCAAAAATTAAGAATGTGGAGTTATTGTAACTAGGGGGCTTCTTCTTCCTTCAAGGCCAACTCTTCAATTTTCAATTAGTTTTTCTAATTTTCACAATTCTATAATTGTACACAGTGTCTTATGAGTATATCTACCCCCATTGCCTTCTCGTATTCCCCAACTCCTGATGTCCTTCTGCTTTCTAACTGGTTTCCTAGTCCTCTACCTACTTTCGTAGGGTGTGTGTGTGTGTGTGTGTGTGTGTGTGTGTGTGTGTGTGTGTGTGTACATGCATGTGCATGCATACCTTGGGCAGATGATCATAGTGGCTGTGAATTCATAATTACAATAACTATGTCCTATCCAGAAGACAGTATTTTATGGTACTGCTCCCCATCCTTAGACTTGGACAGTTTTTCTGCCTCTTTCTCCACACCATTCCCTGACCCTCAGAGTGGATGAGGTATAGGACCAAGCACTCAGCAGTTGTTTCTTTCCATTACTGCGACCAGCTACAAATCTCAGTCCAAGTCAAGGCTTAATCCCAAGCTTGGCTGTGCCATGTGTTTCCTTACTCAGCAGACAGACTGGATATGAGGCAGAGGAAGGCACTTGCATCCTGCATTTGTAGAAGTTGTCTCAGTTGTCTACCTTTTCATATTACTGATTTTTGAAAAGTGCCCTTATTTATTTCTTAGGAAGAGAGTACTATGAAAATTTGAAAAGACAGGCAAGACCACAATCCTAAAACAGTGTGAGACAGGTGCATTTGAGGTCTGAGTTTCTCTCAGTGGGGGGCTAAATGGTTCAAAGACCTTCTGCCTTTTTCTTTAATACACGTGTCTGTCAATTTACTAAACACAAGTAAGACATAATTCGCAATTACATATTTTTTGTGTTTAAATTTCAGCTAAATTTGATACATCAATTTTGTAGCCCAAAGTTAATTTTTTATTATCAGCAAGACATCTGAATGAAAGCCTCAGACACTTGAAAAATTATATTTCTCATGTAGTATTTTTTCTTTTACCTGAAAATAACTCTTATCCTCAATATAATCTCTAAAAATATTGAATTATTTTAGCCTCTAGTAAGAATTTGGATTGGTAGCATGAACACTGGAAGCTGAGCAAATAGAGAAGTAGAATAACTTAACTTAGGCAGGATGCAAGTAAGTAAGTAGAGCTCATTATAAGAGAAATTTATTCTTCAAATTGAATTGGGCTGTGTGTCTTTCTGAAGCAGCATGTTTTATCTTCTTTTCAGCTCATTTCTACTTACCCTTGGCATGTTTGCTTGTAAGGTTTTCATGATTCTATTTGATGTCTGGTGATTGTGCTGTTTGTCACATCATTTTGAAAGCTGAAAAATCAAAGGTCAGGTTATCCAAGTGTTGGGTACTGGTTAAGGTCGTTTTGCTGGTTTTCAGATAGTCATCATCTCATAAGGTCCCCAAAAGATAAAGAGAGAATGGATGTAAGCTCCTCAAAACTCCCTAGGGCAATAATATCATCATGGGGGATTCATGCTCATGTCTAAATTACCTCCCAGGGGTCCCATTTCCGAACACTATCACACTGGAGATTGGGGATTCAACTTGTAAGTTTAGGGAGGCATACATGAACACACAAAGAATTTACTTAATGAAATCGTTATATAGCTGAAATTAGACTTGAATTCATGGTCCTTTTACCTCTGCCATTTATTTATTTATTTATTTATTTATTTTGGTTTTTCAAGACAGGGTTTCTCTGTGTAGTTTTGGTGCCTGTCCTGGATCTCTCTCTGTAGACCAGGCTGGCCTCAAACTCACAGAGATCAGCCTGACTCTGCCTCCCGAGTGCTGGGATTAAAAGCGTGTGCCTGGCTACCTCTGCCTTTTAAATGCTATGATTATAGACATACACAACCATGCCCAGTGTCACCATGCCCAGCAAGCATTTGTTATTCTTCAGATTTTAAGGACATAATAAAACTTGTTTATTCTGGATCCCTGATGTGACATTCAGAGTTTGTAAAATTTTAGATTTGTTAACAAATATAAACTTATTTGCGTAAGTTTATGTTTCAAATGACAAATTGCCTTGGATTATAAAAGTGAAAAATAGTAAATCTGTTTACATGTTTCCAACCTACCTAGGCATTAAATGGAATCTTTTAAGATTAAAGATAGATGAAACTCATGCTGATATTACTTGAATTATGTAGCTGTATAAGTAATATGTATAAATAAATATTTATAAAATACATTTATATGTAATTTTAAAAAAGAATTGAGGAACTCATTAAGAAAAATTAGGCATGAATTTGAATTTTAAATTGTGTGTATAACTTACCAGCTTGTGATTTTAGACAAATTATTGAACCGGTCCAGTCTTCAATATCCTTCTCTGGTAACACAGTACCAGTGGTATATATCTTACAAAAATTCTAATTCTAATTGGATGATATATTAAAGTACTCAACATTTTTGTCATTGTTGTAACAAAAGAACCATTGCATTATTTGACCATCCTCATTGATTTCAGTGTCTTCATTTGTCAAATGCCACTCGTACTCACTGTCTCAGTGTTGGTTATGGAGGTCAAACAGGATAATGCCTCTGAAAACCCATCATAAACTGGGAAGTGTCACTGTGCTAAATAAAGTAAGTGCCAAATTGATTTTTCTTTTCATTTTCCAGGCACAGAGTACTGGCTAGAGACAAAGTCCTCCTTCAAACAACAGTGGAACTAGAGTTCTGTAAGTGACGAAGCGATGTCCCCAAGTTTCCTTCCTCCTTGCATTTTCATTTTGTAATATTCTGTAACCAGGGTTTCTTTGACTTCTTTCTATCTCCAAGTGTGGGAGACCCAATGAACCTAGAAGCAGACTCTGCCAATTTATCATGGGAGCTGTTGCTTTTTTTTTTTTATTGTGTACAAAACATTAAGCCCTGTTTTATCAGTTTAAACAGGTTTGCTACATGACTGCACCTTTGAAAATGCCAATAAATGCATTTCAACTTAAAAAACAAAACAAAACCTACCCAAGAATCTATTTTTTCTTTCTTAGCAGCATTCTTCAGGTGTTTCTAGTGTTCCAGTCAGGATTGGTTTGGTCCTTTAAACCCTTCTCAAAGTCATTCTTCTTTCTGGTATCGATATTCATGAAATCATAGTAAGGTTGAGGATTTCAACTTGGTAAAATTCTGCCCTAAAGAAATATAGCCATAGTTGTTTTCAAGAGCTTTTTTCCCTTTCTGAGTTTAATAGTACAATCTAGTGTCCTTTAAAGGCTTGTGAAAACATTACACAGCAAAAGTCCATAAATATTATATTTATACTCATTTCCAAGTGAGGAGATTCTAAGAAACCAGAAAGTATCTTGAAAATGATTTTGAGCAGTATTTTTAGTAATGTCCTTGTAGGAGTCTTAAGATACCATAACAACATAGACCTTTAAAATGTCTTAATTGTCACACAGTAATTGTACCTGTTCTTGGAAGATATAGTGTGAGGTTTGATACATATTAACATTATACTATTCAAATAAGGATAGGAACCCTTACTTCTTCATACATTTAGTATTTCTTCATGATGAAAATATTTAAAATTTTTCTTCTACTTTTTTGGAAATGTACTATATATATATATATATATATATATATATATATATATATATTTCTATTTCTATTTTGTTCAGTGGAACACTAGAACATGTTTCCTGCCTCGCTGTAACTTATTACCCATTGACTAGCCTTGCTCCATCCCTTCTTTCCTCTATAGAGTTTCTATAGTCCACTTTTCAAACATGTTCATTGTGTATATTTGTTAATGAATTGAAAATTGAGACTATCTTGATTTATTTCCTTGACTACTGTAAACGATTCTTCTTTGGGTCACCAGAGCAGGCTTTATACTCTCACTGTTCATTATCACTGCATCTAGAGAAATGTACCATGTAGATTCCCAAATATCAATTCTGAGTTGCTAAACAATAATGAGTTAACATTTCTCTTACTCTTGTGAGGTCCTAATTAGGAGTATACATTTTATTTTTAGACAAAAAATAATTTTATGTTTCGACTCAAGAAGCTGAAAAATGTGCAAATCGTTTAACTTCTCTGAATTTCAGTTTTACTACAAAACAAGGATGTTGCCTGATTTGTTTTTTCTTTTAAATTTTTATTCATTTTTCATACTAACCACAGCTCCTTCCCATCTCTCCTCCAGCTCCCCCTCCCACCTCTACCCCCCAGATCCCCTCCCCCATACACTCCTCCAAAAGGGTAATGCCTCCTATGGGGAGTCAACAAAGCCTGGTATATTGAGTTGAGGCAGGACCAAGCCCCTACCCCCTGCATCAAGGCTGAGCAAGGCATCCCACTATAGGGAATGGGCTCCAAAAAGCCAGCTCATGCACCAGGGAAAGATCCTGTTCCCCCTGCCAGGGACCACTCAAACAGCCCAAGCTACACAACTGTCTCCCAAACGCAGAAGGCCTAGTTTGGTCCCATGTAGACTCCATTGCTATCAGTCTAGAGTTCCTAAGTTCCCAGGAGCTTGGTTCAGTTATCTCTGTAGATTTCCCCATTATAATCTTGACCCCTTTGCTCATATAATCCCTCCTCCCTCTCTTCAACTGGACTCCAGGAGCTTGGCCTGGTGTTTGGCTGTGGATCTCTTCATCTGCTTCCATCGGTTGTTGGATGAAGGCTCTATGGTGACAGTGTATTCACCAATATGATTATAGGGTAGGCCAGTTCAGGCACCCTCTTCACTATTGCTAGTAGTCTTACCTGGGGTAATCCTTGCAGATTCCTGGGAATTGCCCTAGCACTAGGTTTCTCCTTAACCCCATAATGGTTTCATCTATCAAGATGTCTCTTTTATTGCTCTCCCACTCTATCCCTCCCCTAGCTGGACCATCCAGTTCCCTTGTGTTCTCATCTCCCATTCCGTTTCCTCTATCAACACCCCACCCCCCCACACACACAGTTTACCCAGGAGATATCATCTATTTCCCCTTCCCAGGGCAATCCATGCATCCCTCTTAAGGTCCTCCTTGTTACCTCAGCTGAGGGTTGTAGTCTTGTTATCCTTTGCCTTACATCTAATATCTACTTGTGAGTGAGTACATACCATGTTTGTCTTTCTGAGTTTGGGTTACCTCACTCAGGATGATATTTTCTAGTTCTACCCTATGCCTGAAAGTTTTATGATGTCATTTGTTTTTACAGCTGAGTAATACTCCATTGTGTAAATGTACCACATTTTCTTTATCCATTCTTCAGTTGAAGGGCATCTAGGTTGTTTCCACATTCTGGCTATTATGAATAATGCTGCTATGAACATAGTTGAGCAAATGTCCTCATGGTATGATTGAGCATACCATTGGTATATGCCCAAGTGTGGTATCATTGGGTCTTGAGGTAGATTGATTCCCAATTTTCTGAGAGTGACCATACTGATTTCCAAAGTGGCTGTACAAGTTTGAACTCTCACAAACAGTGGAGAAGTGTTCCCCTTGTTCCACATCCTCTCCAACATAAGCTGTCATCAGAGTTTTATTGATTGTTCCTCTCAATGTCTGTGCTACTGGTGTTATATTTAAGAAAAGGTCTCCTATACTAACATGTTTGAAACTACTTCCCATTTTCTCTTCTATCAGGTTCATTGTGACTGGATTTATGTTGAGGTCTTTGATCCACTTGGACTTGAGTTTTGTGCATGGCTATAGATACGGATCTATTTGCAATCTTCTACATGTTGACATTCACTTATGCCAGCACCATTTGTTGAAGATGCTTTCTTTTTTCCATTGTACAGTTTTGGCTTCTTTGTCAAAAATCACGTGTTCATAGGTGTGTGGATTAATGTCAGGGTTTTCAAGTCAATTCCATTGGTCAAAGTGTCTGTTCTTATGCTAATACTAAGCTGTCTTTATTACTATAGCTCTAATGTAAAGCTTGAAGTCATGCATGGTGATGCCTCCAGAAGTTCTTTTATTGTACAGGATTGTTTTAGCTATCCTGGGTTTTTTGTTTTTCTGTATGAAGTTGACTATTGTTCTTTTGAGGTCTGTGAAGAATTGTGTTGGGATTTTGATGAGGACTGCATTCAATCTGTAAATTTCTTTTGGTAAGATTGACATTTTTTTTTATTATGTTGACCATGAGCAGGGGAGATTTTTCCATTTTCTGATATCTTCTTCAATTTCTTTCTTCAAAGACTTAAAGTTCTTGTCATATAGGTCTTTCACTTGTTTGGTTAGAATTACCCCAAGGTATTTTATATTATTTGTGGCTATAAAAAAAGGGTGATATTTCTCTGATTTCTTTCTCAGCCCATTTATCATTTGTGTATAGGAGATCTACTTATGTTTTTTTTTTTAGTTAATCTTGTATCCTGTCACATTATTGAAGGTGTTTATCAGCTATAGGAGGTCCTTGGAAGAATTTTGGGGTCACTTATGCATACTATTATATCATATACAAATAGCAAAAGTTTGACTTCTTCCTTTCCAATTTATATCCCCTTGATCTCCTTTTGGTGTCTTATTGCTCTAGCTAGAACTTTGAGTACTATATTGAATAGGTATGGAGAGAGTGGACAGCCTTGTCTTGTTCCTGATTTTAATGGAATTGCTTTGTGTTTCTCTCTATTTAATTTGATGTTGGCTGTCAGCTTGCTGTAAATTGCCTTTATTATGTTTAGATTTGTTCCTTGTATTCCTGATCTCTCTAGTACCTTTATCATGAAGGGGTATTGGATTTTGTCAAAGGCTTTTTCAGCATCTAGTGAGATAATTGTGCATTTTATTTTCTTTCAATTTGTTTATATAATGGATTACATCGACAGATTTTTTGTATATTGAACCATCCCTGCATTTCTGGGGTAAAGCATACTTGATTATGGTGGATGAATTTTTTGATGTGTTCTTGGATTTGATTTGCCAGTATTTTTGCATCAATGTTCATGAGGGAGATTGATCTGTAATTCTCTTTCTTTGTTGTGTCTTTGTATGGTTTGGGTATCAGGGTAACTGTAGCCTCAGAAAAGGAGTTTGGCAATGTTACGTCTGTTTCTATTGTGTGGAACAATTTGAGGAGTATTGGTATTAGCTCTTCTTTGGAATTTTCATAGAATTCTGTGATGAAACCATCTGGCCCAGGGCTTTTTTTGGTTGGGAGACTTTTAATAACTGTTTCTATTTTCTTAGGGGTTATAGGTCTATTTAAATTGTTTATCTGGTCTTGATTTAATTTTGGTATGTGGTACCTATCCAGAAAACTTTGCATTTCTTTTAGATTTTCCAATTTTGTGGAGTACAGGTTTTTGAAGTATGACCTGGTGATTCTCTGGATTTCCTCAGTGTCTGTTTTTATGCCCCCTTTTTGTTTCTGATTTTGTTAATTTGGATATTCTCTCTCTGCCTTTTGGTTAGTTTGGATAAGGATTTGTCTATCTTGTTGCTTTTCCTCAAAGAACCAACTCTTTGTTTCATTCTTTGTATTGTTCTCTTTGTTTCTATTTTATTAATTTCAGCCCTCATTTTGATTATTTCCTGGCATCTATTCCTCCTGGGTGAGTTTGCTTCTTTTTGTTCTAGAGCTTTCAGGTGTGCTGTTAAGTTGCTAGTGTGAGATTTCTCCAACTTCATTATGTAGGAATTTAGTGCTATGGACTTTCCTCTTAGTACTCCATTCATTGTGTCCCCTAAGTTTGGGTATGTTGTACATTCATTTTCATTGAATTATAGGAAGTCTTTAATTTCTTCCTTGACCGAGTGGTGATTCAGTTGAGCATTATTCAATTTCCATGAGTTTATAGGCTTTCTGTAATTTGTGTTGTTGTTGAATTCTAATTTTAAGCCATGGTGATCTGATAAGGTATAGGGGGTTCTTCCAACGTTTTTTTGTATCTATTGAGATTTGCTTTGTGACTGAATATGTGGTCAACTTTAGAGAAGGTTCCATGAGGTGCTGAGAAGAAGGTATATTCTTTTGTGTTTGGGTGGAATGTTCTATAGATATCTGTTAAGCCCATTTGAGTCATAATATCTGTTAGTTCCCTTATTTCTCTGCTAAGTTACTGTCTTGCAGACTTGTCCATTGGTGAGAGTGGGGTGTTGAAGTCTCCCACTCTTGTGTGTTGGGTTTGATGTGCACTTTAAACTTTAGTATTTTGTTTTTGCATATGTGGGTGCCCTTGGATTTGGGGCATACATGTTCAGAATTGAGACTTCATCTTGATGGATTTTTCCTGTGATGAAATGTTATTCTCCATATCTTTTGATTAATTTTAGTTCAAAGTCTATTTTGTTAGATATTAGGATAGCTACACCAGCTTGCTTCTTAAGTCCTTTTGATTGGGAAGTTTTTTCCCAGCCCTTTACTCTAGGTAGTATCTGTCTTTGAAGTTTAGGTGTGTTTCTTGTATGCAGCAGAAGGATGGATCCTGTTTTTGTATCCATTCTGTTAGCCTTTGTCTTTTTATAGGAGAATTGAGTCCATTGATATTAAGGGATATTAATGACAAGTGATTGTTAATTCCTGTTATTTTTTGATGGTAGTGTGTATGTGTGTGTTTCTCTTCTTTGGGATTTGCTGGTGTGGGACTATCTATATTGTCTGTATTTTCATGGGTGCATCTTACTTCCTTGCATTGGACTTTTCCTTCTAGTGCTCTCTGTAGGGCTGGATTTGTGGATAGGTATTGTTTAAATCTGGTTTTGCCATAGAATATCTTGTTTACTCCACCGATGGTTATTGAAAGTTTTGCTGGGTATACTAGTCTGGGCTGGCAACCATGTTCTCTTAGTGTCTGCATAACATATCTCCAGGACCTTCTGGCTTTCAGAGTCTCCATTGAGAAGTCAGGTGTTATTCTTATAGGTCTGCCTTTATATGTTACTTGGCCTTTTTCCTTTGCAGCTCTTAATATTCTTTCTTTATTTTGTATGTTTAGTGGTTTGATTATTATGTGGCAAGGAGACTTTTTTTTTTTTTTTTTTTTTTTTTTTTTTTTTTTTTTTTTTTTTTTGTTGATCCAGTCTATTTGGTGTTCTGTAAGCTTCTTGTTGTATCTTCATAAGAATTTCCTTCTTTAGGTTGGGAAAGTTTTCTTCTATGATTTTCTGTGCCTTTGAGCTGGAATCTTCTTCTTTTATCCCTATTATTCTCAGGTTTGGTCTTTTTATGGTGTCCCAGATTTCCTGGACATTTTGTGTTATGATGTATCTTCAGTGCCAGGGATTCTCTCTTCCCTCTCTCTTTTTTTTTTTTTTTTGTTTTGTTTTGTTTTTCGAGACAGGGTTTCTCTGTGTAGCTTTGCGCCTGTCCTGGAACTCACTTGGTAGGCCAGGCTGGCCTCGAACTCACAGAGATCCGCCTGGCTCTGCCTCCCGAGTGCTGGGATTAAAGGCGTGCGCCACCACCGCCCGGCTCTCTTCCCTCTCTTACATTCTGTTGGTTATGCTTGCATCTGTAGTTCCTGTTCATTTACCCAGATTTTCCATTTCCAGAATTCCCTTAGTCTATGTTTCCTTTATTGCCTCTATTTCAAGTCTTAAACTGTTTCCTTCTTTTGTTTGATTGTGTTTCCTTGGTTTTCTTTAAGTGATTTACTGATTTCTTCCATTTTTTTTGTTCATTGTTTCCTCGATTTCTTTAAGGAAAATTTTCATTTCCTCTGTCAAGGCCACTATCATCTTCATAAAGTCATTTTTAGGGCTGTTTTCTTCTGTTTCTTCTATGTTGCTATGTTCAGGTCTTGCTGTTGTAGAACCACTAGGTTCTGGTGTTGCCATATTGCTCTTTATGTTGTTGAATGTATTCTTGCACAGACCTCTACCCATCTCTTCCTCCAATTGGTGCAGGCGATGTCAGAGGCTTGGGGGAAGGGAGCACTCTTTGTGCGATTGGTGCATGCAGTGTCTGTGTCTCAGGGACCTGCTGAGGTTGCAGAGGAGGGGTGGGTTTGGCATGTGGAATGGAATTTGTAGATTACAGGGTCAGATGGGGGGTGGTTGTGAATAGGCCTATCCTCAGGAGCCTTCCCTCTGGCCTACTAGTGGGGTGGGACATAGGGTGTGCTTCTGGGCCTAGGGCCTAGAGACCGGGCTGTCCAGCTGGGAGACACTTACCTCTTGGTCCAAATGGTACAGGCATAGTCTGTGTCTTAGGAAGCCGCTGAGGTCTGATGCCTGCTTTGTAATTGTGGTTATTATGATTGTTGCTTCCTCAAATAAACAAAACAGAGAAATGGGATTAGTGTATATTTGTGAATGGTTATAAACTCCAGAATTCCCCAAGTGGCATTTGAGTAAGTCAGGGATAACATTGACTCTTCATGAAAACTCAAGTATTTTGGTTTATATGAACAAGAATTTATTTTTCTATTATTGTTTGCTTTGTGACACAGGGTTTTGCTGTTTTGATCAGGAGTCCTTGAACTCATGGCAATTTTCCTGACTCAGTCTCATATGCTGGTGCTGGGGTCCAGCCTCAGCACAGGTTCAGGTCCTGAGATGGGGAAGGGGTGTCTGTGCAAGGAAAACTTCTGACCATCAACTGTATTGCACTCAAGTGGCCCCAAATAGCTCAGTCCATCTTTATTTATACTTAAACAGAGTTTTTTTCTTACCAGGGTTACATGAACAGCCTTATTATTGGCTTCTGTTTTTGACTTTAAGAAATACATCATAATTTAAGGAATACATCATGATCATTATGAAAGCCCCCATTGTTCCCCTTTATGCTTCCCCAAATACACCTTCCCACCCCCTGCATAACCTTATTCTAGACATAGAGTTCAGCATGTTTGCAGGCTTAACTAAATATCGAGCCAGACCCATCCTGCTCTCACAGCACTTATGTCAGCTGGCAGCTCCTGTGGCTACAAAGTTAAAAAGTAATAGACATGGCACAATGCTTTAAGGACAATATTCAAGCCCAGACAATTCTTTCATATCTGAAAGCTATGCTTTTGTACAGTTCCTTTTCCTACAAGAGGGTTCCATGTCTCAGTCTCTCTGTGAAAGGCAGGCCTTGATAAAGCACTCTTTTCCCATCTCACTATATCATACCTCTTCCAGCAATATAAGCTCCTATGTATGGCCATTTTGCATTGTAGCCTTTCCTTTTAGATCTTACCAGGTCCTACCAATAATTCTACTCTTGGTGTCCAAGGAAGTTACTCTCAACAGTTGGCACTATGTGTATTACTGAGGCTTTTTCCCTATTCTGTGCATTCATGCCTCATTCTCCTTTCCAGAACTATGAGCTATGGTTAATGTTCCCATTGTTGTTTTCTCATATGTACCTAACTGGCTCCACTGAGTCAGAAAAGTTCCCAGGATTGGAAGTTGTAGTTAGTAATTCTAGATAAGAGATTTGAGAAGCATTAACCTCCTCTTGAATCTTAGGGGGAAATATTTGAGAAAGAGCAGAATTTTCAGGGAAAATTATAGCTATTGCATGTGTGACTGACAAAGTAAAACTAAAAACTACCCACAGAATCACCAATATAATGAGAGAGAAAAGAGCCTGCAAGCTGCACGAATTTTGCAACTTCCAACACTGTCCCATGGACTAATGGACTAATACACATAGGGCCAGCTGTTGAGAGTAACTTCCTTGGACGCCAAGAATGGAATTATTGGTAGGATCTGGTAAGATCTAAAAGGGAAAGCTACAATGGAAAATGGCCATTAGTCATGGGACAGTGTAGGAAGTTGCAAAATGGACTAAAGGGAGAGTCCATTTTCATAGGTGCCTTGCCCTAAAGACACCCTTTGGACAGGAAGTCATATGCTGACCCAAGACTAGGCTGCACGGCTCCCAATACGCTAGGTTATTAGGTGTGAGCAAATCTGTTTGTGTTTATTAATTTTTTTTGAAAAAAGTGTCTATAGGTGGTTGTAGGTGTTGATCTAGAAATTTAATAATTGTTACCACTTCATGAAAATCTCTTGTACATTTCTTCATGGTTGCAAGAAAGTTTAATAACTCCAGATTTGACATAAAGCCAAACATTGTCAAAATAATACTAAAACCATTATTATTTTTATTTAATAAATATTTTTATATCAGTCACAGATTCCTCTGTCCTCCCTCCTCCCACCCCCCTGCGTTTCCCCCCCAATCCATCCCCCATTCCCACCTCCTCCAAGGCAAGGTCTCCCCTGGGGATTCAGCCCAGCCTGGTAGATTCAGTTGAGGCAGGTCCAGTCCCCTCCTCCTTGCACCAAGGCTGAGCAAAATGTCTCAGCATAGGCTCTAGGTTCCAAAAAGCCGGCTCATGCACCAAGGGACAGGTCCCAGTCCCACTGCCTGGGGGTCTCCTTAGTAGTTTAAGCTCATCAACTGCCTCACTTATCCAGAGGGCCTGGTCCAGTTCTATGGGGGCTCCTCAGCCATTGGTTCACAGTTCACGCATTTCCGCTAGTTTGGCTATTTGTCCCTGTGCTTTTTACAATCATGGTCTCAATATCTCTTGCTCATATAATCCCTCCTCTCTCTCGCTGGTTGCACTCCTGGAGCTCCACTGGGGGTTTGTCCGTGGATCTCTGTATTTGCTTCCACCAGTCACTGGATGAGAGTTCTATCATGACAGTTAGGGTGTTTAGCCATCTGATCACCAGAGTAGGTTAGTTCAGGCACTCTCTTGACCATTGCCAGTAGTCTATAGTGGAGGTATCTTTGTGGATTTTTGGAGTCCTCTCTAGCACTCTGCTTCTTCCTATTCCCATGGGGGTCTTCATTTATCATGGTGTCTCTTTCCTTGTTCTCCCACTCTGTTCCTGATCCAGCTGGGACCTCCTGCTCTCCTAAGCTCTCTTTACCCCAACCCTTACCCTCCATTACCCCCTATCACGTCCAGTTTGCTCATGTAGATCTCATCCATTTCTCTGTCACTGGGCAATCCCTGTGTCTTTCTTAGGGTCCTCTTTGCTAGGTAGCCTCCCTGGAGTTGTGAGTTGCAGTCTGTAAAACCATTATTTTAATACCATATTAGAAGACTAAACCACAATCATTAATCAGTATATATAATCAAATTTAAAACACTAAGATATATTCAATCATCTTAATAGGTATGGCAAAATAAAATCATGATAGAACAATCTAGCATTAGAAAACCTCCATGTGCATGTATCTCTTAGTAGATTATAATCCAAAAGATTAGTATCTCAGTCAAATAAAGGACATCCACACAGGCAGGGAGTGGATTCCAGTCCCCATATGCTAATCAGAACTTGTTGAGTCTCTTCAGGGAACAAAGCATGGAGAAGCAAAATTCTAGAGTGAATGAAAATATGTCCAATTTACGACCAAATAAAAATGCTGTGGGCCTAAAGCCAAATAATAGCTTAGATTGGACTTTGTTTAGCAATCTAAATTTAACCAGCTGGAATTCTTTGAGTACATCCTTATTCAACATTCTGAAGTATTTGATTTTTATTTTTTTTTAGAGGTGTACTTACCCTGAAACACATAAGAAAATACAATTTCCTTTGTAATAAAGAAAGCAAAGTTTATTATATTAAACAGTGAGCACAAACTGCAAACTGTCCCTTCCCACTTTGGGACAGATTTGCAGCAAGTCTGATGAGAAGAAAATGTAAGTGGACTCTGCATATGGAGATGATATTGCTAATGACATTTTGAATAGAAACATCAGCTCACTGTTACTCTGGTTGTTGGCAGCAAAGAGATACATGCACATGGAGGTTTTCTAATGCTAGATTGTTCTATCATGATTTTATTGTATTTCAACAAGACTATAGGTTTTCTTTTATGCCTCTTTAATCTATATTTGAAAAATCATTCTTTTTCTTTCCAATAAAATGCATGTTTGAAAAACAGGAACTCCTCTGTTTATAGACTCAATACTCATTACACTGTGTTCATTTGTTCATAGAGTATTCATGCCAATGAAAAATCTTTCCACACTAGCACTTGACAGGACAATGGAAGCAGAACATTGGTCTGGTTTCCACAAATTTCAGCAAGTAGTTCCTTTATCAAGAGAACTCGTTTCCTTTAGGGAATTGAAAATCATGTCCAAGATAATAATTTCCTCATAAAGAGATTTAGAGGGATTCCTTTCTCCAATAGAACCAATATTCCAATTAATTCACCCAAAAAAAGCAACTTCTCATATTGAGCCAGACTTGACACATGGGAGTATGATGTCATGAACTTTAAAAAGGAAACCATTTTGCCAGATGCTTGAGGCTCCACTGCAAGTCTGGTTGGCTACATGATTGTTAAACAGTCCTTCTGCTAAGCAAATATCTCAATACTGAAATATTATTTTCCTTTTAAAAATATTGGGAGACAATATTAAATGGAATTCTTGTTACCAAAGTCTACAAGTTTCCTGAACAGCCTCCTAAATATACCTCAAAGGAGAGATGGAAAATAAAAGACAAGATGAGAGCTAGACATTATTGAAGACTTGCTTGATTCACATATACTTAAAGACTTGTGCTAATATGGATCTGGGGTTTGGTGAGAAGCTCTGATCAATTCAGCCAGACTAATTATTGATCTGCAGTGTAAGAGCCTCTTCTCAAAGAGTCCTGATGTGGTAAAGTGTCACATCTCACTGGATGAAGCAAAGGAAGAACTGGTGCATCTAAATCAGACTCCTAAACAATTAATTAAAATTAAGGCAAGATGTCTCCATTTTGTAAATTGAATTACCCCCCCCCCCCCCGCCCTTAGACAAAGTTGGAATATGAAATTGTCTAACTCAAAATTAGGAATCTGGGAATACTAAGTGACATGGTATTCAGGAGCAAAGACACAGTACAAGTTAATTAATATTAAATAAGAAGAAGTAAAATAATTTGACTTCCAAAACCCAGCCTGCCGTCCAGGGAGCATCATGTAAAGGCAACAGGTAAAGCCACGGAACACGTGGTGACATATAGATTAACAGGAATGGGCTGAGTATAAGAGTAAGAGCTAGAAAATGGTAGGCCTGAGCTAATGGCCGAGCAGTTTAAATGATGTAAGTGTCTGTATGTCTATTTTATAAGTGGGCTACGGGACTGCCGGAGCTTGGTAGGTCCCAGTGAGAAAAACTCTAACTACAACTAATAATCATTATTTTGTAGGTTTTGAAATTATTTAGACTTTTGATATTTAAATTCATGGTACAAATGGCTGCCACAATGAAGGAACATTGATAGAATCCTAAAAAAATCAACTCAGTCTATATACATAGATTATAACTGAGTACATTAATTTATCAGTACATTCTTCATTTCTTCTGTTTAAAATAGCATCACTACCATCCTCAGCAGCAGCAGCAGCAGCAGCAGCAGCAGCAGCAGCAGCAGCAACTGTGTGTGTGTGTATGTGTGTCTAGGGAGGAACACACAAAAAATAACATAGATAATAAAATAAAATAGATAACACTATTTTTAATAGTGTTAAAGAATGTCTTTTTCTTAAATGATTTACACAAAGGTTTGGAGAACCTCTCCCCAATTAAAAATCAGAATCAATTGAGAGAATAAGCTCCAAAAAGAAGAGTCACACTGGTATTTAACTTCCTACCACATTCAGAACAAAATCTTGAACATTAGAGAAACAGGTAAGTAGGAAGTTTCATGAATAAAATTCTAGAATTTTATGAAGTTTACTAAAGGATCAGAGCCTCCTGTAACCTATCTGCTATTAAGAATAGACTAAATTATGTTTAAGTTATGCAAACTGTTGTTCAGGATTTGCTACCTGTTATCTAAATATGAATTATTTTCACATAGAGAGAATATTATTTCTTTGCAGATAATATGAATGGCCTTGCCCTAAGAAAGGATGCCCACACTATTAATCCTTAGCTTTGTTGTGATAACAAGTAGCCTCATAATTACTATGTCTTAAATATAAGTATGTAAAATTGTGCTTCATGATTCTGTGGATCATATGAATCATTTTTTTTCTCCTTATATCTTGTTATTCTAAAATCCAGTGTGACAGATCAGACCATTTCTTCTTTATACAGGCTATATTGTTCTCATGTTCCAGGAAAAGAAGTAAGACCAAAAATTATACCACTTCATTAACAACAACCACCACCAACAATGAAACATACATACAAACAAACAACAACAACAACAACAACAACAAAAACCCTTCCATTTGGAAGTGATATGAATCATATCTGGACATACCTACCTGAAGAAAGTTGTGTGACCAAGCCTGAAAATGAAGTTGAGAAGTGCATTCTAAACTCTAAGCATAGCTACTCACATGGCAAAGACTTCCACAGGAGATTAACTGTCAAAACAGTCACAAGAGTCTACTACAGGATTCACATGCTGAATATATGATTTCAGTAATGTGGACAAGGAATTCTAGTTACTGTAATTAGTTCACTTACATAGCTTTATTGAGAACTAAATGATACCAATATTTAGGTTATAGTGTAACTATATGGTGAAATACTTGCCAAAGTCAAAGCAGCCTTCCTATGTATCAGCTCATTTAGTTACATGGCTATTTTGTTGCTGTTGTTTGATTAGGTTTTAGTGTGAACATGTGAGATACATACAATCCCTTAGAAAGTTTTAAGTGTGTAAGACATCATTATTAGCTGTATTCAATATGCTGTGCTTTAAGTCTCCAGAATTTAGAGGTGGAGAGAGGGTCTGAGCACTTCTTAATCTTTGAGAGTGTCTAAGTTTAGTTCTTAGCACCCATATTGGGCAGCTCATAACTGTTTTAACTGTAGCTCCAGAGCATTCAGTGTCCTCTTCTGGCCTCCATACTGCACTGACATGAAACACACACACACACACACACACACACACACACACACACACACACACACACACTTATAATTTAAAAGTAAAGTAAATATGAAAAAAATCCTTAGAACTCTAGAATTATTTTTGTAAGACAATGTCAATACCTTCTTATCAACATCCCTCCCTTTCCCCCAATTCCACACCATTTTAGTCTCTTTCCTCTCTCTCTTTTTTTTAGTTTTACATATAAACAAAATCATAAAATGTATTTCTGTGTCTGGAATTTTTTATTTTTCTGAAGAGCCGCATTACAAAAAATGTCAAGATTTCCTTTTAGTGGCAGAGTAATGGAATGATATAAGACAATTCCATCAACTGAACCACTGAGACTGTGTTCATGTTTTGTATATTGTGACTGAAGCAGCAATGAACATGATAGTTTAGATGTCTGTTAGACATACAGATTCCATTTACTTTGAACACATACCCACATGTGGACCTGTTAGATAATTTTATAATTCTATGTTAATTTTTGGAGATACTACCCTCAATAATAAGCACTCACTTATTGCCCATCTGTTTAAGTGCTCCTTTTCACCATAGCATTACGGAAACTTGGTATCTTTTTGACTTTTTGATAGTAACTTTTATAGTAAGTGTGAGATAATAGCTATTTTAACTTTCTGATAAATAGTACTGATATTGAGACTTTTTCCATATGCCTAGTGGTTATTTGTGTTTTCCTTGGAAAAACATCTATTTGGTCTTTGTCCTACTTTTAATTCATTTTTTTTGTCTTTTGACAGATTCATACATACATAAAATGAATTTTGATCTTGTTCAATCTCTATGGTCCTGTCTCATTTGCTCTCTTTCTTTCACTGAAACCCTTCTTTCCCCCAGCAAGTCCACTTCCTACTTTCATGTATTTGTTATTTGTGATGTAACTGAGTTGTTTAAGGTTTCCTGCAAGAGTATGGTTGAGAGGTTACTGATTGGAGCATGGGTCACTTACCTGTGACTCCACTACTAAATAAAGTGGCTCTCTTCCCTCCACCACCATTAATTCTCAATACTCCCTGGAGCAAGGGTGGAGACTCAGAAGTCCTCCACCTTCTATGACAAAATTTTGATGGAATCAATCTTGTTCAGTATAGCTCAAACAACCACAGCAGAAGTGAGTTCTTGAATGCAATGTCCAGGAAACACTGTTTGGTACCACTCCATCCCAACCTCTGGCTCTAGCATTCTCTCAGCTCTGCCTTTCATGGCGTTTCCTGAGCCTTGTGAATGATATAGATATTCCACTCAGGAACCATGCTTAGGACTCCCCAGTCACTTCATCTCTGCACTTTGATGATTTGCATGTGTGAATCTCTTGATAAACTTCCATCCACTGCAAAAAGAAATTTCATCTCTCAAGAAGGGTGAGATTTTAGCTATCTATAGATGTAGAGATAGGAATTTACAATTGGTATCTCTGGCTTTCATCATTCCTTAGTTTCCTATAATTATTTGTCTAGTGTTTAGATCTCAATAGTCTCCCTCCATCCATGTCAGCAAGTCTATTGATATTGTCCTACTTCAGGCCATGTTTAAGAAGCCATGCAGATGAGACTTCATGAGTGTAGCTTCTACTTCTGCTCAGGAAATATTGTAGAAGAGTGGGTAGAAAGATGGTATGAGCTGGAGGAACAGAGTTTTCTGTGAGAATGTGTCTCCATGCTATTTTCAATGCTACTGTTTTGTAAAATGATTTGAAGTCAAGAAGTATGTTTCCCCTAACTTGTTTTACTTTTTCAAGATTGCTTTTTGTGTTTGTGGTCCTCTCCAATCCTTAGATTTGCATTTTCTGTTACTGTTAAAAAGTCATTTGACTTTTTGAAGGGGTTATGCTGATCTGTACATTTTTCTAGATAATATATGAATCTTAAAAAATTGATTTCAATCCTTTCATTGATGCTCTAGCTTTCTCATGTGTTAGTTACATATATTGTGTATTTATGTTCACAACTTGATGAGCTTTGTCAACATAATTAGTTTGAATTCTTTGTCAGGGGAATTATTCATCTCCATTTTTTTCAGGTTGGTTGTTGGAAAACCATTATATTTCTTGGCTGGTATTCTTTTTCCTTGACTTTTCACATTCCTTTACACTGCTATATTTGCATGTTAGAAGTGGTTGTCTGCTCCAGTTTTCACTTGTAGTTTTTATGGGAGAAATACATTCACACCTGACATTTACCACGGTTTTGCTTATTCTGCCAGTTTTACTCTTATTTCTTTGTGTGTGTTTCTGCATATAATTCTTAAGATTGAATTCCTTCTCTTGATCTAAAAAAAAAAGCTGAGTGCTAAACTCTTCTACCTCTTACCTAAGACAGTGGTCTAAATATGTGTTTTCTTGTCACCACCCAATAACATGAGATTATTTCAGTAGATCTTATGTTTTCAGAATCCATTTGCAAATGCATATAGCTACTGTTTAAGGAGTACATATAGGGATTCATTCCAGAAATTTAAGGATGGGGAGTGAGATATCAGAATATAAAGCACACCTATAGTTATTTTAGGTGGGGTCCATAGGCAAGAAAATTTTAGAGATATGTGAATGGGCCATTTATGGTGTCCAAGAAGTGGTTAGCAGGATGTAAGGTTTTTGTTGTGTTTCAAATATTAGTTATTGGGCATCTATATTAATACCCATACATCTAGATTTTTGTAGCTTCTTAGCCTTATCTCTTTACTATTCTGAAGGTAGTGGGGAAAAGGATGAGAACAAGGCACAACTCTTTCACAGGATCCTGTATAGCCAGAGAAGTTATATTCACTGAATATAAATCATTCAGTTTTCCCTGTGGTTTGAGTCATAGACTAAGTTACTTACCTGGCATTGAATGCTTCCATTGTGGGTGAGGGGTAACATAGGTAAGGTGACACTTTGGTTCTTACTGTTTTCAGTGTACCTGTAATCAAATAATTTGCTGGAAAATTAGGTTAAGACTTCTCTGCAAGATTCCTAGATGCCTACAGGAGTCCATGAGAGGTTGTCAAAATTAGTTAACTGTGGAGAAATGTTTCTAGAGAACTCCTTTTTTTTGCCATCATGCTAATGGCACTCTATGGAATATTCCTTTAAACTGTGTGAATGTATGTCACTGAGACTGACTTAATAAAGAAACTGACTGGCCAATAGCTGAACATAATAAGGTTGGGTGGGATAGCCAAACTGAGAATGCTGGAGGGGGAAAAGGGTGGAGTCTGGAGTCTCCCGTAGGCACAGAGAGAAGCAAGATGGGCATGTCATACTGAGAAAAGGTACTGAGCCACATGGCAAAGCATAGATAAGAAATATGGGTTAATTTAAAATGTAAGAGTTAGCTAGTAATGAGCCTGAGCTATTGGCCAAGCATTTGTAATTAATATTAAGTCTCCACGTTGATTATTTGGGAACTGGTAGATGGGAAGGAAAAGTCTGCCAATGCTACTCCTCTTGATATCTTTTATGAATTTCCAAATTAATGAATCTGTCACAATTATAGTTGTCTGTGCTCTGAGGACACTGATGAGTACCATAAATTCTTATCCTCAGACTAAGTAGGAAGTCTTCTTTAAGAAGATTGCCTTAATATACACTTGCTGTGACAGACTACAAAGAACAATGAAAAGTATTTTTACTGGCCCATGATATGACAGTCAGTTTAAATCTTATATTACTTCTGAAAAATCTGTTTGAAGCAATCACATTTTCTTACAGAATTTACTCAAATAAAACACATTTTTTTATATATCTGATATTATTTTATTAGATGTAACTAAATAAAAATTCTGTGAAATTTTGAGCTATCAGTAGGTAAAGTGTTTGCCATCAAGCCTAACTACCCAAGTTCAATTCCTAGGACCCACATTATAGAAGGAGAGAACTGATTCTTCCAAGTCGTCCTCTGGCCTCTGCACATATTCCATACTGTGGCATGTGCACCACCCCAAAACACAAAATAAATGACATGTTATAAAGTAAATAAAGAATAAGAAGTATGTGACGGGAAACTGGAAGATAAAAAAGTCTCATATTTATAGAGTGGCATAATTAATGTATAAAAATAGTTATATTAGCAAAAATGATCTATAGCCTCACATCCTCATAAGGAATCCAATGATGTTTTTCACAGAAATAGAAAAAGCATTGCATCCTAAAATTGATAGAAAGGTACAAAAAGACTAGAAATAGCCAAAGCAATCCTAAGTAGAAAGGGATGTGTGGGAGGTATCACAGTTTCTGACCTCGGTTTATATCACAGAGCCAAAGTAACAGGCAAAACAAAACACATTACACTGGCATGGGGATAGAGATGTAAAGTAATGGAATAAAATAAAGGGTCTGGAAACAGGCTCACAGCACCACGGGCACCTAATTTATGACAAAAGTGTCAAAAACATACATTGGGACAAAAGATAGCTTTTCCAGCAAACAGTGCTGAGAAAACTGAACAGCTACATATAGAACACTCAAACGTGACCAGAAAACAATTCAAAAATGTTTCAAAGATTTTTAAAAATTATGTCTACTTTTATGTATTCTTTGAAATTCTTACACAGTGCATACAATGTATCGTGCACTTATTTAACCTCACTATCCCCTGCCATGTCCTCCTGAGAATCTCCATCATATTTCTTCCCAAGTTCATACCCTTTTTATAATTATACTTAGTTAATATCTTTAAGTCACTGAGTCTAATTAGCACTGTGTGTGTGTGTGTGTGTGTGTGTGTGTGTGTGTGTGTGTGTAGGAATGAAAATACAAAGGGTACTGTGGAAGGGAAGGAAGATATTCAAAGAGAAGGGACAAGTGGAATAAGGTAAGTTCATAAAATACATGTAACAGGAAAACAGAACATGGAAAAAAAACTAAGGGAGATGAAGTACAGCATTAAGAAGAAGGAGAAGGCTGAGGAGGAGCTAGATTAGTAAGAACAAAGGATAACAATATGTATGTAAGAAAAGCCAAAAAGTAACCCATTGCTTTTATGCTGACTTAAAACTCAATTTTAAAAAGAATTAAAACAAAAACAAGGCATAAATTCAATTTTCTTATTTCATTGTTGAATGGATCACAGAACAGTCCCAGTCCCTGTAAGGATTACTATATTGAGAAATATAATTTTACTCCTGTGCGATTGCCATTTTTTCTTAGCTCAATCCTTTCATGGCTTTATAGGATCAATTTTGTACATTGAATGTTTTAATATGGATAATATTTATTCACATTTTATGGGAAAGTATTAAAGCATTATTTCTTCCACATAGATCTCATTGTTAGGTCAAAATTCATTTACTGGGTGTAATTTAGCGTGTGCAAAGACCTGGGTTCAATCCCCTGTACCACACACACAACTAAAGTGGTTTTTAATTACTGTTTGGCCCTTCTGAATACTTTCAGTAGCATGACAGTGTGTTGTGGCAACAATTGTAGCACTAATAACTAGGAAGTGAGAGGCAGGGGAGGGGTGGAGCACCAGAGACCTTAGAGAATTAGTAATTTTTATATATACAACATAAAATATGAAGCATATGTGGCTTTTTGGAGACCATAAGAAGAGATTTACAAACTGCATTTTGGTTGTAAAGCATGAAGATACTATTGAATATTTGTCTAATAAGCTTTTATATTTCATTGGGATTGCACTTGAAAAATATTATATTCAAATATGTATTGTAAATTAAACCAATGAAATAAAGTCATAGGAGGTTTACTTTTTCCTTGGAGATCTGAGCTTTTATCTGATATCTTCTCTTTTTAGCCTGAATAAATTAGTTAATTCTTTTATTACTTTTTGTTCAGAAAAAAATCACTAAAGATTCATTATGTGTTTGTTTGTTGGAAAGTATTCTGTATGAAACCTTCTTTGAGAAGGATATTTTTGCCAGTGTGGAATTATATTTGGCCTGTTTCTGCTCTGTGAATTTGATGTTTCATTGTCTTTTGGCTCCAATAGTTTCACATGAAAAGTCAGTTATTGCTACCCTGAAAACTGTGAGTCATTTTCTCTTACGATTTTCAGTAGCATTTTGTCTAAGATGTGTCACAGTATTTATAATAATAAGCCTTATTTAACTGGTTCTTGAGGTTCTTGCTAGTTTAGATTTTTAAAAATTGAGACGTGGCATGCATGGCTTGTCCTTATTCTAGCTCTTAGGATACTGAAGCATAGGATCACAAGTGGTCCAGCCTGGAAGAGGTAGCAAGACTCTATCTCTAAAGAAAATTTTTCCTTTATTATTTTGGAGAAGTCTTTATTGCAATTATATTAGCTCCACCCAACTTCTTTCTCCTCCTTAAAAACAAAAAACTAAATAAAGGATAGTAAGATAAAACAAAAACCATCACATTGAAGTTGGACAAGCCAAGCCAACAGAAAAATTAAACAAACCCAAGAGCAGGCACAAGAATCAAAGACCCAGTCATAAACACCTTCAGGGGGTTCATAAAAGTACTAAAGTGAAAGTGGTAGTTTAATATGCAGGGGACCTGGTGCAGACCTGTATAGGCTCTGTGGTTGCTGCTTCAGTCTCTAGGAATTCATGTGGGCTTCGGTCAATTGTTTTAGAGTACCTCTTTTCCTGTTGTCCTTCATCCATCCTGTCTCTCCTACTCTATCTGCCCCTTTTTCCATGAGGTTCCTTGAGCTCTGACGGGAGGGATTTGATGGAGACATCTCATTTAAAGCTGAGTGTTCCAACATCTGTCTCTCTGCATAATGTCTGGCTGTATATCTCTATATTTGTTCCCCTCTACAGGAGGAGGAAGCCTCTCTGACGATGGCTGAAAAAGACACTGATCTATGAATATAGCAGAATATCATCAGGAGTTATTCTCCACTTCACTAGTCTTTCTCCTCTTCCTAGAGACTAATATTTATATGTATTTTCATATCATTAGATGTTGTCTTTCTTCTCTCATAACAAGTAAAGTTTTTGTAATCACCTTTATCAATTTGTTTTTCAACTTGTATACTTGCAAAAATTCTATTTATTAACTGATAATGGATCTGAGTCTCTGGAAACTCAGACTCTTATTTCTGAAAAAAGTTAAAAAGAATGGAAAATATGTAAGTATGTGCATTTAAAAATGTTGAGTTATGAATGCTTCAGGGACCACAAAAGTAATAACACATGATTAATAATTTCAATAAGAATGACATGAACACAGATTGAAGTGTATATGTTGTAATGTTTTAGAAGTATTATAAACATTAAAATAAGTTTTTAAAGTGTTTCACAGAAGAAAAAATATTCATATTATTGATTTGAAAAATGTCTATTAAGATTGAGTAATGTCCAGACACACATACAAGCAAAATACCCATGTATGCAAAATATAAATAAAAGCTGAGCTTAAAAAAAAAGACTGAGTGATGTCATGTTGCAGTAGTAGCCATGACTTACTTTTTAAATGCATTTGTTTACTCAACAAAAATTGTCTTTATTTATTCACTTATTTATTTGTGTGTGTGTGTGTGTGTGTGTGTGTGTGTGTGTGTGTGTGTGCATGCTCGTGTTATAGCATGCATATGGAGCTCAGAGGATAACTCATGGGAGTCAGTTCTTTCCAACTATGTGAATTCCAAAGATTGAACTTAGGTAGTCAGTCTTTGGGGCAAGTGCCTTTTACCTACTGAGCCATCTTACTGGCATTCAACTTGTGTTCTTTTTGACGGAACATTTTTGAGTTTGTTGACTATTTCTTCTAAAACTTTCAATGATCTCTGAAGCCTACAGAACATAATTAATTCCCATGTACTTTTTGTTTTTGGAATTTCCTGATCTTAGGGTCTCAGTTTTCCCATCTGTAAAATGAGAGTGAAATCAGTTATTGTTTTTTTCTTTTAACTTTTTCAATTCTCAGCATACATTATCACTTAAAGTCAACTTTTTACTAATTAACTAATCAATTTTATCCAGCCTGATCACAGTTTTTCCTCCCTCCACTCTCTCTTCCCAGTCCCTCCCCCAAACCTCCTCTCCCCACTCCATTCCACCTACTTCCATTCCTCCTTTCTCTTCATAAAAGGGCAGGCCTTCCATGGATATCAGCCAGCCATGGAATATCAAGTTGCAATAAGACTATTACCACTAATCTCATAATCCTTTGGTTTTATTTTGACTCTTTAATAGTTTTTGTTAAGGTATAAATATTATCAAAAAATTATAATATATATATATATGTATACACACACACACATATATATATATTAAACTTTTTGTGATGACATTAATGGTCATATAGAGTACTAACTAATTCTAGAAAAAGGCTTTATCTAGCTTCCTATACATGATTTTGGGTTTGAGTCTCTATCAGGTAACTAGGAATTAAGTTTTGTACTCTGGATGTATATAACAGATCATGGTCTTTAACCACTTTGAGATCTGCTGTATGACATCTAAAATGTTTTAAGTTTTTGGCAATGAACCATGCTAAATAACCAACTTTTGAAGTCTCCAAAAGGATGATGGGGCCTCACAAGGACTATTCCACCAGGACTAAACTGAAGAACACCACTTAAAAATTAGCTTTGGACTACAAACTGCTCAGGACACTTTCAAGGTGGCTAGCTGAGATGATCCAACTCCCAGACTACTCTAGCCAGAACTTGAGACAAGCCCTGCTGTAGCATGAATCTTAACAGGTCTTATTAACAAAATCAAACCTGAAGCCAGTTATTGGGGTGAATGCTGGAAGACCAGAGAAGCAGAACAAGCCACAGCTACCTCACCTTGCCAGTTCCTCAGCTGATCCCGTTTCCACAGACTGGAAGCCTCTGAGTCCTCATATCTGAATGGATCTCAGCTGAACTGTTGCTCGAAAGCCTGAATGGAGTTGAAGACTTCATAGTTAAAGTTATAGTTTTCATTGTTACCAGATTCAGAAAAGAAATTCACTAAAGTAATGAAAAGTGTATAAGATTGAGATACATAAAAAGATAGTTTTGGTAATGCAAGTTAGAAAGTAAGTACAACCTTTTGGACTCATCAAAATGGGATAGATAATGGAGTATTTTCTCTGAATTTGTCAAATGTTTATGGACTAGACATTGTTGACGTATTTATTGCCTGCATATATTGTATATAGTTATTCTACTTATTGTATTTAGTTTTTCTTATACTAGTTTTAACCTTTTTTATTTTAGGAAAAATGAGGAAATGTGGTGATATTTTGTGTGTTCTGACAAATAAAGCTTGCCTGGAGATCAGAGGGAGCTAGTCACTAGTTAACCATAGAGGCTAGGCTGTGGTGGCACACACCTTTGATCCCAGCACTTGGGATCTCCTGCCTTTGATCTTGTGTTTGGGAGGCACACACCTTTAATCCCAGTAGTAGGGAGGTGGAGATAGAAGTGATATGGCTGGGTGGAGAGAGGAATATAAGGCAGGAAGAGACAGGAGCTCACCCCCTTTCGGTCTGAGGATTCAGTAGAGGTAAAATGTCTCTCTAGTGGCTGGCTTCTTTACTTCTCTGATCTTTCAGCATCTACCCTGGTATCTGACTCTGGATTTTTATTAAGACCAATTAGAATTCATTCAACAGGCACCCACTCTCCTTTTAAGGCTGGACAAGGCAACCCAGTAGGAGGAAAGGGTCCCAAAAGCAAGTAACAGAGTCAGAGATAGTCCCTGCTCCCACTCTTTAGGAGTCCCACAAGAATACCAAGCTACACAACTTCAACATATTTGCAGAGGCCCTAGGTTAGTTCCATGCAAGCTCTCTGGTTGGTGGCTCAGTCTCTGAATCTCTAAGAGCCGAGGTTAGTTGATTCAGTGAGTTTTCTTGTGGTGTCCTTGACCACTCTGCCCCCCACAATCTTTCCGCCCCCTCTTCCACAGGATTCTCTGAGCTCTGCCTAATGTTTGGCTGTAGGTTTACTGCATCTGTTTCCATCAATTGCCAAGTGAAGCCTGATGACAACTGGACTAGATAACAATCTATGAGTATAGCAGAATATCATTAGGAATCATTTCATTGATTTTTTTTTAATTGCCAGTCATGTTTAGTTCTAGCCCACATCTCTGTGCTGTCCAGTGTCTGGGTCCTGGCACTCCGAGTAGTGTCAAGGATGGGCTCTCTCTCATGGTATGGGTCTCAAGCTGGACTGGTCATTGATTGGCTATTCCCATAATCCAGGTGTTTTGTGTGGGAAGACAATGAATATCAGCCTGCCTAACTACCTCCTCCCTGAAACATGCTACATCCAGCTTGTTTGGTCGTTAATTGTAATTAATGTAGATAGCCGAAGACACTTCAATGGGTAAGCTGACAGCTAGAGTAGGCTCTGAGTTTAAACAACTCACTTTTCAACTTAAGTTTATGATGTAAATTGAGGCAGAATTAGTTAGCTAAATACAAGTAGGACCCATGGGAAAGTTAAAGCTTGGTATCATTTTCTTTGTGGGTACTCTGAAATGGATACATGAACCTTAGAAAGTAGCCTATAAATACATTGTTGCATTCTAAAGACTGGAGAGAAAAATCACATATGAGTTTTCACTATTTTAACTGAACACATAATATATATATAAAGCAAGTGGATAAATTAGTTACATATCCCAAATCTAGTAAAAATCATGGCCAGAGTCTAAACAGTTATGTTTGTTTTTATCTTCCTCCACCTCTGGGCTGAACTGAATGTAAATCTCTTCAGTATCTTTAGTTGAAAAATTTAGGAGACCTCTAGGGTGGTCTCCAGTGACTGCTTTCTCCTGGTATACACCCTTGGCTAAACTCTTACTTTTGACTTTAGTCTTAATTGAATTAATTGTTTTTAATAAGTTAGAATCTCCAAAGAGATGGATGTCACATCTGGCATTAGGTGATAAAAAGATGGGATTTCTCTTAGATTCTGGAAAAGTCAGTTCCTCTGTGTTAAGGCAACCATGGACTGAGATCATGTGATGCTTGTTAATGGCCATGGAAGGGAGCTTAGAAGAGGACTTCTAGACACAACTTGAAACCTAGAGCAGAAATGAGATCTTCCTGAAACTGGGAGCTTGACCGTTGACCCTGTGGGGGATGCTGATCCAGGGTCATTCACCTAGACCACTTCCAGAATTGGGACTTCTAGAAAATGTAAGATGAAAAACAGTTTTTTTTTTCTGCCTACTAAATTTTAGAATAATTTATTCTACTGCAGTAGATAATCAATACAGTTTTTAAGAATAGTATTTTTCTGTTTTATATTTTTTATAGCTTATACATGCCTGGCATTAAGTACTTTTGCACAATGACTCAATCCTAGGGTTTACAGGAAAAGAAGTGAGATTTGGAGTCTTGTTTTAAGATTTCAAGGCTCCAATAAATTGAGTGAAGATGCAAATTCATTTCTTCTGATGGTAAATGCAATTCCTTCTCTACTGTGGTTCTGTTTCCCATCACTAAATGTGGCATTAAGAAGATGGCAATGAAGCTATTTAACAGTGTTATGTTAACAATGGCTTGCAATTCTCTATCCTAAGCATCCAGTGGTTATTATATCAAATAATGACTAGTAATTAATATTAAGCAGTTGGGTTCTGAGTTAAGATTTTTTCATTTATGGTAATGAATTCTAGTATGAAATCCCTGGCTTTGTATATTAGAAAACATATAAAATATATAAGTTATGTATTAGAAAATATATAAGCTCTCTTGATTTTGTTAATTTAACTCCTTTCCATTTTCAAACATTTCAGTTCTGAGTTCAGCTTGTCATATTAGTATTAAAATAGCCATCTGCATGAATGTGACATTTTGTGCTATCCCTTTGGCTTCCTCTGGTCCTTGATTCCGCTGTAATAGTCCCAGTACTTTTCAGCTCTTCATTCTAATTGCTATACATTTGAATGCTGGCCCTGATTGGCACAGGCAGTTGAAATGGCTTATGCTGGGTGATTGACACTGGCTGTGTAAATACCTATCTTTTAAGCCCACACCATGTCACAGGTTGTCAGAGCTAGTCTAATGCCAGGGCCTTTTCATAACCATAATCAAAAAGTAGCATGCTTACTAGTCAATTATAAACCAATAAGTTAGGCTTTATGTTAAAAATCTACTCTAAGGACTCTTCATTTCAGTTAAATATTCCTTTCTTCTGTCTTTGAAGAGTTACTTTTTGAATTCATATGTTTTAGATAAAATTAGTATTTGAATTAATTATATATGAGTAGAAGCTATAAAACCTAGTGAAATGCCAAATAATCTCTGTACTCAGTTAAGATTGTTGATGGATGGGAATCTCTTTAATAGAGAGAAAGCTTTGGTGGCTTCTGAGGGAAATTTCTTATGTATAGATGGCCTCAGGGGCCAGATGTGTCATATCCTTTTGTGAAAAATTCTGAATTTATTATCAGAATGTGTCATGATTATTGGATTACCAGATTCCAAGAAATCAGTAGTGAAAAAGAAGGGCCAATCTATAGTGTGAATTGCTCATCTACAAATTGTGTTAATTGAAAGTTGTTTTATTTTGTGTGATTCCCTAAAGAGAAATTTCTAGAAAGTCTCATTTTAGTTTTCCTTATCCTGTGCTCTTTTCCACTCATTCTTTTCACTTCATAGTCTTAACCTGAGTGTCAGTTTTCTTCTTGCTAATACTGAGTTTCTCACTGTTCTAGCATTGTACAAATTAATTCACATAGCATAGAGATAATAAACAGTTCTAAATTAAGGCGTTACTGGTTACTTTTGGGAATCAAGTCTCAGGTCAGAGCCTCCAATTCATTATTCTTGACTTACATACTGTGATGTTGTAACATAATCTTCGTGGTCACCATGACTGGATTTAAGATTACCAAGGAGACCCAACTTTGGTTCTTCTGAGAGTTTTAACTGATGTAGGAAGTCTCACCCTGAATGTAGAAGCAATTATTCTCAGGCTGCTCTTATTGTAACTATTAAGTTGGAAGAAAAAGTACTTAAACCACAGCTAACAATGTGTGTGTGCTGGGGGGCAGTGAACAGGGACAGTGACATGGGTGGGGAGCTTCATATTTCCCTGTTCTGTCATGGATGGACCCCCATGGATATCCACAGCCTTGGGGCTCAATTTCAATGCATGAGACTCTCTCATCTTTCCCAGACTTCCCTTTTCCTTCCCATGGTGCCTTTTGCAGCTGTGTGCAGATCATTTTCAAGCATCTGATTGGTATATTTCCAAGGGGTCCATAATTTACATCATATGAGTTCTGATCTTATTTTAAGAGATCTATCTGATTTCTTTTGGGTATGAAGGATAAGGTACGATTGGCATATCATTTTGCTAACTCACTTGGGAAGCTTTTTCTAGTCTTGCTCACATTTACAACAGAAAAAACTCTTAGGGTTATGTTAGAAAGCATCATTTCCCAACATATGCTGTGGTGAGCCTTTCCCCAGGATTCCTAGGAAAATATTTGGGTGCCACTATTTGAGTGCCACTATTTGACCCATCAAAGACATTACAATGCACTATTTTAACCTCTGATCCAGTGTCATCTGAGCATACTTAACCACGAAGTTCTTTTTATCTTGAAGCTCTAATTCACCCTTGATGGGACACATCCATCCCTTCTGAAAATGCCTCCTGATAGGCTGGGCCACAGAAGTGCACCAAAAGCTAGCAATGAGGAGTATCTTTTTGACAGCCCATTTGTTATTTTCCCAGCGCTCTTGCCAGCCCTCTCAGGTTCTCAGTGCCCCTTGGCTTTGTAGCATCTTCATCTCCGTACTTTAAAATTCAAAAGACAACGTGGGAAAAATGGTGGCCTTTCAAGAAGCACATTGTGACACTGTTTTGAGCTCAATTAAGAGGTCATTTATTTTTTCTTTATCTGAGGCTGCATCTGTACACCTTCCTTTGTTTTCTATAAGAGAAATATGTCAAGTTCCAAGAAGGACAGGAATAGAACAACAACAACAAAAAACATAGTCAACAAATTTCTTTCCTGTAGGTACCTAAACATTTAAACAAGATTTGTGCATGTGTATTTGTGTGTACCTATGTTGTGCCAAACAACACTATTAGAGACAAAGTGGTAAACTTGCACATTTGAACATCAAAATCTATTAAATGAAAACCGTGATGGAGAAAAACCCAAAAACATTCAATAAAGCTTCCCAACCTGAATATAGGGTTACCATGACAACAAAACTCAAAAAAGAAAAACCTTCTTCTTCATATAAAGTTACTGAAAAAAAAATGCCCATGGTGGAAGCAGCATGGAATACTCAAATTTATAACTACCGAACAGGAGTACAGAGAGAACTCTCCAAGGCATCAATAAAGCTTTAGGGTGAACCTTTTAATATCCTCTTTTACAAAGAAGAAATGACTCAAGCCATCTCCAAACCACTTTCCCTCTTTTTGTTTCCAAGAGAAACAGTGCTGATTGCAGTGATCTAATGAGGGATGTTAATAACACTGATCTTAAAATAGTGTGGAAGTTCCCATACATGGTGTATGAAGAGTTCCTGTGCAAACACTGTTGTGGTTGTCAGATGGTTGCTGACTCAGTGCCTTGGGTGTTCCTTTGAAGCTCAGAAATGTGCACAAACATGTTCTGTTGGAGAAAACAGAAGCAAGGCCCTTGAGTATCTCATTTTTACCTTTCTTTCCTTTCTTAGAAGGACAATAAGTGCATGCACATGAATGCATGAACCTGTGGTTTTGCATGCATATCTAAGTGTGTATTGTGGAGACTGTCTCTGTGTATATGTATGCATGTGCGTGAATGTATTCTATTCTACATGTCAGCACAAAGTAATGCATTTATGGGGACAGTGAACTTATTGGTACTTTAAAATTACCTCTCAATGGTGTACTGTGAAGGAAAATAAGAATACAGGTCTGCCAATAGCTAATATTTGTCATTTCTCTTACCTCTCCTATCTACATATAAAGGCAAAATTTAAAAATGAAAAATTTGAACACACAATGTTCTTGATGTGAAGATTTTAGGGTCAGATAACATGTGTCTAAGTAGTGAGAATAATACACATCAGGAGGATTTGGCATTATTTTGGATCCCATCCCTTGCTTTCTGAAGGTAATGTCTGACTGCATCATTTGAGTAGGCTTTTTTTTTTAAAGTTAGAATATAGAGCTGTTGGATTGATTTCACCTATACAGTCATTTATTCAGTTGCTTATGCTTTCCACAGCTCAAGCCTGCTTTGCAATGAGTAGTTCATCAAAGTGAGAAAAATGTTGGTTCTTGTAGCCTGTTTTTGGTTGGAAGGTGAGTAGCAATCCTCTTGTCTCCCTGTCACTGCTACCAAACTGCATGCACATAATGGCAAACAAGGAAATTATTTTCAAAGAAGATTCATCTGTGAGGTGGGTCAGGTAGGTTTTTCAGGAAACATACTTATAAAGCCCCATGGTATCTCTTAGGCAATGTTCTTTCTGTGCAGATATCCATTGCTTCTGGAATTTCTCAGGCAATGCTCTTTCTGTGCAGATATCTATTGCTTCTGGAGTTTCTTAGGCAATGTTCTTTCAGTGCAGATATCTATTGCTTCTGGAGTTAAGTGCCCCTTCTTCCTCCCACCATTCTAATTACTTTTAACTGCAAAGCATTCTAACTTTGCTTGTGTAAATGCTTTAAATCAGCAGTTCTCAACCTGTGGGTCATGATCCCTTTGGGAGTTGCATATCAGATATTCTGCTTATCAGATATTTACATTATGATTCACAACAGTAACAAAATTACACTTATGAAGTAACAATGAAATAATGATATGGTTGGGGGTCACCACAACATGAGGAACAGTATTAAAGGATCGCAGCATTAAGAAGGTTGACAACTACCACTTTAAGTAATTGTTTCCAATGTGAAAACTAAAACATTATCATCATCACCATCACCTGGATATTTATTAGAAATCTAAATTTTCTATCTCTACTCAAGGTCTACTGCACCACCAACTCTGAGGATAAGGCTCTGAATCTTTCACTAATTCTTATTATTCTGATATACCCTAGGTTTTGACAACCACTATTCCACTATTCCACAGGAAAACACTGGACACAAAAGCTGTCTTAGTTAGGAATTCTATTGCTGTGATAACACACTATGACCAGAAGTATCCTGGCTATGAGAGGGATTACTTTGTTTACCCTTCCACATCATGGTCCATCATCAAAGAAAGTCAGGACAGGAACTAGAAGCAGTAATCTAGAGGCAAGAACTGAAGCAGAGACCAGAGAAGAATGTTGCTTATTGGCTTGCTCCTATTGGCTTGCTCAGGCTGCTTTCTTATATCATCCAGTACAATCTACCCAGGACTGGACCCCTCCCATATCAATCATTAGTTGAGAAAATGTCCCACAGGCTTTGCAACAGGTCAGATGGTGACATTTTCTCAGTTGAAGTTTCCACCTTCCAAATGACTCTAGCTTTTGTCAAGTTGATAAAAAACTAACCAGGACAATGATTTTAATATTTGTGATGATAATGAAATATAAGAAGTAGAAGGCAGAAAGAAGGAGAATTACTTAGAATTTTACAACCAATGGAGAGTATGGGGAATGATCTGTGCTGTTTCTTTGTTTCATACATGGGCCTCAGAAAGATTAAGCTCAACAATGAATCAGCAAGAAAAATGACTACAGTTTGCTTTCTGTGTATCCAAATAACTGATTTGTATCTAAACATTAATTCAGCACTATAAATGATCTCTTCATATTTGTGATGCACAAAAGCTCAGACAGGGTGTATCCTTCACAGGTAGTCCTTGCCTCAGCTCCTGGTGAACATGGGAACTCTCTGTTGGCTCATGGAAAATTTGCTCAAAAGAAGCCATTTTGTAGGGGGAACTGTGAGTAACAATGTTTTTGGAGAATTCAAGAGGAATTCATTGTTGCAAAAGAGGTCACATTGTCAATGCTAATTTATACCACAAAGGCTAATGTTCTATTCTTATACAATCTAACAATTGTAAGAACCACCTCCAATAAAATAGTATAAAATAAAAATAAGACTTGGAATATAACCGTGAAGTTTCTCTAAAAACTTAGATACATATTAATACTATCTGGAAAGTTTTAAAATTTCTGACGCCCATCCCAGACAAACTTAACTGGAGTCTGTGGAGATAGTGTTGATAAAACCTTTTTGAATGATGCTGAGGGGTAGTCACATTAGACAGTGTTCTATGGCTTTGACCTTCAAACAATGGTTCCTAGAGTCACTTGGGAGCTTTATACAAGAGCGTAGATAGCATCATGTCCTAGCCCTATCAAACTAGATTTTGCATCTAACAAGATGACAGGTTGATTTGTTTGTATATTAAACTTTGACAAGTACCAATCTTTTCTTTTAAACTAAAAAAAAGCACCATTTGTGATATATATATATATATATACACACACACATTATATATATATATATACATATATACATACATATATTTATATACTTAGAATACTGAGAGTAAAAATTGGAAACTAAAATTCTTTATATAGTATATATTATTTTGATCACATATACACATTATACTCTATATGTATTGTTCCAACAATGTACTTTGTGCAGTCAGCTCTTGCCCTTTAGATTCAGTCACCAGTATATTGGGAATATGTTTCCACGGTGGAGTAAATAAGTATTAGCAGAAAGTCCTATAGTGTACTCATTGCCCATAGGTAATACAAATAAAACAGAGCCTGACATTTTATCTTTAATAGTCTACTTAAAAGTGCCAATATTAAATTATATTTTTAAAAAATCTCATTCATTTCTGATCCTAGTATTAGCCAAAAAATACATCAAGGAGAGAATGAATCCATACAAAATAACCTTGCTCTCCAAATATTAGATATAGAGAAATAGTTCTAAGAAGTGATTCTAAGGCAATTTTACATACCAAAAAAGTTAAAAAAACCAATATATTAAAAGTGTTTCAAAACCATTTGAACATTCTAGTGACATGAAACTAGGGCATTGATAATGAGAAGTTGTGAAAAGAGAGTTTTATAAAATCGGGCTATTTTATGTGTAATTGAATTTTATGGTCTTATAATATGCATCAAAGGTATTATGAAGTGAAAGGCTGTTAAGGCTTCACTATGGCCAAGCAGAATATGGCCTCTTGTACAGTGTGATATAGTGAAAGTCAGCGAGAACATGGACAGAGGTTGCATGATTCGGATATTTGCAAGGAGCAAGTCCTGGTTTGCCAAGGAGAGTACAGGTGGTTTTCTGTTGTCATGCAATAATTTTAGCAAAGTTTACTTTCTTTCTCTCAAGAGTGTCCTTTTGGAGATACATAGTTATACACACCCATCACCAACATTATCATGGAGCAGGACATTCTAAAGTGGTCAGCTGGTGTGATAGTTAATATAGGCTGTCAACTTGACACACCTGGGAAGAGGAAGCCACAATGGAGGAATTTCCTATGTCTGACTAGTCTACAGACACATCGATGGGGCATTTTCTTAATTGCTTTTTGGTGTAAGAGGACTCAGCCCACTGTGGGTGGTGACATCCCTAGCAAGAGTGCAATATAACAGAGCTAGCTGAGCAAGCTGGAGCAAGCAAACTAGTGAACAATGTTCCTCCTTGGGTTCTGCTTGAGTTTCTGCTTTGGCTTCCAGTGATGACAGACTGAAATCTGTAAGCCAAACAAACCTTTCATCCCCACATTGCTTTTGATCCAAACATTTTCATTGCAATAGAAATTAAACTAGAAATTCTGGGTTATTCTTTGTAGCCTTCCCAACGACAAATACTTTTAATGGCTTTCCTTTGTGCGTTAGCTCAAGTCTAAGGTGACATGGGTCCTGTTTTAATTTCCGACTCTTATCTTCCTTTGGTTTCTGTTTCTCCTTACTCCTCTTTTATGGTGATTTTGTATACTCCTTGCTTCTGTCCACTTCTGCTTCTTCTGTCATGTCATATTTTGACACATGCAAACTGAAATAGTGTTCGGTTCTATTTCCCAAGGATTTCCACTACTGTTCTTATTTGGCACATGATAAAATTGTGCCCAAGGCTTCTAGGTGATGACAGTTGCTCACACTGAATATTAACTCAGTGTCAGAACCTCAGAATCAAGCCATTGTGGACGTCCTATCTTCTAATAGTAATCTTTTCTGTAAAGAGATCCTGTTTATTTATTTTCACTTTTCACCAGTTCTGGGTATCTTTATGGGTTAGTTTTCAGCCCTTAACATTATCATAATCTTTTAAAATGTGACTCATAACTAGATTCATGATGGCAAGCACAATGCTGAGTGCTGAAGATCCAAGGTTGCTGAGATACATATCCTGAGTAGAGGCATCTCATGGTTCAGGGAGTCATTTCAACCAATGATTTTTTTCATGTTGTTACGAGTGTTGCAGGAATACTTATTTTTCCATACTCTGATTTTTATGAGAATGGAATTTCCTTAAATATATTCTCTTCTTTCTTTCCCTTAATCATTTTGCCTTTGGAGAGAGGAAATAGCTTAGATGATTGGTACATTTGGAAAGAAACATCTGCTTTTACTTGGTGTCAAGTAAAACTATCCCTTTTGTATACATATGAATAAATCTCTGTCTCTGGGATCCCACTATAGGAACAGTGACAGGCACGCATGCTAGGTTGCAGTCTCCAACTTGGATTTTATCAATCATAAAGCAGTAGTTATTTTGGGCACTTGTTTTTCACTCATTAGCTCTTCTTTTTTTCCATTTGTTCAGAACCTGGAACAGAGAAGAAGATGTGTGCTATTTACTGGGGACTGCTTAGAGACTCCAGCACTTGGTGTTCTGACCACAGTAATGTGTGGACTAAAAGTAAAAGTCTTCAGAATAAGGGACCAAAGTATAATCTAGGAAAGCACTTGGATTACAAAGGCCACTCTGACCTTGGCAGTCCCCAGAGGCTTATATCAGGTCAGGAAGACTTTTATAGTTGTTGTATTTGTTCACTTCTGACTGTTATCTTCTAAAACCATCCTCATGTTCATTTGACCTTGACAATTGACTGTACATAAGAAGCTCATAAAAGCACTTGGCTATGCAGGTGTTCAAGGAGACCACATGGGTGCTGTGTAAATGGACTAGGTCAATGCTAGACAGTTTTGTTTGTGAAGGTAGCCCATAGAGGCCTTTCTGGATATGTACATTGGTGTCAGGAAATAAAATGCCAAATATGTAACCTTGTCTCCCTGTGCAAGAAAGAAAGCAATAGTGTGGACTACATACCACCATCTAGACAGGGTTTCATAGTGGAGCGACAGTTCAGGTGGGTGCAAAAAATGATATCCGGAAAAGTATTTCTTCAAGCTCTTTAGGTATAAGTATCAGGGTAACATTTTCTGTTTTGAGACTATAAAGTGCACTCCTGGCTTCTGCAGTGCCATTTGAGTACCAAGCACTTCCAATATCAACACTGGGTTTCGGGACGCAGGGTCTTTGAGGAGCTGCCCCAAATCCCATTCTGTACTTAGGGATTGGGGAAAAACAGAGGGACCATGCTTAGGTGTAGGTGTTTTGTGCTCTTAGTAGGCTTTGAGTTGGGTCTGGCTATCTAATCATCTAGGTTAAAGGGATCCTCCTCAGAAGGCCCATTTAGAAGGAAAGAAATCCACAGTGCTAAGAGGCCATGAGCATGTGTGCTCACATGGATTCCTTGTGTTGCTTCACTAGAAAGAGCTCACATTCAGCTTAGAACTGTGGAGAGTGAAAAGTAAGAGTTTTGAGTATCCCCACCCAAAGACAGAGAAAGAAGTCTTAGTAAGACAGGGTGATGAAACTGCACTTTTCTAAATTTTCTCTCTAGAGATGATAAGTTACATAGACAGACTCCTCTCCCTGATGTTAAAAGTGAGATGGTACCAAACTTAATCTTTAAAAGAATGTTTTCTGAAGTCAAGAACACAGGGTAAATGTGATAAACAAAGAAATAAAATTAACCACAAAAATAAACAAGCAAAATGTGTTATTGACTGACAGCAGCCAGGAGAAGGTAGTGAGTGCTAGGTAGAATTTCTCCATCGTGTTTTTGGGCATCATTAAGTTTCTTTGGCAGCCTTTGATTTCTCCCCCAGAGTCAGATAATGGATGATGTGTTATCTGTATTGTATTAGGTACGATAGCTTTTAAATTGCTTTATTTTTAATTATGTGTATGTGTGTATGGCTGTGTGTGGTTGTGTATACAAGAGTTCAAGTGCCCAAGGAAACCAGAGGCATTGGATCCCCTAGAGCTGGAGTTACAGGTGGTTGTGGTCTGCTCTACACGAGTTCTAGGAACTAAACTTATGCTCTCTGCAAAAACAGTATTCACTTTTAACCACTGAGAAATCTTTATAGTCCCCTGCACTATATATTAATATAGCTACATGAACTAATTGCAGGTTATCTGATATGCCCATAGGATATTACAGCTAGACCTACTAGAAGTAGGTAATCCAGCATAGTCTGAATTTTCACACCTGTATATAAAGTATGTTGGATATGACTTAATTATATGAGCCAGAATCTACTTTGAAGAAGTATCTGAAGTGTTCACCAGAGTCTGTGAGAGAATATTCCAAAATCCAGGCACTGCTCTTGGTAGAACAGCCATGTGAAAGTGAGAGAACCATAATTATTTTCCCTTTGGAGATGAACTCATACCCAGTTTGCTCTATGTAGATTTAGAAATTAAGTCAAAAATAGAGAAGAAGACTGAGGTTAGGGGACTCGGGGAAAACATTTTATATTTCTGTGCTATCTATGAGCTATTAAAATTATGCATCTGAGTATCTTGCCTTCGTGTATGCATGTGTGCCATGTGCGTGCCTGGTGCCTGCAGAGGAAGCCAGAAGAAGGTGTTTTGTGAGCTTCCATGTGTGAATGGGAACTGAACTGCAGTCCTTTGCAAACGCAGTGGGTGCCCTTAATAGTCAAGCCTTCACTCCAGACCTCTGTGGGAGATTCTTAAACCCATTCTCTCCATGTCTGTGCACTTGGCATCTGCTTTTATATTGGGAGGTGGTGATAGTTAGTAGATGAGTTAATTTGGGAAGTCTAAAGTGAGCCTGTTCAGTGAAGCCTAGCTCCTTCTCTTGGGGCTGTGCTGGCCACCAGCAGCCATTTCCCTCTTCTCTCGCAGAGCAGGATTTCTTAAGGGCAGGCTTGACTGGTTGATTTGTTTCAAAGCCTTTCTGGGAGCAGAGTACTATTTATTAGAATGCCCTGGTTATCTATAGAGTAAGTGGTGCTATTACAGATCTGCTTAAAAGATGGATTATCAGATTACACTCTTTTTATGTAAATGCAGCCTCAATTCTAGTTGTTAGTTAAGACTTTCCAGTGGATTTATTTTGTTTGGAATTACTAAAAGGTATTATAACTCAATGGCTACAGATGCAATACATTGTTGAAGGCTGTTCTCTAATTTGGGAGTCTGGCATGCGCTTGCTGGAGTCAAAGCAATTGAACAAGCTGAGGAGACAATCCATACTACCATTACATACACAGGATAATAAAAAGCATGCTGTGAGTTTATTTTACAATTGAGTATACGGCTGCAGTTAGATTGCTCACTACGGATTTTAACATAGCTGAAAATCCATCCTCTGGAGAGATTTTTTTTTTATTCCTCCTGAAGATTCCATGAGGTTCTTTGACTGTCTAGTCCTCTTCTTATGTGCTATTTTTCATTTTTATGCTGTCTTAGCTTATCAATCGCCATCACTCATTAACTTATACAGTAATTCTATTATACTACTGTGTGGATAAAGCCTCTCGATTCATTTTCTTTGTACTTGAAAATATGCATTTTTACTGTTTCCTTAGAGATAGTAAAGAGCTTGAGTTTGGAACTGAATAATGAGGTTCATTTGGTTTTGCTTAGGGATGTTCTTGATAATTAAATACTTTCTATAACTTAAAAATTGAAGTATATAAGATACCAGCATGGACACATGTTTAAATCTCATGTTTTGTGATTTTTCTTTTTTGTTCTGGTTGTTGCTAAAGTCAGTAACTGGACTCTGGAATCCCTACCAAGGTAGACTTACCTGTCCTTCTTCATTAGGATACTGTAACTGTCAAATAATAATGAAAACCAGAGACTTAGTCAATGTGACCACATCAAAAGAGAAACGAAGAGGTGTAGTGACACTTCTCTCTCCCCACTCCATCTTTCCTGTCCTGATACAGTTTAGTTTTAAATGGAGGTTAAAAGATATGCACATTTGAGCAGTTTTGTCTGTCCATCATCATCTGGACTTCATTTTCTCCTGGAAGGTGGTCTGATGAGTTGTCAGAATTGTGTGAAATCAGAGATAAGTTCCTTCTCTGGAATCAGCCTCACACTTTTTCCTTCTCCCTGAATAAGAGTCTGGGGGACACTAATTTCTTGTAGCCCCTTGTCTCAATAGTTTGAGAGCCAAAGGGAGTGGTTCTAGTGTCCCTCCTTAGATCATCTCCAGTGCTGACACGGCAGTTACATGGTGAGAAGCATTTTCATTCTTGATAGCCTAAAGCGCAGCCCAGTTTCCCAGTTCCTTTGTAGGCAAAGGTGACCTCTTCAGCCTTCTAAATTACGCAGTCTGTGAGCTACCACGCCCACTCTTGACAGTGAGAAAGAGGGTCAAAACGGTTTCAAAACAAAAAGTTTTAAGCTAAAACTTATTTTTAATAGAAAGTGCATAATTTTATTTAAATAAAATCTAGAGGGTTGTATTGTTAGATTTCCATAGGGGGTCTCCTGTTAGTTCTCTTTCTGTTCTGACTAGGACAGGCTGGGTCCCTGAAATGTTTAGTCAGGATATTAATTTCTTGCTTTTTTTTTTTTAAGAGAAGTGAGCCATTTTTCCAACAGAGGGCAGTGTTAGCTAAAACAATCAGCATTCACCAAGGACAGCATTTGGAAGTGTCCTCTGCAAGGCGTTGAAAGGACGCGGGGAAACAATTTCTTTCTTTCATTCCTGGGTTTGTAGCTTTGACCACAGTTGCCATTTTTAAAAAATGAAAACTATATAAAAATTCTCCTAACTGTCCCTGACCCCTGAAGAAATTGAGAAAATAAAGGCAACATGCATAGAGGGAAGGTTCTAGTTATCCTGACTGGAGTATGAAAAAATCCTGACCCTTGCTGTTATGGTGGTGTTTGGCTTTGAGATAAAGGAAGGTCTATGAGGAGGTACCACAAGCTGTATCAAGGTGGGATTCCTTTTGAATATTTTCTGAATGTGTTTGATGCTTCTTGTTTCTGATGGAAAAAGAGCTTGGTTCAGTTTGTAAATTGGGATATCCAATGTGGCATACTTGACTTTAAATATTAAAAGATGCTCAGTTTTCAGAGCTGAGTTCTGTCACTATCTTTTTAGACAGTAATCACAAAATTATAGTAGGTTAATGTCAGGAAACACATATTTGTTAAGTGTTTACTTGGTTTATGGAATTACAACCATAAGCAATTTATCCTACGCAATTTTTAAGACACATTTGAGAGGTTGGCAGAATTCACTTTTTCTTATCAAAGAAGAAAGAGAGGGAGAGAAGCTAAGCAGCATCACGTCTCCCAGCTGGGGGCAGAAGTAAGGACTGAACTCAAGTCTCTGCTGTGAAAGAACAGGCTCATTCACCTCTCTAGACTTCCTGACTTCGGGCTAACAGGCTGGCTCTGGGAACTCTTGAATCCTTGAGTTATTGCAGTTCTCAATGATAGAAAACGGTGCTTCAGTGTATAGACAGACATATGTGTGTCAGTGGTCAATGGATTTCCTCCCTACCAAGTATGTGTGTGGTGGGGGAGTTGTGCATGTGCATATGTGTGTGTGTGAGTGTGTGTGGTGGGGGAGTTGTGCATGTGCATATGTGTGTGTGTGAGTGTGTGTGTGTGTTGGGGGAATTGTGTGTGTGTGTGTGTGTGTGTGTGTGTGTGTGTGTGTACAAAGGTGTAAGCCAGAGGATAACATTGGATGTTGGCCTTTAGGTGTTATCACCAGACACATTTAAATGAACCAAAAAAGAAAAAGAAAAAAACTAATGAACAAATAAACACTGTGTCTCACAACATAGGCTGGGCTGGATGGAGTGAGGCCCAGGTGCCCACCTGCCTCTATTCCCCAGCACTGGGATTACAATGCAAGTCACTACATCTGTTTTTCACGTGGGTTCTGGGGTTGAGCTCGGGTCTTCATGGTTGTAAGGCAAGCGCTTTTCTGACTGAGCTGTCAGCCTAGCTTCTTCTGACCTAATCTTCACATTTCTTGCTGTCTTTAAGAAGTGAACATTTTAAAATAAATTTCCCGCCTTACATGAAAAGGCCAAATAAGTATTCCCGCCCCCCACACTCCACCAAAAAAAAAAAAAAAAAAAGATGTTTTACCATGAAGAAATGGATGCTGTGGAAATGGATGCAGACTGAAGACCCTGTTCAGATAGGTGGTTCTGTTGGTAGAATTATCTACATAACTTTAGCCCATAGTGTTTTCAAAGCTGAAAAATGCCTGTTTTTTTTATTTGGGTTTTTCATGGTAGATAGGGAACTAATGAAAAGCCTGGAGAAGAGGAATAGATGACCTGAAGGGCAACTTCTGAAGGAACATCATCCAGACCACCCGAAAGAAGTAACCATCCGAAGAGTCAGGAGGGCATTGTTAGAAGCCTGGCAGTTCTTGAGAAAGTCCTAGTGAGGAAGAGGCCAGGCCAGGGGTCCTGGGCTTCTAGAGGAAATAGACATGATCTCACTCAGACCCTTCCTCACACCCCAGCCCACTAGCCCATGTGAGGCTGACCACAGTAGCCTCTCCACTGCTTCAGTCTGTTTTCCACAAACCGTGCAGCCAGCCTGACGAAGAGGATTATTAGTAGCGCAGAGAGACTCCTGTCTTTTTTCTCTCCACTTTCTTTTTTCATAAGGAGTAAACACAGAGGTCCAGGCAGTCAAAGGTGAAGGCAAACACAAGTGCTTTCAAAGCCATCTCGGAAATGAACACCCGGGTGCTGTGTCTCATAACCCTACCCGAAACTGACAGTGGCCAGCTGTTTTCTGAGCTAAACACTTTCCTAAAGAGCCGAAAGCCAGGAGGCAAAAAGGAAGAAAGTGAAAATAACTTCTCTCCTCCCGAACCACAGATGACAGATCAGCCAGAAAGGACCCTGGAGGAAACAGGAGTCAATGAGGCAAAAGTCCTTGCAAATGACCCTGGCTGTTCCTCTCTACCGCTGCAGAGACGATCCACCCAAATGTCCTTTTAGCAGCGCTGCATCGGAACCGAGTCTCTTGAGTTATATTATGCCCTTGCTCTCAATTGTGAAATGATTAGCTCTGATAACACCGATCTCAGCTTTTAGGTATTTTCGTACAGTATTTGTCTTCCTCTATTTCCTATGTCGGTCTCTTTCTCGAAATATGGGAAAGACTTAAAACGGACTCTAATTCGCACTTTCATGGATTCTGTGGACTTTTCTAGACTAACCCTGGAGATGAGACTTCTCAGGGCTAGATATTTATTATTGTTTAAAATGTGATCTTCATTGGGTGGGGTGGGGAGTAGGAATTTAACATAGTTGAAATGAAAGGAAACTTAATTTCAAGGCTCTATCTGATTTCAGTAGTCTTATGGGGGGCATATGATGTGGGCAGCCATTTTAGGGGTGATCTGACATGGGCAGGCATCCTATTTAGTAAAGCACCATAAGAAGTATTCTTCAGCTGTACTTAAAAGATCTGGAAGCTACTGTGGAAAAGGGTTTGAAAGCTAAAGCATATTACAAAATAACATGATTTTAAATCACTTTTGTGGAAAAAAATTTATTAATCCTGGAGATGCGAAAAAGGGGTACGCTTTCAAAGCATAGGTCTAGAATGTCATTCTAGACTGGGACTATACTAAAATTATAGTGTCAATCATGGTTCTGTGTTGAGTCTGGTGAAGGAGCATCTGAGCACTGTTATCTGGTAGTGACTTGCCTGCTGGTTACTCTTCAGTTTCTAGACTAGTGGCCCTGTGGTACCCTTAGGTCTTCAAGTTCCATATATGAGCTGGCCATGTAGCAGCAGTGCTTTTGGAATTATGAAGATAGATGGTAGCCAAGTTTAGTGATAATGAATAAGGAGGGAAAACCAGGCACGGAAGCAGGAATGGTGAGAAAATAGCAAGTCATCAGTAAGTTCTCTCCATAGAGAGAACTGAGAGAATAATCTATCCCTTCCTCACCCGAAAGCCACAGATACTCCAAGACAGTATGGAGCATTATCATACAGTACAAGGAATGGGAAATCAATTCATTTTATTTGGCTATTAAGGATAAAAATGGGACCTCTGAGGGTTGTGTCTATCTAATTATATTTGTTTGCCCTTTTGTGTGGAATTCAGTTGGGTGTTGTATGATGTGTTCCTTTAAAGCTCGATGTGGAGTTGTTTGCAAGCTCTGCATATTTGGTTAGCTGAAGGTGGAGTAAAACTGACTATCATTCAATTTGCAGACAGGCACTTTAGCCCTCATGGTATATTTTGTTTGAAAAATATTGAAAATTTTCTGGTCAAGAATCTGCATAAAATCAACTTGATTCTTTCTGAAGAAACATTTACTAATTGACGATTGTCATGTGTTAAAGATTGAGCTAGCCAGAAATTTGGTTAGTATTCCAAAAACTTGAAAGAAATAAAATAAGGGAGAAGCAATTTGTTTGAATTCATAGCTTCAAAGGTCTCAGTCCATGGTTATCTTATGCCATTGATATGCAGCATCATGGAAGAGGGCTATGGTGGAGCACAGCTTTTTACTTCATAGTTGCCAGTAAGCAGAGAGAAAATTCAGGAAGAGAATAGGGCAAGATATGGCTTCCAAGGACAGGCCCACAGTGATTACTTCCTCCCAGTAGGACTTACCAGCTGAAGTTTCCAGACCTCCTAAATTACAGCACTTATTGGGGAGCAAGTCTTTAACACACAAGCCTGTGGGATAGATTTTCAAATTCAAATCATAATGACATACATATTTCATTCTTCCCTTTCATTCATCCATGTTTTAGGGTCTATGTAATTTTCAGAAAATAATTTGCTGTTACCATAACTTGCCTAGCAGGACAAATATGTTTTACAGAGACACTATGTTCCTCAGTCTGCCAATTAGATTATTAAAACAATGCATGGTGAGAAACTGGAATTTCTTCAATATTTTCGTGCCAGGGGAAGAGAAAACCTGAGTCAGCCAGACCTGAAACTTTTCTCCTGAAAAGAGATTTCCCATAGTACTGACAACATGTCAGACAACCCTCCTGGAGAGACTGAAGCCCTGCCACTAATGGTTGGGGGCACTTCTGGGTCTGCTTACATAACTCTCTCTCTCTCTCCTTACATCTCAACCTTACTTCGGAGTCAGAGGAAGGACTTAGGTGGGAAGGGGCCATTGGATCTCTTTGTCCCTCTTCCCATTGTGGCCATACTGAATGATTCTCTTTTTCTGCTTTTTACTACTAAATTGCCTGCTTTAATGGGTTTATGGAAGATGAATGATTGAACCTAGCTTGCTGAAGCACAGTCTGGGACCCGAAGTCTGGCAACATTACTGTGAAAAGCAATGGAAGAAAAGCGTCACATTTCTTAACACCAGATAGTAAAATAGAAGTTGTTCTTTTGTGTTCTCCAAATAGTCAAAAATATGTTTTTTTGTGTGTGAATTATCTCTTTCCACATATTTTATGAATTCAAGATCTTTCCTCATCTTTATATTCACCGTGTACTTCTTTTTATCCCTCAGTTTTGGCCGTAGAATAAGAGGCTTGTCCTATGGTGGTTTCCATCTGAACATAGATAACACACTAGGAAAAAAGGTTATATTGACTTTTCAGTTGATTCGATTTATTTTGTATCTGAATCTTTGTATCATTTTTACTTGTTAGACTTGTTTTCCATGGAGGATTCCCTTTTGCATTTGAATCTATTTGATGTTTCCATTTTGCTATTTGTTTGACTCCTTTAAATGCTTCAGATTTCCATGTCTGCTTCAGATTGGCAAAGAAATCAGTGTGATGGCTTAGTCCAACATTGTAGTTACTGGGAAAGTCTTTCATTTCACATGGTCTTCTCACGGCAGTGGAAAGATTCCTCTCTGGTAGACTACAGTCTAACTCTTTGCTGCCTGTCCAGTGGGATTTCTCACTGGTCTGTTTCACACACCACAGTCTATGAGTCTGGCACATAGCTATGTTACTACTTGTGGGAGCCCATAAAGATTCCAACTTGTGGTTTGACTCAAGGTCAGAGAGTCAGTTTGTGTTGCTCTCCAAGACTGCATAATAGGGTACAAAGGCATGGTTACCAGGTGTCTTCTGCTTTAAGGTCTAATCACAAGATGCTTTGGGGTGGGGCATGATTACCAGATGTTTTGAAGGGTCTATACTTGGTTGCGCATTGTGCTTTGATTTTGAAAGGGGAAGGTCTTTTGCCTCTCCCCTTGCTAGTGTATAAAAATTCCATTAGAAATAAACTTGAGGCTGCTGTGTATTGACCCAAGGCCCTCCTGAAGCTATCCTATGTCTCTGTCTTTCTGTCTGTCTACATCTATATTTCTTCCTGTTATTTCCCAATTCCTCACTCCTCCCTTCAAGGGACCCTTTGATAAGTTGGGGCTGAACCCCAACACTGAGCCCCAATAACTACTGGAAAATTCTGTCTCCTGAACTAGTCTCCTGTTGCTAGTCTCTTGTCCAGAAAAGAGAAGACACTTGTACAGGGCTGGCAGTCACCTACCATGTCATGGTAGGTTCAGTTTACTTTGATTATAAGAGTCAATCCCAGGTCTCCCTGTCTCTGTCTCTGTCTATCTCTCTCTGTCTGTCTCTGTCTCTGTCTCTCTCTCCAGTACAATTTTCACAACTGTTCTTCCACAGAAAACAGACAGGCTAAATCCTTAATACTCTTGCATTAAATTGGGTCTCTTGTCCATTTGTGTGACTCCATACCTGTTTGGACTATACTGCATTGGGTAGAAGGGATGAATGAAACAGATTCTGAGATGAAAATTTTAAGTTCTTCCAATTTTTTTGCAGGAAAGTTTGACTGAGAAAATAATTCATTTGAGGATGGCTATCTTTATTTTCACATACTCTTCATAAGGTATGTGCTTGTTAGGTCACACATAACAGTTTAGAATCACGCATATGTGTACAGTGTGATTAAAGATTATTTTTAAAAACAACTCACTCCTTTTCATTTCTTTTGCGTCTTTTTCTTTAAGGCAGTGAGAAGACTTCTGAACTAGAAAAAGTAAGATTTTCAGACCTGCATCCCTTGAAACTGGCGAGGCAGAGCATGGCTCTGCCCTTGTTCTGTCTAGAGCAACACTATCCAAATTGAACACTTGATCTCTGGCAAAAGACCTAGCAATGGGATTCTGAGTTTGCTTGTGGTCTGATGAGATTCAGCATGCATTATTGAGACTTGAAGTTTACAGATAATTCTTGCCATATCTGTATCCTCTTTACTTTAAAAGGAGTTCTTTGAAATTGAATTATGCAAATGGCAATGCATGGTCAAACATACGTCCAGGAATATTTTTTCAGGATAGCATTGGCAGTTATGATAATCATCTCACCTTCCCAATTGCAATTGCTTTGTTCTGTGGAAAATATAATTCTCAAAATGGTAGCTCATGCATATATTAGCCATAATAGTATGCATCTTAGAGTAAAATGAGCAGCTGGAATGCACATGTACTCATGTGCACATATCTACACATACACACAATTAAAAATAAATAAATCTTTAAAAAGACAAACATTCCAAAAACTAAAAATAATATATTGTCATCAAGTCATCTTTCTCGTCAAAGCTTTGCTTTTTAACAATTGTTTCTCTAGGAAGGGGAATCCTTCTTGGACTCCTGTCACTCATATCAATGTCTAGACCTATGAACCTTTTCTTTAAACTATTTAATTCCTCCAGAGAAAATACTTCATTCTCCACTGGGGACTCCAAGTGATATTGAAGCCCATTTCACAAAATAGGCAGAGTTGGTCGAACTTCTTATGCGCAGACTTTTAGCAACAACTCTCTGCTACCGTGTTTCAAATAGATTGCTTGTCTTTCACACACATTGAGCTACAATCCCAAAGTTTCCTTTATTATCAATGTTTGAAAATGCTTCAGTTTTTTTGTGCTTTTTATCATCTTCTCTGATATGCTAATATTTGTCATCTGTTAAAATAATATGTCTTGGCTATTATTGTTTTCTTTGCTCTTGTTTGTTTACTTGTTGATACTTGGTGTTTTCTTTTCAGTAAGATTTTGAGCAGAGAAGAGTTATAAACATATGTTCTTGGTGCTTTGTTCTAGTGGAAATCCCAAGGGACTGTAAACACATTACAATGTAGCTGGAAAGGGTGTGCTTCTAGCATATTTGTATGACCTCTGAGAGTGGGTCTATAATCCTTTAGCACAGGCTTTTGTTGTAGATTTGCTTGCCTCTAGAATGCAACATAAATGTGATTTTCAAAATTGGCCTCAGATATAGGAGCTGCAAAATATTTCTCACATGGCTCACTCCAGGGGGGGGAGATTTTTGCTATCTTATTAGAAATAAGAACAGTGATCCTATTGCCACACTGAGCTAAGATAGCCAATGGAAAAGACATTTTAGACAGTAGGAGCAAAAAGACCCCATTCTCCACCTCTATACTTCAATTTCAATTTCCTTATTTAAAGCATATTGTAGCTTATGAAATAAGCAATTACCCACTTTTGTTTTAGCAGTTATCAAACAGAGGCCAGAGACTCTAGGTTCAAGGACATGGATTAAGAGCTTAGGTGAGGAAGAATCTCTAAAAAATGAGCCAGACCTATAACATAGATTGTCTCAAGACCTACATGGGGAACAGTGCCCTAAATGATCCGTTCTTTATCATCTTGTAACACATTGTCATCAGCGCAGCTAGTGCACTCACAAGTGCTTATTGACCCTCACATATGTAGCTACTAGCTGGTTGGCAGCTAGGCTGTTAATGGATGTCTTCTTCATTAGACTGTTGGCTATTTGAGGCTATGGACTGTATCCAACTCACTTTGTACCTCAAATGCCTAAGGTGGTGGTTGAATTATATTGCATACTTACTAAGTGTTTGGACAATGAAAATAAAACTCGATTTCGTTTAATTATACAACTAGTTCTAATTGTTAGACTCAAATAACATACCTGAGTTATGAGAAATGACTGTCAGTCATTATGATGATGGTAGAGGAGTAGAGTTTCTTGCTAAAAGATCATACTTATGGATTCCTCTCTCAATGTCAGATTTGCATGCCAAAGGCTAAATATGGTAATTGACTGGGACAACTAGAATTTCTTATTGCATGTTTTTAATCATGTCAGCTATTTGTTCTAAGGCACTATAATTTTACTAGAGGCCTCTTTGAGAACTTAATGTTCCTTTATTTCCTCTTGCTTCTGTCTGAAATTATCTGCTCTATGAGTTGGAAAAAACATATTAAAACCTGAAACTGAGGATCTAGATGCAAGGTTCTGTCCTGTTGTACTAACTCAATAATTTATACTAGAATGGTTAATTATGTTAAAATAGTATTTTCTGCCTAGTAGCTAAAATGATATAAGCCTATTAAAAGGGAAGGTATATCTAAATTAAATAGTAACCAAGTTGAATTAATCTCTGTGTACTAGGAATTATAGACTGGTAATAAAATAACTCAAAATGTTTAAATTCTGAGAAATTTTACATTTTTTTATTCTGGTTGTGACTAATGATTTTAGGATTCCTTCTGTTTCTAGAGGGAACTGTGGGACACAAGAGTCTTCTTTGATATGATTTCTTAATGTGTCGACAGAAGCCACAATGGAAATATTCTTAGCTGCTTATTCTATAAACCTAGTTCCCACCCCAATGCATCACACCTCCTGGTAGATTGAGTCAAGAGAAAGAACAGACTCAGATGATTAATATTTGTGAATGAAAATCGTGAGTTCCACCCATCTGTAATCCACATTCACTGGTAACACTTTAGGGCAGGATTTAGCTAAGCAGATTAACACTGGAGTTGAATTTGGCAATAATAGCCTTGTAATTTATTGTTAAGGAAATTTGTTTTAAAAATCTCAGCAAATCTTTCCAAGTCTAATGCCAAGTATGTGTTCTTGTAAAGTGAAAATTCAGTTTTCTGTTACTCTTTAAATTATAAGAACAGCATTAACACATTATCCAACTAAAACATTTAAATAATATTAACGCATACAGAATAAAATGAGAACATTTTTACTCTCTCCATTCCCTTCCTAGATAAAATCATTGAGGATTTTTTTTTCACATGGATTCATGACCCTAATATCTTCATGTCCTACCTTTGAAGACACTGGTACATTTAAGTACAGAGAAGTTGCTTTAAGGTATTTAAAAAAAAAAACAAAAAAAACCAAACCACTGAAGTTACCTTGACAGAGCACCCTAAAACCAAACTGCTAGGTTTTTTGTTTGTTTGTTTTTTTGCACTCGTGCACACGTGTGTGTATATGCCTCTCTGTGTATGTTTGTTTACTTAGCCTTGTGACCTCTATCATATTTTTTAAAAATTCTAACTTATTAAGTTTACTCATTTATGAAATGAAAGTAAAAACACTATGCAAAATTGTTATGGGGAATACATTATGTGGAGTTCACCAACAATGAACACAATAATTGAGATATCTCATGTCATGAAACTCCTAGAAGAATAATGGGATGGATACATGTTCGCTGTGATTTGTTGTTCCTTACTTCTTTCTCTCTTTGTCTTCACTTGTCTTCTCTTTTCTATCCACTATGATCATGTTAGGAATTGATTTCTGCTTCATTTCACATGATATCTGTTTGCTTTGAAGATTATTAGGGCAGAGTAGAGAGGAAATGCTCAGTTGCCCAACTCTTTAAGAAGTTGTCATTGGCCAGATGTAGATGGTAGGTCACCCAGTTCAATATTTCTTTTAATTTTAAAATACATATTTATTTATTTGTTTGTTTGTTTGTTTATTTTTTGTGTGCGTGTGTGTGTGTGTGTGTGTGTGTGTGTGAGTATGTGAGCATGTGTGTACGTAAGTATGTATGCTGGCCTTTTCATGCCATGGTGCACATTTGGAACTCAGAAGACAACTTGTAGTAGTCAGTTCTCTCCTTCTACCATGTGACCTGCGGATCAAACTTAGCTTGCTAGGGCTGGTGACACATTCATGCCTTTGTCTACTGAACCATCTTGATGGTTTTTCCCTGTATCTGCTTCTCTATGTCTTGCTGATAGATGATTTGCTTAAATAATAGCTTCTCTTTTGTTATTTTTCTTTTTTCAGTAACTCAGTATTTTCTTTGACAATTTCACATATGTGCATAAGTCACACTGACCACTCTCATCCTCTACGCTCTCTCATCTCCCTATTCTCCCTTCTTTCCTGCAATCTCTTCTTCACATCCATGTCTGTTCATTTGGTTTGTGACCAAGTGAGTTTAACCAGGACAATCTATGTGACCATGGGTTTGAATCTCCTCACTGGTGTATGGTAGGCTTAGCTGTGGGTACACAGGCAAAAACATCGATTCCCTCCCTTTTCCCAGAATGTATCAGTAATTCCATAGTAAACGATTGGGTCTGTTGAGCTCCTCCGATAACTGTCTCTCAAACAGTGCATCATCATCTCATGTGGGATGGCACTACTGAATGTGGAAGCCGTGAAGGATTTGGCAATGGTGAAAGGTTTCTGGATGTATAACAACTATAATTAATTAAAAGACAAATGGATAATGAACCCAAGTTGTTACTGGAACCTCTCTCCCAAGCTGAATCACGTAACTTCACTGTAGCCTTGGTCTCCAGTAAGTAGCATCTGTATTTTGCCTTGTACGTGACATAATGACATACAGCAGTAGAAGTCCTGGTTTGCACAAGATGTGTGTGGAGGGCCTGTGGACAGAGTAGAAATCTAGTTGCTTAGGGTCCTTATTTCATGAGGAATCTCCCCATGAAATAAGCACCCCCCCCAAAAACCCTGTATTAATCTGAAACCATTTCTTTCAAATCCTTATTATCAGTTTGATAATGTATGTCAAAGTGTCCATTTCAGAGTCATAGTATTGTCAAAATGTCAAAAACAAAACCGAATTGGAAACTGTCACCTTTTATATTTTTTAAAAGTATGTATCATTTGTACAAAATAATGGCTTCCGTTATGACATTTTCATACACTTATATATTTACGTCAAATATGCCATGCATTACACAGTACAGTGACACTTGTTGGCTCTTCGGGAGATTTGGTCTCTGAGGCAGTAGTCCAGATTCTAGGGGAGCAGAAATTAACCAGTAATCTCTCCAGTGGCTTATCAAAGATGCTTCCATTTTATTCTGGCATTTAATCTGCCACAGAAGCTGTTTATTGCTTCATCTTTCTGAGTAACGCGGACACTGTCACTTAATTAACTCACCATTTGACTGTGTGCTTAAAACTGTCAGGTGGGAAATAAATCTGTGCTGTCTTATGATTAATAAAATGCTAAAGTCTCTTTTTGTAGAGCCGTGTACCTGGCCCCTGAACAAAAGCTACCAGGTTTGTTGAATGCTTCTTCACTTGTAAATATCCCGACTGTTAGGAAAATAACTGTGCCTTCTTTGTTCTTTTTATTTATTTCTTTTTTAAAGCATATGAATCTGTATATGTTTAGAGATGGTATAGCTGGATTACACAGACAAAGATATTTCATATTTTAATAGATTGGAAAGTTCTCAGACCCTTCAGCAGGTCTACTTTGTTGAGTCAAAGGACTGATAATTGAATATTTGTTGAGTGATTATTCATGTTGGGAGCTGACTTAGGGTCATTTACATATATATCTTTCACAGTGAACCACAATCATTCTGAGTAGGCATCACTCTTCCCACACTGCAAGTGAGGAAGCACAGTTCCCACATGGTTTTTACACCAAGGCACTTGTGTTAATATTAAGACATGCACTCTAGATACTGGAGTTTCCCACCTAAGTCCAATTCTTCTATTTATTTTAGTAGGAACGATGCCTTGATAAACATAGCTGTTTTCCTAGCAGTTATACTTGAGACGTTAACTGCATTTTAAACTTTTTTTTTCTTGCTTCATGCAGTTCCCCAACATCGAAGGGACCTGTGCTGGGGACTCTCATGGTAACTTCTGTGTTACTGATTTGCAAGGAGACCCTCAGAACAGAACAAATGTTATGCTTATAGCTAGGATGCACTACAATGAAAGACACAATAAGATGAGTGAAGGCAGCAGTTCCTGGGTAGGTGGTGGGAACTAGATGAGTGATACCAAAACTCTTTACCTAGCAGATGCTCTTAGTTCCTCCAGCAGCATCTTGTGGAGGATAACAAGGAATGTCTTCCCGGGAACTAGTCAGACTTAGCATTGCAATTCATCAAGATACTCTGACCATTATGCATCAATATTTCAGAATTCCAGAACAGATGCAGATGCTTAGCATGAAACACATTGTACTTAAAGTTTAAACACACAAAAAATGCTTTTGTTATTTAAAGAAAGTTTTATGTCAAAGTAGGGAACTGTTATTCAGGTTTTCAGATGCCATTCAAAGGCATATCAGCAAGAGTTGCTTAATGAAGGGCGAGGGTCAAGGGAAAGAGAGCTTGGGGGAGCTGGAGATCCCAGCTGGATCAACAACAGAGAGAGAGAACAAGGAATAGGAGACCATGGCAAATGAAGACCACATGAGAATAAGAAGAAGCAAAGTGCTAGAGAGGCCGACAGAAATCCACAAAGATACCCCCACAACAGACTGCTGGCAATGGTCGAGATACAGCCTGAACTGACCTAATCTGGTGATGGGATGGCCAAACACCCTAATTATCGTGCTAGAAACCCCATCCAACTACTGAGGGATCTGGATGCAAAGATCCATGGCTAGGCCCTAGGTGGATCTCTGGGAGTCCAGTTATCGAGAAAGAGGAGGGTTTATATGAGCGAGAATTGTTGAGACCAAGGTTGGATAACGCACAGGGACAAATAGCCAAACGAATGGAAACACATGAACTATGAACCAATGGCTGAGGGGTCACCAACTGGATCAGGCCCTCCGAATGGGTGAGACAGTTGATTGGCTTGATCTGTTTGGGAGGCATCCAGGCAGTGGGACTGGGTCCTGTGCTCAGTGCATGAGTTGGCTGTTTGAAACCTGGGGCCTATGCAGGGTCGCTTGGCTCGGACTGGGAGGAGGGGACTGGACCTACCTGGACTGAGTCTACCAGGTTGATCTCAGTCCGTGGGGGAGGCTTTGCCCTGGAGGAGGTGGGAATGGGGGGTGGGCTGGGGGGAAGGTGAGGGGGGCGGGATGGGGGAGAACAAGGGAATCCGTGGCTGATATGTAGAACTGAATTGTATTGCAAAATAAAAATAATTTAAAAAAAATAGCAGTCCTGGGACTCTACTCCCTCTGCCCAGGATTCAGATGATTTCATTGAAAGACTACAATCAAACCACATTTTCATTTGCAATTCTTTTTTTTTTTTTTTTTTTTTTTTTTTTTTTTGGTTTTTCGAGACAGGGTTTCTCTGTGTAGCTTTGCGCCTTTCCTGGAACTCGCTTTGGAGACCAGGCTGGCCTCGAACTCACAGAGATCCGCCTGGCTCTGCCTCCCGAGTGCTGGGATTAAAGGCGTGCGCCACCACCGCCCGGCTTCATTTGCAATTCTTGCTGTGTTATTTGTGATGTTGCTAACAAGTAAGTCCTAGGCATCCTGTCTGCTAAACACACTACTACTGTATTCTGACAGCAGCTCTTCTTTGCATTCCTGGAAATTGACTCAGCAATGAAATAAAGTTCCTGTCTTAAGTATTAAGTGATGCATGTTAGAAAACTGTGGAAACATTCATTTAAGAATTTGCCTCTGTTCCTCCCTCCCTCCCTCCCTCCCTCCCTCCCTCCCTCCCTTCGTCTCTACATTTTCCCTTCCATGGGTTTCCCTTCATGTATTTACTGATCATCTATTGTGATGGAAAATCGTAGAGTGAAATGATCAAGATCATAGACACTGAATCAGGACACCTGGGTTTAAACCCTAATTTGCCAGGCACCAGTTTCTCATCCTTAAGCAAGCTTCTTGTTTCTCCCTGTGAGTGGTCCCTGAAGAACACACTGTTAGCATCCTTTATTAAAGTGATTCTTTGAACTTCCTCTCTGAATACAGAACAGGAGCAGATCATTCTGGACAAGGGCTGAGGAAATTATAGGGGCTGTCAACAACACTTGAGACTACTTTTAATTTGATGTACAACATGCTGTTCTGAGCATGAGAATAAGAGGACAGAAAGGGGACAATTGGTTTCACTGTGATCTACAGCAAATGATCAAAGGAACTACCTCCAAGTATACATATACCAGGGCTCATTTAGCCGCCCCAAGACTAGACTGAGTGAGTCATCAACTGGCCTTTCATTATGTGATTTGACCTCTGAACTTTCTGATTGATGGCTTGCTCCACTTTCTTTCCTTATGCCTCTTCTTTTTATTGTTATTTCTTTATACTTTTTGCTATTTACTTTTCAAATCATGTTCATGAACAAACAAATATAGGAAATGATTTATATTGAGTGCACCTGTCACAATAATGGATGTGTCATTATTTATGGGGTAGAAAGGAGTAAAAACTACCATTTATCGGCTGCATTTTAGATGGGTAGCATTGTTTCTTGGCCACAAAATATGTTTTCCCCTATTTTGTTCAGAGTGAAAATATTTAAGCTAATTTTATACAACATGTAGCTATTAAAAATTACCATTTTTTCATTTTTTGGTGTGAGGTCATTTCAGATGTACTTAGGCAAAAGGAAACATAACCAGATTCCACATAATGGAAGCAACATTTATGACTTCTGTCTCTGACTGTCTGCCTGTCTCTCTGTCTCCGACAAACACACTTGCATACATATACTGCTACTGAGAAGGCACAGACCCTCCCTCTGTCACTTTTGCATTCGCACTCATTCCAGGCATTCAGCACCAGGTTGTGGACCATTCAGAGAATAGCATAAGACTTCTCATGTCTTACATCCTTGCAATAAATGGCGACTGATTCTGGATGAAGTGAATGATTGTGGTTTGGACTGTGGCTGATATTCCAGGTGGACCTTGCTTCAAATAGAGAGAAGGGTTGGAGGAGTAAAAACACTTTCATAGTTATCAACCAAATCACTTGATATGCCCCACACCTTCTATTAGCACAGACTTGAAAATTTCTGTAGAATGAAAAAGAAAACTTTCCTAGAGACAATATTCTTTTTCTTGTATAGTTTCCTGTTCCAATGTGTGATTCCAGAGGCTCTTATGAGTGAGCACAATGTTGATGCTGTTGTGTATGGAAACAAATCAGCATTATCATAGGTCTGGGTCTCACCGTCTGATCCATGTGAACACTAATATGAATTATAATACAATACATGAAATCTGACTTCCATGGTTGTAGTAATCACACTGTACTCAGTCACTGCACGTGGTTAGTTGCTGCTGTGTTGGATGATACAGACATAGAACATTTTCTGGATGACAGTAAGTTCTGTTGGAACATATCTGCCTTTATGAGATGCACAGTATTTCAATTCTTCGTCACTTCTCTTTTGCAAGGATATTGACATTGGATATTAGAATTGTAAATATTTGTCATCAAGTCCTTAACTGTAATTGATAACCTTTGAATATGTAGATGAGTGCCATAATGGCCTTTGTTCATACTTTTTCTCTAAGCTCTGAGGATGGTTGTTGAGATAAATGAACCTCTTTGTCCTTTCTTGAGGGGGCATCTTTGTCATAAATATCAAGCTTTGTGGTTCTCTTCCTCAATGATTAGTCTGCATTCTTTGGGTAAGTATGCTGGGGGACAGAAGCATTTGATAATCATTTGAAAAACAATATTGTATGAGACATCTATCCTAACACACACTGCCAGTGATATGGGTGAACCTTCATGAAATGTACATCAATAATTACTGTGCCAAGAAGTCACAGCCCCTCAGGACGATGGCATTTCAGTAGCATTATACAGTGACCATGAGAGATAGAAAATTAATCTTTCTTCCTGACTCTGATCTTAAGCACAGTGTACATTTCAGGAAATTTATAAATGGAAAAAGTGATATTTATTTCATGATTTGATTCTGTCACTTCTTCCCCAGGCACACACACAAACACACACACACACACACACACACACACACACACACACACACACACACACACACACACTGAAGTATATCTTTTTTTGTAATGTGGCTTTAGGAGTGGCAGGTTGATAGTAGTCACTTCTGTGTGTGCTATATGACATTATGCTTGCCTCAAATGGCACTTGTGGGGTTTTTACCTAGAAAAGACAATTTCCTTATGTGAAAGCAACAGAAGTATTAGTTTAGTGAAAAATCATATCAACAGGAGCAAATGTAGGTATATATACATATATATATATATATATATATATATATATATATATATATTAGATCACAAGGACCTATATGACAGAAGAACATTTTTTGCTAGTGTTAATATTATTAAGGCCTGAAATGTTGTCATTGTTTCCTCTCTCATATGTTTAAGAAAACAAGAACTATATGGTTGTTTCGTAAAATCCTCTAATAAAAATCTGTTTTTGATATGGGTAATGCAAAGTGGAAACAAAGAAATAAAACTCCATTGTGTTTTTGTAGACAGATATCTGTTTAAATAAGCACAGCCCCTTACAAAGAGCAGTGGCTGGGGAGGAACTGGAAACTGGCGAAGGTGGTCAATATTTTAGGGAGATGGCATTGCACTGTTTACATTTATAACTGAGACTTCGGGTCTTGTTTATGGAACATTTCTACACAAGGCTCATTGATTCTCAGATTGCTGAATCACAAAGCAGCTGCTTCCATTAGAAGCACAGTTATTTTACTCACTACTCATTACCTCATAAGTACATAATTTCTCAGTCACAGTCTCCGACCCACAGTTCTTGCCCTTGAGGTCATGTCTAACAGGGCAGAACAGCACTTCTGAGATGTGCCCACTGGTACACCAGTGCTTTGATGTCATTGGTCCCTGTTCATCATTTCCATGTCACTTATGAGAATAAGTTTCTCCCAAGAAGGAAAAGGGATTTGGTCTACATCAGCTCTGGGTGTGCATTTTCCTGACATTTAAAGGAGGACAAACAGAAGCAGATTTGTCACAAGATAGATTATGGTGTTCAGGTGAGGAAGGGGTAGGAAATGCCTCACAAAATTCTATTAAGTACCTTAGGATAAAAGTAATAGAAAAATAGCAACATTGTAGACTCTTTGACTTGACTGGGCAATGTTCTTGTGAAACTATGATTCATTTCCATTTTCAGACATGATGACTTGATGACAAAATTTTGAGTCGTGTCCCATTGTGATAAACATTTCTCAGTGTGTGGCCTGTGTCCATGCCAGGTTGTCTGTCAATTGTACTGATTTGTATAAAATGAAAGCATAACCTCAAAAGGTTTGCTCGCATTTTCCCTGTGGCCTAAAGGTCATTGACTGTCCCTGTGGAAAGGAAGAATCCAGATGGCACCGCAGTGTACTGGCAGCCTGGAGTGACTGAAATCCTTTTTGGGGGAGGCTGGAAAGGCTTTCCATATGAGAGCTTGGCTCTGAATGGCAAAGGAGCCTGAGATGATTAAATTGGTCTACTTTTAGGGGAAAGTGGGAAACTATGGGAAATAATTTGCAAATCAGAGGAATATTAGATCGGTCATCCCAAAGCCTATGGCATTGTGGAACATACACCACAGATTAAGCATCTATAGATAGAGATGGCTATTGCTTTTATTATTAATTTTTATATTAACATTTAAATCCTGGCATCTTCTCCTTATCCACAGAATTTTGCTACTTCCTTACAGGAGAATAGTAGTACCCACTGAATAGGCTTACATTAAATGAGAATTTAGACTCTGAATTGTGTATGTAGTAGTAATGGATTGTTGGGAATATTATTTTAAAATGTGGTACTTTTGTTTATGTTGCATTTGTTTAACTCTGTGAAGCTGTGTTACTGTGCCTGTCTAAAACACCTGATGGTCTAAAAAAGAGCTGAATGGCCAATAGCGAGGCAGGAGAGAGAAATAGGTGGGGCTGGCAGGTAAAGAAGATAGATAGGAGAAATTTGGGGGAAGGAAGAAAGAGGGAGAGAGAAGGAGAGGAGAATGCAAGCGGCCAGCCACACAGCCACATAGCCACACAGCTAGCCACAGAGCAAGAGTGAAAGTAAGATATACAGTAGTAAAAAAGGGAAAAAGTCCAGAGGCAAAAGGTAGGCGAGATAATTTAAGTTAAGAAAAGCTGGCAAGAAACAAGCCAAGCTAAGACTGGGCATTTATAATTAAGAATAAGCCTCCATGTGTGATTTGTTTGGGAGCTGGGTGGCGGGTCCCCCAAAAGAGAAAAAACAACCAATAACAATGGATGACATGTACAAGGATAGTTCAGTGGTTCTTTGCTGTCAGGTTTTCCCTGTAGTCAGTAGAGATCAGTGTTTATCTCCAAATTTCTTGATGCAAACATATGCTAATATCCACATGCCATTAGTTCCAACATGTGGAAAATATCGTGGTAAGGATGTTCTTGATAACCTAGGATTAAAAGTTAGGGATGCTTCTGGAAACCTGTATTTGTTTGTAGGGAATACAAAGGTATAATGAGAGATATAATGAGAAAATAGCTAAATGTGGTAACCCTTCAAAATCCATAGAAGAAGAATATTATATAAAGCAGAATGTGTCATTATTATCAAATATTCATCACTTCTTGAAAGCTAAAAACATCCTTGAGGCTGCTGTGCAGTGTGGGCTCAGGGCTAGGGCAATGGTAAAATAAAAAAATGATAAATATAATTGATACTCACTGATTCTATGTTACTAACAAAACAACCTGCCTTAATGAACATAAAAAAATGCCTTTTAAAAGGACTAAAATTATCTTCTTAGATTCTCAAAAGTGTGTTTCTCCCCATGGAAATTTTCTATGAACCAAAATAGCGCATACTAATAGTTATCATTTACAGAGGGCCCACTATGTAATGATGCTTTTTATTTCTAGTCCCTATGGCAACCTTGCAAGGAAGATTTTATTATCCCTCTGCTCCTGATGAGGAAATTGAGCTTGAGAAGGGTCAAATAATTGTCCCAGGGAAATTTTGCACACCACAAGGGATAAGTGTTGTGTCTAGAATGCCTTAGCTGTAATCTGACCAGGTCCCTTGCCACTCTGCCCATAATGGCAACACTAATATATTCTCTTGAAAACCTAGTCATACATATTATATTTAAGTTTTGTGTGCTTACCCTTAAAGTATCAGAAAAGAATGAGGGTGGATTCCTATGTGTAGTTACTCATGATAATGAGTGATTCTTGATGTTTCTGTTTTAAATAAGCTTTTCAGGCAAGAACTATGCTAGTAACTGAGGGTGAAAACAGAACACACTTCTTCCTAACCCTTAAATATTCAAATCTTCTATGAGACTGGCACTCTTTCCTCTCCTAGTCCCAGAAGTAGATATCACACAGCTGCAGCTCAACAATGCCCTCTCAATAATTATTCCAACCAACCTCTAAGTGCTGGCTAAAATGGATGTGCAGAACAATTAAAATTCTTTTGCTACTCCTGCTTTCAAGTAGGACTTCCTAAACTTTCCTGCTCAGCACCTCTCTTCACCTGAGAAAAGTTTTTGACCTTAGTATATAAGTACATAAAATAGATTTACAGATCAAACATTTACTGATAATAAATCATGCATTTATTTTTAAATAATGCTTTGGTATTTGTATAGTTATATCATTTATTAAAGATGAGCAAATTTGGGTATTTCTGAGGTGGATATATTTATTTAATTTTACATAAAGAACAAAATCTTGGCTGAATATTTGCTGTTTCAGGGATCTTCAATGTTTTCCAGAGTTGATCAATATTTTGATTTTCTAACCAACATAAATTTATGGCACAAAATGGAGGAAGTATTTTTAGAGTTTTTTTAGTTCACTTTCTGTTGCTGTAATAAATACCATAACTAAAAGCAACTTGAGAGAGGAAAGGATTTATTTCAGTTTATATTTCCAGGACACAGTCCACACCTCTGAAGGAAGTCAAGGCAGAAACTGAAGCAGAATCCATGGAGGAATGATGCTTATTGGCTTACATCTTAGGTTCTGCTCAGTTAGTTTTCTTGTATAGTAAGGACCAATTGCCTAGGAATGGTACTGCCCACAGTGGGCTGGGCCTCCCACGTCAGCCATCCATCAAGATAATCTCTCACAGATGTGATTACAAGCCAATCTGATTTGTGCAATCCTCTGACTGAGACTCCCTCATACAGCTCTAGGTTGAGTCAAGTTGACAGCTGAGGCTGCTTAGGACAAGAGATGTCTTAGTAGGGTTTCTATTGTTGTGATGAAACATTACCAAAAGCAGCTCAGGGAGGAAAGGGTTTATTTTGCTTATACTTCCTCATCTCTCTTCATCATCTAAGGAAGTCAGGGCAGGAACTCAAGTAGGGCAGGAGCCAGGAAGCAGGAGTTGATACAGAGGCCATGGAGGGGTGCTGCTTATGGGATTGCTCTTCATGGCTTGTTTCACATGGCTTGCTCAGCTTGTCTTCTTTAGAACCCAGACCCACCAGTCCAGTGTAGCACCACCCACTATAGGCTGGGCCCTCTTTCGTCAATCACAGTAGTGCCCGCGATACCACCCGTTCACCATGTCCGAGCAAGGGGCTGAGGATTAAAAAACAGAGACAAGACAGCGGGTCATTTGTCTCAGTAGAATGCTAAATGCCTCCGTTTATTAAAGGAGGGAAGAGGCCTTAAATACAGGCTTACAGCACGGTGGGAAAACCCTGGAGGGCAGAAGTTCGCTACAGATGTTTCACATTCTTGCATCCTAGCTGCTTACACCAAAGGCAGGATACACAAACCAGGAACCTCCAATAAGCTGTTTTAGGAGGAAGGAAACAGAGAATCAGCATAGGAAGAACACCTGATCAAGGTCAGCAAGCAAGGCAACAGCTACCAAGGAACGAGGTGGGGGGGAGGGCAACAAATCACTAACTAAGAAAATGCTCTATAAAGCTTGCCCACAGCCTAATCTAAAGGAGGAATTGTCTCAATTGAGATTCCCTCCTCTCATGATTATTTATAGCTTGTGTCAACTTGACATAAAACTAGCCAGCATAAGAACCATTTTAGAAACTGCTGGAAATTCTGTCCTAGACACAAGCAAAAAGTCATTTAATCATTTTATTTTTTAATGAAACGTAAGTTAGCAACTCAAATAAGCTATTTTTAAGAATTGAGCATTGTAGCAAAATATAGTTCAAATATATACTAATTCAACACATTCTGGGGAAAAATGGAAGGGAATATTAACAATTTTCTGTAATTAAACCATTTTGTTTCTGTAAAAGCAGAAAATTCTATAGTAAAAACAGTGCAATTCATAATGTACAATAGTGTCAAATCTGAGCCAACATATTTCAGCAACATTCACTAGCACTGGGTGTTGCACAATACAAAGTATGATCATTGTGTATTCTGGATCAAGGCTATAATGAAGCCACACAGCTAAGCACTTCTAGAAACACCTCAGGCTCATTACATGTTTGATTTTTGATTAATTTTTAGTCCTTCATTGTGTGTTCAGAAATCTTTTACTGTTGCCATATTTTGCAACACCTACCTTCAGTAACGTGACATCATGTGATATCATAACCCACAGTTTAAGAATCTGATTTTCAGAGAAAACACACACACACACACACACACACACACACACACACACACACACACACACGAGTCATGTAATATACTACAGTAGTCTTGACAGAACTGTGAGTAACGTTGGGTGGGATACTATGGATTTCTATTGATACTGGAAAGGGAAAATTGGGTGTCCTCAGTTCTGGATAGCAGAACGGATCACAAGGAAGTCATCACATTGATATTCTTTAAAGAGTTATTCATTTTTATGTGCATGAACACTTTTCCTGAATATATGTAAGTATGTGTGAGTCTGCATATGTGCTTGGTACACAGAGAGGTCAGAAGAGAGTACCATATCTACTGGAACTGGAGTTGGGATTGACTGTAGTGCACCATATGAGCGCTAGGGTCGCCTGGGTCCTCTGCAAGAGCAGCAAGTACTTTTTACCTCTGAGCCATCTCTTCAGTCTTAAGATTCTTAATATTAAGGATGTGTAGGGATATAATAAGGAGTAGGATTTTGACAGGGAACCAAGAGTGGGAAAATTTGCATGTTGTCTTATTTAGGATTCTATTGCTGTGAAGAGACACCATGACCACAGTAACTCTTTTTATAAAAGGAAATCACTTAATTGTGGCTGGCTTAGAGTTTAGAGGTTTAGTCCATTATAATCATGATGGGAGGCATAGCTGGGTACAGTCAGACATGGTGCTAGAAAAGTAGCATCCAGATGCTCAGGAAGCAGGAAAAGAGAGTGACACTGGGTGTGGCTTGAGCATTTGAAACCTCAAAGCCCACCCCCAGTGGCACAGTTCCTTAAACAAGGCTACACCTACTCCAAAAAGGCCATACCTCCTAAGAGTGCCATTCTCTATGAGCCTATGGAGGCCATTTTCATTCAAACCACCACATATGTTATCCTTGGAAGTTTAGAATCTGCCATATAAATGAGGTATTTTAAAGTTCTGGAGGATTTCACACACACACACACACACACACACACACACACACACACACACACACACACAAAATCAGTCAGAGAAGCATTTTATAAGGAGAGGTCATGAGGTCTGTGCCCAATAGGAGCCATTTGTGCTTCCAGTGATATAACTGCATTTAGTTAAGCTGTTGGCTGAGGGGGTCCCATAGAAATCCCAAATAATCCTGGTTGATGCTAGGGCAGAAGTTTGCTCTCTGAAAACTGACAGCAGGACCCCATTGCCTAGGACAACATCCACACAGCTCACTGAATGTAGAGAGGTGGAGCTGGTGCCTGCATGTAGCCATCACTCTTACATTCTCATCTTATTGGCACAAGAAAGTACTCTACAGGCTACAGAAAGAGAAATATGGATACCAACCTAGCCACAAAACTTACAATCTATCCTGCCTGTAAGATGTGTTGAGACAATGGTGATGGAGAACTTTTTGAAGTGACCAATTAATGTATGGTTTAACTTGAGATCCACACCATGAGAGGGAGTTCATGCTCTACATTGCCTGAATTGTCAGGAACCAAAGACTGGATAACTCAGAGAGATAGAGCAGAGCCAAACATGACTAACAACAACAGAAGGAGGAGGAAGAGGAGGAGGAGGAGGAGGAGGAGGAGGAGGAGGAGGAGGAGGAGGAGGAGGAGGAGGAAGAGAGAGAGAGAGAGAGAGAGAGAGAGAGAGAGAGAGAGAGAGAGAGAGAGAGAGAGAGAGAGAGAGAGAGACCAATGAAATGATTCTGAAAGGTAGTCTGCTGTATTCATAGATCAGTGCCTTGTCCAGTTATCATCAGAGAGGCTTCCTCTGGCAGCAGACGGGAACAGGTGCAGAGACCCACTGCCAGATATTATGGAGAGAGAGAGAGAGAGAGAGAGAGAGAGAGAGAGAGAGAGAGAGAGAGTCTAAATTGTAGGTATCCATTGGGTCCCTACCCTAGGAGATCAGAGAATCCCATGGAAGGCAGGGGGAAAGACTGTAGAAGTCAGAGGGGATGGAGGACACCAGGAGAATATGACTCACCAAATCAACTAAGTGGGGCTCTCGGAGATGTAAGCAGCAAACATTAGACCTACATGTGGTCTGCACCAGGTCCTCTGTGTATATGTTATGGTTGTTAGCTTGGTGCTTTTGTGGGACTCTGAAGTGTGGGAATGGGCATATCTCTGACTCTTTTGCCTGCTTTTGGGACTCTTTTCTGCCTATTGGATTGCCTTGTACAGTCTTGATATGAGCTGTGTCTGGGCCCCTAAGCATGTGGTCAAGCTGTTTTGCCCCCCCCCCCCACATACATGCAGGCAAAACACTCATACACATTAAAAATTAAAATAATACAAAAATATAACATGTAAAAACATTTCCTTCCTCAATAAAAACGACAGTTGGTGGGTTTTTGTTTGTTTGTTTTTGTTTTTTGAGACAAAGTTTCTCTCTGTGGCCCTGGCTCTTTGGGAACTCACTTTATAGACCAGGCTGGCCTCAAACTCTCAGAGATCCTCCTTCCTCTGCCTCCTGAGTGCTGGGATTAAGGGCATGCACCACCACTGCCAGGAAATCATTGGTGTTTTGGTGATTATTTTTTCTGTGAAAACTTGCACTAAGCCTTAGAATTTCTAGCCTTACTAGTATTGATTTTGTTCATTTAAGATATTTTATACAGTCCATAGATAAAGCATCATTTATTTATACACAGAAATATATTCACTTTTTAATTAAATCTTCAGCGTAATTATTCGTTATAAAACTAGTTTATTAAAATGATACTCTTACTTGTTTAGGTTTTATGAATACTATTTTTTAGTCTAACCTTAAATACTACTTCATTCTATTTTTTTCAGTAAGACATAGTGTTAAACGTTAAGTAACATAGGAAATCTTGTGTTTGGTTTTCCTCTATCTGACTGTAGACACAGGAAAGTTACTTATTCACATAGTTCTATCTTTTTCAACGTGGAAGGGGTTATCTCAGCTAAGTAATTTTCAGCTCTGTGAACTAATATCCCTCCCTACTGATTGTCATGAACACAAGACACCCATCTAATCTTAGGGAAAAAAGATTACTGTTATTAGACCCACTTAGCTACTGATAAAACTTCATTTCAGTAACTTACAAAAATTTCATGAGTTCTATGTGACCTTTAGAGTTCTAAACCAGAAGGGGTCTTCTGAGTCCAGTGATTTCACCCCTCCCTCCTGAGAGGAGTAATGAGAATAATTTATTAACAGTGGCACCATTTTAGGTTAAGAGTGCTTCTGGATTAACCTACTATTCTGTTTTGATACTTAATCAGTTCACTTGTCGAAAATTGGGGATGTGTCTGAGCCATAGTACATGAAATGTACAGGACTCAGAAGCAACAAGGATAGAATTTGAGCCTTTTGTTTAGAGTATAGAAATGCAATTTCAGGCAAAATTAGTTGTTATCATAGCTATAACTAACACATACAGTTAGAAGAGATCAAATAGGAGCAAGAGTGGATAAGAAAAATTAAATGAATATGAATGTACAAGTTAGCATTTTTGTTGTTGTTGCCAGTGGCATGCGAAAGTTTTTCAGCTGGGCTTGTTTTGTTATTACTGTTATTACTTTAATTTTTTTCAATAGTAACATTAGAAGGCTTTTTAAATAAGAAATTAAAAAAACTCATAACCTATAACTTTGAGCCACTGTGTGTACTCACATTAGTTATTTCTCTATTTATCTATGATCCACTTCTCTGGAGAATTTGTTTTAGCTACAGTCCCCCTCTCTACCATGACAGTGGTTGAGAATGAATTTAGACTCTTACGGGTAGCTACAATTTTTTTCAAATTCTGTTTTTGTGTTTACACTCCTTCATTTTTTTCTAATGTGCACTGAGTGTAGTCTAAAAAATCTGCCTCGGATCTTGGATGTTTTCTTCTCTGTTATTTGCTAGGCTCTGTCTAAGAAATACCAAAAGTATGTTGCTTTATTCTCCCAAGTTCTATCTTACTTTCACAGTTAGTAGACAAGACAGTATTGCTATGCCTTGAATAGAATTGTAATCTCCATGGCTATGTGATTTTACATAGCCCATCTGCTTTTGTGTTGTCAAAACACTTTAACTTCTGCTTGGGAGCTTTCCTACCTTGCTCACATCAGCACTGTTCCTATGTGTGGGGCAACTGATAAGGTGCCAAATAGGATTCAGAGAAAGATTCTTCATGAATACCATGAATTTGGGTGGGATTAACTGAGAATTCTTAGCTACTTTAACAGTATGGACTGGCTACAAGGGAACTTTGACATACATTCTTCATACTAAAATGCCCCATGAAATAATTAAAAAGCAACCATACATTAGAGACAAGCAATTTTTTTTTTATAAATTTAATCCTTTCTTATTAGAAAAGTAAATCAGTGTTGGGATTCTAAGGTTTCCTGCTTGTGGGGCCATGTAGTGGGTAGCTGTTCTAGCTTTGACCTGGAAGTACTACCCACAGCGAGGCTTCTGTAACTGTCACGCCTAGGAGGCAGGGATGAGACAGGAGCCCTTAAGATCTGAGATCTGGATGTGCTGGCTCTCTTGGTTCCTTGATCCTGGATGCTGGATGTAGACCAAGCAGAGTTCTCCAGAGATCACTGCTGGATTGTACTTCACCTCTCCTGGGACCCTGTAACCTATCCCTTTACTTGTAAGTTACCCCCCCCCCCCAAATAAACCTCCCTTTTTAACTATGTGGAGTTGCCTTAATACTTTCACCAATAGGGCAAGAGGACTTTTTTGGGATCAGGAAAAAAAGGGGGTTCTACTGTGTCTAGTTTCCAATGCAAATAAGATGAGCATAGCCCCTTGACCCTTAGTTTTGTCATCTAAATACTGGTTTTATCTCCTGACTCACAAACTTGGAAAACACTTGCAAGGAAGGTATCTGCCATTCCTAGGTTTTAAAAAGTATTTTTAAAAACTTAAATGGAGAGCTAGGAATGGTGACATATGCTGGTCATTCCAACCCCAGCAAACTCAAGCAGGAGGATCTCAAGTGCCAGATCTGCCTGTCTTAAGAAGAGCAAGCAGAGCCTACAGAGGTTGCTCAGTGGTTAACAGCACTGGCTGTTCTTGCAGAGGATGCCACTACAACTCCTAACACCCCCATGGAAACTTATAACCATCTCTAACTCCATTCTCAGGGAATCCAATTCCCTCTTCTGACCTCAGCAGGCATTGTATGCACATAGTATATAGACACACATACAGGCAAAACACCCTACACATAAAATAAAAATAAAACTCCATAAAAAACAAACACCTGCAGAAATGTCAGCATTCCTAAATCCTGAGAAATAAAAAGGTATGGTGATATTTTATTTGTACTGAAATGTGATTTTATTTGTATGTTAATAAATAAAGTTGCCTGGGGGTCAGAGCTAATAGCAAGCCATAGCAGAGCTGGGCGTTCATGGTGCACACCACTTTTAATCCCAGCACTTGGTAGGCAGAGCTAGGTAGATCTCTGCGTGGTCAAGGATACAGCCAGCATTGGAGACACATGCCTTTAATCTCAATACCAACCATAGAAGACCTGGAAGTTTGTACAGACAGGCAGTGACGAGGCGGTCATGTGGTTGGGTTTACAACCAATGAGAAGGCAGAACAGAAAGTCTATATAAAGACAAACACACAGGAAGTAGGTCTGTCTTGGCTGAAGAGGCTCACTGAAGCAGGAAGGGTAAGACTCTTAGCTCTGACCTCTTGGGCTTTCATCTTTACATTGGCTCTGTGTTTCTTATATAATAAGACGGTTGGTTACTTCTACAAAAAGGGTAAAACAGGAAAGATAGAGATGGAGGCAGCAATCAAGAGTGAAAATCTGTTGTGCTTATGATGACCACCTAACACCTCACTCTGCTTCCCTTTTCTCTCATTTCCAAGATTACAGACAACCACAGTTTCAGCACCATTTTGAATCCTGCTTTATGATGTTTCCAGTCCAGGCTTTCCATTTTCCAGTACAGAGTGTGTAAATGGTGGCATTGCAGATCTCCACATGTTATCCATTAACTGGTTGAAGAATTCTGATTGACAACTCAGGTTGTCTCAGTGCTTACAGCACCCAGGTACTTAACTAATATGGGGACAACAAATAGCCTTGAAAGATTAGATAGGTAGCTTCTCCCGACAGGTTTGCTGTTTTTGTTTGTTTGTTTGTTTTGGGGTATGAAGTCCAGATCCCAGGATGAACTCAAACCCATCATCTTCCTGCATTAGTCATGGGTGTTGTGATTATAGCCATGCATCATCAGGCCTGAGTCATGTTTACTTTTGACATTTAAAAACAAAACACAAAGTAGCTATCCATCACTTTAATCCAGTTACCTGATACTCCACCCACTAGATCATAGTCACCTATAGTCATGGATATCCATGGGTGGGGCTACCATTTCGAGCTTACACTACTACTTCTCAGGCATTTCCATCAATCCTCCCTCCTGTTTAAAGCACCATGCAGTGTTTCAGTATCAGACTGTAGAGATTCTGTTCTCTGCTGATGACAAAGTAGCCCAGAGGGTAAAGTCCTCCATCATTGCCCTTGAATCAGGCAATGGAACTTTCTTATATAGCAAACATATTCAGCCACAGAGATCCTGTGAACTTAAAGAAAGTGATGTACTTACTTATGGGTTCAGTAGCAGAGAGTATGCCTTGACTCTGTGATTCTATCTTTGAAGTAGATTGGAAGGCAGATGAAGATGTGGAGCAGGTAGCATGATGGCTAGCAAACTAAGAAACAACTCCAAATACTGAGACACCTTTTTCCCCCGTACCCCTGGGAAGTATTGGGGTGGACTCAAAAGGCATGAGGTGCTCTTGGTAATGTCTATTGTTGCCTTAAGTGTTTTCTCTGTTGCCCACCAGCTTATGTCACATTTTAAAAAGTGACTTATGTTTTATTGCACTTCCTTCTGTGGAACAAAGCCATGTGCCTGTGGGCATTTGTTTTCAGAGCAGTCTTAGCAATTACAGCGTATTGTGAACATTGTGGCTTTAATTGGTGCTTTTAGAACTGCTGCCTGGGCAACTAAACCATTGGCTAGAAGGGGAATGGTTGCTTGTTGTATTTGTGCCATCTCTTTATTAATATGATTGTTAAGCTTTGTAAACCACAAGTTTTCATTTTAAGTAAACCCTGAAACAGATAATCTTTCAAAACTTTAGTTTTCACCAAAACAACCACCATCATGTACCAGAGCCTTGAACTAGTCAACCTCTCCAGTCAAAGTTGATTTTGCACTTAGGTTTCACTTTGTGTATGCAAGATAAATGTGTGTGCATATTTGTGTGTGTGAAGGCAACAGCGAGTATGTGATGGTCCTAGGGCATCTTCAGGTGCTGATCATCACCTTTTACTTGGTTCTGTCACAGGCTTTCTGTTGCTTTCCACTGCACATTCCAGGCTAACTGGCACGTGACCTGTCAGGGATCCCTCCATCGTTGCCTCTTGTGTCTGTAGCAGTACTGGGATGACAGATGCTCACACCACACATCTGTCTTTTGAGTAGGTTCTGGAGATTCAAACTCAGCACCTCATACTTGTATGCAAAGGGTTTTTACTCTCTGAGTTATCTTCTGAACCTTGTACTTACTTAGTTTTCTGAGGCATAGGAATTTATTACATACCTCATTATTAACTTTCAGTAATGCTTTATTGCCACCTCCTTAGACATGCTACCACCCAGGAAGGTCATGTCTACACCAAGGAGGACCTGTTTCCTAGAAGAGCATTCTTATTTTCTCCACAGAGCATTTATGTAAGTAACTATTTTGATCCCTTCCTTTGCATTTTCTTTCAAATGTTAACTTTACCCCCCTTCACTGAGAAACATACTGTCACTTATATACAAGGAGCCTTTCTTTACCCTGAAAATATGTGTATATGTCCAACGGAACTTGGGTAGCTTCCACCATTCCATATGTTTCATTGTTTTAAAATGTTGACCAGAGAGTCCACACTGATCTTCCAAGGATGGGAAGCAAAGTGATTGCCCATTTTTTCGAGTTTTTAACCACAAACTCTGCATAAGTAGAAAAATGTTAAATACTAAATATTACCATATAGTTTAATTGTGTTTAAGGATACATACAGATTTTCATATGATAATGTTTATGATATAAATGTAAGGACATATGCTAGACAATGGCCTGTCTGCATTAGAATAATATCTATTTGTTTATATATATATTTTAGGGATAAAAAGTAAATTTGTAAATATTTTAAAATTTAAAATATAAAGAATAAAGTTTTATTATATCAAAACATGTGGCACTCTTACATGCTTGTTCTCAATCTGTTTTATTCCAAAATAAAAATGATTTTTTTATTTTGTACTTTATTTTGAAATGCCATATTGTTATATAAAATTATTTATGCATTAAAATACTCCATAATATATATACACACATACACACACATATATATATATATATATATAATTTATTTAATCATTCTCTTTGTTATGATGTAGTTAAAGTAAGTTTTAGTTCATGATTATAAGTAATAAAATAATTTTTATATCTAATAAAACTGGCACTTAATTGAGAATGGACAAATCCCACATACTTTTCTTGATTGCAGTAATTTCGTTGCTCCTCCTCATAGTTCCACAAAGTCAGTAATATAATTGTCCTCATTTTAACAAAGAAGTGACTCACTCTTGGAGATAGTTTACAGCTTGATTATGTCAGCATAGCTCACAAGTAAGGAATTACAACCATTTCAGTATCTGATCTCGAAGTCCATGCTCCGTACTCTACATCCTATTGACTTGTCACGTACAGTAATGACCACATCTAAGGATGTGCAAATATAAATTCTGATTTAAAATGTACATAGTTTGAACGGTTTTATATGATTTTATACATTACCTTTCAAAATCTCAACATCAATTTATTGTACCAATCTGTACCTTAAAACAAAGATGTCTTAATAGATTGCTTTGATAAAATTATTTTTGTTGTCCTTCTTAAGTACAGCATGGAAAAATTGTTTTAAAAATTTTGTGACCCTCCTCTCCACATACACACACAAGGTTTCTTAAGGGCCAGTGAAATGGCTCAGCAGGTGAGGAGGCATTTGCTGCCAAGTCTGATGACCTGAGTTCCATTCCAGGGACCCAGATAATAGAAAGAGAGAACCAATTCCTGCAGGTTGTCCTCTGACCTTTACATGAATGTTGTGGCAGAAACATATTTACATACACACACACACACACACAAACACATACACAATAAACATACAAACAAATAAATTAATAAATAATTGAAAACAAAAAGGAATAGATAACCTGAATGCTGTTGCCTGAATACTAGTAACAACAACATCTGTTAAAGACTGTTGGTGATATCAATAGCATTATAATAAGCAGTACTATTAATACAGTTTACATATTGCTTTTATGTGCCATTTCTATGATGAACTTTACTCATCTTAGTTTGTGTATTAGTTTGTTTCCTGGTTGTGATGAAGAAAAGCCAGACTCGAAGCCATTCGTGGGAGGGAGGACTTATTTTGGCTCACAGTATGAAGGGTAGTAGACTATCACGGCAAAGGAGGCATGATGGCTGGAGTGGGAGATGCCTGGCAACATTGTGCTCCTAGGTAGGCAGTTGAGAGCTGTATGCTGGTGTCTCATCCCATGGATGGTGCCACCCATAGTCAGGGAGGATCTTCCTAGTTAAATCTCCCTGGAAATTCTTGCATAGATATACTCAGAGGTTTATTTCTAAGCTGATTCTAAATCCAGTCAAGTTAATATGTCCTCATTTTAACAAAGATAGGTGTGTTTGTTGTTCATGGTACTCTGAAGATATATCACCACAGTAAGCAGAGGTTACTATCTCCATACAGAAGTTATACATCATAAAGATCAGATCTAAACTGAATGTGAGATAGCCCCAGATAGCCCACTAATTTATGTAACTTATGAAAGAAAAGACACAATTGAGCTTGTGTGCATTTTTGTTCCTATATTACTCTTAATTAAGCAATTGTCAGAGTACCATGAACAACAAACACACCTATTGCTTCTTGTTTTCTAAGTTTACTGAGTATTAGGAACAAATACCATTATTAATTGTCCTTTCTTACGTGTGTTCTCCCTGGGAGTCTTTGATGAACTCCCCATTCACTCTTTTCCATAATACACTATGGTCCACCCTGTGTCCTAGGATAGTTTTGACCTAAGCTCTCCATAGTATTTGGTATGACCTGTAATCCTTCAGGGCATATTTTATATTTAAAAGGGGTTACTATAGATGATAAGATATCTGGAGTTGTCCTAAGAAATTAAAATATATTTTCACCTGCCTCGATATCACCAATTCTGTTTTCTTATGTTCCATGAAATGTAGATGTAACCAACCTTCTTATTAAATAAGAAACACAGAACCAATGCAAAGAAGAAAGCCAAGAGGTCAGAGCTAAGAGCTAAAACCTTACCCTTCCTCCTGCGGTGGTCCTACCTCTCAGAACCAGAGCTACTTTCTGTGTTAAAGTCCTTATATAGAATTTCTGTGCTGCCTTCTCATTGGTTGTAAACCCAACCACATGACCGCCTCGTCACGGCCTGTCTGTATAGACCTCCAGGTTTTCCATGATTGGTATTGAGATTAAAGGCATGTGTATCCAATACTGGCTGTATCCCTGAACACATAGAGACTTACCTAGCTCTGCCTACCAAGTGCTGGGATTACAAGCATACGCCACCACTGCCCTGCTTTCCTATGGCTTGCTAATAGCTCTGACCCCGGGGCAACTTTATTTATTAACATACAAATAACATTTTAATACAAATAAAATATCACCATAATGAAACTTCTGTTGGTCCTTAGTTCTGCTATTCTCCCAAGACATCAGCAATCAAAGTTACTATCCATAAAGGCAGCATGTGTCATGGTGATAAGACTAAAGATCACAGAAAAAAAAAGCAATGAAAAGAAGAATTCATGGGTAAAAAAATCTTGAATTCTAAAGGAAAGCAGTTCTGTTAAAAACTTCCCTGAGTTACTTTATGTCACTGGGGTGGTTTGGATGAGAAGTGTCTTACAGAGTCCTGGCAGTTAAACACTCCTTCTCCGGGTGGTGACACTGTTTGGGGAGGTTTAGGTGTTGCAGTCTTAGTGGAGGAAGTAGATCAATGGGTGATGAGCTTTGAGATAAAAATTCTTATGCCACTTGTAATTTGCTCTCTCTGCTTCATGCTTGAGGTTCAAGATATGAGTTCCTTGCTTCTTATTCCTGTTGCCATGACCACCACCTGGTGACTTTCTGTCCCAGTCATTATGGACTCTAATCCTCTGGAACCAAAAGCCAAAGTAAACTTTTTTCTTCAAGTTGCCTTTGTTATTGCATTTTATTACAGCAACAGAAAAGTAACTATTATAGTCATTGAGCTAGTTTTCAAAAGTGTAAGTAAAAAGACCACTATGACTTGAAATATGAATGTTACCCCCCTTCAGATGCTGGATGGCTCTTCCTGCTAATTCAAAAATTGGTGGATATCAAGACTGAGACTCCCACACTTTTATCAAGAGGATATTAAAGGATCTATTACATTGTGAGGGATTCTGAGGAAAGCAGAGCACATTTCTCAAGGAAGCCCAAAGGTAGTTTGGAAGAATAAGAAGTAGAGACTGGCTTTGGGTTTCCATAGTGGTAAGATAATGCAGATAGGGTGAGCATTGAGTTTCTCACTAGTGTTAATGTGAAAAATGGAGTGGGGTATAAAAGCTAGCAACAATCAAACCTCAAAAACAGAGTAAATTTTTTGTTATTGAATTTGCCAGGACAGCTATACTGAGTCATTGCTATGTAATTGGAGCCATTACTTAGAGCTTTGTTGTCGTCTGTTTGCCAAACACATCTAGAAGGTGGCATTCCTACTGATGATGATGCTAATGGAGGCTCTAGAGTTCAGTATAGAGATACCATGTTCTTCTTTCACTGCTTCCTGTGTACAGGCTATGGGAAATGGCAGTCATATTTTTAAAACCTGGATCTAGAGACATTGATCCTGAGTATCCTTTCTGCTTTTCAAAGGGTCTTTCTCTCTGAGTGCTTTGCAGTATCCATGTGTCTTCTTACCTTAGTAGAAGCCTTTCTTCAGAGTAAAAAAGGATATCTGGGTCTGTGGTCTTTGTTTCTGAAACTCCACAAATATCTATGCATTCAAATGTTTTGGATAAAATTTTCTTTTATTATTAGTCCAAGCCAGTAGTCCTTTATTTATAAATGCAGAATGCTTTTCAGAAGTGAAATTGACTTAGTTGAAAAATAACTTTTAGTTCAGACACACACAAATGAAGTATGGATGTGATAGTGATGTAAGTAATAGCACTTGACCTTGATGAAAGGTGCATTATTAGACTATGAACTCTTTCAGCACTTATCATTCTTTTGTATTTTGGTGTGATCCAGTCTTTATTCACTTCCTATGTCATTGTTGGCACAATTTTAGTCTTTTCAAAGTTTACATAGAAAGATAAACTCAAACAGCTTGCTTCCCAGTGATTTTGGAAGGAATTATGTCCTGTTCCTTCTTTCAACCCTCAGAGTCCAGGAACAGAGACACCATGATCATTAAGGCAATAGTGAAAGAAGATATCATTTTAATCTGGATTCACATATACTACTTATAAATCCATTTTAATATTTGTCCTCTTAAATTCTGAAATCTTTGAATATCATCTCTCCTCCTAAACTATTCCAAGAACATGCATTTGTTGCTTTTGTGTCAGAGTCTAGCAAGCTTTTCTGCAGAGAAAATTGTCTTGATTGCCTGGGGTCTAGTCCCTTATCAACTTTAGTCAGTGAAATCCTCTGAATTATTTTCTCCCTATAGTCACTCAACCAACTCATCAGGCTCAATCTGTTTTCTCCCTCATAAGATTTGAAAAGGCCTAGCATGGTGTTGGTGTGATCTTGCTTAATCTTCTCATTTCTAAGATGGGAAAGTTGAATCAAGGCTAATCTTCTCTATGATTCATACCCTTAAAACTCTTAAAACTTCCAATCCTTTAGGATGTCGGTTCATCTTCTCTTAAAGCTTTAGCAATATCCTCCCAATTTGTGTGCTTAGGCTTAGCATGAGGTTATTGGTCTTAGGAGTCTTAGACAGGGAGAATTATATATAGGTATGCTTTTCTCAACATTTATCATGTGTCTTGTATTGGGAAAGTTGGAATTTTCTTGCTAAAGATGCATAGAGCTTTTTAAAATGCGTGTCTAGATTTGATCAGAGAGCATCATGAGTACTCCAGGAAGATGAATTTGCTTTGTGAGAAAAAAAGTTACAAAATCACTATCAGATCATTTTATTATTGGATAAGTTGCTGTCAGTTTTGCATGTGTCTTTCTAGCTCAGTATTCTAGTTTGTTTTCTATTGCTGTGATAAAACACTCTGACTAAAAGCAAGTTGTGGAAGTATGGGTTTATTTGTATGTCATCAAGAGAAGCCAAGGTAGGATCAAGGCAGGAGCTTGAAGGAGAAACCATGAAGGAATGGTGCTTACCAGCTTGCTCCACATGACTTGTTTCACCTGGCTTACTCCACCTGGTCTGCTCAGCTACTTTTCTTAGACAGGCCAGGCCCACCTGTGCAGAGATGGTACTATTCACAGTGGGATGTTCTACTATATCAATTGAGAAAATTCCTCATAGACATGCCCATAGGCCCATCTGAGGGAGGTAATTCTTCAACTGAGGTTCCCTCTTTCCAGATGTGTCAAGTTGACAAATAATATTAGCCATCACACCCAGAAAACAACAATTATGAAACATGGTCTTTATAACACTATAAGGAGAACTGTCTTCAATTTTATGGATGTCAAAGGATATTGGATCCAGAATACATAATGATAATTGTAGGATAGGTACTTTTATAGTTACTTCCACTATGATAACATCAAAAATTTTGTATCAAGTCATTATGATATTGAAGGCCAATTTTCAGATACAATATCTACCTTGATTATTTTGTTTCAAGAGAGGTAGTATTGATTCTCAATCAGGAAGTGCCATAAAGGAAGAGAGCTGAGATGGCTTTTAGGTGGGATGTTCTATTGACTTTAGGATGTGTACATTGGAAGTAAGAGATACTATGTCAGAGTAGTCAATGAACTAAACACAAATACCATGTATTACTCATAATAAACCTAGGAAGTAGATTCTATAATTACTTGTTTGAGGAAGTATGTGGCATTAAATACATTGCCTAAAGGCATGCGGACCATTTTTGCTAGAGCATGGGTTTAATACATGTTTATATGACTCTCTAGTCCACACTCTTAGCCTCTTATATTTATTACTCTTTAAAGGAAACATTCTCAAAGTAGGATCCAGGATTCTATGGAGGGCTGCCAAGATTCTCTAATAGTCTATAAAAGGATTATAAAGTTTCATTATTTCTTTGACATTTTATAGCATCAAAATGGTGATTTTCATCCATGATTTTTATGTGCTATTAAGTTTCATAATCTATAAATTTGGTATTAATTGATACTTATAAATCAAATATGTTTTTATAGAATGCTAGAGATTATTTACTAGGAAGATTGGCTAATCTTTTTATTTTTATAAAGTAATGGAGATAGAATTTGTGTCCAGGTGCTTGACTTCTGAGTTTCTTCAGGTAACCACATTGTGACATGGCCTGATCATTTTCTGACAATCCACTGTCTACCTTCAGAGTTCCATTATTTGACTATATATGAGGAGTCTTTGCTCCTCAGAATCAAAGAGTTCTTATCTGGAATTGACATACATCCATAGTTGCTTTAAGCAGAATAGACTATGATCAAGGCTTTCCTAGACCAGACTTCTAAGAGGTGAAATCAAGGACACGTTTTGATTAAGGACCTTACCTTGTTGGATATTGTTAGCAAGTTTCAATATTCTAAAAGAAGATTTTAAAAATGCTTTTATTTTGCCTCTTATTTGACATTCATAAAACAAAGGAAATAATTTCAGGGATGTAAAGTATTGGGGGATTTATTAAGGCAACTCCACGTAGTTAAAAGGGAGATTTATTTTGGGGTTACTTACAAGTAAAGGGATAGGTTACAGGATCTGGGAGAGGGGAAGTGCAGTCCAGCGGGTGTTCTCTGGAGAACTCTGCTCAGTCTACCATCCAGCATCCAGAATCCCCAGGAACCAAGAGGACCAGTAAACGGCCATGGCATTTTTGGAGATGTTTTGTCTCATAATGCCTTGTTTGGGCATTTTTTTATAACCTTGCAATCTTTTGCTTATATATTATGGTTTCTGATGGTGTGTTTTGGTGTTTTTGTTTGTTGTTTGTTTTTATGTGTGTGTCTCTCTATGTATGCGTTCTCATGCTTTTCTTTTTTTCTTTTTGTTTTGTTTTACTCTGATTTGATTTTTTTCCCTGTTTTCTAAAGAGAGAGAAATAAAGAATTTGGGTTTGGGTGAGTGGAGATGTGGAAAGGATCTGGGAGGATTGAGGAGATTATAGAATTACTGATTAGAATATGCTGTAAGGAAAATTATTTTTGATATATAATGACAAAAGACAAAAACTAAAAATAGTGTTCAATATGCTATAGAAACATAAAGAGAGGGTCACATGTCTGCTCTTAAGGAAGTCACAGCACAATAGGAAGCTCTTGAACAAGTATTCGATCACATGTGGTCAGAGAGAAAGGGCTAGAGAGCCTTGTGTCACTTGAGCAAACATAGTGATGGCTTGGCTCCTGCTAGATGAGAAAAAGAGGACTTTCTAGAAAGAACAGTGACATGATACTGGCTCTCAGAGTGGAGTGTTGACTTTAGGCGGGCCTTGAATGACACTACATGTATTGCCTGGAAGAAATGGAGGAGAGACGCGATGCTACAGTCTCTGGGTGACAGATCTTGATGCAGAGGTAGGGAACTGACATGATGGAGTCCTGTTTGTAATGGTAACATAATCACACAGGGAAAATTTAGAGAATACATTCTGCTTATAGAACACACTAAGGACCTATGCTAGAGAAATGCAACTGACTCCTTAGGGTTATCTGTTAATCTTTGGGTCCAGAGTCATGATGATACAGTAGGTGGTCTAGAATATGCAAACTGATGGCTTTGTAATAATGCTCTATGTTTCTACATTCTTGAGAACTATATTTAAATTTACGCATGTATCTAGCCACTTTTTCATCTCTAATATGTACTTCTTTGAGAAAGAACAGCTCAGGTGAACCACTGTCAGGAATACTCATATTTTTTAGGTATTTGAAGGTGACAGTGTTAGGTGGCCTAGAAATACATAATCCATTTATACATTTTTAAAGCACTCACAAAAATTGCAATGTTCAAAATAACCCACAATGAAGTGAGAAAATTACTTCTCCCAGAGCCAAGAATGAACTCCTGGAAGTTTATCTTCAGTAAATTAGTGGCTGACAGAAGACTAGATTCCTGGTTTTTGTTTATTTCTAAAGTACATTACAGTAGCCCATAAAAACTATTTCAAATTTTAGACTGTATATCATATGGGTCTCTGAAATAGGGTAAATTATATTTATGATTTTTTTCTTTTGGATACTGTTTTGGCAAAACATAAAGCTTTTTATGGGTATTTGATAAAAATAATGATATTTTTCTTTCTGGAATATTTTTTACTTAACTAATAATTTATAAATTGTGGCATTTGTCAGGCAATGTGATTTAGTCTGTAGTTAAAATCAATTCTGTTATTTTTCTTGTATATATTTTTGATTAAAAGCAGAAGTATAAGAAACCCAATATAGAGAACTCATGTGAGTTTTGTTTGTTTGTTTTTGCTTTTTGTTTATTTGAGACTATGTCTCATAGTGTAGCTTAGGCTGGCCTCAAACCAACAGCAATCTGCCTACCTCAGCTTTCCCATACCAGGATTCCAGGCATGGGCTACCATACCTGGCTTTTAAGACTGTGTTTGAAGTGTTTTAGCCCCTACAGTAACATTCACAGCATCTTTCTTACTTAAGAGAATAGAAAAATTTTAGAGTCTACAGCTTTGTGTATTTTTAAAGCCAGAAATCCTTAATTTTCTGATATTCCCCACCTCTGAAGTGAGAAACTCTTTTCAATTAAGCAGAGGAGACATTTTGAAGTGTTTTTAATCTTCTACCCCTAACGATTGTCCGCTTTCCCAGCATCCCCGCCTAGATTTTCCTTGCCCAACATCTTCAGTGCTTCCCCTGTTTGCATCTGAAATTCACTGAAACATTCTTTCAGAGAAGCTGGCTGCCAATATTTTCAGCATGAATTTTTTGTTATTGTAACAGACCATGGTTATAGATGACAGTTGTAAAGCCCGTGCTATTTTCTCTGTGTGCAGATTTGAAATACAGCATGGATCATCACCAGGCAGCGAGCTTTGGAGAAGGAAGAAGGTATTTCAAGCTAGGAAAGAAGATACCATGACATTTCAGGAAATGAGATCAGCACGCATGATGGCACAGAATAAGCAAAAGCCAGGCATGTCTCACGAAATCCTATATCAGAGCAAGAAACTTAGTCATTGTGAGCTTTTCCACCCAGCGTCTAAGCTATATTTGTCTTCATTGCTCCAAACCTCTTAAACAATATCTGTGTATTATAGGTACTGAAAAGATAGTTCAACATCTGAGCCAAATAATATGCTTTGCATATTAAGAGGTAATGCAAGGGCTGGAAAGATGGCTCAGCTTATAAAGTGTTTCTTGCATAAGCGTAATGACCTGAGTTGGGATCCCAGTATACCCATGTTTAAGTTGGGGATGTGCCATGTGTATAAACCCAGGAATGATGATGGGGAGAGACAAAATGAATTTGGAGACGTGCTGGCCAGTTAATCTTTCTGAAACAAAGAGCTCCAAGTTCAATGAGAGGCTTTGTTTAAAAAGGTATGGTGGAGAGTGAGAGAGGAAAATGGATAACATCAATCTCTGGCCTTCACACATGTGTATGTGTGTGCAAGCATGCACACACATGCATATGACTGAACACAAAGATAACACAAATATGTTTATATTTAATATAGTTTGTTGGATATCAAACTCCGTTAGAGTTCAGTTACTGGATCATCAAGGACAGCCACTAAACATACTATTTTGTCTAAGTATAAAGTAATGAGTTAATTGATAGTCACTCAGCAAATACTTGTTTCATTGTCTCTGTTTTAAGGTCTATGATAAAATTTTTTTAAAATCGAGTTTCCCTTGAGACTGAAAAATAAACAACCAGTAGAAGAACTGTTATTAAGGAAACAAAGGTTTGGAGAGGGAAACCTAAATGAAATGCTTTAGACTGATGATTGTGGCATTTACAATAATTCCTAAAGTATCATGAAGATCTACCTATAAAGAGACAGGAGATAGTACCAGGAGGGTATATTGTTTTCACTAGTTAAAATTCATAGCTAATTACAGGAAATAAAAGGGGCTGATTGATATTTTTCCCTTTCTTTCCTCATTTAATTTTGCAACATCTAATGTTTTAAAATTCAGAGCTCAGGTCTAAATCCAGTAAGTCCTTGGAGAATTTTCTTTTAGGTACAGGAAGCCAAACAAGGAAGAAATGGTCTCTGGTACTCAAGAGAACAGAGAATTAAATATTACACTGCTAAGCACAATGCTGACACCTATGTGGGACGCAATAGGCTCCAGACTCACATAGATTCGGTCTGATTCACTTGTCTGCCTTTCTTCTGTGCTATTTTTTTTAATTTTTATTTTTATTTTGCAATACAATTCAGTTCTACATATCAGCCACGGATTCCCTTGTTCTCCCCCCTCCCGTCCGCCTCACCTTCCCCCCAACCCCCCCCCCCCCCAATTCCCATCTCCTCCAGGGCAAAGCCTTCCCCACAGACTGAGGTCAACCTGGTAGACTCAGTCCAGGTAGGTCCAGTCCCCTCCTCCCAGGCCGAGCCAAACAATCCTGCATAGGCCCCAGGTTTCAAACAGCCAACTCATGCAATGAGCACAAGATCTGGTCCCACTGCCTGGATGCCTCCCAAACAGATCAAGCCAATCAACTGTCTCACCCATTCGGAGGGCCTGATCCAGTGGGGACCCCTCAGCCATTGGTTCATAGTTCATGTGTTTCCATTCATTTGGCTATTTGTCCCTGTGCTTTATCCAACCTTGGTCTCAACAATTCTCGCTCATATAAACCCTCCTCATTCTCGCTAATTGGACTCCCAGAGATCCACCCGGGGCCTAGTCATGGATCTCTGCATCCAGATCCCTCAGTAGTTGGATGAGGTTTCTAGCACAACAATTAGGGTGTCTGGCCATCCCATCACCAGAGTAGGTCAGTTCGGGCTGTCTCTCGACCATTGCCGGCAGTCTGTTGTGTGGGTATCTTTGTGGATTTCTGTGGGCCTCTCTAGCACTTTGCTTCTTCCTATTCTCATGTGGTCTTCATTTACCATGGTCTCCTATTCCTTGTTCTCTCTCTCTGTTGTTGATCCAGCTGGGATCTCCCGCTCCCCCAAGCTCTCTTTCCCTCAACCCTCGCCTTTCATTACCCCCACTCATGACCAGGCTGTTCATGTAGATCTCATTCCATTTCTCTGTCATTGGGCGATCCCTGTGTCTTTCTTGGGGTCCTGTTTTCCAGGTAGCCTCCCTGGTGATGTGAGTAGCAGACAAGTCATCCTTGTTTCATGTCTAGTATCCTGCTATGAGTGAGTACATACCATGTTTGTCTTTCTGAGTCTGGGTTACCTCACTCAGGATGATTTTTTCTAGATCCATCCATTTGTCTGCAAACCTCACGATGCCATTGTTTTTCTCTGCTGAGTAGTATTCCATTGTGTATATGTACCACATTTTGTTTATCCATTCTTCAGTTGAAGGGCATCTGGGTTGTTTCCATGTTCTGGCTATTACAAACAATGCTGATATGAACATAGCTGAACAAGTGCTCTTATGGTGTGGTTGAGAATTTCTTGGGTATATGCCCAAGAGTGGTATAGCTGGATCTTGGGGGAGATTGATTCCCAATTTTCTAAGAAAGCGCCATATTGATTTCCAAAGTGGTTGTACAAGCTTGCATTCCCACCAGCAGTGGAGGAGAGTTCCCCTAGCTCCACATCCTCTCCAGCATAAGGTGTCTTCAGTGTTTTTGATCTTAGCCATTCTGACAGGCGTAGATACATCACCCTTTACTATAGCCACAAATGACATAAAATACCTTGGGGTAACACTAACCAAGCAAGTGAAGGACCTATATGACAAGAACTTTAAGTCCCTGAAAAAAGAAATTGAAGAAGATGTCAGAAAATGGAAAGATCTCCCATGCTCATGGATAGGCAGGACTAACATAGTAAAAATGGCAATCTTACCAAAAGCAATCTACAGATTCAATGCAATCCCCATCAAAATACCAACACAATTCTTCACAGACCTGGAAAGAATAATACTCAACTTCATATGGAAAAACAAAAAACCCAGGATAGCCAAAGGAATCCTGTACAATAACACAACTTCTGGAGGCATCACGATCCCTGACTTTAAGCTCTACTATAGAGCTACAGTAATAAAAACAGCTTGGTACTGGCATAAAAACCGACATGTGGACCAATGGAATCGAATTGAAGACCCTGACATTAATCCGCACACCTATGAACATATAATTTTTGACAAAGAAGCCAAAAGTGCACAATGGAAAAAAGAAAGCATCTTCAACAAATGGTGCTGGCAAAACTGGATATCAACATGTAGAAGGCTGCAAATAGATCCATATCTATCACCGTGCACAAAACTTAAGTCCAAGTGGATCAAGGACCTCAACATAAATCCAACTACTCTGAACCTGCTAGAAGAGAAAGTAGGAAGTAGTCTTGAACGCATTGGCATAGGAGATCACTTCCTAAATAGAACACCAGTAGCACAGACTCTGAGAGAAACAATCAATCAATGGGACCTCTTGAAACTGAGAAGCTTTTGTAGAGCAAAGGATACGGTCAACAAGGCAAAGCGACAGCCTACAGAATGGGAAAAGATCTTCACCAACCCCACATCTGACAGAGGACTGATATCCAGAATATATAAGGAATTCAAGAAATTAGACATCAAAATGCCCAACAGTCCAATTAAGAAATGGGCTATAGAACTAAACAGAGAATTCTCAACAGAGGAACCTCAAATGGCCGAAAGACATTTAAGGAATTGATCAACATCCCTAATCATCAGGGAAATGCAAATCAAAACAACTCTGAGGGAGTTCTTCTTAAATTACAAATATTCTTTGCTTCTCAAGTAATAAATGAAATTAATGTAAGTAAAAAAAATGCTAAATGGCTCATTGATTTTGGACCTTCTAGGTATTTGACACTAAGAATTGAGAGATCAGTGAGCTGGACATCTGGACTTTGTAGCTTACAGTGCATTTCTTCCTTTCTTTGGAAAAAAAAAGAAAAGAAAATGAAATTTGATTTTCTAGATAACTACTATGTAGTATTTATATAAATGAATTTTATGAATAAAATTTGAATGCCAAAAGAATTATTTTCAGTGTTGATGCCTGAAATTTTGCAGTTGAGCAGTAGAATATTTGCTCACCTGGAATAAAACAATCTTGAATTCTAGTTAGCTTCCTGACACGTATTTACATGTAATTTTGAGAAAACTTTGTAGCTTGCTCGTGCTAGATGAACTTTCTCCTCTCATAATCATTTAACAAAGAGATGATGAAATTGCTATTGGAAGGGATTCCAAACCCTGCACATCTGTGTCAGTGGAAACATTCTAATTGTTTCTTGCCTGTTAGATTCACCATACTGAAAGTCACACTGCAGGCTGTTGTTTTATGCTTGAAAAATCCACATTTTCCTGAATAGATCAGGAAAACAACTTCTTCTCTAACAACTTTTGCCTGTGGCTCCTCCAACCAAGTCTTCAATTTCAAGTAAGACAGTAAAGAGGATTAACAGAGACAACTAGGTTTTATGGTTTGGAAACTTTGCTACAACCGACCGAATAGCAAACGTTTGGGTAACTGTTACTGAAGGAGTGACATATAATGGAGGGAGCAGGATATAGACAAAGAAAACAAAGTGTGGTGTATAGGGAAGTCAGGGACAAATACATTTTGGATAAATCTACTGATGGAAGAGCAGATGAAACTGAAGTCTTCTCACAGAGCAAGAAAATTAAAGTATCTGAGTGAGAGAATTAGTAATTTGAATACTGGTCTGGAATTTTAGCAGCTACATGAAGTTGGGCAGGGTATTTGACCTCTCTGTGCTCTAGTTTCAATCAAATGCAAACAGTGTATAGGCACAGGTGCACCATAGGATGTTCTGTAAATATAAGCCATTAGTTTTGTGACTAACATTGGCATAGGATGACATTATAAGACAAGAAGGTATTTAGTTATTGGAAATGAGGAAACACAGTCTTAGACATACTAATAAATAATAAATATGAATAATTTTTATGAAAGTGGATATATTAGGAAATTAGAAGTTGAACTGATGACTATTCATAATTGCAGGCATTTGTCCAGTTTTAATGTGTGTGGTAACTCAGTTATTGCAATTATTTTGAAGCTCCAGAAAATCTTAAAGGTCATTTACTTTCTAGAATTCATTTACCCAAGGAATAAATGTAGTAATGGTAGCATGCTCCTATTTATTTGCTGTTCCAGGGGATCATTGGGGAGTCTTGAAGCAAGAGATGGAACTAGATTAAAGCTGTGGTCTGGGTGAAAATTTTCATATAGTTGATTTTTATGATAGACTAGGGCAGCTACACTCATGTGATAATGTAGCTTCTCCTTAAATATTGCAGAAAAAGGTTCAGTTAGATCATAAAAACCTCTAATCATGGAGATAATATTCAGGAAAAATGGCTAGAGTGTAAATTAGGGCCATTTGTCATGGGGATTATAATTTGACTTTAAAACCAAAGATGTGTGCACTGAGTCCCCAGACCTTACTGATCTCTCATGTGCTCAATGACTTCAGCATGACCAGACACATCTCTGCAACTTCACTTCCCCTTTAGATACAGATGATCAGAGATCTCCCTCAAGTGCACTGAGCTATCCTTTCTTCCTCTTGGAAGGCTTCTGCCTGTGCTCTGGTTTCATGCTCCATGGGGGAGAACTTGATCCCCTTGTGGCCCTTTTCTGCTGTGGAGATCACAGCGCCCACATTTCTGGATCTTTATTTATGGTACCAGATTTTTATTTGTCCTGCTTTCTTTCTTTGCTTTTTGATAAGAGTTTCTAGAGAGTAAGTTCAGGCCACAGAAGGCTTAGAGCAGTCATTACAGTCACCCCTCTTTGATGTGGATGTCTGTACTCTGAGCTGGTTTGAACTCTCCCTTGCTTTGAGGTAATTTTCCTTTAGGAAATTTTTGTTTTCTCCCCTAGAAATCAAAATAAACAAAGCCTTCCTGAAAGTTCTCCTCCAGAAAATATTTTATATTAGAACATGTAAATTCTAAGATGAACTATTGGGCCATTTCCAATTAGTTAATTACTAGTTAATTCCAACTAATAGTTAATGTGGTACTTTATGGTATTTTTACCATAAAGTGGAGGTATTTAACAAAAAGCTTTTAATATAGATTCAAGCATAGACTTTGGGGTGCGGGGGGACTGATTCTATAGAAGACTGTTAAACACTCAAGATATAGAGGTGGGATTTTCAAGAGAGAGTTGGCTAAATGGGCCTTTTCCTAATGACACATTTAACAATAATTTCACACCAAATAAGGATGACAAGTCTCTTTCTAAATTAGGTTATTCTCTCTTTTAGTGAACATATTCCAAAATCAAAAGTGTTATTCCAAATAATGTATCATGGAATCTACATAAGAGAAAGAGAAAATAGATGAAATCTGGAGCCACAAAACAATGGAAGACTCTCCTGTTTGGAAAGCTTAACAGGTAAGTCGATTCTCAATTCCAAGTTGCTTCCTTTCATTTTGTTGTGGATGGTTCTGTTTTCTGCTAGTCATGTAACTGATAAATGTGTATCAACTGTCTCCTCAATGATAGTGTAAATCATGAGGTGTCTGTGACAAAAAAAAAGCAATGGGCATGTCTCCAAATTTCAGTGAGAACAATGCTATTTTTCTTTGGAACCATTACTTCCTTATCTTGCAGATGCATGCCCATTAAGGAGTCCTTTGCATTTAATTCAAATCCATCAGCTTGCGATGCTGCTACATGCTCTGCTAAGCGATGAGAAGACTGATTATTGAACGGAATATCCATGTCTTTGGTGTCAGATTGTGCTGTGTCCTTGCAGAGTGAACTTCATATTCACTGCTTCAGATTGTAGAAGGTAGATGATTAAAGTTTGTGAAGAAATCATTGAGAAGTTTACATTACAATCAAAGCTGCGAGGTTGCTTATTTTCTATTTGCTGCACTTTCACATTAAAGTTGGGCTCTTGTGGGTGGCATATTTTTCACAGCAGCCTCAATTTATCTCCAGAATGGATAGGGCCAGAGGGCCTTGCTTTACCAGACCATTATACTGCGCTAGAGCTAGGCTACTTAACAAAATTAATGAAATGAGCATTATGGTTTGTTTGTGTTTCCTTGAGATATTTGTCTAGATAACAAGTTGTGCTTTCTTACACTGATTCCATATTCTGTGTATATTTGGGTTTCAGATAAAGATTAATTCTTTCTTGCCCATCTTGGTAGCCACCTATTCTTATTCCCTCTTACAAGAAGGCAATAAATGAGTCTCTGAGTGGTATTCAGGCTTGCCATTTAACATTTTCCAGCTCCTAACCAAGGACCATTTCATCTACAACTTGAAAATAATTGTTTAATGCCAAACCCATGGTAAATTTTGTAAAGATGTTCCTTTGTAAAATTGTACAAGAATATTCATTATTAATATGAAATTAGACAAATACTGTAATTTGGACAAGGATCTCATTCTTCAACCTGGTTAAGGACTTGGAATAAGTAGACCATTATTTCTAGTTAAGACATTTAGGCCACTACCATATAGTTACAAAAACCATGATTCTTGAAAGTTTCCATATGTTCACATAGAAACTATGTGAGCTATTGTCCTTGGACAGCTGCAACTTTGGCTTTGATAAATCCAATAGATTTCTATCTCACAATTCTACCACCTAATAAGAACTTGGCAAGTGTTTGCATTCAGGCTGCCAGAGGAAAGCCAATGGCTTCTATTCTGCTGAGTTCTATTGTCAGTGATGTGCCCTAATCATCCTTCCCTCCTCATCCTGATGTCTACAACTAGACTCAAAAATCCCACTTGATGGGTAGTTTGCTTAATTGACAAGGCAGTGCTCTTGCCATATGCAACCCTGCCAACTCTATGTTTTTTTTTTTGGAGTCAACACAAAAGGACAGTTTTTTGTTTTGTTTTTGAAGATGAAAGCATCCTCCAGAGCACTTGGTATTTCACAGGATGTGCAGACTTAGTATACAATTGGAGCAGAATCTGAAGTGGTGCTACTTTCTCAGTTTCTCCTCACAATATGACACAACTGTAAAATTTTACCACCTACACATCCATCACAATCTCTTCCCCCAACACTTTGCAAGAAACAATGAGACAAGCTGAAGGACAGCCACAATTTTAGCTTCCTTTCTGTCTGATTAAGGAAGATAGGTCCATACTTGACACAGCAAGATTTGAAAAGGGGTAGGTGGAAGAGTAGGCTGGGATAGTCAAAACCAAGCTACTTTTCAAGTGATATTTTTATGTCAAGTTTTCACCTTCTTTTCATTTTATTATATTTGCTTTCTAAATGTAGATTTTTATATCCAGTATTCACATCTTGTACCAGTTTCAAAGTTTATTGTTTATAGTGTAATTAAGATCCACATAATCAAGTCCACCCTAGGTCATTGTAAATTATGCAACTTTTATTGTACCTGATGCAGTGGATAAAATTATTTGCATAAGCATGATTTTTTGCTTTACACTTACTACATATATAACTAAAAGAGCAAAGCAATGCTACCTGCTTATGTGGATTATATGAAAAGCAACCGAGATGATCCATATAAAATGCCTAGTATTATGCCAGACACACAGTGAGCATTTAATAAATAGCTGTAATAATATTATTAGTAATTATTTATTTTGCAGTTGGAGGAGGATTAAGGTAATTAATCAAATTTAATTGACTTTTAACAATCAGTGTGACTAGGAATGCAATGGATTTTTTGTGCTTTGTTTTTCAGAAGTATGGATTTAACCCAGTGCCTTGTGCAAGTATTCTACCATTGAGCTACATCCTCAAGACCTCTAGAGAATACTGTCAATTTAAAGGATGTTTTACTCTGTAATTTTAATACTTTCTCAAAACTTATGTGATGATACCAGCTTTGTTGCAGTGTTGAGTTTCTGACTTGCTTCAGGACTTGACTCAGGAGGGACAGGAGGTCCATTGAGTTCTGGCATCATATTGACAGAAGGCCTCAATTTTTTCCTTTTAGCACTATGCCTTAATAAGGTTTATAAAAAGTCCAGAATTCCTTGACACATTGTTTTTTCCATCATAGTACTTTACATACAAAGCACCAGAGTACCAGGGATATGGAAATGAGGGAGATGTAGGGCAGCCCGGAAAACCCACTACAGTAGATGTAGAAACAAGGGGTTTAAATGATTCTAAGAATGGAATTAGAGCTAGAAAATCTATTGTGGAATTGTAAATACTACAAGATTTAGCTTAAACTTAGTGGATATCCTTTTCCTGGAGTTTATTCTATATTTTTATTTATTCTCTGAGAATTTCAAGTACATATATAATATGTTTTCAATATCTCAACTTCCCATACACTCCAACTTCTCCTAGACCCCTCAGCTATACCCCATTCCAAATTCATGCCCCCTTTTCATAGCCCTCTGAGTCTAGTTAGTGCTGTCCTTACATGCTTGGTTATAGGGTCATACACTGGTTCATGGGCATCCTAATAAGGGCCACTTCCTGAATGAAGACTAACTTTCCCTAAGCAGCAGCTTCCAGCTAACCAAACTTGACTAAGAATCAGGCTTTGTGAGCCTCTTCTCCATGGATGCTGGATTCCTAACTGGCTTAGTTTTGTATAGGTCTTGTACAGATAATCACAGCCATCTGGAGTTCACAAATGCAATGGCCCTGCCATGTCCAGAAGACTGTTCCATAGCAACCTTCCTTAACCTGTGGCTCTTACAACCTTTCCATCCCCTCTTGTACAATGTTTCCTGAGCAATGTGAGGAGGGGGTGTGGTGTGGATGTCTCATTAAGACTGAGCACCGCATAGTGCCTCATTCTCTGTACTCTGACAAGCTGTAGATCTTTATCAACTGCTGTCTGCTGCAATAGAAACTTCTCTAAGAGTGTTGAGGGCTGTTACGAATCTACAGGTTTAAAGTACTTAGAAGGCTGTTTGATACTAAATCAACACAGTATCAAGCTTTCACTAGGGTTTAAAGTTATTAAACTAAAAATTTAACCTTCTGCTGCATATGCCTTGTTAAAATATGCTGCTATGTAGCAAATATATAGGAGAAAAATGTAAAAATATCAAAATGATGGATTCACAGTTGAGATGTAGAATAGTGTAAGTCATTTCCACTTGCAAAACAAAGAGCCCATTACTTGCCTTATGTATTACTAGACAGTGTGCATGAATAGCAGTGAAATTTATGCTGATTTCAATTCTTGTAAATTTTTCGTAGTCATACATTAAACCAAATGTGAAATGTGTACTCAAGTATTTGACTACGACCAACCTTTAATAGACATTAAAAAAACAACAACAGGAAAACCATCTTTTTTATGGTGGGCATAAAATGCAAATTAAAATAAAAGGCGAAACAGAATGTTGCAAGCTGTTGGAAGTGAATATATTTATTCAAAAATATTTGTTCTTTATTTCTGATAAATTTTGTATAAGCATCATTGAAGAGCAAATATTTCTACTATCTCAATTTGAGTTAATATAGTCATATTTAAATGTTGAATGGATAAATTTATTCCTAGCAAGTACGTTCATATTCAAATCTAGTTTATTAATATGAGATTACAACAAAGAAAAATTGGTTAAAATTGAATTTTTAATTGTCCTAATCTCACATTCATTGTTAATGTAGAAGAAAATTTGATGTATAAAACCTAATTTTAAAAGAAATTTATTGCAAAAATTCCTTGAAAAATTATATGTATTTATATATGTATGTATGCATCTGTTACATACATATATGCATATATAGAGAGAGGGGAGGAAAGGAGGGAGGGAGGGAGAAAGGAGAGTGTAGAAGTAACTGTCTTATTAAATAAGAATCACAGAGCCAATGTAAAGATGAAAGCCCAAGAGGTCAGAGCTAAGAGCCTTACCCTTCCTGCTTCAGCTATCCTCTCCAGCCAAGAGAGACCTACTTCCTGTGTTTTTGTCTTTATATAGACTTTCTGTTCTGCCTTCTCATTGGTTGTAAACCCAACCACATGACCTCCTTGTCACTACCCATCTGTATAGACCTCCAGATCTTCTAAGGTTGGTATTGAGATTAAAGGCGTGTGTCTCCATGCTGGCTGTATCTTGAACACACAGAGATCTGCCTAGCTCTGCCTCCCAAGAGCTGGGATTAAAAGCGTGCGCCACCAACGCCTTGCTCTACTATGCCTTGCTATTAGCTCTGACCCCCAGGCAACTTTATTTATTAACATACAAATAAAATCACATTTCAGTACAAATAAAATATCACCATAGGAGAGAGACTGTCTTAGCACTTTTTAAAAATGTGAAATATTACAAACTTCTTACATACTTTGTAATAGAACTATTGAAATTATTCTCTCTAATATTTTATATTCTTTACAGCCATCTCTCCAAGTCTCCTATTCTCTAACCTTGGGTACCCACAATTCTACTTTCTGCTTTTATGAATCCAACTTTTTACTTGAGCAGATAAGGAATCACCTAACATTTATCTTTCTGTGCATAGCTTATTTTAGCTATGGAATATTTTTCAGGTTCACCCAACGGTCACAAATTATATGATTTCTCTTTAATATACATACACATATGTATCATAGTGTGTATGATATTTCTTTGCTAGACACTCAAGTTTGAGTCTATATCTTGGTTAATGTAAATAACACTGCAGTGAAGACACGCCTTCAGGTGTCTCATTGATAGTGATGTAATTGTCTTTGGATATATACTCAAGAGTGAGATAGTTGGATCACAAGGTAATTATATTTTTAATTTTTTTTTAGGAAACTATACACGGGTTTGCATGATAGCTGTGCTAATTTTCATTCTCTCCATGACTGTGCAGGATTTCGACTTGTCGGTACTTGCTATCTTTCATGATTTGATAGCCACCACCCTTAAAAAACAATGTTTGTTAAGTTTATAGTAGAAACAGGACTTGTTTCTAACTTTTATCTGTGTTGATTCATTTAATTTCTGTAAGAACTCTAAGAAGTCCATTATATTACTATTGTTGTTTTTCTTTAAGACTTTTTTAATTCATGTGTACCAACTACAGATCCCCCTCTCATCCTTCTTCTTGTTCCCCCTCAGCCTTCCCCCCTCCCTGGCCTACCCCTATCCCTTTCTCCAAAAGGGTAAGGGCTCCCATGGGTGTCAGAAAAGCCTGGTACATTCAGTTGAGGCAGGACCAAACCCCTCCCTGCTGCATCAAGGCTGAGCAAGAACTCCTACCATAGGTAATGGGCTCCAGAAAGCCAGGTCATGCACCAAGGATGGATCCTGATCCCACTGCCAGGTGCCCCTCAAACAGACCAAGCTACACAACTGTCTCTCATATACAGAGGGTCTAGTCTGGTCCCATGCAGCTTCCACAGCTGTTGGTCTAAAGTTCATGAGTTCTTGCAAGCTTGGTCCAGTTGTCTCTGTAGATTTCCCCATCATGATCTTGAGCCCTCCTTGCTCATATAATCCCTCTTTTCGACTGGACTCCATGAGCTCAGCCTGGTGCTTGTCTGTGGATCTCTGTATCTGCTTCCACCAGTTACTGGATGAAGGCTCTATGACGGCAGTTATAATATTCACCAGTCTGATTACCGGGGTAGGCCAGTTCAGGCACCCTCTCCACTATTGCTAGTAGTCTAATCTAGGGTTGTCCTTGTGTGGATTCCTGGGAATTTCCCTAGCACCAGGTTTCTCCTTAACCCCATAATGTCTCCCTCTATTAAGATATCTCTTTCATTGCTCTCACACTCCATCCCTCCCCCAGCTCGACCCTCCCATTCCCTCATTCCCTCATGCCCCATCCCCTCCTCTCTATTGCCCCCCTCATCCCAGGTTTACTCATAGAGTTTTTCAAGGTGAATAGGAGGGTGAATGTATCTCTAATCCCAGCACTAGGGAGGCGTAAGCACAAGTGGTGCTGTGTCTGAGGGTAACCTGGCCTACACAGTGAGTTTGAGACTGTACTAGTAAACATAGAAAAACTCTGTTTATAATGTAATGCAAAGCCAAGAAAAGTATGCTGAGTAGCATGCCAAAAACTATACCTCTAGCCAGAGGCAGGGTCAAATAGTTTGTATCAAGAATCCATATTCATAATTGTTGGGCAGTGGGTTGAAGAGTAAGATTTGATTCTACAGAGAGGATTTTCCTAATGATATTGTTTTATCACTATGCTTTTCCTTTTGTGTAGAACATCTTACAATCTGTAAAGGAGTCCCTGAAATGTAAAAGTCCCATGAGGACTTGACTCTTGTTTGCTATGATTGCTGTTTGCATCATTATGTTTTCAATCAGTGTATACATGAAGGGAGAAGCTGGGAAACTTTGAGCAAGAACAGCAGAATTTGGCATAGATGTTAGTATCGAAGCACTATTTAGAAAAGAAAAAAAAAAGTGGAGAAAAGAGAAGGGGTTTTTCCATCATAAGAAACCTGTGGCTTTGGCTTCGCTCTCACTGTGAGAATAGCAGAAAGGCAAAACACAATGTTAGTTCTTAATTTCAACTTTCTAAACAACTGCCATAGTTTTACTTTCCTAAAATAAGGGCAATGGATAAAGTTTGATTTCTTTACAGGATAGTTTCATTTATCTTAAAGTGATAGAAAGAGGTTATAAGGCATATGACCCAGACTTGAATCCTGACTCCATTCCCTAGAATTGCAAGATTTCCCACCTATACTTTCATCTTCAAGCCAGAAAAAGAAAATCCAGTACCCACTAGAAAAATATTCTACTTCAATTAAACCAGAGTGTTTTCTTCTAATAAATAGTGAAATAAAAGTTTACCATTATTTTTCTAAACTCAGAATAAGAAAACTGGTGAGTAATATGTGTGGTAGAATCCCCGGAAAGCAAAAGGTCTGACATCACATGCTATTCTTCCATGGGTGTATTTCACATGTACTGTGTGTTTTAAGAGGAGTCAGTCAAATCTCCCCAAACCAGCAATTTCTGGGCAACGATACTACACCAATTCCTTTCCTTCCTCCCCGATCTTCCTCTCTTATCCTGACGGGCAGACAGTCAGTCACTCAGCGCCAACACGTTACATCTCTTGAAGCCAGTTGTGTGTCTGTGTCTAAATCTTTGGATTTCTCTGTTATATTTTGATTTTCTTCATTCTCCAATTTCAACTTTTATGAACTCTAATGACTGGGTTTCCAGAATATTTTTCTTGCTAAAAAGCTGCTCAGTATCAATACACTTGCTTTCTGTCAGTTTTGAGATGCGTGGGTGGCCTTGTTTCAACTTTCTTTTCTTATCCATGCTTCACGTTTTTGGTCCTTGGCCAATTTGCTTGATTTGCCAGTGGAAATTGAGCTTTCTGTCCACTTCCTGGGATGACAGAGATCCAGGCCCTCTGACTTGCATTTGTGCATAATTTGGCCTTGCCTAGATTTTAAGTCTCTTAGGAGCCTGTCGTTAGAGTTCTTGCCTAATTCAGAACATGACAGGAAGCTGAGACGTCAGAAACCCCCTGTTTGGAAATAACTGCTTGAGTGGCTATAAAACAGTATGCTTTATTTGCAAAGATGGGGAGGGGGTGTCTTTCTTCAGTAACTTTGTATTAAATGAGGTTTTCCCTCTTCTTGTTGCTCTCTTCTCTATATTTACTGGTAAAGTGATATTTCCCTCTGTCTTTTGACAGTGCTAAGTTTACTAACAACAAACTGCTTTCTTTCCACCCTCCTTCTAAAACATTATTATTTAATGGATCAGTATTGAAATTTGTAATACTAGCTTCTAACAGACTACAGTAATGAAAGAAACAGGTTTTCCAATTAAAGTAATTAAAACAATACAGAGACATTATTGGCATTTTAGATTAACCATACCAGAGGCTGGGTTGTATGTTAGTTATCTATTATTGCAAAGCAAATAATACTCCAATTTGGCAGCTTAATATTATAAATATTTATTATTTCATGGTTTCTTTGAGTCATTAATTAAGGAATGACTTCATGTGGTGATTCTAGGATGGGCCTGGATGTCTTTTCTACATGATGGAGGCTAGGGGAGAAGGAGGGGAGAGAGGAGAGAAGAGGAAGGAAGGGCAGGAAGATGAGAGAACAGGAAAAGAAGACGAGAAAGAACAGGTAGAAGCCGAGAGAAGGAAGAAGTGGTTACAACGTGTTTCATGGACTAGTCTTGGAAAGCAGACATTGTCTCACTTTTGTTACACTGATTGTTAGAAGAAAGTCACTAGTTCCCTTACAGGGAGAGGACTTAGTCTCTCACTGTTGAAAGAAGTGTATGATTCTTGTTTCAATGCTGAAGAGTTCATCTCTAGAAATTGTTTGTTTGAGTCAACAATTAATGCTATAGTCTCAAACCAATTTCAACATTTGGGCACAGACTCTTCTTGCAGGATAAGCATCATTAACAGAGTAGTTCCCTATGTGGTATCAGAATTTATTACCATAATTCTAATCTTCTAGATTCTAGAAGGAGAGAAGATTGTTATTAGTTCTCTGAGAAGAGCAAGACACCCTCCTTTGCAAAAATGAATGATATACCAGGCTTCATTCCTAGCTGACTTCAGCTTGTTCTCATGTATTTTTTTTCCCCACAAATCAGCTCTGTGGGTTTTATTCATCCCTTTGATCTGGGTTATAATCTGGGTTGTAATCTAAGTTTGCACAAACAATATGGAAGAGGAAAAAGGATTACTCTGATAAGATTAGAAATTTTAGATTCTGGACTGAAACTGGGTTGGACTGATCACTCCTTCTGCTAAAACCATCAAGCTCTTCCATGGTGGAAAGAATTTAGAAAATGCTGGTGAAGCAGGGAATTAAATATGATCCTATTTATAAAGACATCAGACTATAGGCTAGCATGAATAGAAGGAACCTTATCAAAGATATTAATATAAGTAAAGGAAATAGATTCTAACAGTAAACTACTGATGTAAACATATCCCATACATTAAAAATGGTTCCTCAAATTTCAATGGGTTTAATATCAATGACATATTATTAAGACTTTGCTTTGCAGAGGAGGTGGATATAGACTCCTATCTAGTTCATCTTAAATATTCTGATGATAGAAGCTTTTTAATTGTGGGGGATTCACTGTAGGTCAATAAAATTCAGTTTATATATTGTACCCTTACCAACACACAAGAAAAGGTTGTCTGGCCCAGTGAAGGGAAAGTTGGAATCTATTAATCTGTATGTTAGTAGTTTGGAATTTTGGTTTGTTTCTTGGGTTTGTGAACAGAATAAGTTAATCTAAGTTTGTAAACATTTCCCTTCTTTTGGCAAATGGGCAATATCTTAACCAAAAATGGTAAAATACGACTGGAGAAAAAATTGGCTAAAAATGATCATGGCTACTTCTATGCATTTCCATGCATTAATACCATGATCAAATATTAACCTCTTTAAAACACCTTTAATTTCTGCATTTACCACAGAATCTTAATCATACTGAGAAGAATTTAGAACTTCTTTCTAAAGTTTATCCACCCCAAATCTTGGTGGTAGAAAATAAGATAAATATAAGCACTGCCTGTGGTTTTAATACCCTTCCACTTTCTGGAATAAAGCGATCATTGGTGTTTGTCAAGAAACCCTCTGCTTGAGATTGACAGTCAAATACCAGACTGAGCTTCAGGAGTCCAGTTGAAGAGAGAGAAGAGGGATTCTATGAGCAAGGGGCATCAAGATCATGATGGAGAAACCTACAGAAACAACCAAACCAAACTAGTGAAATTTAGACCATGAAATTTAGACCAACACCTGTGGATCCTCACGGTACTGGACAAGGCCCTCTGCATAAGTGAGACAGTTGTGTAGCTTGATCTGCTTAAGGGACCCCCTGGCAGTGAGGTTGGGATCCATTTCTGGTGCATGAGTTGGCTTTTTGGAGCCCACTACCTATGGTGGGACACCTTGCATAGCCTTGGGGCTTGAACTTTCCTCTACTGAATGTACCAGGCTCTGCTGACTCCCCATAGGGAGCCTTACCTTCTTGTAGGAGGGAATGGGGGGTTATTGGGTGGGGGAAGGCTGGAGGAGTGGGTGGAAGGAAAAGGGGGACCTGTGATTGGTATGTAAAATGAATAAAAAATTTCTTAATGAAAAAAAAAGAAAACCTTTGTTTAATGTTATCTGTCTCAAAATAGCTTTATCCATGGTTTCTCATCACTTCTGGAAGTTAAGGCTTTACTCTTTTTCATTGATTTCTTGGCATTCAAGAACAGAACTTATTCTGATACTATGGGAAAATGACAGATTTTTATAACCATATACAGTAATTGAAATAATAAGGGACTTCCACTCTCTGAAGAATTGAGGATGCCTAATCCAGCCTACTCAACAGTGTTACATTCCTAACTCAGTCCTGTTTGGATTAGTGGTTAGTGCCAGGAGATGAATAAGTTAATTATGACTTGATGATACATTGGAATCTGCTCTTGGTTATTATTCAATGAGTTGTATGATTTTGAGAGAAGAAAACTTGAACTGTGAATTTTGCTGCATGAATGGCTGACTTGTTACTGATGCAAGCAACTACCCATCTTCACAATTTTGTTCATGTAGCTAAGGAAATAATGTGTTAACTACTTTTATGACTCTACTACCCCAATAAGCCACAGTAGCTAGTTTTTCTTTATTCTTAAATAAAGTTCAAATATGTTTCCAAAGACTCTGATAACTATACAAACTGTCAGACATATCAAGTACTACAATGGAAATAGGTTTTTCTTTGGATGCACATTGTTATTATAACTATTTACATCTGGATTTCCAAGGCAAACTGCAGTTAAATCCAAGATTGCTATAAGCAATAGACAAGCATTTCAAGAGCTCTGGTCAGTGTACTTTAATTTTAAGAAACATTGTTATTATGATAAGTCTATACCTATGAAGGGAACAGAGTTAAAATTTATCAAAGTAAAATATTTCTTTTGGAGACATGGTTATTTGACCAAGACTGGCCTTAATCTTGCTATTTAACAGAGGGTGGCATTGAATATTTATCTTCCTGTTTCATTTTCCAAGTGCTGGGATTGCAGGTATGCACCACCACCCCTGGTTTATGTGGTTATGGGGATTGAATTTAGGGCTTTGATGCAAGCTAGACAAGCACTCTATCAACTGAGCTACATCCTCCACCCCATAAAAAATAATTTTAATAAAATTACTAATATTAGCTAAATGTTACTCTGCAAAAATTAACTGAATATTTACTTGATCCATGTAGACAGAACTTAAAGAAGTAAACATTAGGATCATACACCCCAAAAGAAGGTGAATTCTTTTTCTCCACATACTCTTGTTGAAGGCATTAAGCAAGAGGCTGGACTCTGCTGTCAGTAGCAAAGGTGGTAACCAACTGAAAGGAATTTAAGAAAATCAATAAAAATTCATTAGAGCTGATAAAATATTTTTATAAAAATCAGTTACAAAGGAAATGAAAGAAACAACTTTCCTTATATGTAGAAGACACTGTTGAATGTTTGAGAATCAAGATTTTAAAAGTGCTTGGCCTTGGTAAGTATCTGTTAAGATTTGACATATATCTATCACTGTGGCATATGCAAATAAAAAGAACCAAACAGAAGGGCTCCTACAACTACATACCTACTCTGTATGAGATGTTGGGCCAAGTGTCCCCGGCCTTAGTGAATTAAATTCTTATGACTGATTTGAGCATGTCCTCTTTTGAGTATGAAAGACATGGGCATAAGATAACAGAGAGTTTGCACAATGTTCACAACTAGTAAGTGTTGGGTCTAAGGTCTAAGAATGAATTAGTGTTTCTTTCTAGAACAAATGATTGCTACTCATAGATAGCACCAGGTAAATTTGATGTTTTAAAGCTATCTAACTAAGTGTTCTTTCTCCTCTCCTAAGCAAAAGTTTTGTTTAAAGTTTGTTTTTTTTTTTAAATCAGTCCAGGATTTCAAAACAGGTATTGAACACTTCTAATTCTCAAAAGGTAACTCAAAATTGCTGGCTCAGAGTAATCTGTATTTTTAATTCCACTCATTTTGAGCCAATGCTGTTCATAACGCTTGCTTATGGTCAAGGATGGATTAAATAAACTTAGTGGAAAAATTATCTCTAAGGCTTTTGTACTTTCTATGTCACTTTGATGTTATTAGGACCTTCTACATAGAGAGAAAATATAAGGAATTTCTTATTATCTAGGAGTTCTTAGTATTCCTTTTTATAATGTAAAATTATTTCATCTATAAGTAAACGTGGAGATGTGATGAGCCAAGAGAAATTTAAACTGGAATGACCTCTCATTTTTGGTTCAATGATCAACAGTATAAGAGGGATGCAGAAGCCCTTGTCATAATTTCTCATCACAGGACTTTGTTTATTCTGATGGATTAGGAAAGAAAATCTTTTTAGCAGGCAAGATTCTTGGAATGATCATTCAGAGGTGACAAAATCAATGTAGCATACAAGGAAAGAGAGAAGAAAGGAAGGAAGGAAATAAGAAAGGAGAAAAGATTATTTCATTGCTGTTTTATCAAACAAAATAATAACTTCAAAATTACATATTCTTCAGAAATTTTCTGCATTGAATCTTTCACATATAATAATTATATTCTCATATAATAAGAAATTATTGTATTTATAGATACTCTACTTATACCAAACTAGATTGCAAGAGTCCTGAAAGCCGTGTAAAATCATATATATAATAAGCATTGGGAAATAAAGATTCTTTTGTGTTCTTGCATTTGAAATAAAATTTGCAAAGAAAGTTTACAATTTGATCTTAGTATGATTCAGATTTCAAGGATTTTAATTTAGACTTATAGACTCTGTGGTCATTATGGTCATTATTAAGTTTTTGTTTATTTCTGTAATTACTCTTAGAAAAAAATTTGAAGGAACTTGAAGGCAACATGATAGTGTGGATAGGTCACATCTTTTGAAGATGAATTAAGCTTTCATTCAACTGTATAGCTGAGGTTTCTCGCTATTTATTTAACTACCTAATGGTATTCAGTTTTGAGGTGTAAAATGGGACTGATAAATCCCACCTCACTGAACTGTTAGGAGGTTCACATCAAATGCTGGAGGTAAAATCCTTCATGAAGTACTTGGTGAGATATAATATTTACATTTCTTGCCTTTCCATAATCATAAGACATATATATTATTAATTTTTGGTGTTGAGAATTAGTAAATAATGGGCATGTTCACACACAACTAAGAAAAACTAACCACAAACTACACACATTTTAATAGCTTTGTTTTAAAAGAAAACATTTGTCACAGATTTTACTCTGAGATTTTGAGAGACTCCTTATTGCTGTGGGATGGTCTGTATGTTAAATTGCTCTGATTGGCCAATAAATAAAACGCTGATTGGCCAGTGGCCAGGCAGGAAGTATAGGCGGGACTAACAGAGAGGAGAATTGAGGGAACAGGAAGGCAGAGGGAGTCACTGCCAGCCTCTGCCATGAAAAGCAGCATGTGAAGACACCGGTAAGCCACGAGCCATGTGGCAAGGTATAGATTTATGGAAATGGATTAATTTAAGCTATAAGACCAGTTAGCATGAAGCCTGCCACGGCCATACAATTTGTAAGCAATTTAAGTCTCTGTGTTTACTTGGTTGGGTCTGAGTGGCTGTGGGACTGGTGGATGACAGAGATTTGTCCTGACTGTGGGCCAGGCAGGAAAACTCTAGCTACACCTTATACTAGTGATGGCAGATGCCTTTCCTCAGAATGACTCCAGTGCCATAGGATAAGCACCAGATTTTTTCAAATAATCTTCCAGGCCTCTTGTCAGATAAGTTTTATTCCTTGTCATTTGGAAAATGCTGAAGGGCTACAACTTGTTCATAAATATGTTCAAAGCAAGTGTTCTTTGCTGCTCTCAGAATGTCTGCATTTTTCCCTTAGATGTATCTCACAGGTATTTCATCTCTGTCATTTATTTCTTGCTCTTCTGATTTACCTAGTGAGAAACCAAAACTCTCATTCTGCCTGGAAAAAGGTCTCATTTTATTTTCTTTTTGCCAAATTTTTATTTAACTAACTGACCCTAGTGCTAGCTCATTAGCACTATCATCAATATTTTCTGAACCAGAATGAATTTTGCGCATTCTAATGTATGTAAGGAATGCATTTGAAATTCTTGCTTGAATGTTAAAATGAATAACACCTCTGCAAATTATGCCACCATGACTTGGCACTTTAAAATGATAAAGTTAAGATATATTTGTCCCTGTTTGGTTACTAATACTTTCAGAGTTCAAAGAACTATTTTCTTGGTAATTATCTAGAATTAAAAAAAATACATTCAGCACAAAGTTCATTTTAAAAATTAATTTTCTTGTTAGGTTTGCTTTTCCTGGTGAGATAAGTGGTTGAATATGTTTTTGAAAGTCTCCCATAGTTCTCATTTGGTTCCCCACTGGGTAAATGTTTTGTTGGTTTTTTTTTTTATGATGATGGTGTTTTAAATCTTAGGAACAGGATATTTCTGGAACTTTATACTTTTCAGCTTAGGTTCATACAGAATAGGTAGTGAAGAAATTGAAAATTAGAGAGGTAAATAGAAGGAAGAGGAAACCTAGGGTTAGAAAAATACCCCACAGACCAACAACACAAAGGCAAAGTTGTGCAACTTGAAGATTAATTCAATTGTACATACCATAGGTCCAGGTATTGCTGGAGCTGAATAAAGAATATGAGATACGTATAATGCTTTTGCTTAAAAAGTCTATAGAAAATGAATTTATGTCCTTCATTATAGAAATAAGATCACTAAATATTGATGTTGAAGTAGTTTTATCCTAAATCTTTCTTGACTTATGTTATTCTATACTTCATTGCAAGAAATGTGTTAGAAAAGGGTTGTTGCTCTTTGAGAGGAGTGGAATTCTTGCGTGTCCCTATTGCCAGAAAAATCTCACAGAGATCTTTTAGACAGCCTGTAATTCACTGCTTCAGTAAAAAGAAAGGGGTCTGAGTGATAATTTGCATTTGAAAAGTTCCAACAATATTTTTCTGTTCTTCATGATGAATTAGGAGATGTCAAGTCTCTTCCCTGTTAACTGGAAGAATATCAATACAACGGTGAAATGATATTCATATTAATTATGAAGATTAAAAGGCCCATTTGGCAGAAAGCTGTTAAGAAATGAGTGAACTATCTTTGATAATAAATAGGTAAAATTAATTAATCATTTATTTAGTATGTATAGTTATTGAATGTAATGCATGAGAATAGACTTGGACCTAAGGACTGAAGAGGATAGATGTAAAAGAGTTCAGGGGTCATGGTATGAGTTCAACTGGGCTTTAGAAGCACAAAGATTCTAGAGTCACTGTACTTTAGGATGCTCTAAGGAGGCTTTTTGAGTGGAATTAAAGATCATTGAGATTTGTAAGAGTGAAACTCTTGATGATATAGTGATTCAGAACCTAATTGAGAAACCATTTTTAGAAGGAAAATTCTTATAATATAAAGGGGGAAATGGAATGGTTGATGGAATATGAGTATTGGTTGAGTCTGAAGACTTCTGTGATACACATGGGAGGGATGAATACAGTGATTCATACCCACTCTACATTTGCTAATGTTGTCCCCCAGGGCAGCAAAGCCCTTAGACATTTTGGAGGTTTAGGAGAAATAATGTAAGGATTTCTACTGATGTAAATCAAGTTCCTCTATGTCAGTGATAACACTGGTGACACTGGTTAAAATGTTACAAAGAATTTATAATTTCTGGTTGGGAGCTATATTGCTATACCACTGAGAACAATAACAACCTCCCCCAAAACAAACAAACAAACAAACAAGCAAACAAACACCCTGACAGAAACAACTTAGAGGAGAACGAGTTTGTTTTGGCTGACAGTTTTAGAGAGATTTCACTTCATCATGGTGAGAAAGGCATGGTGATAAAAAGAGCTATGAAAATGACGGAGGGAGTGAGAGGTGGTGAATCTTTGCATGGGAAACAGAGAGAGACCCGGGTTGGATCCAGGAGAGAGGAAAACCTTCACAGGCTTGATTCTGGTGATCTTCCTCTCATGAGAGAATTTTCATTTTAAAGGAATTCAAAATTTGTTTTGAAAAGCGACACTCTGAGAAAATGTAGGAATCTGGGAAATGGTTCCCCCTTTCTTTACACCCTCTCCCCACCTGTTCTTTGTTTCTCTTTTTGATTGGTAGCATTAATGGGGAGGTTGTTGGGCCTCCGAACTCATGGTTCTAAGTACCTTCCAGTGCTGTCTGAGTCTGTCTAGAACAAAGTTTCAAACCTCTGAGCCCTGGCTGCCAAGGCAACATTAATTAATTTCCCTGCCTGTGGGTGTTTCAATCATCCAATGATGTACAAAATTAAACTGGAAATTTGAGAGTCAAGTTATAGCTCATTCTTAATGTTTTCAGTACAATGAAAATAATTTCATAATAAAAATTAGTTAAAATGAAGCATAAAACACAGTCAGTGTTAGCTTCCACCAACAACACTGCTCAATCATGATACTGGCTTCTCCCAACTGGTAATCTTAGGCCAGAGATCTTCCCTTTTTAAACAACAGAACATGTCCATGTTTTGCTTTTTCCAGCCACTCACTGCACATACTTTTACACATAAGGACATGGAGGATATAGATGAACTTAATGTTACCTTGGAAGGATTTCTGGGATCATCTTGTTTTTCTGTTGACAAATAGGAAGAAGTGTAGCCCAAATTCATACAGCCAATAAAGCAAATAGCACACCTCAGGCCAGTGCTCCTGCAGCTGACCTCTCAAGTCTCCTCTGAATGTAAAGGAGAGTGAAAGCATGCCTTAGTGGCCTGACAGATGAAACATCATCTTAAACACTGTTTGGAAGGTATGTAATGTCTATAAAATCCATATACATCTTTCATTTTACCCAAGAATATATTCATATCTGTTTTAATATTAAAGAGAATATCCAAGTTCTATGCCATAAAGTAAAATTGTTGTTGCATGGCATAGTGCCAACGTTATCATGTGTTTTCTATTCTCCCAGGATACTACTATTATGTACTTATATATCTCCAAATTGAAAAATGAAGCATTTGTTGTCATTTTAATATAATAATTGTCCCTCCATATCCCTCCACACATATTCAGAGGAAGAACAGAAAGGCTGACTGTAATAGAAGTTTACCTTTCAGGAGTAGTTGTAGTAAAAGAGTACTAACCACAGGCTTGCAAACCAGAGTTCTACATATGCAGTAATGCCATGCTGTGATCTCACAAGCTCTGACTCTGGTGCCTTTAGAAGTAATGTTGGGCTGAACTAGTTATTTCCTGGGCCTAATGTATCTATCTATTTTAATAGCATTCACATTCGTATACTTTATAACAATAACACGGCAGAAGTTTAAAAGTGGAAACGAAATTCGTATTTTTGAGTCATGGAATGAATATGTAGGCTGCTGGAAAGAGGGGAATATTTTTTCTTCAACGAGGCAGAAAAGGAATAACTTTACAAGCTCAGCGAATTGCAGAGTACTGCTAGCTAGTTGTTATGGGCTTCTATGCATGGATTCTTCATTATGTAGAAAGCTAATATAGTTAGCAGAACGCTTTTTTCTTCAAATGCACATCAACCCCAAGGATGAAATGCAGTTACAAAATAAGCTTCTCAAGTCCTAGAAGCCATAAATTTTCAATGTTATAACTTAATCTTCTGGAAATACTCCAAATAGCAGCCCTGAGTTCCCTTGAGTGAAATGCTCTCATTTTCTCCCCGTGTGCATTTAACTTTATTCTTTATTGAATAAAAAAAGAGGGGGATAAAAAAGGACTTGGTTTATTGCTTCTAATAAAAGAAATGTAATTTGAATACTCAAGGATGTAATCAGATCATAGCATTTCAATTGTATTACTAATATGGCCATAAAATAAATAAGTTGCACGCTAAAAAAGCTCACCACACAAGTGCATCTTGTCATCCTATCTCATCCATCTTTTCTTGCCATTTCCCATCTGTCAGCATTTTTCTACTCAGCTCTTGGCTTGCACCTAGTGATTTTTCACACATCCTTCACTGTTGTCTTGTTACCCTCTCAGTTTAATATATAGAGATAGGAGGATTCTGCTGTGCTTTGCTTACACATCTTTAGTTTTTTGGACTCTCAATTTGTCACTTGACCACTCTGCTTGTTCCTTTCTAGCCTTGTTCATTAAATCAAGTACTAACGCATGAAACTGGGTGTTTCACATGTTGCTGTTTTCAAACACTTTTAGCTCCTGGAACTAGTGAAGCTTGTCCCTGATGAAAACCTCTAATAGAAAAAATAAGCCATTGTTCTTTTTCTTTTATCTTCTTCAGTAAAGTTTGAAATCATAGAAAATAAAACTAACTGAAAGGGTACTTTAATATTGAGCCTGGGCAGGACAATTAATCTTTTTCTCTAAATGTTATAGTAAGTTTGCATTTGTTTAAAAGTTTGTTTCTGAGTAGACAACAAATATGAATTTTTGGTCATCAAAATTTTGACCAATATTAAGCTCAATAATCAGATTTATGGCAACTCAATTAATTTGCATCTATAGATCCTTACTTGACAAATGTGATCAATGTATATAAATTTTATTAAGACAAAGTTTAAGTTGAAAAGTGGTCACAGCATTCAATGATGAACAGACATTGCTATTGCTTCAGTGAGAATTTTTATTTGATAATCTAATTTTGTATTATTCAATGAAAAAAATCAATATTCTAGAAAAATACATATTTTATTTTTATACTGAGTCTTGGAATGATTTTTCTCCTCTACTTCGTTATGCCTCGTAGGCACTAGAGGGGAGCCCTTTGACAGCAGGGTTGAATTATAGCTCCAGTTATTGACCCCTGGCAGTAAATGAGATGCACCTTGGAATTTACTGAATCATCATGTTTCCCTTGCCAGGAGGATTCAGGACAAATATCTTCTTTTATTTTTATTATAAACATCACAGTCACTGCATGACTGTAATCTTGCTCTTTGAAGTAGTCTTGTTGTTGTTGCTCAAAAATCTTTATTTCTTTGGGAATTATACGTGCCCATTAGTAAAAGTGACCTATGTCTGCTAAGGAATGTAGGAATAACTCTTTTGAGTGAGAATTAAATGAAATTCAGTAAAATGTTGAACTGATTCTTTTCTTCCACTAGAAGTCACTTGTAGTTTTCCTGATCTGAAATACATATATATTTGTCTGGCATCATGGCCTTGTGCAGTGTGGGTCCATCTGGGAGATGTGGGTGTGTGATTGCGGTACACACCAAGCATCCCATTAGTATGAGACTGCCTTCAGCATCAACCTCAGTTCTTCTCAAATCTCTCAAGCTACCTCTTTCTCAAAGTGGCAGAACCCTGACATGACTTGCTGTAGCTACTTCACTCCACAAATACTTATTCTTTTGCATCCCTTGGCCTTCTCACTGTCTACTATCCCATTCTTGCTTTACTCTGATGAACAGCCATCATCTTTCCGAGAGCAAAACATCCATTGTGACTATTTAAATCATGGAATCTAGGTGAGTGTGTTGAGTGGTGGTAAAATGACCTTCTACACAACTAACATGAACAAACAAATACATCGTGGAGTAAAACCGATTCCCTAGATATCCTGTTTAGGATATCCAGAAAAATATCAAGTCTAACAGTATTGAAAAATCAAAGCATTGGAAGCCCTGGTGGACACAGTGAACAGGAGAAAAGAATTTGAGGGTTGTTTATCTTTCGGCCTCTTTATCTAGTAACTTGAATTAGGAGATAGCTTTAATCCAGATGACTTAAAAATCATTGACAAGGAAAACCAACAGCAAAATACAGTGAACACTAGAGCTTGGTGTTGAAGTTAGGCATCCCTCTGCGTGTCTCTGCCTGAAAAGATCAATTGCCATGCCTCTGGATGTAGTTTAACATTAGTAAAAGCTGGTTACCATGTTTTGGGTCACTTTCTATACTTGTCATATGAAAAACCTATAAAAAAGAATGTTTCCTTGACTTTAGTGATATTAATACACATTTCTAATAAATGCAGGTTTCATTTTTCTTTTGACTCATTTGTTGAAATGCAGTACCAAATTCTTTTAGATTCATGGAATGTTACTTATTTTGTCTGGAAAAATGCACTAGAATCACCTACAAATTGTGCACACTTATTCCTTTCAGTGAAAAAGCCAAGGTTTAGTGTTTTTGAAAATAGACAATTTCAAACTTTGAGGAAAGTATTTATCTTCAAGTCACTTCTGTACGTTTAATGAGGATCTCATATCTACCTGCCCTATAGGTTTGTGTTCTCTTCAGTTTTTTTCCTTTGATTGTTTTTTCATTTGTGAAGTTATTAGTAGAGTAGGTCTCTTTTTCAGGCATTCTATTAATTTCTTCTTTATTATTTTATCTTAATGATCAAAGTAATCATATAAAATAGATTTTTTTCTTGTATTTGTCAAGTGATAAAACAGCTTAAAATACTAAGTAGTATTAAATTTATACATTAACCACTTAACAAAGCCAGTAAATAAAGCTAAATCTATCAAATTAAACAAAAAAGCCAATTTACTCATATTACTCAGAAAATTCTTTCTCATTTCTCCTCCTCCTCCTTCACCACCACCACCACCTCCTCCTCCTCCTTTTCCACCTCCTCCTCTAACCTCCTCCTCCTCTAACCTCTACCTCCTCTTTCTCCTCCTCCTCCTCCTCCTCCTCCTCCTCCTCCTCCTCTTCCTCTTCCTCTTCCTCTTCCTCTTCCTCTTCCTCTTCCTCTTCCTCTTCCTCTTCCTCTTCCTCTTCTTCTTCTTCTTCTTCTTCTTCTTCTTCTTCTTCTTCTTCTTCTTCTTCTTTTTCTTCTTCTGTTAATGGTGTGTTTGTAATAGTCACATATGTGTGTACATGAGGTGCATGTGTCCATGTATACTTGCAGAGGCCAGAAGAAGATATGGGTGTCCTGATCTTTCACTCTTGCTGGGGATGTGGCTCCATTGATAGAGTGCTTCCCTATCACGCACAAAATACCATGTTATCCAGCACAGAACTATACTCCTAGCACTCAGGAAGTAGAGGCAATGTTATCAGAAGTGTAGGATTATCACCACTGGTATGTTCAAGGCCAGTCTGGGTACTGGGGATTCTACTTGAAAATAAAACTAAAAAACAAAAAGGATCCATTGATCATGGAGAAAAGATCTCCCTCTGAACCCAGAACTTAGAACTAGGTGGGCAGCCAGCAAGCCTCAGTGATTTATTCTCCACTTCCCACAGTTCTGGGGCTATAGGCTAACACCTGGCTTCTTACATGATTGCAAAGCAAGTGCTCTTATCCACTGGGTTGTCTCTCCATTGTCACCCTCCCTCCATCAATGGATTTTCTCATTTCCAACCTATGAATTAAGGAAAACATTAGAAACTTATTTTTTGTTTGTTATTTTAGAAACAACTGCAATATTGGAGACCTAAGGGACACCAAGGTTACCATCTACCATAATACCCTGGAACTCTGAAGACGTTTGCACAAAAATGCATTTTTACATTTGTTAAATTATCTTTTGATAATTTTATTAAGCATTCAATAATTAGCTACATTTCACTGAATTGGAACTATTTCCACTGTTTTAAAAATTCTTCATGGTACAGAGCAAACAAATAATATAAATGTATTATGTATTTCTGTGAACAAGAAATGCATTTCTTAACTGTGTTTCTCCTTCTTGGCATTGATGGATGGCTCTGGATCTGTTATGCTCATTTTTGTAGATATGTCATTTATGATTACTTCATTAAATTATGGGGTCAATATAGTATAAACAAAGGACTAATTTATTCAAGCAACTCATTAATCAGGTATTATTGACAAGAAAATGTCACATTTTTCTTGAACACAGACTCAACCCAAATAACACTACAGTAGATGCAACTGACAGTATGATATCTGAAGTTTCATTATAAGGAGTTAGAGTATTTCAAGTTAAGACAAAAATGATATTCTTCAGTTAAAATTATCTTAATTTTCTCCTATCAAATCTCAAGGAGGCTTCATTCAGAAGTGCGAGGTAAATAATACAAATTTTTAGTTACAAAATCCAGTGCACATTTTTAAGTACTTATTTTATGACAGTCCTTACAGGAATCTGTTTCTGTACCTAATGATGTTAAGACTTTAAGATGTATATGAGATTGAGATTTTTAATACAAAATAGCATAAAATACTTAATTGAGTTCAAAACCTTGGCCATCTTTATATTTACTTCTCCATTTATCTTTTAAAGTTGTTGTAATAAATATTTAATAAAGTTATCCATTCTTTTTGAGCAAGAAGACTAAGTAGATGAGAGGATTTGCCGAACAGTAAACTTTCAGGCAGCAATTGAATGAATAAAGGATGAAAGGCAGAAAACTGAGAAGCACTCATTTTTATAATAAAAGGGCAGTTTAATAGAATAATTAATTTCATACTTGTCAGTTACTGGATCCATGTCAGATATTGTGAGTTTCTTATTAAGGAAGGCAGACAGCTGTAGCTTGTACAAACTGTGGCTGCAGGATTTGTCTTGGAAAATGCTCAGACAAAAGTGCTCTCATTAGATTCTCTTATATCTGACCTCCAGGCTCAGGGCTGTTCTGATATGGTGTCTGACTTCTTTAACATTGGATGGCTTCCATTTTGGAAATTGCGGCTGTGTTGGACTAAATCTCCTGATCAAATTGGCTTACACTTTGAATGCCCCAATCCTTAAACATTTTCACTGGAATGCAAGGAGACCTATCTTGAGGTCAGTGAGACTGCACAAAACATTTATGAAACAGAATACAGTGCACTGAGGCAGGGCTTCACTGTTTCTCCTCTAAGTGTATGTGCCAGTGCTGAGGTGGAATTCAAGAGAGGGGCAGCTACTCTTGAAATATTTTTGGACAAAAAGTGCCAGCACACTGACATTAATCTTCAGTAACAGCTGTTCTCCCAAACAGGCACTGCTCCCAGTCACAGACTTCAGAGTGGAAGCTGAGCACTTGTGTTTTTCTCTGAGGTACAGCTAAATCTCGTCATTTTTATAGACCACAATCCACCTAATGTGAAACTAACTTGCTTCACCATAAACAGTGTAGATAAATAAGTGCAATGAATTTGTTGGCTATTTTATATTGTTCTTGAAATGAATAAATTTTCTAATATCAATACAATACTCATTGAGTATTTTTGCTTAAACCTCATTCAGTCACATTTTCCATGAATTAGAGGGGCCATAACTCTTGGGGTTCAATTACTCATGAGTAGTTAGGAGCATCCTGTGGATCAGAGAGACCCTGGATTTATCATACTTCAGGATTTGCTTTATGCTTCTCCATCTAAATGTCAAGATTTTAGCTCTGGCTAGGAGCTGAGGATGTGTTGACTTTCCTGCTCATTTTCAATGACTGTGCTAGGCCAGCAATTACACAGCAGGTCCTTCACATTTCCCCTTCAGATGTAGTCTCCTTTGAATGAAACCTGTCATTTTCAGAAGAGCTAAACACAGGCACTCTAGGGCATACGACCTTAAATATACAAATATTTTCTTCATGTGCTTAAAAAATTGCTTCTTTTGAATGGAGGATTGTCTGAAGAGTAACAGCAATGTCAGTGATGTGGAGTGTGTGTGTGTGTGTGTGTGTGTGTGTGTGTGTGTGTGTGTGTGTTAGGGGTAACATTTTAGTTTTCTTTAAAGCAAGTTAATGTTTGTAAAAGGAAAAGTCTATGTAGCTAGATAAGAATTCAAAGTAACAAAAAGATGAAGAAAAACTTAAGAAGTGGGAGGAAAGATCATCAAGACTAGAGGGCTTGGGGGAAGAAAATGGTGATCAGAACTCCACTCCCATTTTTTCTAATGCATTTACTACTTTGGAGCTTCAAAAATATATTGAAAACGTTAAGACAAATGAGGACAATTAAAACTGGATGTGGCTGTAGGTCTGTTCACTGCATGCTATAAAAAGGGCAGACAACAAGGAGAAGGTGAATAAAGTAAAACCATGGAAAGGGTAGTTTAATAAAAGGAGTGATGAGAGTGGGAGATGTTAGGGGTGATGCACTTTCAGTGCACATGTGTGGGCAGAGTTTAGATCCCAGAATACACGTAACAGCCGGGCAGATGTAGAAGGCCCCTTAATACCTCAGAAGTGGGGATGGGATGCTGGTGGCAGACTGGCTACCTAGATTATTGACCAGCAGACTCTGGATTCAGTAAATAAAAGTAAAAATTTCCAAGAACAAATTTAATTAATGAAAAAATACATATTTTTTAAAAAAGTGGAAAGCAATAAGGAAGACATTCAATGCTAACCTCTGTACTCTAAACACATGTGCATATGTATCACACATGTGTGAACATGCCATACACATACATAAACCTGAATTAAAATAAATATAAACAAGGGACAGAGGAAGAGAGACATGATAAACTAAAATATTATCTCCCAGTAAACTTTTCTGAAACTTTCTTTTCAGTTATAGTTTAATATTAAATTGATGAGGGGTGGTGGAGGAAGGAGTTTAGATTCGTTTTGTATAATTGTTAATCTGGTTTTTTCCTCTGCCAGTACCTCACATTTTGGTTTCCTGCTGTTTATTACCCCAATCATTTCCTGCACTAGATGAAGTGCTAGCAGCAGGACTCTAAGATGCTTTATGCTAATGAGGGGAAAGTCTTGGACAAGTTGCAAAACCTAGAAATTTTTTTTGAGTGACATGGTGAAATAATCAGAATTTAAATGGAAAGGAAACTTGGGTAACAGCCATTGTATTTAATATGGTAAAGTAACTGACTGACACTTTAATTAGATGAGAAAATTTAATTATATTTTTAACTCTGAAAGGACCCCTTGCAAGAAAGATGGACAATATATAAATAAATAAACTTATGAGAACACAAAGGAATAACAGAAGATATTAAGATGCACTCAATTTTCAGTGCTCATGACATGAGCTATTAATTCCATGGATCATGAAGCAAAACTTTTTGAAAGTTAACTTGCATTTATCCTTTTGACAACAGTTTGCATTATCATGATTGAATTTTATTAAGTGAATTGTTTGCTGTAGCTATTTATCTTCATTCTGGCATCGCTGGCATAAATATATAATTTAATTTATGTTCCAAATTTTAAAAATGTCTCTGTAAAAACTAAGTTGCACTTCTCTTCTCACTATAAAATTGAGGTTATGTCTGGCTGCACACAGCATAAAGTATGTCAGCTTGAAACCAGACTTTGTATGACATGAAGATGTTAGCCAGTTCCACCACCTGTGGAGAGGAGATGGCAGTCAGTGAAAACAAAATTTAAGAAGGACTGCCTAATTGTGCTGGAAGATGAAACTTTGCAGACTCATCTTTTTATTCACAAAGTGTTTCCTCTTGTGAGGGTGTTTATGATTAATATTCGAAACCTAAAAAAATCAAATATGGTATCATGAAAATAGTGAACTTGGGGCTGGAGAGAGGGCTCAGTTGTTAAGAGCACTGGCTGCTTTTCCAGAGGTCCTGAGTTTAATTCCCAGCAACCACATGGTGTCTCCCAACCGTCTATAGTGAGAACTGATGCCCTTTTCTGGCATAAAGTCGTACATGCAGTAAAGCTGTACATGCAGACCAAGCACTCATATACATGAAAGAAAGGAAGGAAGGAAGGAAGGAAGGAAGGAAGGAAGGAAGGAAGGAAGTTAACTAGAAAAATATGGGCATACAAACAGACTTCATTAAACAGGAGGATACATACAATGAGTTACAAAACTAAACCAAAATCTTATTCTAAAGGTCATAGGTTGTCTTCAAGTTCTGACATGTTAACATCTTAATATACATATAAACCTGTAAGTTGTAGGAGGGTTCTAGCTGATGACATTTTTCAAAGATGGCCACAGCAATGCCTCCTATCTCATATACTGGTGGAGGTATCACCCTTTCAGATTCCAAGCTATACTAAAGAGCTATAGTAATAAGAATAGCATGATATTAGCATACAACTTTTAAATATTTTAAAGCATTATTTAAAAGGTCAGATATGCAAAAAAGACCATCTATGGACTCTGAAGTCTAAAAACAAACAATCTTGCTCTTTCAAGAAAAATATTAGGGCCCCTATTCCAAATGATTTACCCTAAACCATATGGAGCAGAGAAATCACCTATGCTATTTTCTATCTAAATGCCCAGATCACAGGACCTGCAGTAAAGGGTTTGCTTGTTTTGAACAATATCTCAGTCTATAATCTAGTCTGGCCTGGAATTTACTCACTGTATAACCTAGGTGGGCCTCAAATTCTTGGCAATCTTTGGCTTTAATCCTTAGTGTGCTACAAGGTACCGTGACTGACTAGTGTGTTCTTTTTTTTTTTTCTTCTTTTTTTAAAACACACCAGTGTTTTAAACAGAAATGTTAAGACACCTTTAATTTAAAAAGATCAATACATATGATTTCTGTAATAACAAGTTGCACATGTCAAAAAATGCTCAAACTACTTGGATGTAGTAGGAAAGGCCCAGAGGGTCAAGGAAATTGGCTCAAACCAGTTGCCAAGGCATGCACATAACATACTTCCTTATGAGCCAACCTGGAGTCTGTCTGAGGGTCTAGCAATAAGCACTGTCAGAGTTCCTGGTTGCTGTCACAGTTCCTGATACTGTGGAGTCTGCCTGAGGGCCTAGTCGCAGGCGCTGTCAGAGTTCCTGATTGTGCCTAGCCAATGAGGGATGACCACACAATGCCACAAGATTGGGACACAGCTTGGGTACTGGGAGGAGGGTATATAAGGCCTTCCCCATTATTAAATAAACAAGTCTGCTGTTCACCTTCAACTGACTCCCAGTGTTTGTGTCATTGATGCCTCATCTTCTCACCGCCTCCCACAAGGGAGCTTTTAGGATGCAGCAATACTTGAATATATGATCTTACTATCATGAGTCTTGATTATCTTTAAGTCCTTGAACTTTCATTTTTCAGTCTGCTTAGCATTACTGCTTAGTGGAGGTTAAATATTTTACTCTATGTTGAGAATGTTAAATGTTTAAGTGATAGTAGAAAGACATTTTTCCTAACAGAATATATTATTAAAAATAACGGATACTGTGCTAGAGTAATGCTCAGCAGTTAAGAACATGCACTGCTCTTGCAGAGAACCAGAGTTTGATTCCCAGTAGCCACATCAGATAGCTCACCACTGTCTGTTATTTAAGTACCAGGGCTTTTTGTCCACACCCACCTCACCTCCCTCGGTATGTGCACACACACATGTATAAGCAAATAATAATAATAAAATTTTAGAGATAATTTAGGCTTATATGATGTGGTAAAATGTACTTTGTTTCTGTGTTATATAAAATCAAGCATGCTGTCTGTGTCATTCTCTTCTGTGTTTTCTTCATTTACAACCTATTTAAGTTTGATTTTCTACACAATATTAGGTCACTCTGGCTGGGGTAAGATGAAATCTCTAGGTAATATTACTATGCCATGACATTCCTTGATGTCTATGGATGTGGAACATGTTTTAAATGTTTCTCAGCCATTTGTGTTGCATCTTTTGAGAACTCTCTGCTTGGTTCCAACTCCATTTTTAATTGTGTTCTTTTCTTGATGTTCATTTTTTTAGTTCTTTATATGTCTTAAGTAATAATCCTCTATCAGATGTATAATTTGTAAAGGTTTCCCCCACATTTTGTAGGCTGCTGCTTTGCTCAAATGATCATGTCCTTTGCTATAGAGAAGGTTTTTTAGCTTCATGTAGTCCAATTTATTAATTGTCTAACAGTGCTATCAGTATCCTCTTCAGGAAGTCCTTTCCTGTGCCAAGGAGTTAAAGCTTATCCCTTACTTTCTTTCCTCTCCAGTTCAGAGTATCTGGTATTATGTTGAGATATTTAATCCATTTAAAGGTGTCCTCCCCCACCCCAATGATAACTATGGATGTGTTTTCATTCTTCTATATGCAGGTATCCAGTTGGAAAAGCACCATTTGTTGAAGATGCTGTCTTTTCTCTGGTATTTATTTTCCTCTTTCTGTCAAAAATTATGTATCTGTATGTTAGCTAACAAAAATAAAAACAGGAAGTGCATGCAAGCAACTTCCAAAAAATTTGTGAGTTGACAGAAACAGCCAGCTGTCTGAATAGTCACCTGAGGTTTCTCCGCAGTGTTGGGGCATCATCTTCAGCCTATAGGCTTAGCATATCTGACAGACTCATTTGTGAAGTAGGATGTACACAAGGTCAACAGTTCAACCTCACATTGGGTGAGAGCAGTCCATGTACCAGAAACACCTGAATTCCACTAGTGTCCTGTCATGATTCAGGATTTTAAATTTTGGAAATTGTTGATGGTTTTTTAATTCAGCTGTCCATTCTTCTTGGCTGTGTATATATGGCTTCATCTCAGCATCCCGTTCTTCTCCCCATCCCTCTATCAAATGCCAGTCTACTATTGAGAGGCGTGAGCTTAGTTACTCTTCAAGAATAACTGTTTCAGCTGCTGTTCCATAGCACATCAGAAGACATCGGCCCACTGCCTTCGAAGCTGCCTTCGAAGAAAAGGGCACTGTACCTTTTCCGAATTGCGAAGGCCACTTCAGGGATGGTGCCATATTGTCCTGGCCTCAGAAGATGCCTTTTGCTAAAGCCATAACCACACTTGTTTTGGCAAGAATCAGTAGTCCTTTGTTTCATGTCCTGTCTGTCCATTTTGTCCTGTTGATTCGAGGATACTTTGTTGTCCAGTGGCTAACTTTTGCCACAATGAAAGCTAACTCCATATGCAGTTTCTTCAATCCCCATATTTTCTCTGAAGTGAATTGGTACTGCCAGGAACCGACATGTCTCATAGTCATAGCAAAAAAGAAAAATTTTCTAAGTTATTAAAACATTTTAAATGCCATATTCTGTAGATCTCTGAAGGGTTTGAAGATGACCTGTCTAAAATATATCTGCTCAATTTTCAAAACATATCTAATATGACTACAAGTTCTATTGTAATGTCTAACTACTAACTTTCATTTCTTTATATCCTAATAGTTGGTAATAATATTCAAGGATCAGAAAATTGCATTGTTAAATGAACCATATAAGTACAATTAGAAATATACATATAGCATTTTCTAACAATATCAATTTCAATATATATAATTTGTATACAATATAAAACAATCCAATCCAATGTAAAGTATTTAAAACTAGTAATTGTCTTTTTCTTTTCTTTCTTTCTCTTTTTTTAAACAAGAACCTTAAATCTAATCTCCTTTGCTTAGCCTTTTTCCTAACCCTTGACAACAACTTGTAACCAACCCCCCTAAACAATGAAAATTATCCCAGACCCAAAACCCATTAAAAAGAACAAAAAACCACCCGCCCCAAACCACCTCTTTGGGAATGTGGGCGTCGTATTCTTAAAATTGCTTCCTGCTGGGTATGGGTGAAGTTATCTTTATCCTGAAAGAAAAATTTTAGGTTAATTGTCAAATTCTAGGAAAGGTAACTATATCCATCGTTATCCAGTCTGTTTATAATGTCAAAGTTCAGGGTTTATCTCAAGTCCTTATTCAAGTAGTCTTTGAGACTGGATCATCTCAGCTAGTCATCTCAAAATTTCTCTGAGCACCTTGTAGCTCAAAGCTGATCTGTAGATGATGTTTGTCAGCTTAGTGATATTATTATTGTCCACGTGGAATTGTTGTTGTTGTGGGGCCCCATCTTCCTGGAGACTTCAGTTGATGTTAGGCCTGGCCGTGAATTCCTGCAGAAAACTGATAAGAGACTCGAACACAAAGACACATATATGCAGCTAATTGAAGCCTTTTTTCTAGAATTAGTTAGTACTCTATATGACCATTCATATCTTAACAAAGTTTAAAATGTATATATAACTATATATCTATATATATTAATCTTGTAAATTTTGATATAAAATTTATACTTTAAGAAAAGTTTAAAGACTCAGAATAGAATCAAAGAGTTGAGATTAGTAATAGAATAGTCCCTTAATTAATTTGGCTTTTTTCCTGTCCCATAGCAGAAGATGGCTCTTTTATTCTGGCATGATACAGGGAGTTTGGATTTTCCTTTTAACAACATGCTTGAGTTTAAAGAAGGAGAGAGCCATTCTCCAACTCCAAAGTCAGCTTTAAATTTTAATTGAACTGGGACTATTACAAATGGATGGATCTAGAAAAAATCATCCTGAGTGAGGTAACCCAGACTCAGAAAGACAAACATGGTATGTACTCACTCATAGCAGGATACTAGACATGAAACAAGGATGAATTGTCTGCTACTCACATCACCAGGGAGGCCACCCGGAAAACAGGACCCCAAGAAAGACACAGGGATCGCCCAATGACAGAGAAATGGAATGAGATCTACATGAACAGCCTGGACATGAGTGGGGGTAATGAAAGGCGAGGGTCGAGGGAAAGAGAGCTTGGGGGAGCGGGAGATCCCAGCTGGATCAACAACAGAGAGGGAGAACAAGGAATAGGAGACCATGGTAAATGAAGACCACATGAGAACAGGAAGAAGCAAAGTGCTAGAGAGGCCCACAGAAATCCACAAAGATACCCACACAACAGACTGCTGGCAATGGTCGAGAGACAGCCCGAACTGACCTACTCTGGTGATGGGATGGCCAAACACCCTAATTGTTGTGCTAGAAACCTCATCCAACTACTGAGGGATCTGGATGCAGAGATCCATGACTAGACCCTGGGTGGATCTCTGGGAGTCCAATTAACGAGAATGAGGAGGGTTTATATGAGCGAGAATTGTTGAGACCAAGGTTGGATAAAGCACAGGGACAAATAGCCAAAGGAATGGAAACACATGAACTATGAACCAATGCCTGAGGGGTCCCCACTGGATCAGGCCCTCCGAATGGGTGAGACAGTTGATTGGCTTGATCTGTTTGGGAGGCATCCAGGCAGTGGGACCAGATCTTGTGCTCATTGCATGAGTTGGCTGTTTGAAACCTGGGGCCTATGCAGGATTGTTTGGCTCGGCCTGGGAGGAGGGGACTAGACCTACCTGGACTGAGTCTACCAGGTTGACCTCAGTCTGTGGGGAAGGCTTTGCCCTGGAGGAGATGGGAATGGGGGGGGCGTTGGGGGGAAGGTGAGGGGGACGGGAGGGGGGAGAACAAGGGAATCCGTGACCGATATGTAGAACTGAATTGTATTGCAAAATAAATTAAAATAAATTAAAAAAAAAAAAAAGGAAAAAAAAAAAAAAAAAAGAAGACCAATAGTGTTAAATCTTTAGAGAAAAGCAGAAAGAAACATTTAGGAAGACATAAAATTTTTTAGATAATAGACATAAAATTTTTTAGATAATATATACCCATACGCCGTTTCACTCTGCTTCCTGGGATAGATGATTTGTCCCTTTTCTTCAGTTGTCTCATTTGTCCAGTGTACTTCAGATTCCTTAACCTTCATTCTCCTAAAAGACAAAAACAAAAACCTTTCCCCAAGAATAATTTTGGGGATGTTCCTTTTTGGCAAGTTATTATCTGATTAAATGAAAAGGCATGTGTTACTGGTATAAGTTAGTTTAAATTGGATGTTCATGTTGGTTGATGAACTATCACCTCCTCTAATTAAGAGGTTTCTCTTGTTCAAATCGAACCTTTATCAATTTTGATGGTACCCACAGCTTATCTTCTCCTGTAGAAACAAAAGCAAAACCTCTTCCCCAATGTAATACATACCCTGGTTTCCATTCTTGGAAGCTTGACTACCCTACATTCTCCTACTAATGGACTTTGAGAGCTTGTTTGGAGGTTCTAGCAGGGGAACTTACTCGTATACCCTTGACCGAAGACCAGTCCTCCTCTATTTGGGGAAGGTCGTCCTCTTCGACCAAGTGCGCAGCTTCGGGAGGGATGCACATGGAGTGGTGAGGGAGGAAGGGGACACCCACCTAGCCAGCCAGATCAGCCAAATCAACCCTGGTGATCAATGGGGTGCCAGATGTCGCAGGCCCATGTTGGGCACCAAATGTAGATGTAGCCAACCATCTTATTAAATAAGAAACACAGAGCCGATTCAGAGAAGAAAGCCAAGAGGTCAGAGCTAAGAGCCTCACCCTTCCTGCTTCAGCGATCCTCTTCAGCCAAGAGAGCTCTCCGAAGGGGCCTACTTCCTGTGTGTATGTCTTTATATAGTCTAGCTGTTCTGCCTTCTCACTGGTTGTAAACCCAAACATGTGACTGCCTTGTCACTGCCTGAATGTACAGCCCTCCAGGTCGTCTATGGTATTGAGATTAAAGGCGTGTGTTTCCAATGTTGCCTGTATCCTTGAACACACAGAGCTCTACCTAGCTCTGTCTACCAAGTGCTAGGATTAAAGGCGTGCGCCACCACCGCCACGCTCTTGCTATGGCTCTAATAGCTCTGACCCCTGGGCAACTTTATTTATTAACATACAATTAAAATCACATTTCAGTACAAGTAAAATACCACCACATCTGTATGTGTCTGGGTCATTTTCAGTTCTATTCCATTGATCAGTGTGTCTGTTTTTATGCCAAAACTATGATATTTTTATCAGTATAGCTCTGTAGTATAACCTAAAATCTGGGATGGTGATACCTATAGGAATTCTTGTATTATTCAATATTGTTTTAGTTAATCTGTTTTTTTTGTCTCTATTTTAAGTGAAAATTGTCCTTTCACTTCCTATGAAGAATTGTTTTGGAATTTTGGTGGGTATTACTTTGAATCCTACATTCCTTTTGGTAGGATGGCCATTTTCACAATATTAGCAATCAATGACATGAGAAGTCTTTTTCTCTTCTGGTATCTTCTTCAGTTTCTTTTTCAATGTCTTAAAGCTTTTATTATAAAATTTTCTTCTTGTACTAGATGGTAATTAATATGGAGAGAGGCTTACAGCCAGATAATATGCAGAGAGTGAAAGACTTTGGAGCACTCAGTCCTAAATGAGATGTTTTCCTTAAACTCCTCCTCTCAAGGCTCAGGAATTCTGTGGGAAAGGAGGTAGAAAGATTGTAATAGCCAGAAATTGTGGATGACTCCAAGGAAGCAGTGTTTTCCAGACACAACAAGAATGATACACATATAAACTCACAGAAACTGTGATAACATGCACAAGACCTGTACAGGTTCAAACCAGACAAAGTCCCAGAACAGTGAAGACGTACACTCAAAGTCCCACTATTTGCAATTGATACCTGCTGGGAATGGCATATCAGTTTCCTCCAAGGGAGTATCCCTAGATTTATCAACCATAGTTCAAGGTAAACTTCATGACCCTGAGTAGTTGGCCAACACAACATGGACTCCATGGTATGTATGTTTGCATATTTATTTGTTGGGTGGGATTTTTTTCAATTTTATTTTGTTTTGGTATCATTTTGTCTTAATGTTTTTTGTTTTGTTTCTAGAGAGTGAGAGAGACAGAGAGATAGAGAGAGATAGAGATAGAGATAGAGAAAGTCAGGGAGAGAAAGAGAGAGAGGATGTAAAGTTGGTTGGGTAAGGATGTATGGAGAGTCTGGGAGGTATTGTAGAACATTAAAGATGTGTCACATTTGTTTATGCTGTGGAATGTTTGTTTAATGCTGCAAATATGTGTTGCAATCTTTTATGCTGCATTTGTTTAACTCGGTGAAGCAGTATTACTTTGCCCTTCTAAAACACCTGATTGGTCTAATAAAAAACTGAATGGTCAATAGCAAGGCAGGAGAAAGGATAGGCAGGGCTGGCAGGCAGAGAGAATAAATAGGAAGAGAAATCTGGGAAGAAAAGATCAGGGAGCAAGATGAGAAGAAGAGGAGGACTCCAGGGGCCAGTCATCCAGCTACATAGCAAGCCACAGAGTAAGAAGCAAAGAAAGTTATACAATAATAGAGAAAGATAAAAACCAAAAGGCCAAAGATGGGATAATTTAAGTTAAGAAAAGCTGGCCAGAAACAAGCCAAGCTAAAGCTGAGCATTCTTTTTTTTTTTTTTTTTTTTTTTTTTTTTTTGCAATACAATTCAGTTCTACATATCAGCCATGGATTCCCTTGTTTTCCCCCCTCCTGCCCCCCTCACCTTCCCCCCAGCCCACCCCCCATTCCCACCTCCTCCAGGGCAAAGCCTCCCCCACGGACTGAGATCAACCTGGTAGACTCAGTTCAGGTAGGTCCAGTCCCCTCCTTCCAGGCCAAGCCAAGCGACCCTGCATAGGCCCCAGGTTTCAAACAGCCAACTCATGCAGTGAGCACAGGACCTGGTCCCACTGCCTGGATGCCTCCCAAACAGATCAAGCCAATCAACTGTCTCACCCATTCAGAGGGCCTGATCCAGTTGGGGACCCCTCAGCCATTAGTTCATAGTTCATGTGTTTCCATTCATTTGGCTATTTGTCCCTGTGCTTTATCCAACCTTGGTCTCAACAATTCTCGCTCATATAAAACCTCCTCTTTCTTGCTAATTGGACTCCCAGAGATCCACCCGGGGCCTAGCCATGGATATCTGCATCCAGATCCCTCAGTAGTTGGATGGGGTTTCTAGTACGACAATTAGGGTGTTTGGCCATCCCATCACCAGATTAGGTCAGTTCGGGCTGTCTCTCGACCATTGCCAGGAGTCTTTTGTGGGGGTATCTTTGTGGATTTCTGTGGGCCTCTCTAGCACTTTACTTCTTCTGATTCTCATGTGGTCTTCATTTACCATGGTCTTCTATTCCTTGTTCTCCCTCTCTGTTGTTGATCCAGCTGGGATCTCCCACTCCCCCAAGCTCTCTTTCCCTCGACCCTCGCCCTTCATTACCGCCACTCATGTCCAGGCTGTTCATGTAGATCTCTTCCTTTGGAAATCAATATGGTGCTTTCTTAGAAAATTGGGAATCCATCTCCCCCAAGATCCAGCTATACCACTCTTGGGCATATGCCTAAGGAAAGCTCAATCACACCACAGGAGCACTTGTTCAGCTATGTTCATATCAGCATTGTTTGTAATAGCCAGAACATGGAAACAACCTAGATGCCCTTCAACTGAAGAATGGATAAACAAAATGTGGTACATATACACAATGCAATACTACTCAGCAGAGAAAAACAATGACATCATGAGGTTTGCAGACAAATGGATGGATCTAGAAAAAGTCATCCTGAGTGAGGTAACCCAGACTCAGAAAGACAAACATGGTATGTACTCACTCATAGGAGGATACTAGATGTGGAACAAGGATGACTGGACTGCTACTCACATCACCAGGGAGGCTACCTGGAAAACAGGACCCCAAGAAAGACATGGGGATTGCCCAATGATGGAGAAATGGAAGAGATCTAAAGCTGGGCATTCTTTTTTTTTTTTTTTTTTTTTTGGTTTTTCGAGACAGGGTTTCTCTGTGTAGCTTTGCGCCCCTCCTGGAACTCACTTGGTAGCCCAGGCTGGCCTCGAACTCACAGAGATCCGCCTGGCTCTGCCTCCCGAGTGCTGGGATTAAAGGTGTGCGCCACCACCGCCCGGCAAGCTGGGCATTCTTAAGTAAGAATAATTTTTTTTTATTTGGGAGCTGGGTGGCAGGCCCCCTATAAGAACAAAAGAGTAAAAACAAGCAACTAAAGGGAGGTGTTAGCGGTGGGAAAACAGGATCAAAATATTGTATGGAAAAACATTTTTAATTAAAAAATTTAAATTAAAATTAACCCTTTTAATTTAAAAAAGTATAGATCACAACCTGCTTTCAACAGCAACATAGTGGCCTTAAGAAGGCCTTCCATTACTCAAAGCCTTTTGAGAAGCTGAGTAAATTTCTCTTAGTGATAAGATTTTTAGTTTCATATTTTTATAGGAAAAGACCAACATTTTACTTATAAATCTGAAGTCAAAACTATACAAAAATTATTTAATTAACATCCACCATGTTGCAGTAAGTCTTTTATTGACCTTCATTTATCCATGGTCCAAGAAATCCCATTTAACCGATGCTTTGTTTATTCTTCAGGAATTTTTGTCCATTTAAAAACAGTCCATAGATCTGGGGGGAAAGTTCAGTAGTAGAGCACTTGCCTAGCATGCACAATGCCCCGGGATCAAATTTCTACTTGAAGGAAAGGAAAAACAAAACATTATGTATGTTTAGTTGTAATCATGCTTTCTTCATACATAGAACATACTATATCCTCTATTCCCCAATACATATTTTATATAAAGTATATTTCCTCATCAAAACATATAAATCTACTACGTTCTTTTGATGGTTACATAGTTTTTCAATGTGTACTTATGTTAAGTACTAGCCATGCATAATTTTGAAGAACATTAGCGAGGACTCTGATATGAGTCCTATAATAGGACTAATATAGGACTAAATCTCTAATAGGAGGCTTGTATGGTTCCTTCTAGTAGGATGTGATGAGATTGGGTTGATGAACTAGTGGAGTGAACCTGATGTGCTTGAGATTAAATAGCCACACAGGAGCTTTTCCCACAGAGAGAGGAGTATCCAGGGGAGAGTAGAACTGATAGACTTTCCCAGCTCTTGGCTTAAAAATGCCATGACAGTCTTTAAATTTTTATGTCTTAAGACATTAACTTACTTTGCCACTCAATTCAATATGTGTTGTTAAATTGCTGGTTAGATAATTTGGATCTTTTATGTATTTTTTATATTTAATGTTTAGAATTAACCACATTACTTCTAGTATTGCTTTGGGAGAAGGAAAACAGGGACCTAGTCAAAGACATGTTTAAGGATCAGATGGTCTCTTCCACACAGACAGACAATTGAAGTGGCTTGGAGAAGAGGCTTCTGAGTGGTTATGAGCAAGAGGCTGGGAGCCTCTCTGGAGCGGTCAGCAGTGCTGCAGTTTTCTCTGAGTTAAAAATTCAAGCTCTATGAATGCTATGGGTATTTACTTAGCACACATGCTAAGAGGCTCTTCTAGCCACTTCTTTTAGTCTTAGTTTCACATGTGCAGTGAAGTGATAGATATTGCTTCATAGGGTTGCCACCAGTGAAACAGACATACAAGGTGATTTGAGGCTGCTTCATAGTACACTTTTCATAAGAGGAGACATAGATAACAGGCCCCAAGTACAAAATGACACAGTTACTTGGATTTTCAATTTGCAGGAGTCTAACTGTTCTAAAATAGAAGTCATGGCTGTTAGTACTGAAACTAACTCTACAAAGAAAGAATTGACTTAATATGCCACCAAAATCTATGCATTTATAAGGCCCACCTAAATAAACTAATCATTCCACACTGTGACATGCACCTGGGATAATGCAACACAAAATTTAGGGCATTTCTACTATTTCTACTGTGAATTCTCATAATCTAGAGCAACAGCTACTTCTCATTACTGTATTTTCTGTTGATACTGGGTTTGGCTAAACAGAATATTTCCCAAAGCATCCTGACTCATTTGGAATGACTTCATACATAGTTTAGTAAGAGTTTGGTTATCAACAGGTGCTTTTCTATGTTGCTCATTTTCTGTAGGTGTAGGAGGTCATTGGCTACCTGTTTCTTACTTGTATCTTTTGTTGTAATTGTACCAAACAAGTCTGCCATACATTTCATGGTACACAGAACAAAATCATATAAGGGCTTCTGTTTTACAGAATGCACTTAAATGATGCTCTAATGCTGTGGGATGGTCTGTATGTCAAATCTGTTGCTCTGATTGGTCAATAAATAAAACACTGATTGGCCAGTGGCCAGGCAGGAAGTATAGGCGGGACTAACAGAGGAGAATGGAGAGAACAGGAAGCTGAGTGAGGGAGACACTGCCAGCCGCCATCAGGACAAGGAAGATGTAAAGTACTGGTAAGCCACAAGCCACGTGGCAAGGTATAGATTAATAGAAATGGATTAATTTAAGCTGTAAGAACAGTTAGCAAGAAGCCTGCCACGGCCATACAGTTTGTAAGCAATATAAGTCTCTGTGTTTATTTGGTTGGGTCTGAGTGGCTGTGGGACTGGCAGGTGTCAGAGATTTGTCCTGACTGTGGGTCAGGCAGGAAAACTCTGGCTACACTCTAACTCACATTCCTTCTAGTTTTCTTCAAATCATTTATTTGAATGCATCAAAAAATGTTCGGTGACAGTAAAACAAAATGATGGCATCAATATAAAAAATATATGCCTTAGGAAAAGACTTCACATTGTCATTATACAGTGAGTTACTATCCCTAGGTATTGATTATTTAACACAAGACTGCAAAAGAGTCAGAAGTCAAAGACAGAAGGATGTAAAAACTGGAATGTAGAAGCTGAACATATTTGGTTCTCCCTGGTGAAAGGAGGAAAAGAATTAGCCGTATCAAAGTGTCAGACAGCATACTAAGCTCTACTAAGATTTTTACAGTCATTCGCTTATTACAGTCAATTCTTTAAAGTAGGCACTTGTATTTGTATTAGTCAGGTTAGGTTAACTTCCATACAAATAATCATAACATGTTAGTGGTTCAACAGTCAAAATGCTCACTCATATTGTAAATACAAACCGCATCAGTAATGGGTGGGGAGTAGAAGCCAGAATAAGTAAGTTCATTATTTTGTTATATAGAAGGAGTAACATGCTCCTTCTGATACTTATCTCTATAACCACAGATTGGAGCAGTGCCTTTCCCACGTTTTTTTTTTTTTTTTTTCAACTAGGTTCTAGTATAGTAAAATTTTGCTGGCTTTCTGAATAGAGGAGTCAGCCCTGTGAGTCTGGGCAGGTTCTGGATCTTCTGAACAGTTCAGGTTCTCTGCATAATTACTCTGGAGCAGAGACTGGCACTGTACCTATCAAAGCAAAAGGTATTTTCTTCTGGGGAAGACTGGATGGTCAACCATGTTGATCATCAGAGACCTGTTTAAGCAATGGACAGTGCTTAATACAGAGACCCATAACTGGTCAAAATGCAGAGAGTAAGTTCCTATGGAGTGCTCAGCCCCAGTGGGACATCTATATCACACATCTTCCCTCAAGACTTAAGGAATATTTCAGAAGATAGAGTGGAGTGATTTTAAGAGATAGATGTCAGAAGGACTTGGGCAAAATAGTGTATTGAGGACATGACAAGACCCTTATATTCATAAGCTTATGACAGCTGTTGTTGCTTGCACAAGACTTGCACAAGACCAAGACAGTCAACATTACAGTATGGATGGGGGACGGGCACATGAGCTCCAGCTCCTACCTGTGGGGCTATTGTCAGTGCTTTCTGAAGTTTATTATGCCAGTGGATGGCCCCACATACATGCATATATGGGCAGCACTGATTGGACTTAGTGGGTTATAAAAGAGAATAAAAGGGGATCACGAAATTGGGACGAGTCGTGGAGGGGAATGGGGAATAAATATGATCAAAATACATTGTATGTATGTAGAACATTCTCAAAGAATAAAAAAAAATCATGCAGAACACAGACTTCTTCCAGTGTATGACTCTGTTCCCCTATAAGATCTTGAAGTCATTTATTGAGTGACTGCATATCAAGTGAGGGAGATATTGGTAGGAATGTCAAGATATGACCATGTTGAGACATGGTTGATCGTCCAGTCCTTCCCAGAAGAAAATGCCACTGGCTTTGGTGGGCACAGTGCCAGTCAGTCTCCAATGCAGTGTAGTTATTCAGAGAAGAAAGCCAGGATGACTTTACTATACCAGATTCTTCTTGAGAAAAATATGGGAAAGGTGTATTTTTAAACTGAGTGGCTTTAATGAAACTGTAAAAGGATATCTTGACAGCAGCAAAAAAAATCAGAACATTTTATCTCTAGTGAACAGATTCAGATACATAGCTAAAGAGCAAAAAGTGAAATATATGTGATATGTATGTATCTTAAATTATATATGTCTTTATCTGGGATTCAGTACTTCCCCTAAATTCTTGTATGGCTTTTGGAGACATTATAAATTAGGTGATCAGGGTGCTCAGCCAATATTCTCATAGTGTTTCTGTTTATGTAACAATTGGATGGATATATTGTCCCCATACATTTCCCCTCAGCATCTCATGATAACTCAGGGTAGGTTATGGTTTCTATGCTGGCATGAAATTCAGCTATAATAAATCTGAGCTATTCTCTCAATAACCTTAATGCTTAGGCAAAGATGCTGACTGATCGATTGTATAATGATCTACTGCATTCATTCTCCATAATCCATTTGTTTCACCTCTAAAATCAAAACCTTAAAAAATACGCAGGAATTATTTGTCATTAGTTCATGGAAAATTACAGCTGCAATATTTTTTCTGTGACCTTATATTGGTTAAAATATAGACTAGGGTGTTATTAAAAGTAAAATATATTAATCTGGAAAACCATTCATTCCTTTACATCCCAACAACAGTGTTGCCAATATATTTTCAACTTCTGTACTCTCTTTGAATAGTTATTTTTCACAGAGTGGGAAGTACTGTGAAGTTAGGTTGAGAACACCTGAGTTTTAGTTTTGGCTCTGTAAACTATTGTTCATTCATTCATTCACATGAAGCACCTCATTAAGTGCTTTCCCACTGAGTTCCTACAGTGTACTGTGCTGGATTGTACTGCCAGTGTAAAAGAAAAAAAGTAGTTTTGGTGTAATAAAAGAGTAGAAATGCCAGCTCAGGCACCATCTCCACTATTGCAAGTAGTCTAAGCTGGGGCCATCCTTGTGGATTCCTGGGAACTTCCCTAGTAACAGATTTCTCCCTATCCCCATGATGTCTCCCTCTATCAAGACATCTCTTTCGTTGCTTTCCCACTCTCTTCCAGCTTGGCTAACCCATTCCCTTATGTTCTCATCCCCCACTGTCATCATAGAGCCTTCATGCAGTAACATATGGAAGCAGATGCAGAGATCCACAGCCAAGCAACAGAGCAAGCTCCAGGAGTCCAGTTGAAGAGATGGAAGAGGAATTTGATGAGGAAGGGGGAGTCACGATCATGATGGAGAAACCTACAGGGACAACCAAACCAAGTTAGTGGGAACTTATGAACTTTAGACCAATAGTCGTGGAGTCTCCATGGGACTGGACTAGGCTCTCTGCATAAGTGAGACAGTTGTGTAGCTTGGTTTGCTTAAGGGGCCCCTGGCAGTAGGATCAGGATCTATTTCTAGTGCATGAGCTGGCTTTTTTGAGCTTATTACCTATGGTGGAACACCTTGCATAGCCTTGATACAGGGGGAGAGGCTTGTACCTGCCACAACTGAATGCACCAGGCTTTGCTGACTCCCTGTGGGAGGCCTTACCTTTTCAGAGCAGGGAATAGGGGTGTACTGGGGGAGGGAAGGCTAGTAGGGTAGCAGGAGAAGGGAAGAGAGGGAGATCTGTGGTTGGTATGTAAAATGAATAAAAAAATTCTTAATAAATAAAAAAAGAGTAGAAATGTACACAGAGGCAACAAAGTCCCCCAAGGCATTCATAAATGGTTAGAATGAAGTATGCAGGACCAAGAAGGGAATAATATGGGACTTTATATAATTATGGTGCTTATAGTTTTTTGAATCTTGGCTTATTGGAAGAGTTAAGAAGGCATCCTAAGGGGTTGTAATGAAGACGAAAGTTGTAAAAGTATATCCTTAACGTGGGGAAAAACAGAGGAGGGAGGAGACATGAGCAGGTCACTGAGATCTGCTTCTACTATGTAGGGTGGATGTGTTTAGACATGTATGTAGAAATCTCCAATTTGGTATATATAAAAGCTTGACAGGATAGTAAAATGCATGGAATAATTAATACCAACTTCTAGAGAATGTCACCTCATTGATAGTGTAGACTATCTTAGAATAATAATGAGTTTGATGTTAACTATTTGTAATCCTTTACTTATAAAACACAGTAAATGAAGTTTTCACAAATATACAAATTTTTTTTGGTTTGTGTATTTTTGAGACAGGGTCTTGCTATGTAGTTCAAGATGGTCTTGAACTTCTGATCATCCTGCATCAACTAATTTAGTGCTAGGATTAAGAAATGTACCCAACTACATTGAACTTTTTTGCCACTTCTATGTGTGTATTATACAATTGAAAAGATGCCGTCTAAAGAATTATCACAAAAGTGACAAAATATCACTTCTTTATTGCCACTGCTAGCTACCGGATAGCTCAAAAGTGTATCTTCGCTTTTACCCATCTGAAATTTACTGGATCAACAGAAAATGAAGGGATAATCAATGTGTGCAATACAAACAATGATGTATTTTGCAAATAATAAATAGTATTCATGTTCAGTGGGAAATCTAGCCTTGTTGTAAGATGTCAAATGCATTTTCCTTCCAATCTAGTGGCCTTTTCTTTGCCTCCTTCTCTTTCTCATCCCCCTTCTTCAGACTGTTTCATGTCTTTTCTTCCCTCTTTCTTTCTTTGCTCTAAATATCTTTATCAATTTACTTAATCATACCTGTTCTTGCCTGTGAGTATCTGAGGAATTTGAAGGCTTCTCACTCTTCAAAGTCTTCAATTGCTATTGATTGTACTTCTTTTAATGTTAGACTTTATCTATTTTCTAATGTTCTATGGTAATGATCTAATATTAAAGAATATCCTAGGATGGCAGGAGAGCTCAACATTTTTATTGAGGGGGATGAAAAATAAACAGACAAACACACAAACTGTAATAAAGTTTAGTCTCTTTAAGTAACAAAAGCAACACTTATTTGTCTTGCCAAGTCATTCTTCTTAAATTCCAAGTGATATACAAACCTTTTCAGAGAAACCTATTATTTCTGTTCCCCAAATTCAGGTCTCCTAGGAGAACAAAATTGTAGAGTTAGAGAAATGCGGTCTAAATAACTTTAAAAATATTTTTTGAGAATTTTATGCATGAATACAATGGGTTTTGATCACATGCTTCCCTCTCACTCCAGCTATAAGTCTTGCTACACCTCAATACCACTTCCCCCCACCCCAACTTCATGCACTCTTTGTAAAACCTACTGTACATTAGATATATTCAGTTCTAAGACAGCAAAATCAAGGTGTTAACTTGTCTTGAACTTGCAAGGCCCTGGGTTTGATTCTGAGCACAGCAAATACAGAAATGAAATGGAAATTTCAAGTGAGAACAGAGTCTCTTGGGATGCTAATTACCAATGGTATTGCTTCAGCCTTGCTTTTACAATAATGCTTTTGAAGATTGGGTTCCTTCTGCTCACATGCAGATACACTGCAAATTATTTCCACAGAATTTAAATTTGTTTTCCTACCCATGATGAAATAAATAAATATTTTTAATGATTTAATAGGATGTCTTTGAGTTTTCTCCTTCACTCCTTGTTCCTTGTCTCAGGAAAATTCTGGGCACTAAAGGAGAAGAGAGAGAGAAAGAAAATAAGACTAAAGAAAATGTGAGATGAATTTTTACATGGAAGGTATTTTGGTTCAGTGAGAATTATAGTAATTGGATTCAGAAAACACAGGCTTAAGCTTCTCTCACTGGGCAAGGGTGCACAGTTTATTTGATGTTTCCTGTCTTGGTTTCCTTATATCCACACACTGCAGTACTTAACATTCCTTATCAGTAGGACTTGGATGAGCTATCATACACAGTCTGGTGTTGAATAAGCTATCACAGACAACTTACTATCATAGTATTAGCTCAGGGAAATAGTTGAACAACCTCAATATTATTCTCTGAATGTATATATATATATATGTTCTGAGTAGAAAAATCTTCATTTTCTAGAAACTTTCACATTGCATGTTACAATATCTTCACTGGTGTTAACTGTTAGAAAATGGATATTTTGGTGTGGAGGTTTTCATTTTGCCACTTACTCTTTGGATGACACAGAGGTAAACTCCCTCCACCATTTCTATGTTTCAGAAAGCCTTCTTTAATATTTCTAAAAAAAAAAAAAAATTCAAGGGAGAATTTTCATGGCTACATTGACCTCTGACCTCTTGTTTCTCTCAACATTTATTTTACTCTTCTTCTTATCAGTTTTAGCAGCCATAACTTGGTTTTAAATGTATATATCTTGGGGCTGAAGAGGTGGTTCAGCGTTTGATGCTCTTTTAGAGGACTAGAGTTTGGTTCCCAGCACCTAGATTGGACAGCTCACTACCACCTGCAACTCCAGCTGCCAGGCAGCCTAGCTTCCTCTAGCCTCTGAGAGCACCTATCCATGTGTGTCATATTACACACACATGTCAGACTACAGGTGACACAGATACACACATATAAAATCTTTATAAAAATAATATCAAAAATATACTTGTCTTTCTGCTTTGCATTGTTTAGCGTCTTACAACAAGAAAAAACTGTCTGAGAAACTAGAAGACAAACACCAGGGTTAGATACGAATTAACATATGCTGCCTTCACTGGGGCCTTCCCCTCTTGGTTTCCCAGAGCTCTGTTTCCCGGTTGGTGACTGTACAATTTTGAATCACAACCTGACATCCAAGAAGTAAACTTGCAGAATATCTATTTATCCTGCTAGACTCAAAAGCAGAGTAATATATAATCCTGCCTCAGTAAGTGTACGTGTGTGGGGAAAGTAAAGGGGAGAGGAAGAACTATTTGAAGGATATTAATATCAAAGACTTAATTTGGTCGTTTTGCAGAGTTGAGTTAATGGATTAAACTTGTGGCTGTTTCATGTAGTTTTGTCAGAAAGTGATGTGTCAGAATTTTTACATCTGAGATACTTGCTCTTTTAAGCTGACGGGAAGCATCAATCATAGGTAAAAATTCTCCTGCTGATCGCTCTCTTTTCTCTCGTTATCAGAAAAGAGGAATTTATATGTGATTTTTCAACAGAAATAGGAGTAGAAGAAAGACAGTTCATTTCAAAGACACTTTAAAGTGCTTGGATTTCTATTTAACTTTGAAAACAAACTCAAACTGATATTCTGAATTCTATTAGTGATCATGACTGCACAAGCCCCCATTATCACTCCTTACACCTTGACTTGGATCTAATAGGAAACCTTCCTAAGTGTGATGCTGTGGTTATTCGAGGCTCAACTCTGCAGGTTCTGGGAAAGGGAAGGAAGTTAGCATTCTGCACACTTACTGGTTGCTCAGCACTATTCTAATTGGCTCTTTGCATCACAGTTTATCTCATATATAGTCCTCATGGCAACCGTTTGCAGGAGGTGTTGCGTTTCCCATTAAACAAACGAGCTTACTGAAGCTCAAAGAAAGTTAAGTGACTAGCCCAAGGTTATTAAGTTAGTAATAACCTTTGATTTGAGTATCATGCTCCAATCTTTTTCTTTCACAGTTTTAACTCTGGCATAATCTATTCATAGTCAGGACTGCCCGTCTCAAAACTGTAAATAAAACTAGCTTAAATTTATGTCAAAATTTGGAAGTTATGTTTTTATATGAAAAAACACACACAACATCAGAGGGGGGTGATTAGTGTGATCTAATACAAAATGGCTTAGACTAAAATTCAGAATAGTCCTTTCTTTTGGTCTCTGTTGTCTCACTAATAGCACTATGACCTAATGTACCAGTTGGGGCTTCAGATTTCTCATGTGTAAAATACAGATGTTGAACTGAATGATCTTTTACACCCTTTCAAAACAAAAAAATACTCCGTGTTTCTAAACAGGAAATAGTTGAAGTACAATTTTGGATTTTCAAAGTTACATAACTAATGGAATTAAAGAAAAGCAGAGGAAAAAAGAAAAATAGATAGATAAGAAAAAAAACCAACTGCTAATCATTTACTCACATAATGCTTAAGTTTATACTTTCACTGAATAGCAATTAACAAACCTGCTATGTTAATATTAACCCCACTGTGTTGAAGGGAAATGACTCAGAGAAGTGAAGCAGTTCATCCATCTTTGCTAGGACAGTATCTGGAGAGTTCATCTGCAGAGAAAATATTTTCATCACTGTAAAAATAAATATGCTGCTTCAAATGTCTCTAGTTATTTGTACTAGACCCATTCAATCACAAATTTAGATAAATATGGACCATACACACATAAAACATCTGTTGTGTAGCATCCACATAAATAAATCTTGTTCATAAGGAAATAAAATTTAATTTTTAAAATTTATTCTTTTTTATCATTTATTCCCAGCTTCCTTTAACTTCTAGGTCTTGCCCACATTCCCCTCAAACTTCATACCTTCTCTTTCTTTTCTTTTTACTACAGTCATTTCTTCCTATATGATCATGGATGTAGGACCATCTCCTACCAGAGTGTGTTTAGTATATGTGACAGTGAGGCCACACCCCCTAAGAGAACTGAGTCTCCCTCCTCCGATAGCCATCTACTGCCATCTAAGAATAGGAACTTCGTAAGCCCCTCCCCTACACATGGTAGAAGTTGACTGGTTGACCTTGTGCAGGTCTTCTATGGGCAGTCACAGCTGCAATGTGTTCATGAGTGCAACAACTCCATGTGTCCAGAAGAATGTATCTTCTCTGATAGATGGCTTTTAAAATCTTTGTGCCCTTTCTTTCATGATGTCCCTTGATTCTGAGGAAGAGGATGATACATATGTCCCCCATGGGCTTGAGTACTCCACATAAACTTTATCTTTGTGCTCTAACAATTGTGAGTCTCTGTGTTAACCACTATCTACCACAATAAAAACCTGCTCTGATGAGAGGTGAGAGATACACTAATCTGTGGATGCAAAGATGAGTATAAAAAGACAATTTAATGCTATATCCATTTATCTCTAAAGTTCTAGTAGTAGGTTCTTCTCTAAGGTGGATAGCCTTCCCACCCAGGGGTTCTTGGTCAGGTTTACAATACTACACACGAGTTCTTGTGTAGTAGTCTGTGGTTCTTTTCTGTAGAGCAGGCCATGTGTCCAATTAGACATATGTAAACATTCGTATTACTATTGCATTATTGGGCATGTCTTGCCGAGGTGGTCATTATTGTGGCTCACAGGATTCTCCCTTAGCAGCCCATATAGCACTTTCAACCGTTGTGAAAGCTAGCCAGCATGAAGGCCAGTACAAGCTTGATTATTTCATATCTTGTGACTAGAATGTGTGATGTCTTCAGCAACAGGATCTTACTATCAAATTCTGGTTGATGACCAAGAGAAATGCTAATAGCCTGTTTTTGTTTTTTTTTTGTTGGTTTTTTTTTTTTTTTTTTTTTTGTGTGGAGATCCCTGTGATTCCTCTTACCAACAACTCAAAGGGTAAGTATCCTTCTCCTGGCACTGGGCTTTTGTTTGTTATCCTATGGATTATCAAAGGAGCATTATCTTGGATATGGCATGTTTCCCAATATTATCCCACTTTAAAGTACCAGCAAGAAGCATTATTATACCCAGCAATTTAAACATGAATTTCTAAGACCAAACCTTACAGACCAAGCAAAGGATTTTTATCTTTTCTTTAAGGAAACTGAGAAGGGCATAGGAGTTGAGTGGTCCAGGTAGGAATACAAAACCTTACATGATCTGTAGTAAGAAGAATAGATGGTTGTGGAGCCAGGGATCACAGATGAACTTGGAAGCATGGCATTGTGGTGAGCCAGGTAAGAGGAAAGAGAAGTGTTATATACTAGGATGATACGGATAGGGATGGAGTGAGATGGACTGGCTTGACAAAACACATGAGGTAAAAAACTGACATGAGTAGAGACAACTCTTTGGTCTCTTTTGCATGCAGTTAGATAGTAGAGCTGTAAATAAGCCTGGTTAGGGGTATTGCCAGTAGGTTTATGCCAGAGTATAATGCTTAGTTAAAATTTCCTCTAAAGAGTGTTTCCTGATAGACCCTTTTGTTAATGCCATGGCCCCCTTAGGACAAAAAACTCGTAGAAAGAGAATAAGAGTAATAAACAAATGATGTGTATTTGAGAGAAAAGTCCTTTAATAACATATTTTTATTCTCTCTTTCACTCCAGCATTTATACTCTCGCCATAATAACCTTGTCACAAAATGTGAAATTTCATTTATTGTGGACAACTAACAGTTGGTGTTTTGAGAAATGAGAAATACGGTGCTTCTGGCTTGATTAGAAACATTTCTTTGTTCAAAGTAGTTGCTCAAAGTTAGGTATTTTGGTGGGATACATGCTTTAAATTGAAGGCAATTCACTCTTCAGTTTTCAAATGGCCAATACAACATGTTCTTTTTCAGTTTGTCTGGCTTTCTGTCTCCTTGATGTCTTCTGGATGGACTACCTAAATGTTTTGTAATGGCATTTGGATAGTATTGAGAAACTAGTGATCTCTCACATGAGAAATATCTAGTACATATCATTTTATATGTCAAGAAATAATTAGCTTGAGGGTATTCATTTAGTTCTAATATGATAAAACATCATCTCACAGCAATTTCCACTTGAAATTGAGATTTGAAGGGGTTGACCTAAACCTATTATGGGAAACACACAAATATCTTTTTCATACTTTGAGAGCATCATCAACAGTGACTTTGGCTAAATTCTACTACATGTTAGACATTGATTGCAATATGCCTGTGAAATGTCCCAAAGGGCCCATGTGTTTGGATACTTGGTTCTTAGATGGTAAGAATATGGAATGGTAGTAGGTGGGTCTGAACTAGAGGAAATAGGTTGCTGGGCCTTGAGGTTATAATCAGGCCATATGTCTCGCCTCAGCTTTTTATTCCGTTAGGGGTAAATGTGAGAAATTGGCTACAAGGTTCTGCTGTCCAAGACCAAGTTAGTCCCAACTGCCATCTTCCCTACTGTGATGGACTATGTCCCCTTAAAATGTGGGCTAATATAATCTTTTCTTTGCAAACGCTGATTTAGACAGGTTATGTGGTCACAGCAAAAGTAACTACCACAATAGGTTTTACACTATGTGCCTTTCTGATATTACTCCCATTACTCCTCCATAAGACTTCTCTGAGATAGACATTGTTCTAGCCATGAGACACAGGAGGCAAAATGCCACAGATTGTAAATAACTCTGAGTCATTATTTTTATATAAGAGAAACATTTATGCAAGAGACAACAACAAAAAAGCTGATGAAAAGAGAAGACAGGGAAAAGAAACGTTTCCTCAATTATTTCAGGACATGACACAGTACTTTTTCATATAAATTCTTGCCAAGAATCATGGCTCTTGATGTATTCAGTCCTGCCGTTGTGATAGTAGCCATCCTTCTGCACTTATCAGAAGAACATGCCCCATAAGTGATCAGAAACATAGAAAAAACAGAAGCCAGAGTTTTTCTGTTAAATAATGATGAAGTCAAGTGAATCCCATAGAGGAATCTATATTAACAACAACAAAAAAGGATCCCAGGGGGACCCACAAATACTTTCAGAGCTTCTGTTGTAGCCAATACTTCTCCATGCTGCAGTCTTGGTGCAAGAGCCATGAGGTTTTGTGATGATTTCTCTTTCATCTGATGGCTCCATTCTTCTGGCATGGAGGCAGAACACTCAGTTAACAGTTGAGAGGCTACTCACTTTATTCACAGTGGAGGAAAACCAATGAATAGCATTTTCAAAAGCCTTGGATAGTCAGAAAGAGCAAAACAAACACTAGTTAGGAAGAGGGAAGTGAGGTGGTCCTGAGGGTGTCGGAAAAAACTGCCCAGCTTACCTGGCTACTGTTCCAGTCCTAGCTTTTGGAATCACCAAACTAAATATTTTGTGTGTATCCCTTGTTGATTCTGGGATCAAGCATTTCCCAAATTATCACAGATATTCTACTTTGTAAAACATGAAGGACCCACAAATTTGTGCTTTAAGCCAAGTCTTTCAACTAAATCTGCTTCACACTCAGCTTGGAGACTTAATTATCCATTGTGCATCTTCCTTTAGGAAAACAATCCCATATTAAAAATACAAGAGTTTAATTTAAGGAAGAAAGAGAGAGGGAGGAGGGAGGGAGGAAGGAAGGAAGGTAGGAAGGAAGGAGGGAAAGAAGGAGGGGAGGAAGGAAGAAGAAATGTGTGTGTGTGTGTGTGTGTGTGTGTGTGTGTGTGTGTGTGTGTGTGTGTGTGTGTGTGTGTGTATGAGTAATCCTGGGGTGTAAACTGCCAATGACATTTACAGTTCTAGTTAGAATGAAGCCATTTATGGGGTTTGGGAGCTCAGTCTTTTTGTCTTTTTGCTGTTCTAGCTGCCAATCTGGAATGTATGCTGCCTTCTGGAAGTTAAAATTTAGAAGTCTATCTGAAAATGGAGGGTGGGGGATCTGGCGGGCGTTGAGAACAGTTTAGTAAAGCGCCTCAGGGTCTTGAGAGCAGGGAGGTCACTCACTCAGCCAGACACTTTATTTTTATCTCCTCCTTGGAATATTTAGATCTGACCGCTGTGCCTGCAGGCTTCTCCCAGCGCCACTGTGGGCTGCCTTAAAAGGAAAATGCTTATGTAAAGAAGACAAGTGTGGGAAGAAGGCAGGCATCAGCTTTAACAGACCAAGGAGCTCAGCAATTCCACCCACTGCTTCTTTCCCAGAGCGAAGTCCCTGGAGATGCACTTCTAGCGAGATGTCTGGCGCTCCACAACTCTTTCCCAGCCCTTTCTGATGCGTCGATTTCCTCCTGATAGCTTAATTTTATTAGATCATAGGAGCACAGTCTGTAAATCTGAAAACCCTTAAAGGGAAAGAGAAACTTTCAAAGCAGCTGTTTAATGTAGGGGTGTTTTTTTCCAAAGGAACGCATGGGGTGAGAGGGAGGAGAAAAAGAAATCTAAAACCTTACAAAATAAAACCTACTTAGGCCGACTAGTTTTCCCTTTCCCTGGATAAGTAAAATATTTATGAGTTCTGCCACTATGGTACTATATGCTAGATGCAATAAAAAATCTTATGCAGAACAGAAATCATTGAAAAGTGTACTGCTCCCTTATAGGACTTCTCAGAAAAGCCCGGAGACCTGCATGGCAAAGCACTGTCTCTCAGAGTAGCAGGAATGCCAGGAGAGGAAGCAATGATTTTCACTTCCTATAATGCCATTCAGAACATGATGCCTGGAGCATCCAGCTGGCTGCTCTAAGGGTCAAAGAGACTAAGAAGCCCTGACGAGAGGGAAAGTATTGAAAAGGGACAAGTCACTCAGGACCAGATCAACAGAAATGCTCTGTGATTCAAATCAGTGAAACACTTGGTGAACTGGAGAGCAGATAAGATAGCTTGCAGCAGCAGCAGCACAACTCAGACCTGTCATTTCAAAGGACGGCTCACCATGCTGTGGGGGATGGGCCAACCGATCTCTTTGCAGCTAGAATCTGCCCTGTTTCATCTATCCATGTTGTCTTTGATCCGCCTGCTCATTCAGTATTTTGATGTCTACAGTGATCTGTGCACCATGGACTGAAAACACAAGACTAGGTGCTTTAATTTTGATTGCTGAATCTAGCAAAACTCTAACATTTACATAGAAACTGACTGGCATATTTCTGGTGGATTGAACATACAGTTTCCTCTTGATAATCTCCTAGAAGCTAGACAAAATAGGAAAGAGTCAGGGCTAACCTGTAATTTCAAGAGTTAACTCGTACAATTGACAGAAGGTGAGAAGTATAAATCATAAGCATTGGTGAGAAAGCTGTGTAAGGAGCAGCAATAATATTAAAATTTCCTCCTCTGCACCCCACAGCCAGGGGGTAGCCTCTCTTCCTCTGGGTGGAATAACAAGAGGACCATTCCATAGCAAACAGAGCAGAAGATCTCTGCTCTTTAAACCTAGGAGCAGCGAGGAGCGTGGCTATTGCACCGAAACGTGAGCTCCCACACAATTATGTCCTGAAGGCTGAGGCTCCTGAATGCTGTCTTCCTCCGTCAGTTACAGGGACATGGATTTCTGAGTGGATACATTCTAGCCAGATCTTGGAAGAATGCTACTTAGTTCACTTAACAACCTGGAGAAATACATACACAATTCTGTGTTTACAGGAAACAAGCAAAGGGGTGGAAAGATAATTCAGTTTAAGAGTGCTCCCTCTATCTAAAAGCAGGAGTTCAGTCCCAGCACCCACATTCGGTAGCTCACAACTGCCTCTGACTCCAGCCCCAGGGAATTCAATACTCTTTTCTGGCTTTTATCATCCTGTGAAAGCTTGTGCACAGACATGTATATCTTAAATAATTAAAAAAAAAAACTAGAAAACAATTGATTCAACATATAATAAAGACCATCACCCATAAGACCTACAAAGAGCATAGACTTTCACATAGTTGTTAATCTCTACATTCTACTTTGCATATGTGTGTGAGTCCCAGCAGGGATCTGTGAAAACTTAACCAAAATCTCTATTATTAAGAAGCCCAAAGTAGAAAACTAGAAGCAGCATCATGAAATAAACAGCATATGTGAATGCAAAAATGACTAAAATAAGAATAGTCATTCCAGTCATTCTTTAATAAAATTGGCAGTAGAGAAGGGTAGAGGGTACCTTGCCTGGTGCAGAGAGCAGCCAGCAATGAGATTCTAGATCTGCATCATGCACCACAGTGGCCCCTAGTCAGGTGCCGCTATTTCAATTTGAATTAGGCTACAGGTTCTTCACTTCTACAGTCTACTAACCAGTACACAAGGGCTTTAGTAAGCACCTATGGCAAATGGCCACCATAGTGAAGTACCTTGCAAATAGAAGGCTTTAGCACTGCAGGAAGTCCTATGGGGCAGCAAGGTCCTCCAACTAAACATTGACCTGCAAAGAGGAAGGGTGGTACAAGCTCTTAAGTGTTTGATGATGACGGTAGAGACAGAATTAAGGATGGTAGGAGAAGACTAAAGAAAGTATTGGTAATGCTTCCTCAAGGAGCTGAGTGAGGACTGTTGATCCAGTGGTGTTCCGACACACTGGAGATGGGGCAGGCAGAAATCCTGGACAAGAGACCTGGAATACTTATATACCCTCAGGCTTTGTTCCCACTGGTGCTGGGTTCTGAGACTTCAGAGTAAGAAGAGGGTATAGAGGTGGGCATGACTACGTTAATGAAGGGGTTTCCATGTATGTAATCTGAGAAGACATGGGGCCATTTAAGGTTAAACAATTTCTGAGCACAGGCAGGTGACAATAGTGTTAAACAAATGTAGTGAAGAGCATAAAGACCAGGGTGAATGTGAGAATATGATCTATTCTGCAAAGGTAGACCCAAATGTCCTTAACTACCTTTTACAGAATGACATTCCCCCAATTGTAGGCTTAGAATTCTATGAAAGGAAATTTTATAGTTATACACTAGAGAAAAATTTATAGATTTTATTTTACATTTATTTATTTGTTTTTTTTGTGTGTATGTGTGTTCAGATACATATAAGAGCACACATGTGAAACTTAGAGGACAACTTGGGGGTTGGTTTTCTCCTTCATTCAGTTGGATTCTAGGAATTGAACTCAGGTTATTAAACTTGGTGGCAAGTCAAGTTATCAAACATACAATTTTAAAATATAGAGAAAAATAGAGGGAAATATGTATCTCCTTTATCACATTATTTTACAGCCATCCCAAAAAGCTTATGTATGTTTTAATGAGACATATTTTTTCTGGCCGATGATTTGAAAAGAAGAACCTGAGTTCTGGTAGAGAGCTTTCCTAGAGAGCATTGAGCTCTGGCTTCTGTCACCAGCACCACAGGGACATGATGGTGGCATGTGCCAGTCATCTTGGTACTCAAGAAGTGGAGACAGGAGGACTAGACATTCAAGGTCATCTTTGGCTATACAATGAGTCTTATGCCAGCTGAGATACATGAAACCCTGTCTCAAAAAAAAATAATAAGATGAAATAAAGACAAAAAGTGAAAAGAAAGAAAGAAGGAAGGAAGAAAAGAGCAAAGGGAGACCAGTTATCAGATGCAATTGAAATAATTTAATGTTTGCTGGGTGGTGGTGGCACACACCTTTAATCCTAGCAACCAGGAGGCAGAGGCAGGGGAATATCTGTTAGTTTGAGGCTTGCCTGGTCTACAGAGAGTTCCAGGACAGCAAAGGTTATACAGAGAAACACTGTCTTGAAAAACCAAAGAGAGAGAGAGAAAGAGAGAGAGAGAGAGAGAGAGAGAGAGAGAGAGAGAGAGAGAGAGAGAGAGAGAGAGGAAGAAGGGCACACGAATTGCTATGAAGTTACTGAGGTCTTTCTGAGCTCTGAGCTCCATCCTGTATGCATAATCACGGGAGTCAGAAGGTGACGATGACAAAGCAGAAAGGCATTTGCAACCTACCTCTAAAACAACAGAAACACTATAGTAACACAATAGTGACAGAAGTTCAGGACCAGCTATGGACAATATTAATGAATCTAGCACATTTGCAATTCATATTGGCACCATTCAGGTAAGAGACAGTGCTATATTATAACGTAAAATGTATCATTGGTTCCATTAGAGGATGTCTATTGCAGGATTCATTATTTAATGAATGAAGGACATATTCTTTGAGCATTTATAGAGAACTGTGTCTCCAGGCTGTAAAGAAACAGACTCCTGAAACATGGTATTTGTTCATCACTGAAGACAAATAGAAAAATACTTCCCATTAAGGAAATGTTGGGGGGAGTGTATAGCAGTGAACTATCTGGTAGTAAAGTCAAAAGGAATGATTCAAGCTGCTTTTTAGTTGCAGGCTCTGTACTGTGCTATTTAATCATTCTAACTATCTTGAGAAGGAGCTATGAGTCTTTCAAATGTCAAATGAAGTTGACCCCATCTCTAGTAAAGTACTGGTGGTGGAATTATTCTACAAAGCCAGAAGTACAACTTGCTTCAACTACTTAAAAACATTTGTTCAATTCGTGAGCATTTACCAAATGCTTTTTTTTTATCAAAGCGCACTAAATAGCCATTCTCATATTGAAATAGGAGTAATGAAATAATGGCAGACATACAGCGTGCCTAGTGGTGACAGCATGTTGCTGAAGCAGGGACGACATGGGATGGGACTTTCGACGAGTTAGGAAAACACCAGCAGCAAATACCACCAGCAGCAAAGCAGAGCAACTCTTCATACAAACTTTTGCATTTTATAGTTGATTCAAAGTATTATTGGCTTTCCTCTGACATTTGTAGCCTGGACAACATGACCCCTTTCTGCTCTCCTATAGGACAAGCCACAGTGGTGTGGCAGATTCCGCTCTTAAAATGAACCCTGTCTGAGCTCTTCTTGGGGCTTCTGGAGCTGTGTTAAAGCACTCTGAGGTAGCAGCTGACAGCATCATGTTAGTCATTGGCCCTGTTTCAGGTTTTTCCAACACTATGAAGGCTTCCATGAAAGCCATGTGATCTTGTTTCCTCGCTGCGCACATTGCTGTTGCTGCTGCTCCAGCTCTCTAGGACACTCCTGGTTCATCTGGCTAAACGGATCTCTGAAACTTCCCATTTTCCAGAAAGATACAAGAGCTTTTATGAACATAGAGTCAAAGAAAGACACCTAGATCACTCACATTGCCTCAGGGTGAAAATGTGAGTTCACTTTGGACATATGGATTGTTATGTGCCTGTGGGTTCAGAGTGCCCTGAGGTTGGAGCAGGCTGCCCAGTTTGATTTGCCTTATCCCACTCTCTCTGCTATCTGACTCATGGTTTAACTATGTTAGGTTTTAAAGTGACCTCTTCTGTTTCTAATTAAAGAAGACTACATATCTGTTCAAGACTTAGCACTGTGTACTGCAGTTGGCCCAGAGTTCAGTGCTTCTAAAGCCACCGGAAGTGGATAAATGGATTGTTTTCCTTAAGGTGCTCCACAACATTTGTGGAGATAAGAGCCATACAGCCCCAGAGAGCTTTTGCACATACACGGTAGCTTTGTGGATAGGATGATAAATATGGTAAGAGTTTAAAATTCAGTACACATGGGGAAATTAAGGCAGAAATTAATTTGTGAATCTTGAACTAAAACTTAATGACAGCGAAGCACTTGAATTAAGGAGGCTATTCCCAACATGGCAAGTGTCATCAGAGAAGGCATGACTTCTAAGCACATGTGGGGCATAGAATAAATATCAGCCTGACTAAATCAGGTAGTTCTGTGGGTTGGGAGAGACAAGGTCAGGCAGCAATTGGGATTGTTTCATAGAAGCAGTCTTAGGGCCCAGTCCAAAGGATCTAGCTTTGCTCTGACAGTTAACAGGAGCAGTTTTCTACTTTTGAACTGGAGACTCATACAGTCAAATGAAAGCATGAAAACATTTTGGGAAACATTTCATCATGACTGGTTGATCATGCGTAGGTCACTCTAACAAAAAGTCATATACACTCTTTGACACATGCAACCACTATGACCATTGATCCTGAGTTTTGTGACAGAAGCTTCAGCTCCTGTGGTCCTAACAGAAGAAGCTCAGTCATCCATCCTGACGTACCAAGTATGAGATGAGAGTCACTAAGGGCAGAGAGAGTTTATGAATCAGGGTGTTTTAGATAGGTGAATCTTAGGTGACTAACACACCTATATTCAGAGTTAAGCAGGAGTCTGACTCACAGTTTTAAGGCAAAGGAGACAGAAAATTAAGGCAGGAATGCCAGGATTTCATCCTGCTTTTAGTGGCCTTCTGGGCCCAAGGGAGGAATCAGTGCTCTTTAGCAAAAGCAGTTTCTAAGTACTTGCTACGAAACCGGAAAGCCCTGGTAAGGTAGACTTAATTGCCTATTTCACACCTGGAATAAATAAGTCTTGTCTTCACCCTACCCGCACTGATTTCAGCTCAAATATGGCCTTCTTTACTGCTGTAGATATTCAACTTTAAGGAGATAGAGAGCTTTAAGGTCCCAAGGATACAAACCTCCACATTTACTGTCAATAATCTGCATTCTGAAACGTCTTGTTCAAAGATCACATTCTCTGTTTTCCTCCAAAACAAACGTGGATAGAAATAAAAAATAATCATCAATGTTACCAGACCTCACCCAGCCATGTGCCCTGGCTCTGGGGTTGAATGCTCTCCTGCTTTAAGAGAAAAATGACAGAATATACCGAGAATTGGAAAAATGAATTTATTTATAGTTTTCACCAAAAATAAGGATAGAGACATTCTCTACCTGCCTCTGCCTTGCCCAAAAGAGTGTCACCTATTACAGGAAAGACAAAGCAAAACCAGGCAATAAGGACATAGAGAAAGCAGCCAGCCCCTTGGCTTCAGAGCCCCTACTAGTGGTCTGTCTTAGTGCCTGCATGGAAGGATCCTGATTTCTAGATCCCCAACAGCTCTTCGAGTTTACAGAGGTACTAAATGTTTTCAATTCCATTTATAGTCCCTTTGAGCATTTTGGGTCACTGTGAAACGTGGGGGAAGGACACCTTGGAAAAGATACTGGAAGTGGGTTGGTCGGCCTGTGACCCACTCCCTTCCTAGCCTGTCGGTACTTCAGGCTTTTCTAGTAAATTTGCCAATGAAGTACAGGGAAGGCGTATTTGCCCCACCTCCTTGATTCCCTGGAAATCTCTGTCTGAAGCCAGGCTTCTGGCCACTAATAGCATGTTATACTTGGCTTCAGAAGCCACCAGATAAAAGCAGATTCTGTATTTCATTGCTTTTGCTGGCAAATCCTCCTTTCCTCTTTCCTCCTATACAAAGTTGTGTTAAATTAGAAGGACAACACTGGCCTATGTTTTTATTTTGAATGCCATATTAATACACTGAAGTCCTGTTTGGCTATCTTAATGAAGTGGATGATTCAAACAAATTATCTCTATTTCAGAATCACAGATTCTGCCTCATTGTTCAGGAAATTTCTAAACCATTATCCCTGGGCAGTCAGTCTCTGGCACTTCATTTCAGGAACACAGCATCTGTACAAGTGCTTTTGTGTGCTTCTCCTGTTTCATTTATGTAATCTCTCTCTCTCTCTCTCTCTCTCTCTCTCTCTCTCTCTCTCTCAACATTAAAACCCAGCATTCTAAAAATACAGATGTTGGCAGAGGGTTTGTGGCTAGCCTGTAATATCTTTGCTGGACTGGGGCTGAATCTGTGTCTAAGGAGGCAAAGAGGAAGGGTAGAATTCCTTTCTCCCTCTGATGGAGGGGTGGGTCCTAATGTTCATTGCTGCTGATGCAGAACTCAGCCTAAATGATATAGGACGTGAGGGGGCGGCAGCCAGTACAAAACAGTGAAATAAATTACCATATATATCATGTTCTGGTGGGTAAGATAGAAGTGATGTGTGTAATGAATCAAAGCCGGGAGCAGCTCTGGCGCGTGGTGATAGTGTGGGAGACAGAGTTCCTGGGCTCAGCCTCAGCTTCAGAGGGCTCTGTGTGAGGAATGTGTGAGTAAGCAGAAACCACTCATTGTAATGTGACAAGGGAGGACATTTGTGAGGGCACAGGAGACCTTTCGTTATTGTAGTGGGGATCTGTTATTTCGCCAGCCCAGCACTCTTGATTTTCCGGTGGGGAGTGTCTCCCCTGCTGCAGGCAGCTTTGGATGCACTGAGTTAAGGAACCTCTTTGTCCCTGCTGAGATGTGGACAGGATATATGATCCAGGATGGACTTCCTCTTTTCCTGACTCTAAATTGAGTAGAGTGATGATACCTTGGGAGCCTTGTGTACCTGCCTTACCCTGGCAGAGCCTTGACAAGATGTCTCATTTGTTTGTGTCTACTGTCCACCTGGCTCCTCTTTTGGCCATGCCTGTTCCACTGTTCTGGCTCTTTAGTATGGATACCATGTACATTTAAAAGAGAATTTTTTTTTTTTTTAAATTTTCTTCTTTAGTTGGACAGGATCAACTTTTTTTTTATTGCAAGAACATATTTCAGTTATTTGTTATATTATATAATTTATATATAATATATATAAATTATATAATATATATAATATATAATATTATTATATTATATATTTATTATACTGTTGTAGTGGGCAGGCAGTCGGTTTGCTTTCAGGTTATCAGTGTAATGCCCGTGCAGTCAGATGGGAAGAGGTGTGGTGCTGGTGGTGGGGGGTGCTGGGGGATGTCTTTCTGTATGCTGTGAATACGTGTGGTTCCCACTGGATGATAAATAAAGCTGCATTGGCCTATGACAGGGCAGGATGAGGTTAGGCGGTACATTCAAACTGAAGATGAGACAAAGAAGGGTGGAGTCAAGGGAGACTTGAGCTCGGCATTGAAGGAACCATAAGATGTCAGCAAACCAGTAATGCTACAGCCATGTGGCAACACAGATTTATAGAAATGGGTTAATTTAAGATGAAAGAGCTAGCTAGCAAGAAGCTGAAGCCATAGGCCATACAGTTTGTCATTAATATAAGCCTCTGAATGATCACTTTATAAGTGGCTTCAGGACCACGGGGCCGGGCGGATGGAGAAACTTCCAGCTATGGGGTGGTTGGGGTGGGGTAAAGGTCACCACAGAAGGGAAAGAGGAGAGATAGAGTTAGTTTAGAATTAGGACATTGTTCTAAGGACTTCAATAAATAAAGGGAAGAACACAAGGTCAACTGTGGATGTCACAGGGCCTTTCAGAAGTGACTTAGGCAGGAGGGCTGGGAGTCTCTTCTGACTCAGCTTCCTCATATGTCAAACAGGGGCGGCCATTTAGTCCTAGGAGTGGGAGTTAGGTCAAATAACACTGGCATGGGACTTGGTACACTGGAGGTGACTAATTAGCTGTTGATACTCTTTTCCTTTCTTGAGCTTCCTCTCTGTCTCCCTTGTGTGATTCTAATGAGGCTAGCAGACTAAATAGTACATTGCAATGAGATACATTTGTTTCAGGGTTTTTCTACAAAGTGACTTTCCGCAGAGATGGTAATGGAAGTGTCTAGAGGCAGGTATGTGTTTCTTCTTTGGGGAAATTTTCCTTTGCATGAAATATTTTGCGTGTAGCAAGCAAAAGAAAAGCCTTCAGAAACTCACTGGCTTAAAGATGATGAAAGCACAATATGTTGGTGAAGTTCATAGGCCAGGCCTGACTGGAGAGTGGGTACAAATTATATCTCATTAACACTGCTCCATTTCATTAACTCTAAAACTCCAGTTGCTAATGAACAATTAATCCCTGACTCACGTTTTTTTCCCAGGGCCCAGTGAGAGCTCAGCCATGGTCCCTCCCACATCTTCCATCAGTGGGCACTGCACTGCTGTCCTGGTGCTTCCGGGCCACCAGGGCGTTTGCCACTATAGGTTTAATATGACAAGAGTGTTATGCCTCATTCCTGTCCACGCCCACTCCTGTTGAACTCAGACTTCACCACTTAACCTTTAGGCTCCAAAGAAATCTTGATTGCCAGAGTCACCTGCATCTGTCTCTTTATTTATAGACCATCCTTCATGATGATGAGGGCTAGCCAGTCTGCACTAAGGATGAGAGTATGGACCAACAGAGGTCATGCTGCACTAAAGAACACATTCCAAAGATATCCTGTAAGTTTCAAAACCTAGGTCCTTTATGATACATGACATATTTTTTAGGGAAAGCTAAATTGGTGAATATTGTCTCAGTGACTGATCTTTCCTTCAATCTTGATTTGATTGAAATTCTATACTATAATCAAAGAGTGCTATTACAACTATAATCCTTTAAGGAGTCAAGCAAGTATCAATAACATGTTATTCTATCTTTAGCAGAAAGACTGGCTGATATTAATGTACCATAATCTTTAGGGGCTGAGAGAACTTAATAGCAAGGTTTACCAGTATATTACCCAAAGAGACACACCTTTAAAACAGAGAAATATAACAGAAATGTAGCTGCTATGATTAACTGTCCAATATAATTTCTGTAATTGGATATTGAAATTTTTTTAATAAAATAAGAACTAAGTGCCAGGGAGATGGCTCAGCTGCTCAAGGTACTAGGCCTGCTAGCCTAGTCACCTGAGTTCAATTACCACAACTTAGCCTTAAAGCTGGATGTGGTGGTTCCCATCTGTATTCTCAGCCCTCCTATCCCAAGACAGAAAGGGAGACAGGTGAGTTGTCCAGAAGTTTTAGTGCTAGCTGGCCTGGAGTAAGCTGCAAAGTGGCAGAAACAAGAGAGACCCTGCCTCAACATGAAAACCAGAACCAACTTCCAAAAGTTATCCTCTGACCCTCATATCCAGGCCATGACACATATATGAGAATACACACACACACACACACACACACACACACACACACACACACACCACACACAGACAACATACATCATACACCACACACATACCAATACGCACCACATACCACACACACACACACATACACACCATATACCACATAGCATACACACATACACACACCACACATACACATCACATACACATATACACACCACACACACACCATATACATTCATCACTCACAAACATACATACAGCCACTACCACACACACCACACACTCACACATACTACACACACAAACACACAAACACACACTCATATACACACAACATACAAACACACACCATATACATATATGCACACACCACACAAAAGACACACTCAGACACGCATACACACACCACACACATACACAAACACACCACACACAATCACACACACCATACACACACCACACATACCACACACACAAATATACACCCACAGACACACATAGACATACACCATACAAACACACACCACATATATATATGCAAATACTATACACAAAGACACATTCAGATACAGATACACACACTATATACATATACACTACACACACTCATGCACACTTGCACAAACCATATACACACTAAATAAAATACACATACACACTAAATAAAAATAAATGAATAAATAAACAAATACAAACTCTCTACCATTGTTTAAAAATTTTAATGATACACTTTGGTATTTCTTTTCTTTTAATTTGGTTAATTTGAGACAACGTCTAATCCTTGCTAAATCTCAGACAAGCATAATGAAATAATCTGTGTGATGTTGTAAATTCACTGAAGTTTTTCAATAAAGTCAATGGTCCTGGATGGGAGGAGGCTTGTTTTTTATTCTGATATCAGAAAAGGAAGTTTTGGCAAATCAAACTGATCACCCCCATCTCATGGGCTTTCATCTGGCTTCCTTTCTGTATTCATCCCGTCTCCTTTCTGGACATGCTGAATGTTTTTTTTAAAACCTGCTGTGATCTCTCCATTCATTTACAAGTTCATGCATTTCCGCCAGTGTCCTTTTTTAGGAATAATTATGAAATCAGATTAATTTGACATAGATGCTTTTCAGAGCAAGGGACAGAAAATAGCTGACAGTTACTGACTATCTTTGTCACCCCACTGGGATGAAAATGACAGGGATGTTGAAATCTGACAGTGATGAATTCAAATCCCGAATTTGCCAATTGCTTGTTATATGACCCCTTGTGTGTGCTTCCATTTCCTTAGATGTAAAATGGCAAAATGTCTCGCTAACTCCAAAGGTTCTCAGGGAAATTAAAAAGAAGTCTGGGCTTGCCTTTCCTGTAAGGTAAGAAAATGAAGTGTTTTACTCCATTTTCATCTTGGATACACACTAGCTTTTCCAAGCCACCCTATTGCCATTTGGAAATTTTTGTTTCCTACTATCAGAAAGAATAGCTATTGACCATTCATATCTGCAGCACTTGACTCTTTTACAGAAGAGAAGCCCTGATAGTCAGGAGACAGAGCATAAATATCCCACATTTCTGTAAGTCAAACAGTTAGAATCAGATTTGAATCTGAGCATCACTTTTTCTCAAGCATCTGGTTTGTGATTGCATGCAAATGACTGGCTACTTGATACACACACACACACACATGCACACACAACAGACAGAGTCTAAAATTCACTTAAACTATTAGGAATTCACTAACTATATGTGTTTGTGAATATAAAGCAAGAGTGTATATGTAGATTCTTGAAGACAATATATGATATTTCCCTCCTTGTTCCAAAGATAATATTGTCAAATTTCACTTGGTAAAGATGAAATTGTTGATAGCTTTATTCATAGAAATGTGTATTGTACAATATTAAAAGTAGGATCATTTAAAATATAAATGTCTAATAATGGGGGATAGCTTAGTTATACAAATTGTTCTACTTTTTTATGACAGGCAATGTCAGAGTTTAAAAAATATGAGTAGAGCTGGACACAGTAGTGCCTGTGTGTAGTCCCAGTTACTCTGGAGGCTTGGCGAGTAATATTGGGAGAGCCAAAGAGTTCAAGGCCAGCCTTCGCTACACTGTGATACCCTGATTTGATATTACTCAAAAAGAAATTTTCTTTCCCTTCTACTTTTTGTGTAGGGATTTTCTCGGTGAGAATAATTTTTATTTTCTTAATGTATTAGTTACTTTTCTTTTAGCTCTGACAAAATTCCCTGTCAACAGCAACATCAGAAAATGTTTGTCTCAGTGTTCCAGGGTACTGTCTGTCGTGGAGGAGATGTCACTGTGGAGTGTTCCAGGGAACTGTCTGTTGTGGAGGAGATGTCACAGTGGTGGCAGGAGCTTGAAGCTGGCAGTTATGTTGACTCCACATCAAGGAAGGACATAGAGTGGGATGCTGGAGCTCGGCCCACTCTATCCTTTTTCTGTGGTCTCAGTCCAGGGAATAGTGTTGGGCACATACAGGGAAGGTCCCACCACCTCAGTTAATCTAATCGAGCAAATCCCTTACAGAAGTTCCCAGTGTCTTGTCTTTTAGATAATTCTGGGTCCTATAAAGTTGATAATCAATATTAACCATCACACAACAAAATTAAAATCTTAGTAACTGGAAAATATGTATGTAAAATTAAATATGCGTACATTGTAATGTATAGGACTCACATTTTTATGATATATAAAAATACTTCAAGGATCCATGCCCTGAACTACTGATGTTATTCATTGGGAATTTTTATTATCTCATTTAAAATTGTTTTTTGTTATTTTTTTTATATAACTGCACACAGTACTTCCAAGATGAGAAAACATTTTAAAAGAAAATAAATTTAAACCTTTCCAATGATATTCTTGAATGTGTGCAACTTGAATTTAGTCTTCCACATTTCCTGTGTGTTTTACCAGTTTGGATGTGAAAACTGAGGAAGCCTTGTCTTCAGAACCAAGGAAAAGAAGTGAACAGCTGGTGGGAACATAGAAAGTGGTTCTGCTAATGTTTTATCTCTTCCTTGGTAGAAAGACAACGTCTATATGCTTTGGTGAAGGAGAGAGACAGAACCACAGGAGAAGAAAGTGATTAGAAAATGACTTTTGGCTATGACGTGCCGTACCGTTTTAGCCCTGTTTCTACCTTCTCTGTAATAGTTGCCATGTGTAAAATTGAGAGGATAATTAAAGACGGGGGTCAAATATGACTGTGGCAGAGATGGCAGTGAGTTGAAAGTGTAAAAAGAACACAGATTCTGGCACAAGAGAAAATCCAGTAGCAATTCTCCACAGGCAGCAAATAATTTGTTTGAGTGCATAATTAATAGATTTGTCAGAAAGTACTTAGATTGTGAAATATTGCATGTAGCCCTCGTTCCAGATGGATTAAGATGAATGGGTCCTCCAGCAGCGTATGAAACCTCATTGCTCAGCGGTGAGAGAATTGCTGTATCTTGTGTTGTGTGAGTCTCTGCCTCTTTGCTCTCTCCTTTCTCTTTCCCTGGCTGCAGGGGGAGAAATGAATAGAATGCTTCTAATTCTGATATTGAATGGTGTCCTTTACCTAAAGGGCATCCAAGCAGACAAAATTAAATCAGATACTCAATGGGGAAACTTTCCACTAAGCAGGAATTTAAAACAGAGAAATGTATTAACATGGTGAAAAATGGTTAAATTAAGCCGATCTGTGGATCAGAGGTGTGACTTTTCAGCAACACCCCGCAGATGGATTTCATGTGCAATTGCCTGCACATTGGGAAGTGACATATGCCTCCTTTACCCTTGGAAATGGCCATGCAATACATACCTGGGGAACTCTGATATAAATTGGCTGATGAAATCACCCTGATGAAAAATCCGTACTCCATTTCTTTTCAGCATACAGTTGATTTGAAGGAAAAAAAATTACCCATTAGTGATTTGTACTTGAAAAGTTTTGTTTAAGATAAGAATTACAGACTTTTGGGGATAGTGAAAGGAACTCTGAGTCCCAGGCAGCAATCATTGTTATTTTGTGTTGCCTGAAGAGTTAAACTAAGGGTACATAACATAATTTCATTTCTTAAATTCTTTTATTTATGTTAAAATAATCATTTTGGGGTGGAGGTGGGTAATGAGTTAATTTTACTGTCTGTTTTGTATTATTTTTGCTTTTCAGGGAAGAGCTGAGGAGGAAACATAGCTTAACATCTCAGAGATGGCACAATGTCCTCTCCCAATGACTCAGCTCTTCCTTCTAGGGCTTAATAAGCAGATATTTAGCAGAGCTGTGGCGGTCAAAGCAATTTCAAGTTTCAAGGGTAGGGAGTATAGAACTGATGGCCATTAGTGACTTGTATGGTTTATTTTCCAGGACAAAAATTTGTGAGTAACACCAATAAACATTAAGTTATTTGATCAATGTGCTGGGAGCATTGGAAACATGCAAAATGGCTGAAAAAGTGAGGTCTAACCAGGGCTAATATTTGCCAGGTTGTGTTCATCCAACCTGTATTAAGGATCCACTGAGTTGCTTTCAGAAATGTGATTCCAAGACTATCAAAATGCAAATCATTCCTAATAATTATTTTTAAAATGTAGATGGTTACATCCCATCACCAGATTACTGAAATGAAATCTCCATGTGACAGGTCTGGGCATTAGCATTCAGGAAGTGTGGGAGTCCCTTCACACACTAAAATCTTAGAATCTTTGGTCATAGGGTGTGTGGGATACTTTAATCTCTCCATCCCTCTCATCTCACTGATATAATAAGGAAAGCTGGGATACGTTACAAAATGGCTTCAGGAGTTAGTGAAATCTTTGAAATTGCTCATAGCTTGCTGTTTTAATTTTCTACTCATTTGTTTATTCTACCCAATTTCAACAAATAATTATAGAAAATCGGTTCTATGTCAGGCATATGCAAAGTTCTGGTTATATCAAGAAGATATAACAGTAATATATACAAACTCTGCTGGGATCCATGTAACATGGGTCCTGTGAAGTTCATCCAACATACTTGACTCTTTGTTAGAAAAATAATGTCTGCTTTGTTTTAGAAGTTATTCAAGACTTGCCTAGATTTCTTTTTTTAAATTTAGCTTCCATCTGTCTATCTATCTATCTATCTATCTATCTATCTATCTTCTATCTATCTGTTTATCTATCATCTATCTATTGTCTATCTATCTAGGAGACAGGTGAAACTATGTTGTCATAAAACTCAGTGAAAGAAATTAAATCTTCATGTAAGAAAATGTTTTTATTTACAGGTTTCTCAATGGCATGAAATAAGCTTTGGGAGTAAATTAGTGTAACAGACAACAACATTTTCTGTTCTTTTTAGCGTAAGGATAAACACAGTCTTAATTTATGTTAAGCAGTGTCATTGCCTCTGTTTTTCTCTACTTACTCAGTCAGAATCAGATGGAACTCTGATTTTATTCAAATAAATATAACTATGATAATAAAATCATAAGTTTAGTCAAATTACTTTGACACTGACATTTCTGGTAGATTAAGTGAAAATATTCTAGACGTAAAAGAAATGTGGGTGTTAGGTGACCCTTTTAGGGAATTTGGAGAGAAATAAATAAATGACAAATGAATTCTAATTCTTGTCTCTCCTGATACATCACAATGAACTGTATGGAAATGTATTTCATGGAGCCAAAAGGGATAGTTTAATGACTTAAAGCATCAGGTTTGCAATGACCAGAAACCTCAGAACAGTTGGTTGGAATCTCAAAATGCATAGCTTAATTTTCTATCCTTCCAAAACATGTCAGTGGAGTATCTTCTTCAGATCCTCTGTGCCTGCTCACATGCTCATTTATGCACACATGTGTGCATGCCTGCGCGCGCGCGCGCGCGCGCGCGCACACACACACACACACACACGTTTCATACTTTAAGAAAAGTGATACAGGAAGAGAAACATAACAAACCCTAAGGTTTTTTTATCTTATTTTTTAAAAAGAAAACCAAGCATTCTGTGAAGATTGCAGGCTTCTAGGAACAATAGGTCACACAGCCTTCTAAGAACAGCCAAAAATCACTTTTGAGAAGCATGAAAAAGCTGGGAAATTCATTGTTTCTTTCTCTTCCATTCTTGGACACAAAGCTTTTCTTGTGTTGCCCATTTTTAACTAACCCTGAACAACCTTGAGAATGGACAATCAGCCGAAAGGGTTTGCTTGTGGTCTAAACCCATTGCATGTGATAAAAACGCATTTTCCAGTTTAAGGAATGAGATGCTGAGAGTGACAATTCCTCTTAAAAGTGTCAAGAAAGGCTTTGAAAAAAAATCAATAACTATCCAGTGGTATATTAAATGCCTATGGAGCAAATGCAATTTTTTTGTATAACTATTGCAAAAAATTTGTGAAATATAACTAATTTAGGTGTAAATTGTGTCAAATAAGCATGACTGGGTGCTAGAGCAGATAGGGAGGCACAGCTATGCTTTCCGCAAATCTGAAATTCATTTTCTCCTTTGCCATGTTGAGCCTGGTATTTTCCTTAATATAAAAGTTTTAGCATCTTTATAAAAATCAGAACCTATCAATCCAAGGACCTGGTGTTATAAGCAACACTTATAAATGTCTACACGATCTCTCAGCTAGCATCAATCAAGCCCGGCAGGACACATTGACTTGATATGGAGCCTGCCAAACTGCCAAAATTGTACATTTGAAGTAATCTTTGGAAAGGGAAACACGTGCTTAATTTGAACATTTGTATCTTTGGGTGTTTTGCCCTGAGGTAGTGAATTTCAGTACCCAGTACTCCTTCTGTCCCTCAGATGCTTATGAAACCAACTTGTGCATCACTGAGTATAGTTACTGTGGTGAGGGCAATTCTCACAATGATAACGATCAAAGAGTGGAACCGTTCTCAAGTCTTAGCCCCTTCAGTACAGAAGCAGCTCAGATTCAGAACAAATGCCTAGGGGCAATCTCCACAGACAATTATTAAATAAAATGATTACATGATCATTTTTTTTCTGATAACAAGAGTAGACAATTAGAAATGTTTATATTTAGTGAAAAGAATATTTAAATATGTCCAGAATTCCTTCCTCTAGACAAGACCACTATTATGTTTTGTTTTTCCTCTTTTATTTTGCTACAATTTTTACTTTTCTTTCTTTCTGAAGGGTTTTGTTCTTCCTCTTGGGTTTTAGTTGTTAACTTATGGCACTAATATAAAGAAATGAATCTGTATTCAGTTATTTTCCGGTATTGTGAATATTCTGTCCCATGATGTGTGCTCATTTTGAAGGAATGGGACTTGGGTCTCTATCCTTGGAAACAAAGGAACACTTCTAATGAGCTGTTTCCATGTGTGCCTATACTTCCAGTTTCATAGTTTATAAAAATTTGATTCTATCAACCAACTCTATGCTCATTTTATAACTATTTTCTCATGACTAAAAGAAGTAACTGCCGTGGATGATCTTTCTGTATGCTGTGAATATATGTTGCTACAGTTGGTTAATAAAGAAGCTATTTTGATGAATGGCGAGACAGGAGACAGCCAGGCAGGAAATCCAAGAGAGATACAAGAAGAAAGGCAGAGTCAGAGAAGAGGATGCTAGCTGCTGCCTGAGAATCAAGATGTAATGGAACTCAGGTAAATCCACGAGACACATGGTGATACCTAGATTAATAGAAATGGGTTAATTTAAGATGAGTGAGCTAGTTAGTAATAAGCCTGGACCATAAACCAAACAGCTTGTAATTAATATAAGTCTCTGTGTGTTTATTTGGGACCAAACAGCTGCAGGACACAGGAAAACTTCTGTCTACAAGTAGCAGATAACAATTGTGAAAATTTAGATCTTTAGTATATAATATAGATCTTTAGTATATAATAATAGATGTATTCTTGCCAAAACACACACAACAGTCACAAAATGTATTGATATTCAAGAACTGAACGAAAATGTTATATATATACTCCATTTTAGAAGAATGATGGAAAATAGTAACACTGACCAAATATTATGCATTCACAATAAGAAGAAATACCATTGCTTCCTCTCTTAAGACTCGTCTAATAAATTGAGAAATTGGAAGGATATGTATACTTAGGGTCACTCACATAATATAAATCTCACTGAATATAACTCCTAGCGCAAAACCAGAACAGCTCTTGGAGGAGTAGAATGAAGGCAGAAGATTTCACTGGTCATAGATTGTGCTGCATAATCTCAAGCCAACTAAGGAGAACTGCAGGTAGCAGATGCTGGGAAAGTCATCAAAAAAGGTTCCTGCAGTTGGAAACACACTTCTGTCATTTAAACTGAAAGACAATTGTTCTTCCAAAGCATGGGAGCTGCAAATTAAGGACCATATCCTGTTTGGATACCTTTACTTTGCTTCAGAGTAAAGACTTCCCATTTTCACTGTTCTCTTTGGGAGCTGTATCTGTGAATCCTATCATAATCCCATCATATGTGTATTTAATAAAGCATACCAGCATAAATAATAACAATATTCCTTCTACAAATACTTCTCATGCTTAGTACTGTAGTATAGCAAGCTTCTAAATACCTAAGATTAAATATGAAATAGTTCTAGAATCAAATGGGAGCACCTGGTACAATTAAAAGGAATCTAGGTGTTTATTCTAATATTATTAGTCCTACAATGGCATTCTATTGATTTTTTTTCAATTTTTTCTATTGTGATGAAATAAATACACATTTTATTATCTTAACCTTTTTGGGTTCATAATCTAATGATAGTAAATATATTCAGACTGTTGCCAAGTCTTCAGAATCATCTTTTTCCAAAACTCTTCATCTTGCAAAAGTGGAAGTCTATGCCCATTAGAGCAATAAATCCCATTTCTCCATCCTCCTAGCTATGACAATTACCATTTTACTCCTGTCATGGCAACTTTGCCTGTTTTAAGTACTTTAAAGAAGTGGTATAAGTCGAAAAATGCTTACCTATCTATCTTTTGTTTGTTTGTTTGTTTTGTACTTGTCCTTTTATGACTAGCTTTTTTCACTCAGCATGACTTGCAATGGTCAAGCTTCCTTCCTGGGTGGGGAGAGGCAGCAGCATGCTCCCACCCAGAAGCAGAGATTCCATTCTTCTGGCTGTGAGGCAACAGCTTTCCCTTAATGGAACTTCACTGCTTCTCTAACATTCTCCCATCTAAAGAAATAATTAGAAAATTTTAGTATTCAGATGATGGATTAGAACCTCCAATATCTGGATTAGATGTGGTGGTATTGTGTTCCCCAATATATTGTGCACCCTAATAAACTTATCTGGGGTCAGAGAACAGAACAGCCACTAAATACAGAGGCCAGAAAATGGTGGCACACACACCTTTAATCCTATCACTTGGGAGGCAGAGATCCGCCTGGATCTCTGTGAGTTCAAGGCCACACTGGAAACAGCCAGGCATGGTGACTCATGCCTTTAATCCCACGAAGTGAGCCTTTAATCCCAGGAAGTGATGGCAGAAAGCAGAAAGGTATATAAGGCGTGAAGACCAGGAACTAGAGCTGGTTAAGCTTTTAGGCTTCTTGCAGCAGTTCAGCTGAGATCCATTTGGATAAGGACACAGAGGCTTCCAATCTGAAGAAACAGGATCAGCTGAGGAACTGCGAGGTGAGGAAGCTGTGGCTTGTTCTGCCTCTCTGATCTTCCAGCATTCACTTCAATACCTGGCTCCCAGATCTGTTTTTTATTAATAAGACCTGTTAAGATTCGTGCTACAATTAGAACCTCCAAACACTTCTTACATTTCTGTCTTTTACTAATAAATGTCAGTTTCTATGATGATAAACAGAAAATACAGCTACACACATCTGTTACGAAAACACAGATTTATTATTCTCCCATGTCTTTTAAGTTAGAGAGATCTTTACTGCCTTACCTGCTTTTAAGTTGCTTTGTAATATCATTTCGTAGCAACATGTAGGACTTTCTTTAATAGTTATTTCAGGATTGGACTAATAGTTACAAGCATGCTCAACTTTTGTGTACCTGGCAATGTTGACGTTTTCACCTTTGACCCTTTTGCCTGGTGGAAGGTTCGGTTTGATGGATGTTTTGCCATCTTTACTTTGAATACATCATCTTAATTCTTCCTTTCCTCCAAAATTACTGTTGAGTGACCTGACCTAATAACGTTATTGATGATGTTTTGTGTGCAACAGGACATTTTTCTCTTAGCTTTAAAAATTCTCTTGTCCTAATAAACATTTTGATTTTAATGTGTCTTGACGTACTTTAAAGTTTTATTTACTTATAGCTCTTGAGTTCCTTGGGCATTTATATTCATGTTTTTCATGGTATTGGGAAGGTTTTCAGACATTGTTGTTTCAGTTTCTTCTATGCCCTTTCCTCTTTGTCAGTGCCATTGCATCTGCTGAATGCTGTCCTACGTTCTTGTTGGGTCTGTTTGCTTGTTCTCAGTCTTTCAAACTTTTTTCTTCAAACATGAGACATTTTATTGTCTCTATCTTTAATTTTCTGATTCTTCTTCCTCCTCAAATCTGCTTTATGTTAGGGTCTGAGAGAAGCCCCCAAGAAAGACCATCAGTCATCTCTGCAATCAGCAAGAGCATTTATTATTTCCAGCATGTTGGGGTGGCAAATAGCAATGCCAAAGGGAGGTCACAAGCTCCTTTTAAGTAGAATTAGGGGAATTCCAGGGAGGAGGGATTAATCTGGTGCTGATTGGTGGAGGAAAGATTAGTCTGGGGGCTGATTGGTGGGAGGCTCTAGTAGTTAGGGACCTTCTAGCTGCAGGGTAGGGAAAACTATCTTTAGCCAGTAGAAGGCTTTGGGGCACCTGCTGATTGGTTGCTCCTGAGTTGAGTTGTGGTCTTCCCCAGAACTATTTGCTGAGCTCCAGCCAGTTCCAGTAAACCCAAAGTAAGCCCTGTTCCCTGACAGGGCCATTAGAAACCTGTCATGACTCTAGTCTGGCTCTCTTGTCCTCTCACTTTTGAATCTTTTCAGTGGAACTTTTTTTTTTCACTTTTTCTTTTTCTTTTTTTAAATTTCAGTTTACTGTACTTCCAAGCTATAGAATTACTTTCTGATTTTTTTATGATTTCTATCTCTTTATGGATATTTATATTCCATTTAGAGCTGGATTTCCTGAATTCCTTTATTCCTTTAGTTATTTGAATATTATAAAAACAGCTCATTGGAAATGAGCTCTTTCCAGTGTATCTGCCGTCAGCTCTTTTCAGGTTAGTTTCTAGTTTGGTTTGTTTTTGTTTTTTTCTCCTCTTGAATAGATCACATTTTTTCTTTTTATTTATATGCCATGGAAATTTTTTTGTTCTTGTTTTGGAAACATGTATTAAGAAGTATAAACCTAATGTCTTTCAAATCTTTTGAGAGCCATAAGTATGCTCTTTTGTGAGGATGCTTGATGATTTCCCAATTTGTCCTTTGTGTGCAGTGGCTTTTGAAAGCTTCAGTCTTTAATATTGTTGTTGGATCAACATCTGGGTCCTAAAAGGAAAATATAAATAAAGGCAGAGATAAAAGACACACTGGGGGATTTTTTTTGGTCCTCCTAAATTCACTTTACTGAGAAAGAAGTAGTTTGTAGTAATGGAAGGTGAAAGACCTTAGCCCTTCAGGCTTACACCCCCAAACCTCAGGAAGAGAGAAACTTCAAGCACCAGGAAATGAGAAACTAAAAAACTAGTTCCAAGGGCCACCTGACTCAGCCACTACTCAATCACCCTTGTAACAATATAACAATGTAAAAAGATTTCTGTTAAGAGATATGCTCAACTGTGACAGGGATAGTTGCAGGTGTTCCAGGAAGGACCACTGTGACCTTTGTGTAAACTCCACTCCCGCCCTGATACCCACCTTGAGGTTTCAGGAAGAATGTACACATGGACGTGACTGTACCCACTCTGAGATCAGACCATGTTCTTGTGAAACGAAATTGTATGGGAATTGTAATCTTATGGCTTTTGTGGGTTTTTCCTTTAAAAAACCCCATGGGGCTGCAGTAAGAGGCGGCTCTTGCTCTTAGGAGCAGAGTTTGCCCTTCTGTACAGAAGCCAATAAAATCCTCGTGCTGTTGCATCAACTGGACTGGAGTCTGGGTTCTTGGGGTGCCCACTTGAGACCCTAAACTTTGGGGTCCAACAAGGGTGGTGCTTAACAATGATTATCCCCTGTTTGCCCTGAGTGATGAGAAGCAGCAGTCAGCACTCAGGGAACAGATCCTTGATAATTAAGGAGTGTCCACCTCTGTGTATCTGTGTAGTCTACTTCAGGCTATATCTACATCTATCTATACATACATACATACATATATATATATATATATATATATATATATATATATTAGATGAGTAGATAGATGATTGATGGATAGATAGATAGATAGATAGATAGATAGATAGATAGATAGATAGAACTTTTTGTCGTGGGGAAAGGTGACAGAACATGGAAAATTGAAGCTATACCAAGGACTGAGGAAAAGTAATTGATTGAGCTAAATCAATCAGTTTAACATTTAAGCCTTCTTCCTGGGAGTTGTTGCCTTTAAAAAATCCCAGAGCTCCAAAACAGTTACATGGACTGATTCTACTCTGGCTGTTTTTCAGGTGGCTAGATGTATCTCTGGCATTTACTATATAATTTTCTCAGGTGATCTTTATTGTGTTTGCTGTTCATTTCTTTTGGCTTATGAGAATTTTTTATTCATTAAAATTATTCTTTGACAATTTCATCCATGTATTTAGTGCATTCTGTTTACTTTCACCCTCACCTTTTTAAATCTCCCTCTCACCCCTGTCACTTCCCAAGGATCCCTTTTCCACACTTGTGATATATTGTGTACCCTAATAAAATTTGCCTGAAGATCAGAGAACAGAATAAGCCACTAGATTAAACATAGAGGCCAAGCAGTGGTGGCACACACCTTTAATCCCAGTACTGGGAAGCACACATGCCTTTAATCCCAGGAAGTGAGGGCTGGGCAGAGAAAGGTATACAAGTCTTGAGGAGACTGGAACTAAAGGCTTTTCAGCAGAAGCGTCCCTTTCAGCTAGAGGCTCTTTTGGTTGGAGCCTTTCAGGTGAGGACTCAGAGGATTTCAGAGGATTCATGGAATGGGTGAGGTGAGACATGGCAGGAGCTTATTCATTTATCTCTCTAATCTTTCAGCACTTACCCCAATATCTGGTACCGGGTTTTTTATTTATGTAACATTCATGTTACACACATTCATACTTTTTTTAGTTCTATTTTGTGACCGATGATTTTAACAGGAACTATCTATTTGGTCAAGGATTTGTATCTGTTGGAAGCTGGTGGGATCATAGTTTAGTTCACAAGTGTAGGCAATGACTAGTCCTCCCCCAAATTCAAAAGTTTCCAATAGTTCATTCAGGAGCATTAGGATCCAGAAGTCCTTCTAAGACCCATGATTATCCAGACTTGTGCAGGCCTAACACAAGCACACACAGCTGCTGTGAGATCATGTTTGCAATGGCTGTGTCTGACCTGAAGAGAACATTTCACAACCCCTCTCCCTACCTATTAGGTTTTTTTATTCTTTCTGCTGCTTCCTCTTCTAATACGTTCCTGGACTTTATAAACGTTGTTTTTTTTGTTTGTTTGTTTGTTTGTTTGTTTTGGTTAATCATGCACCAGGTTTTTATTCTAAGTGTCTTGATCAGTCATGAATCTCTGAATTCACCATAGTTCAAAGAGAAGTTTCTCTGATTAAGAGTGAGAGTAGCATTTGTCTTTCTGGATAAGCACTAGTATTTAGACGGCAATTTGAGGACATGCTAATTTATCTAAACATGGGTAGTGAGTTCCTCACTAAGCCCTAAGACCTTCTTAGCTACAGTTTTGACTGAGTTCACGGTATCTTGGACAGAGTCTCTCTTGGGTTTACATGTGATTTCTCTGTAGGTTCTATCTTCATTTTGATTAATTCTCCATTACTTCCATCTCTATTTATCTATTTATCTATTCATTTATTTAATATCCCAACCAGTTTTCCCTCCCTCCTCTCCTCCCATTTCTTCCCCCTACCTATCGTCTGCAACCCCTGCCCCCATCCACTTCTACTCTGTTTCTGTTCAGAAAGGGACAGGTCTCCTATGGTTATCAACAAAGCATGGCATATCCAGTTGTAGTGAAATTAAACATCTCCTTTTGTATTTAGGCTGGGCAAGGCAATCCAGTATGAGGAATATATTTCCAAGAGCCTGCCGAAACATTAGGGACAGCTCCTGCTCCCATTGTTAGGAGTCCCACAAATAGGCCAATCTATACAACTGTGACACATATGTAGAGGGCCTAGGTCGGTCCCATGCTGGCTCTCTGGTTGTTGGTTCAGACTCTGTGAATTCCTATGTGTCCAGGTTAATTGTTACCGTTGGGTTTCTTGTGATGCCCTTGACCAGTTGGTTCCTACAAGCTTTCCTCCCTCACTTCAGCAGGATTCCCTGAGCTCAGCCTAATGTTTGGCTGTGGGTCTGCATCTGTTTCCATCAGTTACTGGATAGAGGCTTTCTGATAACAATTGGGGTAGTTATCAATCTGATTACAAGAGATGGTCAATTCAGACTACATATCCACTATTGCTAGGACCCTTAGCTGGGGTCATCCTTGTAGATTCCTGGGAGTTTCCCTTGTACAGGTTTCTATCTGACCCCAAAAAGCCCCCCTTTCCAGTCATCTCTTTCACTCTGCTCACCCTGCAACTTGATCCCTTAAGTTCCCATGCTCATCCTCCCCCTGTTTACTCAGATCTCTTCTATTTCCCATTCCCAGGAAGTACTATGTGTTCCCCCCTTGGGTCTTCCTTATTAGCTAGTTTCTCTGGGTCTGTGGATTGTAACATAGTTATCCTTTACTTTACAACTAACATCCACTTATAAGTGAGTACATACCATGTTTGTCTTTCTGTGTCTGGGTTACCTCACTCAAGATGATTTTTTTCTAGTTCCATCTATTTGCCTTCAAATTTCCTGATGTCATTGTTTTTAACAGCCGAGTAATACTCCATTGTGTAAATGTACCATATTCTCTTTATTTATTTTTTGGTTGAGGGGCATCTAGGTTGTTTCCAGGTGCTGGCTATTACAAATAAAGCTGCTATGAACATAGTTGAACAAGTGTCATTTTGGTATGTATGTGCATCCTTTGGTTATATGCCTGAGACTGGTATAGCTGGGTCTCAAGGTAGATTGAGTCCCATTTACCTGACAAACTGCCATATTGATTTTCAAAATGGCTGTACAAGTTTGCACTCTCACCAGGAATGGAAAAGTTTCGATGCTTGGGGAACCAGCCTCCAGCAGCATAGGGCTCAAAGGGAAATCCATGGAGTTGGCATACTGTGACTTTTTATCTAAGGGGGTAAGGGGAAAAAGACACTCACACACTCTCTTGATGGTTTCCTCCTTTATTCTTCTTCTGTGTTCCCTTCTTATTGCTGCCCAGAAATTCCCCTTCTGTATCTCTTGATGTTTTCCTCCTGATTCTCTCATTCTTGATGTTTTCATTCTCATTCTCTCTATTTTTCCCTTACAGCTTATATACCCCAGCATAATCTTTCAAACAATATGGAAATTACAATGTGATTATATTCTGTTTTTTTTAAGTGAGTGATTACAATGAATACAAGTAAAAACAGCACATTATCCACATTCCTTACTTGATTAAACATTTTGTGTATTACAGGTGAAAAGCAAATTATCCCATGAACCCATTTACATTCATATCCAAGTAACTTGTTATAGATTAACATTGTAGGCAAGCAAGGTATTCTCTTACTGGCAAGCTGCATTTTGTGACTACAAAGAAAGGGCCAATCACTTTATTACTTATCTTAAAAGGTAATCTTATAAGGAATCTTAAAGGAATCACAAGCCTGAACTTTTATGAATGAAAGACAATCAGGTAGCTCTACTTTACATCTTAATGGTGGATACCCACTCATCAATAGTTTTTTATATCAGGAGATTGAAGGCAGAAATGGGTAGAAGGAATTAATCATAATCTTTGGTCATCAACCAATCCTAGCAAGAAAGGTATGTCAGCTAATGATAATTGGGCACCTTTGTTCTTGTTCCCTGACCTCAAGAAGTTCCACATTCAACTATGTGCCTTTTTAAAACTTTAGATTGTTTTCTTTCATTTTTCATTGTAAAGCTATTTAACAGACACCTTAGTCTAAATTAAGTTGTTTTCAAAGTTTTGTTTCAGCTATGATGCACTCTAAAACCTGTGAACATATCTCCCAACATTAAAATTAAAAGAATTTAAAGTAGCTGGGCTATTGGAAATCAACTGTTTTACTTAATCATTAACTTAAGCCATAGTCTATATGGCTCTACAAACAAACAAACAAACAAACAAACAAACAAAAACAAAAAACCTCATGTGTTCTAGCTGTGTGACACTTCCTTGTTTTATTTTTTGTCATCAAAACTCAAACTAACATTTCTATTATCAATTAGACAGTACAGCTTAAGAAAAAAATCATCTTCACAATAATCCACAGGTAAAAATGCCCAATAGGATAGGATGTTTCCCTTAGATAAACATTACAGGCAGTGGGGATCTCCCCACACCCATTCACACCATGCCAGATACCAGAGAAAGATGACAGTGGCAAACATGTAAAGGCATAGCAAAAGCAAAAGACATTCTGGGTCTGTGGTCTTGGGGCCCTTCCTATTTGAGATTCTTCAATCAGCGATTTGCCTGCTGGTGGGCTGACACTTCAGGCTTCACCTGCTGCTCCTCTGACATGACCACTGGCAGAGGAGTGTTCCCCTTGTTCTGCGTCCTCTCCTGCATAAGCTGTCATATTCATCTTAGCCATTCTGACAGCTATAAGATGGATTATCAGGGTCGTTTTGATTTGCATTTCCCTGATGGCTAAGAGTGACGAATATTTCTTTAAGCATCATCTCCATCTCTATTTGAATCTTCCCACTGATAGTATTTCCCTTTCTCTATTTTTATATTACTTATATTCTATTACTCCCTCCTCCCTTAAGTCATCTCTCCTTCCTATGCAATGGGTCCTTTCTAGTTTCCTGACTCCTATAAGTGTGCCAAGTTAAACCTACAAAACTAAAGACTTGAAACTAGGTTCTACATATGAGGAACTACATGGTATGTCATCTATCTGAGCCTTTGGTTACTTTACTCAGTATAATTTTTACCAATTCCATTCATCTATCTGTGAGTTTCATAATATATTTTTCTTTACAGATGAATAGAATTCCATTGTTTATTTGCGCCACCTTTACATTATCCATTCATCTGTTACCTGTCATCTATGCTGATTCTATATTCTAGTTATTATGAATAGAACTGCAATGAACGTGAATCAACAATATCTCTATAGTAGGACACAGAGTCCTTTGGATCTATTCCCAGGAGAGGTATAGTTGGTCATATAATATATTTCCAGCTTCTAGAGGAAGCCCCATAATGCTTTCAGCTGAACCACCTACATGCCCACGAACAGTAAATAAGGGTTTCCTTTTCCCTACAGTCCAGTCAATATTTGCTGCCAATTGATTTTTTTTTAATAACTGCCATTCTGTTTGGGGTGAGATGGAATTTCAAATTAGTTTTAATGTGTATTTTCCTGATGGCTAAGGATATTGAATACTATTTAAAGTGCTTGTTAGCCACTAATAATTTTTGTTTGTGGAATTCTGTTCAGATTCTGAGCTGATATTCCTTTTTATTTTTCTGTTTTTTTGTAGATGTAACCAACCATCTTATTAAATAAGAAACACAGAGCCGATTCAGAGAAGAAAGCCAAGAGGTCAGAGCTAAGAGCCTTACCCTTCCTGCTTCAGGGATCCTCTTCAGCCAAGAGAGCCTCTGAAAAGGGAGCTACTTCCTGTGTGTTTGTCTTTATAAAGACTTTCGGTTCTGCCTTCTCATTGGTTGTAAACCCACGCCTCGTCACTGCCTGTCTGTAAAGACTTCCAGGTCTTCTATGGTTGGGATTGAGATTAAAGGCGGGTGTCTCCAATGCTGGCTGTATCCTTTTACACACAGAGATCTACCTAGCTCTGTCTACCAAGTGCTGGGATTAAAGGCGTGCGCCACCACTGCCACGCTCTTGCTATGGCTCTAATAGCTCTGACCCCTGGGCAACTTTATTTATTAACATATAATCAAAATCACATTTCAGTACAAGTAAAATACCACCATAGTTTTTTTTTATTGTTTTTCTGATACTTAGTTTTTTGAGTTCTTTGTATAGTCTCGCTACTAGTCCTTCATCAGTTATTTTGGTGACAAGTGCTTTCTCCCATCTGCTAGCCTGCCACTTCATTCAATCAATTGATACTGTCCTTTGCTGTACAGAAGCCCTTCACTTTCGTGTAGTACCATTTGTCAACTGTTGACCTTTTGTCCTGAGCTATTGGTGTAGTGTTTAGAAAGCCCTTACTTATAATTATATTGGTAGTGTATTTCAGACCTTTTCTTCTATCAGTTTCAGAGTTTAAGGTTTTATTTTGAGATATTTGATCCCTTTGGAGTTGAATTTTGTGCAACTTGTGTTGATTTCTGGTTGACATTTTCAATACTTTATGCTTTTGTTTTTATCCTGGTTCAAGACCGTATCTTTATGAATAGACCATTCCTTAAATAATAATGCTATAGCTCTGTATAGTACCTGGCAATGCCATTTGCCATAAGTCCTTGTTGATCATTTTTCATACATTTAAATTCATTCTAGATTTGGCATGATGCTTCTTTGAAGCATTCAAATTAGACATAATGCCAAATCTATAATAAATAATATTTTGTTTATAAATATTTATTTTTTTACATATTTGTTTATAAATATTTATAAGAATTAAGTCATATTTTATAAGCAAGATAAAACCTTGATGTTCTACTAAATGTTAGAAAAGTAAATTTTATTTTATTACAAACTATGACTACAACTTTAGTGACTAATCTAATATTTCCTTGTTTGGATGATTCATATGTTATGTAACTATTTTACTATTTTGACATTTAAGGTTATTACAAGTTATGCACCCTTACAAATATTCTGTAGTGAATGTTATCATATATATCAGTTATTATTTACATTTTTTGTTCATTTTCTGAGGATTCACTATAGTAATAAATACATATCATACAGCAACTTTAAAGTATTATTGATAGAGTAGCTTAGACATGTGTTTATATAAATATTCTCAAATTGAGCTTTCTAATATAACTAAACTTTAAATAACCTGAAGAAGATAGCCTATACATACATCTACAAAAGATAATGAAAAGATGGAATTAGCTCAAAAACATCATTTCCCAACAGGTGGCTTTTCTGCATTGAATATCTCTACGGACAGTCATTATGCAACCCTTCTTGGCTGCTTGTTCCATTACTTAATTTCCTAACATTACTGTTATACAGATTTTCATAATATTTAATATAAATTACCTCCAGCTTTCACTTGATTATAAATATGTATCAGTGCCCTCTCACTTATACCCTTAATAATTAAGAGTTAATTGGTGTCTATGCAAAAAAGAAAGTCTAGCTCAAATACCAAAACCATCATGTGTTCAAATTTTTTTGCATAAAAAAATGAAAGCTTCAAGAAGCAAAATAGAAAATGTTGCCCAGAAATAGTATCAGAGAACCTCAAAGAGAAATAAATTATCTAGCTGCCCAGCTACAGGCCAAAGCTGGCCAAAGATCAATAATAGTTACAAAACATTAAGTCTTCTGCCTTTAGGGAAGCAACTAAAATCTCTACTAGCAACTAAATAGCCCCAAGCAAGAATGTGAACCAATTGATCAAAGTTATAGGGAGGCAGATTTTAGCTTAGTGTAAGAACTTTGAAAAAGTTGGAACCATCCGCACATGTAATGAAGTGGTGAATTCCCAAGCAGTTTGCATTCTTTTGCAGAAGGCAGATAGCTTCTTATCAGTAAGTTTGAAAGGAAATCCTTGGTCATTGGCCTTCAAACATTTTGTATTAAAAGAAGTTTCATGATGAATGCTCTTTATAACCAACAGATTAGCTCTTGTTTTATAGGCACAAATATCATGGATAAAAACACTGCTTTTGGGCTGGAGAGATGGCTCAGTGGTTAAGAGCCATCTAGAGGATCTGGGATCAATCCCAAGCACCCACATGGCAGCTCACAACTGTCTGTAACTCCTGTTCCAGGGGATCTGACACCCTCTCCAAGTTGTAACACACAACTTAAGAATTTAAGTTTTTTGATGAACCTATATTTTTCTCTTATTCTTTTAAATATATTTATATTTATTCTTTTGGAATTCCATACAACATATTTCAATATCATTCTATCATTCTTTCTGCTCCCACAACTTCTCCCAGATCCTCTCCCACTTCCTTACCTATCCAAACTCATGTTTTTCCTCTCTCTCTCTCTCTCTCTCTCTCTCTCTCTCTCTCTCTCTCTCTCTTCAAAACAACAGAAAAAAAACTGCTTTGTGTTGGCTGATAGTTTTAATGCCACTCCATTGAAGAAAACTAGTATTTCCTTTTCCCAGCAGCTAGTAATTGCAAATAGCTTCTTGGCCTTAGATAGGACTTTGTGCCTACTTCCCTGTGTCAATGCTAAGGCTTTTCTCTGGCTTGAAATTATGAAGATCTTCTGCATGTTGTCACAGTCTTTGTGAGTTCATATGTGCATCATCCCTGTTGTGTCTGGAAAATGCTGTTTCCATGAAGTCATCTACCAGCTTTAGCTTTTATAGTCTTTCTGCCTCTTCTTCAGTGTAGGTCCCTGAGCCTTGAGAAGAAAGGTGTGATAAAGACATCCCATTTAGGGATGAGAATTCCAAAGTCTTTTATTCTCTGCATGTTGTTTGGTTGTAAGTTTCTATAGTAAATTATTATTTACTGCAAGAACAAGCATCTCTGATGAGGATTGAGTGATGCACTGATCTATGGGCACAGCAATATGTCATTAGGAGTTCTTTTCTTTCTATGTTCATTTAGCAGAATAATAGTCACTGGTTTTCCCCTAGGAGCAGTGACCTTTCTAGTTTCAGGTTCTCAGCCTTTTTGACAGTGTCAGGTCTAAGTTCCATCTTGTGGAGCAGGCCTTACATTCAACCAAAAAGTGATTGGTTATTCTTATACAATCTGTGCCACCATTGCACTAGTAGGTGTGTCTTGCAGGCAGGTTTCTCTTGTGGGGTTCATAGACTGATGATTACTATTCCTCCTCCAGTAGCATGCATAGCACCATTTTGTACTATGAATACTAGATGGTAGAGGTTTCCAGTTCAATATCAGCTAAATTTTTCAATTTTATGTGACATAACTTTCTGGTATCTTCAACAATAAGGTCTCACTGTCAAGTTGTGGAGGGCAACCAAAAGCCTTGTAAATGGTCTGTGGTGTTATTGGCCAGTGATTCAAAAGGCTGTAATTTCTTAAGAATATGAACTCCATGGCTCTCTAGCCTGAATACATTTCACTTTCTTCTCTAACACTCTTCCCTGTCAATCACTGAATTCTTGTCCTCAGAGATCTTGCCATAATTCCTACACGAGACACCCATTCTACTTTTACCCTCTAGAATGTGGCTTTAATAATAAATGTTGCAGATCTTATTATTTACAAAGGATAGATTTAGAGCTTCCCATCTATCCAGATTCTTTCCTACTGAACCAGTTCCCTGTTATCCAAGTCTTTGATCCTTCCTCAGGTTTACCATTGTTTAGCTATAAAATACCACTATTTCAAGCCTTCCTAGCTTAAGATCCATGATCATTATTTCCACGCATGTATGATCAGCTTTTGTTATCTTTCTTACTTTGTTTCCTTTGAGTACTCTTGGCAAAACTAACACTATGCTTGTAACTCTCTTTCTCTTCCAGGAAGAATGGCACATCCTGGTACCTCAAGCACATTGGATATAGAGGTGGAGGCATCACTAGAAATTTAAGGCCAATCAGGGACATATGTAAGACTTTGTCTTAAAACCAAAATCTATTTCTTTAACTAAACTGAATGGTATCCTTTAAAGTTGGCTGGGACTAGATAAAAATCTATAGTCTTACTGGATTAAAATTCATGAGAGTGAATGTCAGTGTGCTCAATGTTACCTGCAATTATGCTAGTCAGATGGCAGGCACATAGGCCTGACATATGTGTCCACTGGGATAATTCTGCAACCTGGACCCATAGGTACTGTCAAGGCACTGGATACGTTCTTAAGTTGTGAGGGTGGGCCCATATGTGAGTTCTCAGGGTCTCTTGCAACAGGTATAGTCCTGAGTACACTATAGCCAATGGTATAAGGATTAGCTTGGAACCTAGGGACTGTTTGGTGCTGGTGAAGTCATGTAACCTGAGTCCATGGGAGCTAGTTTGAAACCTGCTGATATGAGCTATTCAGATGAGCTGGCCTAATGCCTAGATACCTAGGGCTTGAACTGTGAACTGGAGATGTGAGGAATAGGCATGATGCTTGAGTTTGCTACCTAAGAGGGCTAGTTAAATACAAAGTGTCCTAGATTCTGGGGCCATTAGGGCTGGTTAGAACTACTGAAACACAAGGATGACCATATAGTTTATATCCATAAGATTCAGATCATAGTTGGGCTTCTATGAGTCTTTTTTCTCATTATCATGATAAAATATCTAGCAGAAGTTGATTTAAGGGAGGAAAGACTTATTTTGGCTCATGGTTTCTTGGCCCTAAACATGAAAGTGGGGTGAGAATTCTTGGTGGATCATAAATAGAGAAATGAACCCAGAGGGAGAAGAGAATTATAGCAAAGCTCTAAGCCCCGGGGTGGCTCTTTCATTGGCCTACTTTCCCTTACTAAACCCTATCTAATTTCTTTCACCACTTCCCAGTAACTCCATTACACTGTGAATCCATGAGGATATTAATTCATTCATTAGGTCAGAGCTCTTATGAACAAATGATCTCTGAAGAGGACTTCCTAGACTCATGAAGAGACATGCTTTAACGGGCCTCCTAGATATTTCTTAATACAACCAAATTTGATAATCAAACTTAAATATCACAAAGCTATACTGAGATAAGACAAACACTGGGTCTTTCAGAGCATGTGTTTGAAACCACTGGATTAGTAAATAAATTGGCTTGGTACATGGTAAGTCTAGAACCTGTGTTCACTATCTCTGACTGAAACCTAAAGCAAAGTATGTTTAGTTGGACCAAGACAGGTGTGGTACATGTTTTAAAATCCTAGAAGCCTGCCTGGCATTAGGTGGCCCCTGAGTCATATCCACAGGAGCTGGCATGGTTGTTGGATATGTAGGTACCAACATAATAACAAGGGATGCAAGGGTCAGCTTGGTGCTGTGGCAAATCTGTGGCCTTGGATAGTTTTATTGGTTTGATGCTAGGGACAATCTGGATGCTGGTGGGTCAAGCCGGACCCCTAAACATATCCAGAGTTTAAGTACATGATGACAGGAAGTAGATTGTTCTGTTAGTGGGATGAACCTGAGGTCCAGGACCACTGCCCAGGTTGATTTGTCAGAACTTAAGGACTCAGACTTTGAGGCTCAGTCTGCAGTCATTGGCCAGAAATCTGAGGTCATAACTCCTGTCTGCTGCTGTATTTATTAAGAAAGGCTAGGTTATGGAGTGTAAAGCAATACCCAGTGCTCGTTTCCTTTCCTTTCCTTATGTAGAGGATTTTTCTGTTACCCGAGACTAGAGGAGAAGTCTTGGATAACATAAAGCTATACTTCCAACCTTCTCAGGGCATCTTTTAATATTGTGCTATACCCACATTCTATACCTTGTCACCTGGCACCTGATTTGCTTTGCTCTTGTGAAGGAGCTATTTCTATGTGCTGATAGTTGTTCAGATTGATGTTCTTGTGGACAGACATATGCTGGGAAATCCTAATTTCCTATCATATTGTTGTCTCCTCAAGCAGAAAACATTTAAGAAAGGTTCTCAGTAATTTCCAGTGTGTTATTACAATATTACTTTCAGTGTTTCCGCTACAGTCACCATACTTTTATCTATTTATCTTTTTAAGATAGGCTGTTGCTATTTGGCTCAGTGTGGCTTCAAATTGCAATCCTGCTGATCCTCTTGTCTCACCTTCCCAAGTGCCAGAATGACACAAGTGTGCTACAATGCCTAGCTCCCACCACAGTTCTTTGAACATTTCCTTTGTTTCCACAGAGTCTAGTGCAGACTCCCCTGTGGCAATAACCCCGAGTAAAGTCTTCATTCATTTAAGTGGTATGCTACAATTTTTGTTTTGAAATTTTTTTTTTCAGAGCTGAGGACCAAATCCAGGGCCTTGTGCTTGCTAGGCAAGCACTCTACCACTTAGCTAATTCCCCAAACCTCGTTTTGAAATATTTAATTGTATTCTTTCTTATGACATATTCTAGGAAGCTTAACTAGTACCTGTCTACCTCCTGGGGAGCTCAACAGATAATTATTGAATGATTAAATAAATGGGTGTATGACCTCTTCTGAGTGGCCAGAACCATAAGTTTCTTGTGTGAGACTGGTCAGAGCACTCTTACCCTCAATCATGAAATTGTAGAATGTTCAAGATGGCAATTAATTTAGCCAACTTCACAGCATAACCACCAGCTGATTCAGGACAAACATGTAGCTAGAACAGTAAGTAATTGCTTTTAGGAGCCTGAGTTTGGACAGGATTTTCTCTTATGGCATAGACTAGTGTATGCTGGCAGTGTCTTTCATGACGCACGAGAATGAAATTTTAGAAGACAGGTGTCACAAATGGAAAATAACACCTACTTAAATGGCTGTAAATCTACTTAAGTAAAGCTTTCCAATGAGTGGAAATAAAATAATTTAAAAAAAACCTTTTAATTCCGCTAACTGAAAATATAATATACTGGCTTCTAAAATTTTAATATGATCCCTGATTAATAATTTATAATGGGCAAAGTAAATATTATTTTTCTCTGAATGGATTATATAAAAAACTTGTCCCAAGAATGATAATTTTTTTGGTTTAGCTTTTGTGTTTAATCCTCTCAACTCTCAAGTTCTGAAGAAATTGGCTGCTAACTGTGTCTAATAAGAAATGAAGAAGTTTTCTACATTTCTCCTTTAATTTTGCAATTGAATAAGAGCTTTTATAGTGGCTAAATTGGGATGTCTGAAGAAGGCATTCAAGATAGCTCTTAAGACCCTCTCTGTGCTTACGTTAGCAGAAGTGTTTTTTTTTTTTTTTTTTAACTATTTCCTCTTACAAACCCATGCATGACCAATTAGTTACCTTGGGAAGACTTGGGGGCCTTCACATGACATGGTAACTAACTACTAGATAAGGCAATTCTCCTTCATAAAGTTCTTTTTCTTCCTCAGTGTTCCTCTTCTGCTTTTTGCTATGTAATTTCTGGTATGATTAATTCTGTTGCTATACTTGAAATATAGCAGGAATTTGAGGAGGTTATGCACAAATAACCTTAAGAAACACTATCAATAGTTGAGGTAGGAAAGGAGTTAAATATGAGCCAGTTTAGTAAGAGGAAAACATATGGACCCAGGAAAGGAAACAAGGGTGAAAGGCTGAAGAAAGAAAGCAAAAGAACAGATGTTTCAATTTGATCTAGGAAATGGGAAGAACTTAGAATAAAGCCAAGAAGTGTACTCTGTATAACCAGGCATTAGGAACTTGGTGTAAATGAAAAACACTCTCTGCGAAGAGCATGGATGATACCCCAAAAGCAATTTTATGTATCATTTAAAGTGTCACTCTATGTGGTTGAGAGTTTAAATACTTGAAATATTTTTGTGACACAGCAATTTCCTCATATATTAGAGGTTGGAATTGGCACCTTCAATCAACTGGGAAAAAAGATGATTAAAGTATGAAAGCATAGAACTGGATGGATTAATCAAAGGTGTAATTGACATTGTAAGTGGCCATCATCAGGTCTGCAGCAGCACATGAACACGGCAGGTGTTCACAACCCCCAGGATCCTGTGGACCAAACAGAATAACAAATGTAAATGTTCCCTAGTTAAGATCAGTTACATAGAAAGGACTTACTGTCCCTTCCTGAAGATGCCAGTCATTGGATCAAGCCATGGAAACAGCATGGTGGTCAATAACGACTGCATTCTTCAATGCTATACAGAACTGAACAGCTCTAGTATATCTCATTGTCCCTGGAGCACGTAGGGAAAGGGCTGTTTGAGAGTACAAGAAATAAACCTATGTTTAGTGATGTCTTTGACATGTTACTCAGAATGGTAATCCTCCAATAAGTCTGTCAGGTAGATATTATTGGCACTGGCCAGCATACATAGAGATAACACCACACAAATGGAATTATACAATCAATTTCAGCAACTTACCCAAGATCTTTTCTAGTAAATTTCTACTGGAGCTCTGATTTCAGGTCAAATCCTTCTCCATCTTCTCCAAGTGTGGTGGTCTGAGCTTCACCACATTTTAGCTCCTTGCTGCTTAGAATCTACTTTAAGGGTATAGTTTTAGGAATTACTGGGTCTTAAAGGGACATTACAGGAGATTTATTCTACCCCAAACAAATAAAAGATAAACACAGGTAACCTTCCTTGTTCAAGTTTAGGGAGCTAGTTAGTTAAGTAGCACAAAATGAACTATATTGTATAGTATGGACATTTTAGAGACAATCTTTGTAAAATGTAAGATAATATAAAAAGAAGTGAAGTCCTCAGCTATTTTTCCAGACATTTGCAGATTTCAGAAGCTACACACACATAATCCCCATGAAACATTCTGTTTAACTTTGACACAGTCGATTATTGCTGCTGTATTTCTGCTCCTTTGAGCAAGAGAGAGTTAAGGATTCAATAATTCTGGGTGAGCAAAGCATACTCAAATAGCAATATTCAAGGGAGCTATGGCTTAGGCAGGCTTTCTTCTTTGGTCTGTGAACCACAGTTGTGCGTTGTCAAGGCACCTCTAACTCAATTAGAATGATGTCAAATTTTGAGTTAAAATTTATGAAAATATGAATTTACAAATACGGTGAAGAGGAAATCCTAGATTGTGTCTTCCTTTAGTGAATTTGAAGAAAGACAGGAGTTTTAGATCCTTATACCAGGTTTAGAAGTACCAGCTCTGCTTAGAGATTAGAAGGAAACACAGGGTAAAGAGAATTCTCTGCTTGCGACTCAGTATAAAGTTTGAGACTCCAGAGAAATCATTTTACTTAACAAGGAGCCTGGCTCTCTCCATTTTCAAAGCCAACCTGGAGAAAAGCTCTTGGATTGAAAAAGAAAAGGAAAAATAACTCTTAGAAAAAGATGATTGACTATATAACTGAAACCTCAAGAATAATATTTCAGTGTTAGCTTTCCATAGAGCAGAGCTTGCTTGCATACTGTGCATGGGTGAGTACTGTCCTGTGTTGTCCAGCTGTAGCTGTAGGCTTAGCTCTAGCTTCTCTTCTAGGTGATCCTAATGATTAATAGCTAATCTGACAGCACTCATTCTTTGAATCCAGACTTTTAAATTTTTCCTCCTCTTCTTCCTTCGTTTCCCCCTCCTCCTTCTGTTTTTAGTAGTCTTATTCTTTCTCTAATCAGTTACAGTGACCAGAGTGAGTGACTGAATAAAATAAACCAATTGAGACTACTACTGTAGTGAATCAAAAGATCCACTATCTCTCAGCCAAAAGCAACAGAGAAACTGTCTTGTCACTGTAGCTAGAGTTTTCCTGCCTGGCCCACAGTCAGGATAAATCTCTCTCACCTGCCAGTCCCACAGCCGTCAGACCCAACCAAGTAAACACAGAGACTTATATTGCTTACAAACTGTATGGCCGTGGCAGGCTTCTTGCTAACTGTTCTTACAGCTTAAATTAATCCATTTCTATAAATCTATACCTTGCCACGTGGCTCATGGCTTACCGGCATCTTCATATGCTGTTTGTCATCGTGGCAGCTGGCAGTGTCTCTCTGACTCAGCCTTCCACTTCCCAGCTTTATTCTCCTCCTTGTCCCGCCTACACTTCCTGCCCAGGCAATGGCCAATCAGTGTTTTTTTTTATTGACTAATCAGCAACACATTTGCCATACAGAACATCCCACAGCATGTCACTTTGAAAATTAGGAGCCCAAAATAGGGGAAATAGATGTTGACAATAAGGCAATATATGAATGATCTATTTTCTCAAAACAGCTTCAAAGTTTATTGTCATTATACCCAATACACAAAGGGATGTTTTAAGGAAATCCAATATGCAAAACATATCAAAGTCATCACCGTTTATGCCTGTGGTAGGTGCAGGTACAGTAGACATGCACTGAATTGAGCCTCAAGCTCTTGCCATACTGGCACCATAGGGTGTGCATGAGGAGAATCTGAAAGTCACTTGACCAAATAATCTCTTAGGATCCTTCCGAATAGCATGTCATGTTGTGTCTTCCTCTTCAGTAGTCCATAACTTCCCTGTGGGAGAATATGTTTACTCTTTCACTCTCAATGGTGATTATCCATTAATTTGAGGGTACATCCATAAAGCAAGGTTCCTTTGAGGGGTATAGACATGGATTTTCTAAATATTAGCCATAGAATATTTCCCCACTCAAACCTGTCTGTTTGGAGCCCAGAATCTATATAGTCAAGTAAGAAAAAGAGGTCAGCACTCCACCAAAGGCACATGTTACTCTTTGTTGTGGAGGTTAAGTGCTAGATGTACCAGGCAGAGTCTTTTAGTGCTCTCCAAACACTATGAGCATTATATCCCTTTGCTTAGATAATCATTCTGCTTTAGCAGAATAGAGAATGAAAACTGGGGAGAGTTTTAGCCATATTTGGCCCTTGAGCTAGTAACAGAAGTCAGCTGTCTGAGCATTAAACAGCCCTGTGTAGGTCTCCTTGCAAGTCTTCACCAAGATTCTGCAGTGATTTCTTCTTCCCATTCTTCCTCTCAGTTTTAAGAGTGTAATTGCTACTGATAATGTCTATTTCTTAATGATGCTGGTAGTCTTGATTTTTTTCCTTCCAACCTTCTGGGATACTTTGTTTAACTACCATGAAGAAATTATTCTCTAAGATTCTAGCAAGGTGTGGGGGGCAGGGGCTCTGCTTTACTTTGTCATGAGCCACAGGCTATAAACACTTCACACTGCAGTGCATTGTGAGAAAGGAAAGAGAGGTACATTAAGTTAACTCCCCATTGCAATAATAATCCTCTGTTTGCCAGAATACCATATACACATAAACTATCACTCACAATTTGTATTATTATGCATTCTTATACAACATAAACAGATTTCCTTGTCCTTATTTTTTAAAAATTCTAAAGATAGAGTACAATTTTGAGGAGAGGGAAATTGCCAACTAGAGGCATCCAGTGCTTCCTTGCATCTTCTTGCAGCTGAATTATGCCATTAGATTTATGGCTGTAGGGGAAGGTGGGTAGCATGAGAAGCAGCCAACAGGTTGAAAACAACCTTAAAGAAAACAAGCCTTTGAGGCTTGCCAATATAAAAACTGGATGGGTGTCCCTTCTCTTTTGGTCAAAATGTTTGATTCTAAGACCTTGGTTAATCTGATCCCCTGTCATAGCACCAACGAATAGCTAAGAAGTGCTGTTGTCAACTTGCTATGTCATGTGTCATAGATCTTCCATTTGACATATATACTATATTGTGATACTTCCAATATCAAACTATAGTGCTGAGTACTAGTAACAGATATAGGAATGTACTGTCATAAAACCTGGTAACAGACCAATAGAGTCAAATAGAAGATTCAGAGATAAAGTAAAGAGCTATACTCCTCTGATTAGGAACAAAACTGTAAAAACAAACAACCAAAAATCATATTTGGAAAAACCATATGCTCTTTAACGAAATGTTCTGAGAAAATTGCATAAAATATATAGAGAACTAAACCAAGACACCCATCTCTTACTCTGTCTAAAAAACTCAAATGGGCCAAAGATTTAACTGCAACACCTGTATGTTTCAAGCTACGAGAGGACAACAGAGGGAAAACACGTCAAGGTCTAAGCATAGCCAATGGTTTTATGAATAGGACTCTTCGCCATTTAGAAAACATCATTGCATGAAATTAAAAAGCTTCTGCACAGCAAAAGAAATGATCAACATAGTAAAAAGTAACCTTGCTGAATAGAATGAATCTTTACTGATATTCATCCAATATAGAATCAATAACCAGTGAAGGACTCTAGCAGGCCCGACTTTGGCAAACATGGTTCTAGCAGACCTCACCCTTACCCCTCACCTCTCCCTTGTAAACCATAGATTACATCTCTAAAGCTAGCTATCAAAGTCTATTCCCTTATTTGGACACCTTCCTATGCCAGACTCATTCCTGAAACTGACTACCAAAGACCAGCAATCAAATGCTCCCTTTGGTTCACCCAATTAACATACCCAATGAAAGCATCCCATTGCATCCTAGCCCATTCTAAGACAGACCTTCCCTTCTTCCTACTAAAAATTACACCTACAGGGTCATTTGCTGCTGTCTTTAACTGAATTAGAGTGCAGTCATTTTAACTTAATGAAGTATATCTCTGTGAAACCAGGTGTTTGGGTGTGGCTTATGCATAATCCAGGGCCTGGGAGAGAGGCCTTCTCTGTGTGGGTTTCCCCTGTAGCCAGAATATATAAAGAACTAAAATATTAAACTCCAAAAGAGCCGATGATGCCATTAATAAATAGGCAAATGAACATAACAGGCAACAATCAGCCAAGGTACAAATGGCCAGGAAATACCTGAAGAAATGCTCAACATCTTTATCAATCAAAGAAAGAAATACCTGTTAGAACTACTTTGAGGTTCCATCCTAGTCAGAATGGCTACCATTAAAAGAAAAAAACACATACAGCAAATCTTGATATACAAGGGAGAATGAAACTCTATATACTACTGGTAGGTTTTCACAATAGAAATGAGTTCTTGCCCTGTGGAAATCAGAGTGGGAGTTCTCAGGAAGCTTGACATAAAACTTTTGTATGATCAAGCCATACCACGTCTAGATTATACTGAAAAGAACCAGTGTTTATCAGCACCTCATTCACAATAGCCAACTTCTGGGATCAGTCTAGGTACCAGTCAGAGATGAACAGATGCAGAAAGCATGGCATGTGTAGACAGTGGCATTTTGTCCATTCATAATGCTGGAAAATTGATGGAACTGAAAATTTTATATGAAATGAACAAGTTAGAGATTCAAAAACAAAGGTGCTTAGTAGCAAGCACCTCTAGTGTGCAGCCATCTTTCCTATCAAGAAATGTTATTCTAGAATTGAATCACATGAATAATATTGTTTCCTTTTTGCACTTAATACAGTCTCTTCTCACTGTCATAGAGAGTTATTCTATATATAGTTTAATTGGAGGCTTCTCTCTGTCCTGCCTCATCCCACAGTCACTGCCCAAATTATCACATGGAAGCTTATATTAATTATAAATGCTTGGCCAATGGCTCAGGCTTATTATTAACTAGCTGTTGCATTAAACTAACTCATTTCTATTAATCTATGCATAGCCACATGGCCCGTGGATTACCGGTCCTTTGGCATCTTGCTCCTTGGCCACTGACTTACATTCCCACTGACTCTGCATTTCTCCCTGTATCTCCCTTTGGCTTTCCTGCCCAGCCCTATTCTACCTGTCTATAGGCCAAAGCAGCTTTTATTATTAACCAATGAGAGCAACATACATTGGCAGCATACAAAAGGTCCTCCCACAGCATTCCCCCCTTTCTGTCTAGTCAAAAAGGAAGGCTTAACCTTAACATAATAAAATTACAAATAACAAAATAGTTAGCAAGCAAGAATTGTAGTTATAGTATCTAGTCTGTTTGCATTTGACAAAATCAGAGAAAACATTCAATTGTTTGTCCTATCTTGGTGAGTCTAAAGTTTATTATTTAATTTATCTTTTATTATAATTAATGAAACTATAGCTATAATTATCTAGTTTTTAACTCCATCAAAGACCTGAGAAGGAAAATAATATTACCCAAGTAAGCAGGAAGTGCAAGCAAGCAACTTCCAAAAAATGTAAGAAATGACAGAAACAGCTGGTTGCCTAGACAGTCACCCAAGGATTCTCTGTAATGTTGTAGCATCCAGCTTTGGCTTATAGGCCTAGAATATCTGACAGACATTTTTCAGAAGTAGGAAAATTTGAAGGACTGTCCTACCCTGTCTTGGCTCCATTTTTGTGTATCTAGAACCCTTCCTTTAAAGCTTTTTCAGGCTTTATGTGGATGTATGTGCATCATGTCTGAGTACCATATATTATCCAAAGCTTTTCTCTGTCTGGCCCCATCCTGCACTTGTTTCCCAAATTATCACACAGAGGATTATATAATTATAAATGCATGGCCAATGGCTCAGGCTTATTACTACCTAGCTCTTACATTTAAATTAACCCATTTCTATTAATCTATGCATCATCATATGGTCTGTGGCTTACCAGTCCTTTGGCATCTTGCTCCTTGGGCATTTGGGTTGCTTCTGGCTTGCATTCCTGCTGACTCAGCCTTTCTTCTCCCTGTATCTCTGCTTAGCTTTCCTGCCCAACCTTATTCTATCTGGCTATAGGCCAAATCAACTTTTATTATCAACCAATGAGAGCAACATACTTTCACAGCATACAGAAGGTTTCTCCCACAGTATAGTTCATTCTTTGACCTGATGAAAACTCAGAATAAGACTCAACCTAATAACTGTGTAGCATCAATTAAACTATAAACTAAACTATAGTTTAGTCTACTTTGTTTTTTCCCTCTGATTCTAAAGTTTTATGTATTTTCATAGATTGTCAACTATACAACCTGTGAGCTACTTGGAATACGTGTTGGAAGTAGAGATTTAACTGTGCAGGAATTTACATGTATGCAATTGTATCATCATCATTTAGTAGCCAAACACTTTAGTCATGAGTGTTCTATTTTGAGTGAATCATTTCTATTAGAAGAAAATTTTATTATCTGCTTTGTGAGGTGAAGTTGAAACTAGGAAATCAGTGCCTAACGCAAGGTCACCCCTGAAAATTTCCCCAGAAAGATAGTTTGCTAGAAATAAATAATAACAGATGTCGATAAATGTAGCACAGTTAAATTTTCATCCAGAATTATACAAATACCTATTCCTTTGTCTAAATATAATTGTTCAGTTTGAGCCTCTGGCTTGCCCCTTCATGGTCCAGATAGCCCCCACCCCTGTAAAACCTGATTGCTCAGAGAGCCTCCCAGTTCCACATTCTTGGCTCTACTGTTACTTCCTCATCTAAAAATTGTCAACTGCCCAAGTCCCTGCCTAAACATCAAGTTTTTGATCATACCTGGGCACAAACCCAGCTTGTGGTGTGAACATTATCACTTCTCACCTACAAACCCCAAAATCTTCCTGCTTCCATTTACAGGCCCCTTGCCCCAATCTCAGCTACTAGAGGACCTGCCCAGAAGTTGCTTTCAATAAACCTGCTGTTATATTTTAATTTGGCTTGATTTGGCTTACTGCATTGGTGGAGAAATTCACTATCTGGGGGGCAAAAACCTATTAATAATGTTGAGAAGTTGATTTGTGTTGAAGAACATTTGACGATTGGATATATAGTCTTTAAATATTTGGATAATATTCTATAGGCATTAAGAGGAAGAGTTAGAGCTCTATTTTATTTTCATGCTTCACTATTAAAACTAAACTTCCATTCTTATTTTATTGTCTTTTCCAGTTATTTATTACTTTGTAATAATCTGTTTGGTAACCTGGTCAGGTTACATGGGTAAGGAAATTATACTTTAACCTTTCCCTCTGTCCCTATTCAGCTTCTCCCAACTCCTACTATATATCCCCTCTAAATTTCCTATTCTCTCTCTCTCTCTCTCTCTCTCTCTCTCTCTCTCTCTTAAATAACACACTGTGCCAGTTAGCACTGTCCATATGTACACAAATGTGTGGCCATTTTTGGGAGTGTGGGCAACCTGTGTGAGTCCATATGCCTGAAAAAATTGTCTCTCCCTTTCCCAGCAGCTTTCAGAACTGTTCAGGTGGTTTTTTTTTATTCTAATAAAATTGGCAATCAAGATTAAATATCAAAAATACTAAAACAAATTTCTTAAACCTGAGTTGCTCAAATCACAGAACATTTGTATTTAATTTTATTTTCCCCACTGGTTGGAAGGCTGGAAATTTGAAGTTCTGATGTCTGAAGAGTTATGCTGAGGACCTTAGGGCAGAATCTGTCTTTGTTTTCTCCCAACAGGGGTGGCTGCTGACAAACTTTGTCATTTTTTGGCTTGATACTGAATCTCTCTTCCTTTTTCACCCTAATCTTCATGGTGGTCCTGTCTTCCCTCTGTGATTTTTGTGTCTCCGAATCTCTCTCCATGGAAAGGTATCAGCCATTGAATTAAAGGTCTTTTCTGTTGCATAGCAATTTCCTCCCAATTGCAACATTCTCTCCAGGAAGGAAGATAAGGCACCTGAGACTCAGGAAGTGAAAAAAAAAAAAGGTTATGTGTGGGCAAATGGAAACTCGAAGATTCTGGAAGGTCCCTCCTAGCTTTGTAGAAGAAATAAACAACTGACAGAGGAGGCTTTGACAAACAAAACAGCAGAGAAGAGAGTCTCCCACTGTTGAAGTGTCTACCAGCTATGCAGAGAGCTCTGGGCTGCATCTTTTGTGAACTGTTCCCTGGGCTGGAGTGGGCTTTTCTGTTATCAGATGCTTCTTGGATTCATTCCAGGTCCTGTTAGCTACCCATCCCCATAATCCTTTTGGTAAGTTCAGTGTGAACTCACTGGCTCACCAAACTGAATTTGGGTACAGTTGTTATTGAAGAGCCAAAACACCACCACTTCAAGCAAGCCCCTCACCCCAGCTTGAAACAGGCCTGAGTTTCAAAATTCTCAGAGCTGTTGATATAGGTCCCAGGACAAAGTCAGGATGTTTGAAGAGCCATCTGGTAGCAATTGATTGACCATAGAATGCCCCAATGCCGGAGATGGTCAAAGTACAAAGTCAGGATGTTTGAAGGCCTATCTGGTAACAATTGATTAACTACAGAATGCCCCAATTCTGGAGGTAATCTATAAAGTTTGACAAACAACCAGTTAAAACTACGAAGTAAGATAACATGGAAATTCTGAAAAGCCCCTAAAACTTCAGCCAATCAGAATTGTACCTGTGCTAGCACCCCTAAATGATGTAACCTTGTGGTTTTTGCCTTTAAAAACTGACCTTGCAGAGGGGCGGGCATCTGCTCCAGCCTCTACTGTGTTGGATGGCTTGACGAGGACCCTGCCCGTGGCTTGAACTGCTTCAATAAACCTTGCTTTTGCATTTTGGTGAGTTCGTGTCCCTGGTGGTCTCTTGGAGGGGGGGTGGGTCTCGTGCCCAGGGCACAAGAATTATAACTTTGGTCTGTTGTGTGTTGTCTTTCTACGAAGAATAGACACATGTACCTTGTCTCCCCAGGAAAAATCAGGCACACACTTTCTAATTCTAGAAAAAAACTTCATCCTCATTTGATGATTTGAAAGTCTTTATTTCTTCTGAGTATCACATTCACATGTATTAGGGGTGAGAACTTCAATATAATTTTGGAGGAATGCAATTCCATCCATAACACCAAACACTGCCAGTGGTCATGTCAGAGGAGCAGTAAATGGCAGTTGACTTCAGGGTGTCAGCCCATCAGAAGGCAAATCCCTGAAGGATGAATCTCGGATAGGTAAGGCACCAAGACCACAGACTCCAGAATGTCTTTTGCCTCTGCTGTGCCTTTACATATTTACTGCTGACATCTTTCTCTATTATATGGCATGGTGTGAATGGGTGTGGGGAGATCCCCACTGCCTGTAATATAATGTGTTTATCTCATGGAAACACCATGACCTACTAGGCATTTTTACCTGTGGATTATTATGAAGATGATTTCTTCCTAAGTTGTACTGTCCAATTAATAGTAATGTTTGTTTAAATAGAGTTTTGATGACAAAAAATAAAACAAGGAAGTGTCACACAGCTAGAACACTTGAGTTTCTTTTGAGGAGCCATATAGATTTTAGCTTAGATTAATGATTAAGAAAAACAATTGAGTTTTAGTAGTCCAGCTAGTTTAAATTCTTCTAATCTACTAACATTAGTTGGGAGATATGTTCATAGGTTTTGGAGTGCATCATAGCTGAAACAATGCTTTGAAAATAACTTAAAGTTATACTAGATATTTTTTCAAATAGCTTTGAGGTGAAAAACCCAAGAGGACAATCTAAAGTTTTAGAAAGGCGCAGAGTTGAATGTGGAACTCTTCAAGGTCAGGGAACAAGAACAAAGCGGCCCAATTATCATTAGCTTTCTTGCTAGGATTGGTTGATGCTCAAAGTTGATGATTAATTCTTTATACCCATCTCTGCCCTCGATGTCCTGATATAAAAAACTATTGCTGAGTAGGTATCCCCCCTGAAGATTTAAAGTAGAGCTGACTGATTCTTTTCCAGATATAAAAATTTAGGTTTGTGATTCTTTGAAGATTCCTTATAAAGTACCTTTTAAGATAAGTAATAAAGTGATTGGTCCTTTCTTTATAACTATAAAATGCAGCCTGCCAGTAAAAGATTATCTTGTTTGCTTACACACTGTTTATAACAAGTTGCTTGGGTATGAATGTATGTGGATTCTTGGGATAATTTGTTTTTCACCTGTAATTACGTAAACTGTTTAACATGTAAGGGATATGGAAAACATGCTGTTTTTTACTTGTATTACTTGTAATAATTCACTTGAAAAACAGAATATAATCACATTGTAATTTCTATATTGTTTGAGAGATTTTTCTGGGGTATATAATCTGTAAGGGAAAGAAGAAAGATAGAGTTAAAATGAGTTAGAAGGAAAACATGAAGAATAAAGACAGAGTTAGAAGGAAAACATGAAGATGAGAGAAGGAAATCACCAGGAAAATAAAGAATAGAGAGTGCAAAAGAAGAATAAAGAAAAGGTCTGAAGGAAACCATCAAGAGAGGGTGTGAATGTCTTTTCCCTAACCACTTCAGATAAAATAGTCACAGTGCCTAGGACTCTGGATCCACCTTTGAGCCCTGAGCTGCTAGAGGCTGGTCCCCCAGGTAGCGATAAAGCACTGCAAAGACCGAGGCTGATTATGTGAAGCTTTAAAGACAGGATTTGTTGCTGTCTTTAACCTGTCAAACTCTCTTTCCTTTTCCATTCTCCTTCCTTTCCTTTTATTGCCCCCCTTCTTTTCTGAACTATAATGTAATTCTCCACAATAAGTGTATTTATTATGCAACTCCACTGCATGACTGATATATAGGAATATTTGAAGGGTAACTTCTTGTTTTTAAGTGACTCTTATTATTTTTAATGTTTAAAAATATTTTTAATAAGTTTTATACAGTTTTATAATTTTTTTTATTTTTCCTGACAGTTTGTGGGGTTTGTTTCTATGTATGTGATGGTCCAGAGAGAAGAAAGGAGAAAGGAAAAGAGGATGGGGGACTGGACTGAAGTCTCCAGGGGTGAAGGTGTTACGGTGAATAGACTGCAGTTGAAATTGCTGCTCCCATTGAACCCTAGGATGGATAAAATGCCTTCTCATGGAATAGACATTTATCTGCTGCTTCTCAGGATGGTGTTCGAATCAAACAGAAATTAAATAGTTTTTGAGACCTACCAGTAACAAGATTATGGAACAGATTTACAAAGAAGGAGAACTTAGTCTGCTTACATAGAAAGGTTGTGGGGGAGGAACCGGATACTGCATCCATTGTCTTGTGATGCCTCCAGGGCTCTGTTATCTAAGGTTTAGCTCTTACACTTGACTGCCTCATTAGGATGGTATTTTCAAATAGAAGCCTCTAAACCATGCAGACATGAGCATTTTGAATAAAATGTCTTTTTGTAAGATATTTCCTGCTTTCTCTCTTCAGTTTAACTGTATGAATCCCGTATGATTTTCCCTTTTCTTTCCTTGTAGGATGCCCGTCTTGACCCTATCTACAGGACTCCTCTGTCAAGGGAGGGATGCTCTTCCTTGTCCACTGACTTCTCACTTTGACATTTTTGATGATGTAAATTAAATGAAAAGACCTGTGTCTTTTCTGGGCAAAATGTATTCAAGAAGCGTTCTATTATCACTCTTCCAGGGATGAGACTTGTCCCCAGCAGGTCCTCCTCCGCTTCAGCCCACATACTGGAGTAATGGAGCAGAGTCCATGCCACTTAACAATGACAATGTAACAGAAGCCAGTGTTTTAAGCCACTGAAAATTTCATAGCCTTTGAACCTTTAGAATTACTCAAAAGACTTCAGGGAAATTATGTCTGTGCTTTTTCAAAGGAACAAAGTCTTCAGTCTAGTGGGGCCCTGGGAAATTTCCATGGGTACGTAGAACATAATATAATATTCAGCCAAGCCTTTGAGCTAGGTGTCGCTCAATTCAATGATTAAATTATTGGGTCTGTAGCTGATTTGATTTCCATTGCTCTCTGTATTACATCAGGCAAATGTCCAACCTCTTCAAGGTTGTGCCATCTCATCTAGAAAACAGAGACAGTAATACATAGCTTCATGTGATTATTGAGATAATTCAGTGAGCAAAACAGTAGTTATTAATGGGAACAATTTTGCCACTAGGGTATATGTGACAATGTCAGGCAACATTCCTGATCCATGACAAGGAGCAATGTTTGGAAGGTAGAAGTTGTAATATTCTAAAACTTGTCACACTCTACAGAAAAGCCCCCGTAGCAACAGAAAACCTCCAATATAACACAACACACCCAACAGACTTCTTGTCAAATAGTAAAAGTAAAGAAAATGTTTGCCACATATAATAATAGTAGGATTCGATTACAGTCTGAAAGTATTTTTACAATTAGCATATAAATCAAACTCAGTTTTATAAGTTTATTATAAAAATCTGTGTTTGAAAGTAAATATATAACTAAAATATCATTGTTCTTTGGGATTATTTCACAATAGCAGTCTATAATCCTCACTCCCTTTGTGGTTATCTCAATAACAAAACAAAAGAGGCTTGTAACGTGGTGAAGTTTCATAAGAATTTTTGTGACATGCTTCAGGTTATGGTAATTATTGATACCGTACAATGTACTTTAGACAGGGTTTATAAAATCATATGCATTTAAAATGTTATATAAATATGTAATGCATAAAATAATCTTCTTGAATAATAAATGTATTTACCCAAAGTATAAGTAAAGCAGCTTCTAAGGATCCATTCCAATTATCCAGGTAAACACTAGTGTCGGGATCTGCCTTTCTTTGGTTGTTTTGTGCTATGAAAACAAAACTAGAAGTATTATCTTATGATGAAGGTGCGAAATGACATCACCTAAGACATGCCCAGATCTTCTGTAGAAGTGCTATTGTCTTAATATATTGTTTTGTCAGAGTTCAAGGGCACTCTGGAATCTCTTCAGGGATCTTCCTGAAAAGAGACTGTGCAGTGGAACATGAAGGCTATAAATGTGCTTGTATGGGAAATTTTTCATCTTGATGGGAACACTGGCAGATTCTTGACTTTGGATGTGGATGGATAATCATCACATGCTTTTTCTAGGGAGGAATACACTCATTCAAGGATGCATGTAGAGTTAAATCTCTGTCTCACCCGCTTACAACCATATGAATTAATATCTCTGTGACTTCGTATAGAACATTTACATTCCATGGAAGCACCATCCATGTTTTGAATGACATCTAAACAGGCATAAATGTGTTAATATTCTGATTCATTGATTGCATCTAGGTGCATATGGCTTTGCTTTCAGTTTTAGTTTCTAATCTAACACCAAATAATAATCATAAAAACATAATTAACCAATCCTGGAGATTTTAAACAGCAAATAATTACAGTTATGCATTCTGGAAACATGGACAGCCCTATATTTTGTGTCTTTGTTTCAGTTTATCATGGCAGTCACCCTGTGTTGGAGACATTATTACCCATTTTAGGTGTGAACAAACTGAGACTTAGTAAATATTAAAGGCCACAGAGTCTTTTACTCTCATAAAAGCTGTTAGCCAAAACATACTCACATCCTCCATGCCTTATGGCTAGCTAAACCTTACAAAAACTGACACCTCTCATTGAATTGGTAACAATATGGCCTTCTTCAGAAAACGAATGGGTATTTGTCTTTTCTGGATGCCAGGTATACATTTGCTAAGCTATGGGGATGTTTCCTGGTCTCATTATCTAAGGGTGGTCTTTACCTCTGTTTCTTAAGGGTAACTGTGTTGCAGTCAAGGAGAAAGTATTATGTCAGGATATAAATTAGGAAAGAACTTACTGATAGATGGAATGATTGGTGGTTCCTTTCTTTATCTCTCCAATCTAATACATGAGTTCCACTCTAGTTTTATTAATTCAGGTGGAATTAGCAAGTTTATGTTCACCAATCATTCTCTCATGTCTTTGGAAATTACCACGTTGAATCTAGATGGAAGATGGAGCTCACTTAGTGCCTGATACTTTTTGAGGAGATACTACCATCTCCAGAAGTAAATGTGGCTTACAAGCGCTGTCACTTTTAGTCCCACCCAAGAAGAATGTCTGAAGTGCAAAAATTTATATTTATTCTTTATTGACCCATGCATTACCTAGTCCCATAACACCTTGGCTTTCTTGGACAAAATTAACATTTTTCTTTGTTAAATAATGAATAATATTAAAAATCTCTAAAGAAAGTCCTGTATGGTCCCTAAATTATATCCTACAGTACTTCAACTTATCCTTTATACACACTTTATTAGTGCCACTTTTTTTTTCTTTTATTTATTTATTAAGAGATTTTTCTATTCATTCTACTTGTCAACCACAGATTCCCCTGTCTTTTCTCCTCCCACCCCCAGCCCTCCCCCACAACCCACCTCCCATTCCCATCTCCTCCAAGGCAAGGTCTCCCATGGGGAGTCAGCAGAGCCTGGTACATTCAGTTGAGGCAGGTCCAAGCCCTCCTCCTTGCACCAAGGCCAAGCAAAGTGTCTCACCATAGGCACTAGGCTCCAAAAAGTCAGCTCATGCACTAGGGACAGGTCCTGGTCCCACTGCCTGGGGGCCCCCAAACAGTTCAAGCTAAACAACTCTCTCACTTATCCAGAGGGCCTGGTCCAGTACCATGGGGGCTCCTCAGCTATTGGTCCACAGTTCATGTGTCTCCACTAGTTTGGCAAGTTGTCTCTGTACTTTTTCTAATCGTGGTCTTGATATCTCTTGCTCATAGAATCCCTCCTCTCTCTCATCGATTGGATTCCTGGAGCGCCTGTTTGTGCCATTTTTACATGAATTACATTGCTGACCCATATAACCACCCTCAGACTTAAGTACTAGTATTATCACTGTCTTACAGATGAGAAAGCTGTTTGGAGCATTTATTAACTCTCCCTATTCCACAGCTAAACACTGGACAGTCCAGGATTCAAAACCAGGTAGTAGGACTATAGTGTTCCTGCTCCTAACAATTATGTATCAATGTGCTGAGAATAAGAGAATTTAGATTCCACTACCACTCATGTTCTCATATCTCAAAATGTTTAGAACTCTCGTTAATGAGAAATTTGTTACTTGGACTTTAGTGTAACATTTTTAGAATTTGCGTCTGTGGAACACACACACACAACTTGAATAAATAGGCAGCTGTACATATGTATCTGCTTAGAGAGGCTGGGTTTGTGAAAGTGGTTGCTACTGCATCATGTAGGGATCTCTGTGATTGCCATTAAATCCCATGTGCCTTATGTTAAATAAGCTAGCTACCTGTGGTGGTTTTAATGAGAAACTTCTCCGTAGGCTCAATATTCAGCAAATACTTGATCCCCATTTAGTGGTGTTGCTTGTTGATGTTTTGAAGGTTAGGCTTGGCTGGAGGAAGTACGTCACTATGGATGGGCTATGGGCTTATATTTCCTTACCCTATTTCCAGTTTCCTGTATGTGCTTCATGATTGTGGTTGACACACAGTCTCTCAGCTTCTTGCTCTTCCTACTATGCCAGTAGTTGGCTACCGTGTGTCACTGGCATGATGGATTTTCTCTCTCGAACCAAAATCAACTCTCCTTCTTTAAGTTGTCTTTGGCCATGGTGTTTTATCACAGCAACAGAAAAGTAACTAATACATTCCTCTTATCTGCACTGATATTAGCCTCGCTGTGGATCTGAAAGTCAGGTTCTGGCCTGCTTCCCATTACTATGAATTATAGCAGTTCTGGTCCCAGCTGGACTGATAAAAGATGAATCCATTTTTCATAGGCTGATCTGGAGCTCAACTTATGCAGCACCAGACTTCCTAGTTGTGTATATATTGCTATTACCTAGTTTCTTAAATTGCTTAAGAAAAGATCAGTTACAATATTTCTTAAAAATAATAAAAGTAAAGAAGATAAAACCCCACAATTTCTGTCCTTAAACCTCACAAGGCAAAATAGAATCTGTTTAGTCTGCAGTAATTTGGCAGCTTCAATTTTGAAATTTGTATCACTCTCTGTTACTGAATTTAGAGCCAAGTTCTTATCTCTCCTTTTGTCTTAAGACATCTGCACAGATTTTGTTGTATAATTAGTACAAAGTCTTCTCTTTGGGCTTCTGTTATTTAATTTAACAGAATCTTTTGAGTTAAAGTCTATAAATTTGCCATTTTTTTTTTACCTTTCAAAGGTGGGGCCATTTCTGTTGAGTCTTTGGTTATTTTGATTGTTTTCCATTCTTCTGTGAAAGGAGACTTCACCCAATAGCAAATAGCACTTACACTTGAAGAATACTTCTTTTTGTCTTGTTCCTTTCTTCCTAACCTTTTCCTCATTTCTGCTATTTCGTTTCTCTCTAGTTACCCCAGAAATCAGAATGTTCCTGGGGTGTACATAGAAGTGAAAGCAGAGAAAAGAAAACACTTGTGGAAATGTTACTTTCCAGGATTTCCCCCCTAAAATTTTCACAGCAAGGTGGAACAGTAAACTATCAAGAATATCCTGTTTGCAAAGTCTGTATGTGATCTAAAACCAAGTTAGAGCAAAACATTTAAGCAGTGAAACCTTTGAGATTCCAGCCTCTTACATCAGTGTTTACATCTATGTCATTTCTTCTGTCACTCATCGTCTCACATCTGCTGACTGGTTCTTATGGTCCACCCAAAGTCTCCTTTTCCCTTCATAGGACACTCATTTCTAGAAAACTATGTTTTTCCATGTACATTTTAAATAACGAGTGGATAAACAGATTCTGGATGCAACTATTTGGATCTGAATTTCAGAACAGACTGGGTTGGCTGACGGCAGAAGGAGACCAATGGATTGCTTTAATTGTGCAAAGTCATTCTGCCATATACTTATTGTAAGTGGTATGTGTGCGTGTCTGTGTGTGTGTGTGTGTGTGTGTGTGTGTGTGTGTGTGCGTGTGTGTATACACTCAAGGTACATTTTTTAAAGTTAGCTTTTAACAATTTGGTCAATCCCTGACAGTTTTACAAAAGTCTTCTGTGGCTAACTGCAGTAAACAGAACCCTTTTTTCAGTTTTATGGTATAAGTCCCAGTTGTTATCCAGCTTTAGAAAGAAATAAAAGGAAAGAGCTGGTCAAATAGTGGATTGATCAAGTCCACAAACAGATTCTTGCAGGAAATGTAGGCATATAAGGTGAGTTATCTTGCCTAAAGGCATTGATTATGCAAATCACTCAGACAAATTTCTTTCTTGATTCTCTATTCACCTAGCATTTCTAAAATTATGCTTTATCTTCCAATGTAAGTGTGTTCCTAAGATTCAGAATATTCTCTTCATATGATCCCTAGTCACTACAGTTTCCAATGCTGATTAATTAATTGATAACTTTGCATATCATCCTCTAGAAGCCTGATTGATACAGACTACCCACTTATCTTCAGACCTGATATATTAGCTTTCTGAGTCTATATAACTGAAGGGCAGACCTTGAATTGGGATGAATTCAACAAAGGAAATGTCCTTTCACAGTCTCTTGGAAGCCTGCCTGCCTTCTCCTCTAGGGACAGTGTCACATCTCTGTGCTATTTCCAAATTCCACAGTTGTAATTAGAAGAGAGAATCATGACATAAAAATGTGTTTTGTTGCAGAGTTTTTGTCTTCTTCCAGATCAATGTGCAAAGATTTTTTTCTACCCATTCTTTACTTTTTTTCCTCATATTTTTCTTCTAAGTTTTAATGAGCCCTGCCTGTAGATTTAGCTGAGGTTAAAAATATTTATACCAAATCTGTTGGAAACTGGGAAAGGAATCAGCAGGGTTCAGTTGACATTGGCAAGAGTAAGAGGAGAAAGACAAGTTCATCATCACATTTATATTTTACAAACTGGCTTTTTTTCCTTCTTAGTTAAACACATGTGATGCTGTTTATGTTGATGCCAAGGGAGAGCAAACAAAACTTAAGCATATTGTTAATTTGTAAGTATGTTTGCTACAAAGAACAAATAAACATAACCTCATGAATATATAATATTGCTGATGGCAGCTGAAATGAATTCTGGTCATCATTAAGTCTTCTACAAGGTCAAAACTGCCTGTTTGCCAGTGAAATTGTTGGAAATTTCTTTGATCCTGTTTAAATTATACCAGAGAGGTCATGTGGTTTCTGAATTACATTCTTGATTCTGTCCCTCAGTTTACTGGATTTCTTGGCATCTAGAAAGAATGACCCTAGGGACCAAGCTATCTTGTTATTGTGTCTCAGGACAGGGACTTCTGCCACAGCTCATTCAACTTGTGGTGGATAGATTTATAGATTGTTCTATACTGGGAAGATTCCTTAGGACACTGATCAGGATTTTATAACAAAACAAACAAACAAGCAAACCAGTAAGGAAGGTGGGTAGCACATAGAGAAAACAGAGAAGTACTAGAAACTAATGGAACAGGTGTAGTAATAATAGAAATAGCACACCTGCTCTTTTTTTCCCCTTTCTTTTTCAAGTTATTGATTTCCTATGCTATAGATGCAAATCCATTTTGTTTTTCTTTTTCTGAGACAGGGTTTCTCTGTGTAACAGCCCTGACTGTCCTGAAACTCAAAGACTAGGTTGGCTTTGAACTCACAGAAATCCACCTGCCTCTGCCTCTCATGTGCTGGAGTTAAAGGTATGTACCAGCACCACCCATTTTTTACCCTAGAGAAAAAAATTAGAAATGTTTTCATCTAGTACCTTTTCTAGACACTGAAATACTTTTCTTGGGCTGGAGAGATGGCTCAGTGCACTTTCTCTGCAAGTGTAAGACATGTGTTCAGATCCCCAGCACCCACATGACAAAACAACATGACTGCATGTGCCTGCAACCCTGACATTAAAAACTGGAGACAGGTAAATTTAGAGAGTACACAGGCCAGTCAGCCTAGGTGAAGGAGCAGGTGTGCACTTAGGAAGGGACCCTGACTTTAGGTGATAAGATGGAGGTGACAGAAAATATCTGATGTTCTCTGTTTCTATATGTGCATGCGCAAGCATGGACATCCACATTAATGTGCATATACCACACATACACACACACACACACACACACACACACAGAGAGAGAGAGAGAGAGAGAGAGAGAGAGAGAGAGAGAGATTAAAAATATCCTATAGTATATGTGCACAGACTTTGATTTGGTACTTAAGGGATGTGTGTACTCATATAGAACAAAGCATATTTCCAAGGCAAATATTCATAATTTATAATGATAAAGTTTGCTACCACTTACAACTCCCTAACTTTTTGCAACATTTTATGATTTATCAAACATTTTCACACATTACCATGAGAAAAAGGTAACATGATTTATTTCAGGTTTAGATAAAAAAGTAAAACTAATGAAGTGCTAGTGGCTAAGACCAAAATTATACCATTTGTGAATACAGGTCTACAGGTCTTTGGTTACATAGAAAGGAAGAGGATACAGGTCAAAAAATCCTCACATTCACATTTTAATAGCCTCATAATAATGAACTACATTGTATTAATTTTAGAACACTATATATACATATATATATGTAGCGTGATAAAATGATGGAGTCATTATACTTCGCTGAAATGCTCAAATGAATTAGCTCATTGTATATCTAGGAGGACATGATGCTAGAGAAATAAAAATAAAAAAGACTATCCAAAATCCACATTGCACTCATTTACTCAATTATTCACTTCTCAATAAATAATTCAGCTCAATATGGCAATTAGTATGCTAGCTCTCAAATTATCGTCATAGACATCCTAAGGTGAGTCAAACCTTCACTGAGATACTGATGGGGAAGTAGACATTACCCCATGTGAGTATGCAGTTGTACCCTAGGAGACAGAAAAAAAAATCACTGGGGAGCTATGAAGGTAGAGGCTAGAAGCCTCAGACTTAGTTGGGATTCTGCATGTTGCTTCTCAGAGTTCTCTGAGGAAAGAAAGCATTTGATGTGTGAAGCATGAACTGAAGTTCTCAAGCTGAGGGAGTTAGGAGAAGTCTGTGCACTCATGGAAGTGGGAAGGGCCTTTGAGTATATACTGAGTTACTAACTGAAAGAAAAGTAGTGGACATGGACTGTAGAAATCAGATGAACAGAATTTGTTGGGAAGGGGTTATTGGTCAAGGGTGAAGAAGGGAGAGCCATAGAGGATCTTGTGGTTTCTTTAGAACTTTAGCCTATAAACAGTTGAAAGTACTGTATGAGTTAAATTAGTTGATCAAGAATGTGCTGTTCAAAGGATGACTCTGAAGGTCTAGCTCTGGTTAGACAGGTGACTTTATACTCTGCAACTTCCCTGCATAGAGCAATAACAAGTCTGAGCAACCTTTACATCTCCTAAAGAGGTTGAAGTAGTAAGTACAACATCTAGGGCCACATGGCTTTACCGATGAATTTCATAGCAAAATCAGTGAAGAAAAATTATTGATCTTGCAAAAGGCTTTCTCACGGAGAGAAAAATAGACATTTAAAACATTTCCTGACGTCTTATGAATTCCACCTAGTTCCATAGTTTCACAGCAAGAAAAGCATAGACTAATATTTTTTATGGAAATAGGTCCAGTATCAACAAAATATAAATGAACTGATTACACCAATAGATAAAAGTGAAATATACCATTCCAAATGATGACCTTACTGAGAAGTCAAGGCTGTTAAAACATTTTAAACACAATTAAACTAATAAGTCCTACAAACATGTTATGGGAGAAAAATTCCCTGTGACTATCTCAGTGCAGGGAAAAAAAAAAAACTAGACAAAATTTAGTAGTCAATTATAGTAAAAGCTAGCAAAATCTGAGGGAAGGGGGGATTTTCTCAGTGTCAGAGATATCTTCAATTAATACTATCTTTACAACTAACCCAAAGAGCCAGATGCTTTCCAGAGGTCTTCTGTTCGGTAATGGAGCACTTTATTCAGTCCTAAGGCCTCCTAGGAGTTCCTCTGTTCATCTATAAAACAGGAATTATAATAATTACCAGTTTGCACTTGTGAATGTGTTCACACAGTAGAAAGAGCCAATCATCTTGGTAAGACTGGAAGGAGATGATTACAAATACAGAATTAAAATTCTTTTAACATTTTCTGATGAGTACTCTGAAAACCCTAGACTACGTCTTCCCCTCAATTGCTTATTACCTCATTTTTTTTTTTTTTTTAATATTTAGGGCCTGAAATGTGATTTTGAGCCAGAGTCTCATTTTGACCTTTATGACCTTTAGCTTTCCCCTCAGGGCTGGGCAGATAGTTTGTGAAGCTAATCAGATTTACAGCCAGTTCTTCAAGTCCTTCATAGAGGCTCTGAGGGGAAAAAAGGACAATCGACTAAGTCATTATTTGTTAGCTTATTGAGAGATTTTTTAGTTTTTTTTTTTTTCTTTTTAGTCTCCATCAACAAAGGCTTATTATTTACACCCTTTTCTTATCCTGAACACAACAGGGAAAGAGTGTGTCACCTCTTGAGATCTGTAAGATATGGAAAGTGTGATTTTCATGGTTTCTAATATTCCTCACTGTGGGATGACTCATCCCTAACAGGCTTGAGGAGGCCCAAACAAGTAAAAAAGTTACTTTCTGAGAGCCAACCTGGGTCTGCCAAAAGGTCTTGGCAACAGCAGCTGAAACATGATCTAGAACTGACCTGGACCAATGAGAGGCAGCCCTGTCACACCAGCAGATGCATATTCATCAGACCTCCCCCCAGGGTAGGGTGGAGGGTATAGGAGGCTTGCCTCTTCCTGAATAAACTGAGCTTGTTGTTTTGACATTCCCCCAGAGTTTGTGTGGTTTGACTCTGTGCCTACTTGCCCCCCTCCCCGAAAGGGAACAATAGCACAAGACCCTGCCACACCTTTAAATAAACTAATTGCAAGGATCAAAATCATCCTTGGTGCTTGATAAAACTTTATAACTAAGAAAGTGGATAGTACCTGATATTCATGCAGAAATTAGCAAAGTCATTATTTTTCAAACCATTTATATTATTGTGAACATATAATTTTTTTTTTGTTTTTTGTTTTTTGAGACAGGGTTTCTCTGTGTAGTTTTGGTGCCTGTCCTGATCCTGTTCTATAGACCAGGCTGGCCTTGAACTCACAAAAATCTGCCTGGCTCTACCTCCCGAGTCCTGGGATTAAAGGTGTGCACCGCCCCTGCCCACCGAACATACAAATCTTAATGAGACTTCCCCCCATTAGAGCTCAGGTATTTCTAATTCAGTTGTCAAAATGTAAAAATTTACAATACTGAAACAATAATTTTTTTTCACATTGCTCAAAGAAATTCAAAAATCTTATGCTAATTCATTGTAGTTCAGACATTTCTCTGTTTCTATTATAATTTTTTCTCAATCAGCAAAGAAAAATGGCATGAGATTTTTTTTTTTCTGGGAAGTTTTGAACCAACGTATCTTCACTCCAGATAGGACACTGAGAACACACCAAAGAAACAATTACACCCAAGTCTAACCTGGTGAACCAATGAGTTTATTGTGGTTACTTACAGGTACATGAGTAAAGGGTTACATACAGGAGCATGAGTGACTCAAAGACAGCTGCCATCACTGAAAAGCCCACCCCAGTGTGGGCAACAATGTACAGAAGCTGCACCGCTGGAGTCCTTGAACATCTGGAAGGCTGTTTGGCTCATGTTATAGCTGTGAGTATATAGCTATGCTATAGAGGATGAAATTTGGGCTGTGATAGTAAAATAGATTTGTCTTCAGTAGGGATCCAAATTTTGAGAAAACTTAGTGCATTTAGAAAAGTAATAGGTTTTGTGAGATCAGAGATGTAGATATTTTCTTTTAGATCACTGATTGTAGAGATCTGAAAGTATTACCTAAAACTGAGACCCCGGGGTGAAGTAGCTCAATTTCAGATTCTAGAAGAATTAAGGGTGTGTTAGAGGTTAGGTTTGTGTGGTGGTTTGAGTGAGAATGACCCCCATAGGCTCATAGATTTGACTTGGTCACCAGAGAGAGGTACTATTTGAAAGGATTTGGAGGTGTGGCATTGTTAGAGGAAGTGTGTCATGGGGTGGTGGGGGTGGGCTTTATGGTTTCAAAAGGCCCATTCCAAGCTGAGAGTATTTTTTTCTTTCTGCTACCTGTTTATCCACATGTAGAACTCTCTGCGACTTCTCCAGCATCATGTCTGCCTGCACGCTGCCGTGCTTCTTGACATGATGATAATGGATTAAACCTCTGAAACTGTTAAACAAGCTCCCATTAAATGCTTTCTTTTATGTAAGGTGCTGTGGTCTTGGTGTCTCTTCACAGCAATAGGACACTGACCAAGACAGTTAGAATTTAGAAATAAGATTCAGAAATATTGCTAAACAGGACAAAATTACAAAATTGGGTGAGCTCAGGTGTAGCTAGAGTTTTCCTGCCTGGCCCACAGTCAGGATAAATCTCTATCACCCGCCAGTCCCACAGCCGATCAGACCCGAACAAGTAAACACAGAGACTTGTATTGTTTACAAACTGTATGGCCGTGGCAGGCTTCTTGCTAACTGTTCTTACAGCTTAAATTAATCCATTTCCACAAATCTATACCTTGCCTCGTGGCTTACTGGCATCTTCACATGCTGTTTCTCATCGTGGCGGCTGGCAGTGTCTCTCTCTCTCTCTCTCTCTCTCTCTCTCTCTCTCTCTCTCTCTCTCTCTCTCTCTCTCTCTCTCTCTCTCTCTCTCTCTCTCTCTCTCTCTCTCTCTCTCTCTCTCAGCATTCCACTTCCCAGCTTTATTCTCCTTCTTGTCCCACCTATACTTCCTGCCTAGCCAATGGCCAATCAGTGTTTTATTTATTGACCAATCAGAGCAACACATGTGCCATACAGAACATCCCACAGCACTCAGGCCAATACCCTGAACCATAACCTAGGAGCCTAAGAACAAAGCTTATTCACAGGTGCTTCATTGAGTATATGATCACAAAGAAGCCTGTGTTGTTGAACACAGTGGTGTTCAGGCAGATGATAATGTCATGGCCTGAGATCTTTTTCTCCTCAATTCAGAACCAATGCTGGATTTCTGTGTCCCCAAGGAATCGAGTATGCAACAGAGAGATGCCTACTGGTACAACTGTGGTATGACTGTTAGGGAGTAAGTAACTGATAAGATTTAAGGCCTGCTCCATAAGAAAAGATTTTATATCTGGTACTGTTAGCCTGGTCATTAAGCCCATGGCTGAGTAGATCAAAGGCCCTAGGGTAGCATCTGCTGTTGTTACTTTGCTAAATGGCCATGCTGTCAATCCTCTTCAAAATATTTGTTTATATGTAGACATGCACTGACTTTAACTTGAGTCGGGCAAGCTTCTCTTTAAAGTGGATAGACATCAGTGGGGAGATTCTCAATGAATCAAAGTGCTGACAATTAGAGGTTCAGTGTTCCGCTCTAAACAAGATATCTATGTTAAACCCCTGACCACCAGACCCAGAGAACACTGTGGAAGAGGAGGTAGGAAGACTGTAAGAGCTGGAGAACAGGGAGTAGTGGTACGAAATGCTGTCTTCTTGATGTGACATGGCTGGCACAATCATAAGCTTATGGCAGCAGTGGTTACCTGCATAAGACCTACACGAGATGAAGCCAGACAAAAATCTTGACATAGGTGAGTAGACCTCCAGTAGCTCTCCAGGCTCCATACCACACTGAGGAAATATTGGCAGTAAATAGCTTCTTAGGGAGAGAGAATCAGTCTTTGTTTAAGATATGACCGTAGATAGGTTTTCCTGCTAGAGTGGGTGGTCCCAGACCCATACACACATGGACAGAATTAAATGGACTTAGTGAGGTTAGATAACATGAAATTGGGAGGGGGTTGGCACAGTTGGGAAATATGGAAAATGTGTAGTAGGTGCAAAATGGGACTTAGATCTACTCATATTTCTTTGCATGCATATATAAATTTCGCAAAAAATATTTTTAATTTCTATTTTATAAATAATTAAATGGAAACCAGGAAACGACTAGAAGGTATATGAATTTGAAACTGAGCATATGTACAGAGAATGGGAAGTTATGCAGATACTTAAAATTAGAAGATTGAAAAGTGACCACACGAATATTTGGTTCAGGTTTGAGACCACAAAAATATATGCAGATTGTTAGTGGGTGAATGCATATTAAAAATGATTTAGCCTAATTCTTTCTTTCTTTTGTTTTTGAAAGTCAAATACTTTTTAATTGCCATTTGTTTGTTTGCTTGTTTTAAGACAATATATCATTAACAAGCCCCAGTTGGCCTGAAACACATCTTCCTCAGCCTCTGAAAAGCTAGCCCAGCTCCCAAGTAGATTTTACTTAGAGTATTTTATACAGGCTGGGAAGATGGCTCAGGGGGTAAAGACTTGAGTTTGAATTCCTAGAACTCAAGTAAATGCCAAACACAGTGGTGCACATCAAGGGTGTGTGTGTATGTATGTATGTGTTGTCAATGTCAACTTCCTTCTTTGGCACTATTCTATAGTTTTTGTGGAACAGGGCCAAATGAAAGTACACAGGCAATTCCAGTATTTAAAAACAGTTTATGAGTCAAATTATTTCAAATTGAACTATTCTGAAGATTTTTAAAGTTTAAAAGTACATTTATAACTCCTAATCAGAAATTACTCACATGACCAATAATGGTTGAATGGATAAATAAAATTCAATCAATATAATGGACTGTTACTCGGTAATAAAGAAGTGAAATGATAATACAGGCTAGAACATGGATGAACCCTGAAAATATGTTAAATGAAAGAAACCCAAAACAAAGTCATATATATACATATTGACAATATGGTTATGGCTACACTACCTTGTATAAAAGGACCATAAATCAGGATGGGTAAAGCCCTGGGTTCCATCTCTAGCACCAAAACATTAAAACCATGGAGTTTTTTTTGTTATTGTTGTTGTTTGGTGGTTTTTTTGTTTGTTTGTTTTTTAAGGTTTATTTACTGTGTATGAATGTATGCCTGCACTCTAGAAGAGGGCACCAGATCTCATTGGATGGTTGCAACCTAATTCTTTCTAAACTAGTAGGCAAACCTTTGATCTAAGCATGGTCTTAAACTCTCTTGTCCTCATTTTTATCATAAGTAAAATGTGAGAAATTGGCTTGAGTTTCTTTCAGATTTTCTTCCTAGATCCAAAATCTTATAAAAAATGGGGTGAAATAAATTAAATGCGCCCACTTTATACAACAGTATATCTGAGTTTCTCATCTCCTTTGCCACCTTCTGCTATATAACTGACACCATATTTTATTGAGACGAACTCAAACTTTCACTGTAAAATGAGTTTAACATTCCTGTTAGGGGCCAGTAAGATGGCTCAGTGTGCTGCCAAGAATAATGACCTAAGTGTGGTCACTGGGACCCATACGGTAGGAAGAGAGAAGTGACTCCTCTGACTGTCCTCTGACCTCCTCGCGCATACTGTGGTATGAATTCATGAATAAATATAATAAAATCATTTCATGTAATCATCAAAATTATGAATTTCACTAAGGTACTATAACATAATGAAAATAAATTATGCACACATTTCATTTCATAAATGGCAAGGAAAGAGCCCATTTTCTCATAGATATTGTAGATACTCCTTTTATTTGTAATGCATTTTTGATATAGTCATTATAGTTTTTCACATGTAATTTTATTGATTTGATGTAGTTCAAACATATTTTATTTATTATGTTCTGATAAACTCTATAATACTAGTAGAAAGGTAACTTGTGACAGATCATTTTAGTTATTAGAATAAGAAAAAGAAACCAATCAGGGCAGAAACTAGGTCATTTTTGAATGACAATTTGCTGTTAATTATAATGTACTATTTTTTTATTTTCTAAGATTTAGATAAAAGATTATTTGAAATTTTGTGTTTATAAAAGAGTATTTGGTTGCTTCGTGATTTTTGTCATGTATTACATATTTGAGTTTAGGAAAATATCTGATATTGTTAAATATCTAGGCCAATTCCTTAATGTGGAAGGCACTGTTATCTATGTGGACTATACACACAGAATGCCTGGAAACTAGGACATATGTAACAACAATATTATTCCTTTAGAGGAATTTTTCCCATGACTTGTTAAGAAAATTAAGGTGAAAAGATTTTCAGAAATTGAGAATAGAGTCAAAGTAAATTGATGTGGGAATCATTACTATTATACCCTCAGTATTTTAATTATACTTGGTTTCTTTTTTCCCCGAAAATACAGATAAAGACATTTGAATTAATGTAGGCATAATTTATCCTTCTATAAACTAAGCAGTTTGAAAGGTGTTCAGTTGGTATGAATTGCCTTACTTTAAAAAATTGATGCATGAAGTCATCCAATTATCCAAGCTGATGTACATTCATTATTTTATGGCATATTTTAAAAAGCTAATTGCCACTTGTGTAGAGAATAAGACATTCGAATTTACAGAAATTTTGAGTACTAGAGGGAATATTTACTTAGAAATCATCAAACTTCAGCTCTGCTCCCATCTTTAGCCTACTTTTTTCAAATTCATTTATTGTATGTACATGAGTATTATTGTATCATCATGGGTATTTCCCTGCATGTGTGTTTATGTGCCACATACATGTCTGGTGCCCACAGAGGCCAGAAGAGGTCACCACGTATTGGTTGTAGTATTAAGGCAACTCCACCCAGTTAAAAGGGAGGTTTATTTTGTGGGGTAACTTACAAGTAAAGGGATAGGTTACAGGGTCCGGAAAAGGTGTAGCGCAGTCCAGCGGTGTTCTCTGGAAAACTCTACTCAATCTACTTCCATTGTCCAGGATACAGGAACCAAGAGAGCTGGCACATCCAGATCTCGGGTCTTAAGGGCTCCTGTCTCAGCCCACCTTGTAGCGTGACAGTTACCGAGGCCTCAATGGGGGTAGTACTTCCAGGTCAAAGCTGAAACAGCTACCCACTACAAACAGGTCCCATGGAAATGGAGTTATGGAAGGTTGTGAGCTGCCATGTTGATGATAGGAACTGATCCTGAGTCGTCTGCAAGGGCAAAACATGTTCTTAACTGCTGTGCTCTCTCTCCCATCTCCAAACTACTTTTGTAATCAAGGACTTACTGTGTTCAAGGCATCTATATGTCTGTCACAAAAATTTACCATATAATGTAGAGCCTGGTACAGAATATGTGTTCAATTCAAGTTTGATGAGTAACATCGTAAGGAAGTTGGCATGGATATCAAAAGAGACTGTGGATCATGGGCTAAGAGAGAAAACCTAGCTGTTGTTTTCAAGAAGGATCATTAAGAACTCAAATTGGAGGATGTGGAAGAGACACTGGCTTTTAAGGAGAGAAGATATGAACTGTTTCAGCTGAAAGATTACTGTGCACTCAATGGACAATGTTATATAGACTCCAGCCAGTACCAGGAGGAAGGGTCTTGCCAACTATTTGTTTTGTTTCACAATACCTGGAGCTGCAAGGCTTAGAAGAAGAATCAGAGTCTTGCGTAATTTCCCATGGACCTGAGAATTTCGGAGTATATGCTCAATGCATTCTCTGCTCACAAGTGCTTTCCTTTCAGAATCCTAAACATGTGTCCCAGTCACTCTTGTCATCTGTCTAGATGATTGATTATAGGAGTCTCATTAACCAGTTGTCATCCTTGCTTCCCATCTTGGCTCCCTCTCTTAAACTTATCTTCAACCTGACAACCAGAGTAATTTTTCTGAAATCTAAGTTGTGGTATGTGACTCCATAGCCCAACTCCCCAACAGATAATAACTTTCACATTCTGCATATGATTACCATTAGTGCAGTTTTAGATAGAGCTTTTTTAGACTCTTATGGGACCCTATAGGATCTGATCCCTAGGATATCTCTGCTTCCATCTCATAAAGTTCTTTTCCTTGCTCACTTTGCTCTTCTATACTCCAGTTGTCTTAACCATGCCAAACTTGCTTCTTCTACTGCTGCTTCTGTGTCTAGAATGTTCTTCCCTTAAAGGGATCATTCATCTTCTACAGTTGTCTTTTTTTTTCACATATACATGGTCATCAAACAGTCTATTGAAATCCTGCAACCACTTCAGCTTTTCTTTCTACACTGCCTTTGAGCTTTTCTTCCTGCCTTTGAGTAGGTAGGCTAGAGATATACTATGAGAAATAAATTAAATAAAAAAGAACATGTTGAGAGAAGTCTGTGACACTTGGGGGTTTTCTTCAAACTCCCCTGTTTCCCCATTCAGAGATAAAATTAGCCCAAAGGGAACCACGACTGATGAATCCATGAACTTTAGACACACACCTCCATGCACTTGTGGTGCAGCCATGTCTATTTCCTCTTGATGACTCAAAGTAATCAACCCTGCAGAATTGTAACTTTAAAAAGTTATTCTATGTGTATGCTTTGCCTGTATGCATGTGTGCCTCCTACATGCCTGATGACTGCAGAGGCTGGGAGAGGGCTTTGGATTCCCTGCAACTAGAGTAACAGACAGTTATGACCCACCATGTGGGTGCTGTGAACAGAACTGAGGACTTCTGCAAGTGCAGCAAGTGCTTTTAATTGCTGAGTCTTTTCTTTTGTCCCACATTGTAGCCATTGTGTGTGTGTGTGTGTGTGTGTGTGTGTGTGTGTGTGTGTGTGTGTTGCCTGCTTTGGTGTCATGAGGAGTCCAAACTAACCAGATAAGGTTGAATGGAATTTTTTTTTTATTTTTTTTATTTTGCAATACAATTCAGTTCTACATATCAGCCACAGATTCCCTTGGTCTCCCCCCTCCCGCCCCCCTCACCTTCCCCCCAGCTCACCCCCCATTCCCACCTCCTCCAGGGCAAAGCCTCCCCCACGGACTGAGATCAACCTGGTAGACTCAGTCCAGGTAGGTCCAGTCCCCTCCTCCTAGGCCAAGCCAAGTGACCCTGCATAGGCCCCAGGTTTCTAACAGCCAACTCATGCAATGAGCACAGGACCTGGTCCCACTGCCTGGATGCCTCCCAAACAGATCAAGCCAATCAACTGTCTCACCCATTCAGAGGGCCTGATCCAGTTGGGGACCCCTCAGCCATTAGTTCATAGTTCATGTGTTTCCATTCATTCGGCTATTTGTCCCTGTGCTTTATCCAACCTTGGTCTCAACAATTCTCGCTCATATAAATCCTCCTCTTTCTCGCTAATTGGTTTGCAGGCAAATGGATGGATCTAGAAAAAATCATCCTGAGTGAGGTAACCCAGACTCAGAAAGACAAACATGGTATGTATTCACTCATAGGAGGATACTAGATGTGGAACAAGGATGACTGGACTGCTACTCACATCACCAGGGAGGCTACCTGGAAAACAGGACCCCAAGAAAGACATGGGGATCGCCCAATGATGGAGAAATGGAAGAGATCTGCATGAACAGCCTAGACATGAGTGGGGGCAATGAAGGGCAAGGATTGAGGGAAAGAGAGCTTGGGGGAGCAGGAGATCCCAGCTGGATCAACAACAGAGAGGGAGAACAAGGAATAGGAGACCATGGTAAATGAAGACCACACGAGAATAGGAAGAAGCAAAGTGCTAGAAAGGCCCACAGAAATCCACAGATACCCTCACAACAGACTGCTGGCAATGGTCGAGAGACAGCCCGAACTGACCTACTCTGGTGATGGGATGGCCAAACACTCCAATTGTCGTGCTAGAAATCCCATCCAACTACTGAGAGATCTGGATGCAGAGATCCATGGCTAGGCCCCAGGTGGAGCTCTGGGAGTCCAATTGAATGGAATTCTTACTGTGTCTAATCTACTTCCCCAGGTAGAAGTATCTTCATCCTTTGATCCAGAACATAGATGTCAGCCACACAGAGCCAAATTGTCCTAGATCTCCTTGGACTTTACTACCATGCCGCATGTAATGGGATTCAGTTTTTCTCTTAATAAAGAATAAATGTAAACTGTATAGTTATTGATCAGACATGTTTATTTTGCACATTTATTATGAACTCACCATTGTGTCAGTTCTCCTGGGAAGATATGAAGAAATTTCTTTCAACCCCAGGTAGTAATAGCATCAGCAGTCCATAGAAGAGATCATGTCCAAATATGGCTGGGTGAGCCAAACTGAGGCTAACTACAGGAGCATGGGTGAATCCATGGTGAACCCCTGGACTGACCTGCAGCATAGAAAACTCCTGAAAAGCATCCCTATGTTCTCGCGTTACTTATAGGCAGGTGCTATGGAAGAGTCCCATCGTTGTCGTCTTTTTACTCTTCATGTAGCCGGGGGGAGAGAAGCCTCAGTGAGAATCTCTCAAAGGCCCCTAAGCATCATTTCCTGATCCCTTTGTGTCTCAATGATGGAATGTTCAGAGACTCAATCCCATGATCTTTTACAGGTCTTATGCAGGTTATCACAGCTGCTCTTATCCAAGACAGCAAGGGTTATGTACATTCAAGAGGCAGTGATTACCTCATCTGTGGAAACGAGTCCTGGGTATTTTAACTAGCCACCCAACTTCTCTGTGACTTTATGCCTGCATATATTGCAGCACCTTACTTTTTTTTTTTGCCGCATAGTGGTTTCTGTCCATTTTTGTTGTTGTTGTTGTTCTGGAACTTCTGTCTTTGCTGCTCACATTTACACAAATTATCAACTTTACCTTCATCATCTGTAAGATCCTGAGCCTAACCTTTTCCAGGGTGATCATTCTCATTATTTATTGAAATTTGATCCTGGTGGGTAATTTTTCAACAAAGATGAGGAATTTAAAGACATGTTCATTGATTCCAATGTATCTAATTATACTTTAGAAGTGTATCTCAGGGCATTACAGAGTGCTTACAGTTTATAGGTCATGAGGCATCAAATCATGCCATGTTTTCTCTTGGTAGGTCTGGTTTCTCACTTTCCCCTCCAGTTTTATGTTCTCAGTTTCGTGTTTCCAGATTTGTCACTCTGAGATCCTGCTTGTCTTGACATTTTATCCAAATAGCCTTATTTCTTGGTAAATATCTCTGACATAACCCTGTAAGTTTTTATTAGGTTCCTGCTCATTCTTGGTAAGGATAGAAGTGGTCACTGGAATTATGTTACATAAGGAATTCACTGAGGAAATGGCACTATATAGGGACTAATGGTATGGGGAGCCTCTCGTTGCAAATGGCTTCTAAGATGCTCGTGCTGCTTAGTTTTAATCATCAACATGACATAATCGAGAATCACCTGGGAAGAGAGTCTTGATGGGGAATCATCTAGACTAGGCGATTTATGGCCATACCTGTTGGGGATTGTCTTGATTGCTAACTGAGGTACTAAGATCCACCCTAAGTGTGGCATTACCATTTTATGAGCTGGACCCTGAACTGTGTAACAATAGAGAAAACTCATTCAGTGCTAAGAGAGCAAGCAGACAGTATGGGAATATTCCAGTTGTTCTCAACCTTTCTAATGCTGAGAGCCTTTAATACAGTTCCTCGTGTTGTGGTGACTCTCCAACCATAAAATTATTTTTATTGCTACTTCATAACTGTGATTTTGCTAGTGTTATGTATTGTAATGTAAATATTTTTGGAGATAGAGGGCTGTCAAAGGGGTCGTGACCCACAGGTTGAGAAACACTGGTATATCCTTTTCTCTCTGTTCTTGATAGTGAATGTGATATGATTGGTTGCTTAAGTTCTTGCCTCGACTTTACCACAAATAATGATTGTTACATAGAGTTGTCTGTCAAAATATACCATTTCCTCTGCTTTTAGTCAGGATATTTTAGCAATGAGATAGAAAGGAAACTACAACTTCCTTAATGTTTACTATCTTCAACTGTGTTTGACAAGGGAGGCAAAGAGGAATTATTAAGGAAATGATGAAAGAGAACACAGAGGCCAAGAAGGGTGGCCTTCAGATGAGAACTTTCTTTCTATTCTAGAAAAGCAGAAACTTACTTATATGACACTAAGGTCATTCTTAGCTACTGAAATTATAATGCAATTTATTTAAGTATGTAGAATCAGACGTTCGTAGTCAAGTCTTCAAAGAATTAATGGCTTCCTTATTGTCCATACTCACAAATTTTAACTATAATATCTAGCTTTTACTTGTCATTCTGATCTCTGAATATTTTAGGCTTCTCATTCAGCTTCAAACACATCATTTTATGTTCATGTTGAAATTGCCTTGACCAATTAATATGGAATCACTTGTTTTCTTATCATAGTCATGACATTTCCACTGTGAAATTTAAGTTGAATAACCATAGTAAAATCTGAAGCAAATATAGCATTTTTTTAAAATCTTATTCCCTGAACTTTGCCTCCATCAGTATCAACCTTAACCAACATATTTCTTACAAATGAATTGCCAATTTTACTATATTTCTTCAGTTCTTTCCTCTGGTAAGTATTACCAGACTGTTAGCGTATTCAGACAAATCTTTTTTTTTTTTTTTTTTTTTTTTGGTTTTTCGAGACAGGGTTTCTCTGTGTAGCTTTGCGCCTTTCCTGGAACTCATTTGGTAGCCCAGGCTGGCCTCGAACTCACAGAGATCCACCTGCCTCTGCCTCCCGAGTGCTGGGATTAAAGGCGTGCGCCACCACCGCCCGGCTTTTCAGACAAATCTTGACTGGCATTCTGTCATGGTTCTGACATATTATGGGGGCCTTGGGAGAATGTACTTACTTACATGAAGCCCATTTTTCTCAGTAAGGTTACAGATACATTTATATTTGTCTTTATAGTCCACTGTGAGCATTTACTGAGAATGTTTATAAACAATTTAAGATAGTGTATATTCTTAATGGATGTTGATTTCCTTTATTCCTTCCCTCACACCCTCTTTTCCTTAGCACATGACATTATTTATTAAGATCTTTCCATTTAACTCAGCATATTACTACCTGCAAATTTTATGCTTCTATCATTCTTTACAGCTGAATAATATTCTCCTGTGTATATGTAACATTTGTATCACCTGTATCCTGCTATCCCCTTCAGCTCCTTCACACACACATCTCTGATCCTTCTATACTTTGCTGTTTTCTACCTAGAAGAATATTATATTGAATGAAGTAACCCAGAAAGACAAATGCCTCGTGTTCTCTCTCATCTGTGGTTCCTAGTTCCAAACTGCAGATATGAGTATACACTATGGAGTAACCGTAGAAAACAGCAAAGTATAGACAGATCAGAGGTGTGTGTGTGTGCAAAGGAGCCGAGGGGGATAGCAGGATACAGGTAGTCAATACAAACGTGAAAGGAGGGATGAGGAATAAATAACATCAAGGTTGTCTGTCAGAGATTGATTGCAGAAGACACTGCACACTGAACACGTAGCACTTGGATTATTCAAGCTGGATCTAACCTAAAGGCCTACTTCCTGTGATCTAATTTTCATATTATACAAGTTGCTGAGGGAGGGAAGCAATAGTTTTACCCAGATGAATAGTAAAACAATGACCAGCATGACCTTATATCCATGAAGGTGCAATAAATGACACTCCTATGTCGGTGGTGATCAACAAGCTATCTTAATGGACTTAAGACCCACTCAGTAGGAGGCAAGTCATGCCTGGTACTGGACATCTAGCCAGCTTTCTGAGACTAGTGTGGTCATGGACCTCAGAAAAGAATCTACTCCCACCACTTTGCTAGACCAGCATAATATCCAGTACATTCTTAATGTACCCTTTTACCTGCAGATAATAAGTGTAGCTACCACCCCTTATCAAAGAAACTTCTCTTGACAGTAAATGAAGACCATTATAGAAAAACACAATTAGACACAATACAAAGATAAACAAGTCTTGGGGAGCCCAGCCCCAATGGATGCGTCTATCTCACAAGTTCAGCATCTTTGGTTCAGGGAACATTGTGGACAAAGGGGCATAAGGATTATAAACTGTGAAAGAGTCTCGGGAGTGGGAGAAGAGGGGAGGGCAGAGGAGATGAGAATATGAGGGAACAGGACAGTCAGTGGAGTAGGAGGAGGGACATAGAGGGAGATCAATGCAAGAGATATCTTGATAGAGGAAGCCATTATGGAGTTAGGAAGAAACCCGGTACCAGGGAAACTTCCAGGATTCCACAAGGATGACCCCAGCTAAGACTCCTAGCAATAGTGGAGAGGGTGCCTGAACTGGCTTATATTTCCCAGTAATCAGGTTGATTAATACCCTCATTGTCATCATAGAGCCCTCATCCAGTGACTGATGGATGAGCAGATGCTGAGATCACAGCTAGACATTGGGCGGAGCACCTCAATCCCAGTTTAAGAGAGGGAGGAGGCATTGTGTGAGCAGGGTGGGGTGGGGATCAAGATCATGATGGGGAAACCCACAGAGACAGCTGACCCAAGCTAATGGGAGCTCAAGGACTCTGGACTGACAGCTGGGGAACCTGCATGGGACTGAACTAGGCCCTTTGAATGTTGGTGACAATTGCATGGCTTGGTCTGTTTGTGAGGCCTGTGGCAATGGGACCAGAATTTATCTCTGACAGATGAACTGACTTTTGGGAGACCATTCTCTATGGTGGGATGCCTTGCTCAGCCTTAATGCAGCTGGAGAGGCTTGGTCCTGCCTCAACTTGATATGCCAGGCTTTGTTGACTCCCCATGGGAGGCTTTACCCTCTCTGAGGAGTGGATGGGGGGTGGGGTGGAGGGAGGTGGTGGTGGGGAGCAGAAAGAGGGGAGGGAGAGGGAACTGTCGTTGGTATGTAAGATGAAAAGAAATTAAATAAAATGAAAAACAGCAAAACGAAAAAGAAATGGCTGTATAAACAACATAAAGCAATGGCAGTAGTACAAGACATACCGACATGGAAAGGGGAGATTTTCACTGGGTCGTACCCCTTAACTCTAGAAAACTACTGACTAGTAGGAGACAGAGAATTAGCCTCTCCCAGGAATAAGCCCCTTAATGATTGTCTGATACAAAGTGTCATCCCTGAAACTGTATTCACATAAACAACAAAAATGAACTCACTGGATTATATGCATATATTTGTGTATATATAATATTTGTGTATATATAAATGCATATATTATATATGTATTTATGTGTGTATTTAATAATAATTAGAAAAAGTAGCTATGAAATTGAAATTAGGACTATGGGAGGGGCTTGAGGGAAGAGGGGGTGGAAGAAAGTGATTTAATTATATTTTAACTAAAATGTTTAAAAACTAATATATATTATAAATATGAAAGAACATGAACTTAGGAGGGAGATACATTAAGGGAGTTGAGAAGTGAGTGGGTTTGAATATGATAAAGGCACATTGTACATACTTGTGAAATTTTTTGAAGAATAAGTATTATTTATTTAATAATAAATAAAATATTTTAAAAATAAAAAGATGCAGATGAAATTATAGTTAGCAGATGCTAACTAAGATAAAAGTAGAAAAAGAAAAACAAAACAAAGATGGTACAAGGTAAAAGGTAGATGGTAGACTTTATCTGACTCTTATACTAAATCCCATGCTTTCATTGAAAAATAATTCTGGCTACTATTGCCAGCTATTAAGTACTGTGAAAACTCAAGACTATAGGCAAAGAAACCATATTTCTTGAGATATTTCAAAGGGTCTAGACTTTAAATTATAATCCTAAAAGAGCTTGTGATTTAAATACATTAGGGATTTTTGATACATAAAAGTTGGTTACCCTCAAGTTCTTTAATTCCGAGTACTAATATGAATAATTAATCCTTAAAATTTAAGGACTAATGTTCTGGAATGTGCAGTACATGGAGCTGTAGTGATAAATCTTCTAATGGTCCAACTTCTGAAAATATTGAGTTGTTTTCTCTAAATCTTTTAAGAAAGCAGAATTAGGTCAACCTTAATTTTAAGCTTTTCATGTTTACACCTTCGGCCTAATATAATATGACATAAATGTATATGGTTTTATTTCCTATCCCATAGGTTGGGACTAGCATTATTTCTCCTTCCTCTGATGTCTCAACACTTTGAATAAAATAATTTCCACACTTCTCACCTCATTGTATCAATGTCACATTAACTTGTTACTGGATTGTGTACATTTATTATTTTCTACCATAGTGGTATATTTTAAATTCTTCTGTTTTAACTAAACCTTTTTCTAAAGTTTAGTATCAAAATTTTATCATTTGTTAAGTTACATCCTTACAATTCAATTTAATTAAAATTAGAACACTAAGCAACTACAGGAAAAAGTTGATAATTTATTAAGAAAGATGATGAAACTGTAGCCCACCTGGATATTTTAAAAGCAACACCAAATCCAGGCTTTAATTATTCCCTATTAATCTGATTCATTTCTTTTAAATTCCAGTAATGTTAACTAAGTTATAGAAACAATCCACAGTACATTGAAATGAAGAATAACTTATTCTGCTTTGTGACTATAACTGTGCCTGTGTTATGAGAAATGTGCCAGGTGAACTGTCCTTGTCCTAACAGTATCTCTCCTGAGCTGACATGGCCATCTAACTGGGTCCCAGAATCACACAGCAAAATAGGACAAGCTTTGAAAGCCCTGTCTTGCTATTTACTGGCTTTGTGGCATTTGGGAGTTTGCTTTATCCCCATGACAACTATATTATTATGATGATTATTACCACTGCACATAAGGCATTTATTCTCACATTATGTGCATACTGATAATTAGAACTATTATTAATTAACATTTAGAAGAAAACAATTGTGCTTATTAAAAAGAACACAGTAGCACCTGCTGAGAAGTGCATCACTGATGCTCATTTTACTGTAGACTTTAACTTTTCATGTATGAAATGAAATAATTAAGGCTTCAATATCTTATCCAATTCTAATTTCCTTACTCAAATGAAACAACCAAATATATGTTTATATCAAAAATGATTGTTCACCTGACCAGAGGTCAGAATCAGAGCTTAGACTACCATCTAACGGGAATTAAAATAGTTCATATAATATAACTCATTACAGACGTGCCATAAAAGTAATTTAGAGATGACTTAATTCAATTTTCTACTATTGCATGTAGAAAAAGAATAATAGTGTTGAGTCATTGTAGCCCTTTCTAAGTTACATTTTCATATTTAATGTGTTCTGTTCATTTACAACATAACTTGAGACCATTCCCCTGGCAAAATGTGATTGTTAATGGATTCACAAGAGGACTCAGTGGGTGACGACCACTGCCACCAAATCTGATGACTTCAATTTGGTCCCCAAGACTCCCATGCTAGAAAGAGAAAACTGACTCTTCAATGTAGCCCTCTGACCTCCACACATATGTAGTGTCACGCAAACTCATGTTCATATACACACAGGCAAATAAATATATGAAATAACGATGTGATGGTTATGTTAAATCTGAAGCCAAGAGAGGAACATAGTTTTGGAGCAAGAGTCATACCAAAAAATTTGACATGATATTGGCTCCTATCACCAGAGACTTTGAGAAGAGAAAATTTATGGAGATCAAATGTTGCACTCTTTTCAATCAATGTAATGGGTAGAAATATAAGCTGTTAGTTAGTAATTATTTTGGTGCCAGATTTGGGTATTGAATTTATTAGTGCAAATGAAATAACATTTCCTAAGCAAGAAATGACATCACAGTAGAAAACATTTCATTGGATGATTTTTATTCAATTTCTTATGTATTTATAATTCCATTTCACTTTAGGATAAATACTAAACCAGTTATTTTATTTATTTTTATTAAATTAGTGCTTTAATATGGTAATTGTAGGAAAGTTAGGAACTATTAAATATAGAAAGTAAAGCTATTCTTGCTAAAGAATATTTCTGTAAAAATGAGGAATGACTACAGCCCCAGAGAGGCTAGGTAACAAGGAGGGCCCAAAGAGGGACACATGGATTTCCTTGGGAAGGGGAAATAGAGATCTGTTTAAGTGGGGGCAGTAGGGGACAGGAAGGGGATAAGGGATCAGGTTGGGTACGTTTGGGGTGGGACAATGGAGGAGAGTAATGAAAGAGATGTCTTAATGGGGGGGGCATTTCAGGGTCAGGGAGAAACCTGGTGCCAGGGAAACTCTCAGGAACCCACAAGGATGACTCCAGCTAAGACTCCTAGCAATAGTGGAGAGGGTGCCTGAACTGGCTTTCTGTAATCACATTGGTGACTACCTTAATTGTCATCATAGAGCTTTCATCCAGTAACTGCAGGAAACAAATGCAGAGACCCACAGCCAAGCACTGGGCAGAGCTCTGGGAATCCTGTTGAAGAGAGGGAGAAAGGATTGGAAGAGCCAGGGGAATCAAGGTCATAACAAGGCAATCCACAGAAACAACTAACCTGGGCCTATAGGAGCTCATGGACTCTGGAAGGACAACTAGGGATCCTGCATGGGACCAACCTAGGCCCTCTACATTTTTGTGACAGTTGTGTAGCTTAGTTTATTTGTGGGACTCCTAGCACTGGGATCAGGGCCTGTCATTGGCACTTGAGCTGGCCTTTGGGAACCTATTCCTCATACTGGGTTGCCTCACCCAGCCTTAAAAGAAAAGGAAGATCTTATTCCTACCCCAACTTGATATGCTTTGTTCACACCCAAGGGAGGCCTGCCCCTTCCTGAACAGAAACAGAAGAGGAGTAAGTGGGGTGGGGGGCAGAGGAGAAGTAAGGAGAGGGAATGGGAGGAGAGGAGGGAGGGGAAACTGCAGTTGGGATGTAAAATAAATGAAAAATTTTAATTAAAAAAAACCATATACCTTGAATAATTGTAAAATATTATAAATGCAATTATGCTAATGAAAACATTAATAAATTGGCAAATTTAAGGAAAAAAATTAGGAATGAGTTTATGAGAATTTATTATTTGGTATTGTGGTGGTTTGCATGAAAATGACCTCCATAAGCCCTAGGGAGTGGCACTTTTAGGAATTGTGGCCTTGTTGGAGGAACTGTGTCACTGTGTGGGTGGGTTTTACACTCTCCTTTGCTCAAGCAAGGCCCAGTGTCACTCTCTCTTCCTGCTGCCTGAGAATCTTGATGTAGCACTCTCTGTTCCTTCTCCAGCACCATGTCTGCCTGTGCAATATCACGCTTCCCCCATGATGATAATGGACTAAATGTTTGAACCTGTAAACCAGCCCCAATTAAATATTTTCCTTTATAAGAGTTAATGTGGCCATGGTGTCTCTTCACAGCAATAGAATCTCTAAGACAGGTATATGTAGCATGAATCTTAACGAGTCTTATTAATAAAATCAAACCTGAGCCAGGTATTGGGGTGAACTGGAAGATCAGAGAACCAGAACAAGCCACAGCTACCTCACCTTGCCAGTTCCTCAGCTGATCCTGTTTCCTCAGACTGGAAGCCTCTGAGGCCTCATCCAGAGTGAATCTCAGCTGAACTGCTGCTAGAAGCCTGAAACCTTAACCAGCCAAATGCTTAACCAGGGCAAATACTTCTAGTTTCTGGTTCTCACGCCTTATATACCTTTCTGCTTTCTACTACCACTCCCTGGGATTAAAGGCGTGTGTCACCATGCCTGGCCGTTTCCAATGTGGCTTTGAACTCACAGAGATCCAGAGGGATTTCTACCTTTGGAGTGCTAGGATTAAAGGTGTGAGTGCCACCATTTTCTAGCCTTTGTATCTAGTGGCTGTTCTGTCTCTGACCCCAGATAAGTTTATTAGGGTGTACAATATTTTGGGGAACATAATGCCACCACAGGTATATACCAATTAAAGTGTTTTAATGAAAGAATAATCGTCTTTTGAGAAAAAGGGTTTAATGAACTCCAAACTCTATTCAGTTACTTCAAATGATCCTTGTGGTAGGGGTCCAGATTGGAGTCAAAGCCTAATAATGAGAACCTGCTGAATTTTGGTCAACTCAAGCATAACCACCTTTCTTCTCTCCTTCCTTTCCCTTACTCCTCCTGCTCCTCTTTCCATCCTCCATTTCTCCTTCTTTTCTCTCTATCTACCTCCTTCCTCCTCTCTTTCTCTTTCCTTGCTTCTCTCCTTTCTTTTCTCCTTCCTTCTTCCCCTTGCTACAGTACCTTATGGAGCTTTTTACACTTTCTTCCCATGCTGATGGGCTCTGGGATTTTCACAGGACTGTTTGATGGGAACACAGGTTTTCTGATCCCAGGAATTCTTTTCACCCCCTACTGGTTTTTGAGTCCTTTTATAAAACATTTTACCTAGCTCTCATGTCTTCCTTTCTAAAGCTCTCTCTCTCTCTCTCTTGGTTTGATAATTCTTGCTTACCTCCAATAGGTTGCTAAGACACAGTGCTTTGACACTATGCCTGGGCTTTACCCTAATGCACCATTGCCCTTTGGCTGAGATGGCACTGTGGGTTCAGTTACATGTCTATATTGTCCGATTTAAAACAATTTTTAAATTTGATAGAATTTTAAAAGATGCTCTGGAATGTAATAAGAAATGTAAATAACTGAGAGAAATGTGTAAGGTTTCTACCTTGATCTATCTTTGAATTACTTGGAAGTTTACACAAGCATGTACTACTTTAGTTAGAAAAGCAGCCACATCAGGAACAGGCAAAGTGAAAGGGAAGAGGCAAACCAAGTCATTAAAAACATTTTGGCAAATGTTTAATTCAATTATGGAACAGGTTTTATATTCCTGGCATTAATAAAGAACAGGCCCAAAGGCATCTTTTACATGTTTTACTTATAAATTGCTCCACGGTTAATCTCTACAGTCTCATTTTAGGAAATAAACAGAAAGATGATTTATAGATGAGGTGATCTTTTGACACTGATCTATTTTGGACTCCACCCCTGCATAGGCAGCTATCCTAAGTTAATTCAGTGAATTTACCTAGGTTTAATATAACTAAGACTTTAAAATTTAAATTTGACACCATAATTATATATGTTGGTGGTGCAGTGGTCTTCCAACAAACTTATAAATGAAACTCGCTAAAAGTTGTAAGATGGATTTTACAATTATAGAATTATGGGATTTTTATAATTTTGTACTAATTTTGAAACAGAAGTTGTGCCTATTGCGCTATGAGTATTGAAAGTATTGTACCAGTGTAATTGAAGTCTTATTAGCAGCATTTACTCCATACCATTTTATTACTAAATACTATAGTAAATATGAAAAAACTTACAGCTCAATGTACTAAACAAATACATGTCAAAATCCACATGAGAAATAACTAACCATATCTAGTTTTTTCTTTACTTGATATGACATTATTTTTTCCAGTTATTGAATGAAGATTAAACTGGTGATTTTCCCTCAAAACTCACCCTTGTATGTAGTTCAATAAAATTTCATTGTAATCAATACTTATGACAAATTCTTAGTTGGCTCTGAGCCTACCTTTTACACTTTCCCAATTTGTTACTGGGTTTTAAAAACCATGAACAGCTTTTCAAGCATGTATAACTTACTAAGAGAGGCATGCCATGAAAAAAAGCTTTATTTCACCCCAGAAATAATTCTTTATAGATTTTCATTGAGCAAGCAGGAGAGATCGCTTCCTGTGTGTTTATGCTGCAAAAACTCTAGTTAGACATCTAATTGAAACAAAATGTGTTAGCACTTCTAAGTTTTAAATGACAGTCACAAAGAGACTTTCATAACATGATTTAAATCGGTCCTTGAATTTCATAGTGGGTTTGATTCCTTTAGCTTTTGTGGCTGTGTGCACAGGAGATCTGTAGCTGACTATTAAAAACAAATTCTTTTGCTCTGTGATGCTAGTATTTTAGACAAAAGTTTATTTTTAATTTCTCTCTGGCATGCTCAGATCAGCCAGGAATTTCTGTATCATACAAAGGAAATAAAAGTGTCATCTGTCTTCTATTTTTAACTCTGAAACTAGTATAAAGAAATGAGTAGTTTAATGGATAAAATTCAAAACTCACATAAATATTTCTCCTTCTATAAAAGAGTAAATTACACCACACTTGCTAATAGAGTCATTTCCTAGATTAGATTTGAACTTTTATTTAGATATTAATTGTTAATTATGAATAAAAATAATGTGAATTTGTTGATTTGAGATAATTATTAGAAATCTACTTCAACTGTGGTCTTGATGTCAAAATCATTAAAACCTAAAGCGAAACATTTATTGTCTTAATAAGTTCTATTTCAAACAACAAAATCAATGATCTTAACTAAACTGATTACAACAATACATTTTTTGAAGTTAGCATCCCAGTATGTGTTTTCAAAGCATCTAAATATGGAGACTTCTTGTTAATGAAAGACCAAATTTAGCATAATTAATGAAGTTCTTATTGTTCATCATACTTCTCACTCAGGAATTATGCATGATACAGAATAGCCAGGAGCCAAATATCTTCTGGAATCACAACTTTCACCTTCATTTCACATTCCACACTATCTAATGTTTGATATTGCCTACGGTAACTTCATGTCACATAACAGGTGAAAAAGGATACATTTCTGTCTTAACTTATTTTTTTTTTTACAGTAGTAAGGGCAAACTAAGATGTTCTTTTTTCTATATTGGCAACATCCAATTGTATTAATATTAACCTGTTAAAGAGTTCCTTAGATAAAGTAAACAGGTATACTTGTCATCAAGGAAATACTAATATGTTTTGAGATGTTTACACATTTGGAGGCAAAATTTCCGGTAGATATATACAATATACAGCAATGTATATCTAGGTAAATTATATTTTAATATCCCTCAATGTCAAAAATATTATTAGTACACCCTTCAGGGTCTTTCATAAATTTTATCATTTTTGCTTCTGTTACGGAGTCTTTTTTTTTTTTTTTCAGTACCAGAACATTTGGTTCAATCTTCTTGCCACAACAGAAAAAGGAGACAGTGATAAGGAAATTTTATTTAAGAAATATTTTAAATACAATTTTGGGGCTCAACTATTTAGTCCTTTTCCTGTTTGCTTAAATTCTTTTTGAAATGGAAAGAGTTTAAGCCATATATTGAGAATAAGATAAATCTAATAATTCTTGTTGACTCTTAGAATTCTGGTCCTGTGTGGTTGAAAGAAGTTTGTTTGGGTGGTAATAGGAAGTAGTAAAAGATAAATATAAAAAACACTTAAAATGAGCCTTCTTGAGTTTTCAAACATATAATTGAGTTTTCTGGCAATATCAAATAAGAAAGATAGAAAAGAAATTTCAACGTTATTATAAACGCTTGAAAAATGTGCTTAATAAGAAAAATCCTAACCTCCACTTAAACTAAGCAATAAAAACTTATAGGAAATTATGGCTGAGGTAGAATTAGATAGGAAAAATTTTGTTAGCTATTTCATAATGCCAAGTATATTTGTAATGTGGCAGTTTTACACAACTCCTTCATTTAGCTGTTAGTATTAGCTTTGTAGCTTTGCTTTAGGCCCAAGATTTCCATGTTTTGTTTGATTTGGAGACACTCTAAGAGGCTCCCTTTGTAACAATTAAAACTAAAGAAATGGATATAACAAGTCTTTATGTTATAGATGTGGAATTATGTTTGAAGTTATTTTTCATTAGTGACAATGTAACATAAAAGTTTTGTTAGAGAGAAAAAAATATATTCAATGTGCATTTATCCTCCTCTGGGAAGGAAAATGCTTAAAAGAGGAAGGTGGTCAGATGTAAAATATTTAAAGTCATGTTTGGGTTTTGTAATCAGTCTTTGGATTTCTGGAAATAGCCATTTGCAAAAAATGGTTTGATTTTAGTAGAAAAATTAGTTCAATTCAAATCTTTCTCCTGTACAAGGTGGTCAGATGTAAAATATTTAAAGTCATGTTTGGGTTTTGTAATCAGTCTTTGGATTTCTGGAAATAGTCATTTGCAATAAATGGTTTGATTTTAGTAGAAAAATTAGTTCAATTCAAATCTTTCTCCTGTACATGCGCAGAAATTGTTTGAACTGATTTCATTTTAAGTTAACCTTAGTATTTAATTTCCTTTAAACTTTTCTATATTATTAACATGAATTTGGAAGTATTTTTATATGGTTCACTTGGTACTTTTCTCTCTGTTGTGATTGAATACCTAACAAGAAGCAAAACAATGGAGGGAAAGTTTGTTTTGTTTCGCAGTTGGAGGGGCACCATACATTTTGTTGAGAGGCTTGGCCATATGTCCACTCTGAGGAAGCAGAGGTGAATGTTAGTACCTACCTTGTTTTCTCCTTTTTATGCAGTGTATGGTCACAAACGATGGGATGATGCTAAACACATCCAGAGTTACTCTTTCCTGCTGAGTTACACTTCCTGGCAATACCTTCCCAGACACACATAGAAGTTTGTTTGTGTAGCAATTCTAAACTCTACCGCATTTGTAATCGATATTAACCATCATAGTTAATGTAAGTTTATAAATGCAAAACACAGCACATTATTTTGTTAAGTAGAAGGCTACTTTTATAAACCAAATCAATAAGAAATGTGAAAGTTGACAAATATTTAATTTTATTCAGTGTAAAAATGATTCCATTTTTAATACATGTTTAATGATAACGCCTTCAAAAAGAATCCTTGCCAATAATGTACTGAGAGGGTTAACATCTATGTAGAAACAAATTCTCTCACTTGTTTTAAAATTTAGAATCTGTTTATATGGGTATTACAGACTACATCATTTGAAATGAAACAAAATGGTTTGAAGTTGCCTATTACATTCAGGACACTTACCATCTTAAATGAGTTATGAGATTGCCCTATTCTTCCTAACCTGTATATTTTTCTCTCCCTCTTTCAAAATGAGGATAGTTTGACTTCTTCTCTGAAAATGTGTAGACTTGCCCCATCTTCTGTCCTCAGCTTACTTTCTGGCTACTCCCCTAGCCCCACATCTGCTCTAGCACAGGACTAGCCCATCTGACTACTCACAGTGGGATGGGGTTACTAGAGCATGGAGTTGCTGTCTCCTTAAACAGCAGGCACAAGTTGAGATTCATGAATGAATATTCTTTTTTTTTCTGACATTTTAGGTTAATCAAGCAGCTCTGGACATCTTTGGGGAAAAGGACACAGAACTCTCAAGCCAGAGCTCCACTTTCTAGTCTAGTCTCACTTCTGTTTAAGTACCTTAGATTGGGTAGGAGCAGGCTAGGATTTACACACACACACACACACACACACACACACACACACACACACACACACACACACACACACACACACAGCCACACTCCCACTTTGAGGAGGGTCTTTTTCTCTGTGTGTCTGCTGCATATACCTGTTTTTCTCACTCCCACCTGGAAAAGTTGTGGGTGGGAGGGACCATGATCAAAATATAGGAAAAAAATTTATTTTCAATAAAACCAACCAAAAACAACCTTTCTTCACGTGTTGATTCTGTTTGCTCCTGCTTGCTGTATTTGAGATATCTCTGCTGCTACTTGTTACAATGGGTATTTTTCCTGACTTTGAAGACTTTAATTGGCAAAGAAACATTCCCCCAAGATCACTAGACAGTAAGACCTTCACTCTGGGTCAGTTTTGTGAAAAAAGTAACTGAACAAGTGCTCTGAACCCTAAACTTTTGGCAATATTTCAGGACTTTAAGGAGAGAGAGGGACAGAGACAAGAGAAAGGGCACCATTTGCAGGTTCATTTAACTCCCTACACTAGCTTGCACAGCCCTCTGCCATGGGCTGTTGTTTTAAGGTTCTTTATTCTCATTCACAGCTCATCTTCCTGCAATTTTAATCTTCTATGAGGAAGTCAACAAGGTCATATTTTCCTGGCCATAACAGTTAGACTGGCTTTGAGAAGTCAAACATTCCAGAACTGCTATCAAAAGACCTTGGAATCATCAGGGTATTTCAATCTGACAGTGTGTGGGCTTCTTTATCTTTGTGATCTCCGAGCAGAGTACGCAGATGAGACACAGAGAACACTGATGAAAATAGGCAAGTAGACTGCAGAGGAGAAGAAGGCACATGCTCAAAGGATGAGAGTGGACATGGTCAAAAGGACTCTTGCAACAATCTAATTTTATATTATTCCAAATGTCCCTAGAACAAGTAACTTTTCTAAGGGGAGTTTTTCCTACCCAAGCTAAGTGATTGGTTTTATTTTGGATTTATTCTTATAGGAGGGTCAATGTATGTGTTTGGGTTTCTTTTCCTTTTCTTTTCTTTTTTTTTTTTTTTATCAGAAAGCCTCTGGCTAGATCATAATCTAATAAGGTCTCAGGCTCTTGGAGCCAGATTTGGGTATTTTATTTACTATTGACCTTCAGGGCAATTCAGAAGGTTACTTTTCTACCCAAGGCCAGAGATATGACACAGCTCCCATGCTCCTGACCAGTAATTAGATTCCTATAGTTTGGGGGTTCGCCCTCAGTGTTTTTCAAGCTCCCTAATATCTAACTGGCTAACAGAATTAGTACCTTGATCAATTTACAGGTCCATCCATGTTTGGCCACACTTTATGTTGTTTCCTTCCTCTTAACGGCTCTTAGTCCACTACCAACAATCAAACCTTTCAAGCAGCACTTTCCATCATAAACCTACCTAATCTCTCTAGCCCATGGGCTTCTTTCTGTGAAGAAGCACCACAAACTATGTCTGCCTTCATTTCCTCATTTTTCCTCCCTTTATCACATGGTAAATCCGCAGAAGAATTCAGACCCCACCCCCTTCCCCAACCCCAGAGCTCTAGCAGGAGACTACTGAATCTGATCTTGAGCATGTCTTGATCGAAAAATAAAGGAAATTGTTCCTGTCATCTTAGTCATTGATACTGCTTCACTGAAATGTCATTATTTTACCAACCTAGACTTTGAAAAGGATTCTTTCTTTGGTCACTGTTGTTGCTCTAACAGAGATGAATAGATATTTGCAATTTCCAAGTCACAAAACTGCATTTATCCATGCTCTGAGTCAAAATTTCCCATAAATTAAGTGCCCAAAACAAGACTACTTTAATAAAAATTGCTTATGCCTATATGCAGTACTAATTGTTTTCATTTTAAAAAATCCAGTTTACCTTTTAAATCTTAAATGGAATAGTTTTTAAATATACTGACCTTCAAGCTATGCCTTACAGAGTTTTCAATTTACCTGAATCACTGATATTACTTGATATTAATGATGTTTTAAGTGGCAATATATTCTGAGTAGTGTTGGCCTTAAAAATGTGATAATTCCTAATTTTTATGTTTTATATCAAGTATCAGGTCTTTGCATGAATCTGGAGTACAAGGAATACAAAATCCATTTCCCTTGCTCCTCCCATAGCACACTTAACACAGTCCTCAACTATGAAAGTCTATGTGGACCAGGAATACTTAATATATTAATCTTCTTAAGTGTTTCTGATATTTTTGTGCCTAAAGCCTAGAGGCACTAAACTGTGATGGCCAACTGCTCAATGGGAAACAGTTTTTTAATTTACTAATAGTAATGTATGTGTGTAAATGTCATACCTGCCTTCCACACATACTGCACACTCTACCCCCACACTGAATGCTCCTGTAGATGTACCCAACCATCATATTAAATGACACAGAGCCGATTCAGAGAAGAAAGCCAAGAGGTCAGAGCTAAGAGCCTCACCCTTCCTGATTCAGCGATCCTCTTCAGCCAAGAGAGCTCTCCGAAAGGGACCTACTTCCTGTGTATATGTCTTTATATAGTCTAGCTGTTCTGCCTTCTCATTGGTTGTAAACCCAAACACGTGACTGCCTCATCACTGCCTGTATGTACCACCCTCCAGGTCCTTAAAGGCATGCACCACCGCCGACACGCACTTGCTATGACTCTAATAGGTCTGAACCCCAGGCAACTTTATTTATTAACATACAATTAAAATCACATTTCAGTACAAGTAAAATACCACCACATGCTCCTTATTCTCTGTTATGTACAACTGAACATTCCTTGTTCTTCATGTTTCCAGGTAGGTCTTACTTCCTGAGAAATGGACTTCTAAGGTAGCCCAAGAACAATTGCTTTGTCTTTACTACAGTATTTCTCCTAATCATATTGAATAATCTGCTGCTAGTTAATCTGGGATGGGTGGCAGTGCTCAACTATGGATGTTTTTGCCCCTGCAGGACACTTGGGGATGTCTGGAGACATGTTGGGTGTCACAACAAGGGCCCTGAGAAAGTTGTTTCTGGGATCCAGCAAAGAGAGTCTAGCAATGCTACCAAACACACTGCAAAAATCAGCAAAAAATAATCCTGCCCAAAATGTCATAACAGTCAATGTTTAGAGAGCCTGCCTAGCTCAACGGCATGAAGTCACACTGAATATGTGTTTTGATGTTCACTCCCAAGCTATTGAAAACATCATAAGACTCTGCTATATAAAATTCTGAGATATTAAAGATCTTATCTAGTACATTGAACATCATTTCCTATGAAAAAAAAAAGTTTTCCTTTCAGGACAAGTCATACTTTTTTTATTAAATAAACCTCTGAAGTTATTGTGTTGTTTGTCTCCATTTCTTTGGCTGCTAGAACATTAAAGCCAGATTGTCTGCCCACCTGTAATAATGATATAAGTCTATGATACTAACGCCTACCCAATCTATTGTTGGCCTTATTACTTTTCTACTTTCACTTCTTTTATCCTAATTTATTCAGCTCTCCCTGACTTTGTCAGGTATGTGAAAATAAAATTTTAGTAAAGCAAGATTTTTACATTTAAATAACCGATTAATTACAGCAGACACTCTAACAGGGCAGCTAATTGCTAAACGAAGTGTTCTGGGTAAATGTAGCTTTCAGAGAAGATGAGAGAATAAATGTAGTAGTATCTATAAAGTCACCATATAGTAGCAGACCAGATATAAAATTACCCAGTAAGTAACAAAGCCAAATCTCACTTTTATAGTGGAAAGAAAGTTGATTTGAGATTAAACTAAGAGAAAATTTAATGATTTAAAAGTGGAAATCTGTAACAATACAAATTTCTGCTTCCATATACTTACTTAGTAATAGATCTCTGATCTATGACAGGCCTCTTGCTAGCTAGCTCTTATGTTTTAAATTAACCCATTTCTGTTAATCTATGTTTTGCCATGTGTTCCGTGGCATTAACTGTCTGCTGGCATGTTGGTCCTTGGGCAGCAGGTTGGTGTCTCCTCAGAGTCCACCTTTCTTTTTCCTGTCTCTCTCCTTATATTTCCTGCCTGCCTCTAAGCTGCCTTGCTATAGGCCTTATTTATTAACCAGTGAGAACAACATATGTTCAGAGCATACAGAACGACATACCCCAGCAATGTTCCTTCCCTAATTTATAGTTGATCAGTTTGAAGAAAGACAGGATAGCTGATTGGTCCACAAATGGTGTGTAAAATATCCTGATCTATCCTTGAATTTGTTAAGCCAGTCTATCACCACAGGGTCTATAGGCAAGAGAAACCTTCCCACAAAGTCTTTGTTTTAAGCTGCCAGAGTTTTGTCTCAGGTCAGGAGGGGAGGAAAAAGCCAGCCATCTTGGTCATTCACCATCTTTATTACTTAGTCAGGGGTCCTCTACCTATCTGCCTGTCTACTAAGGAATCTGTATAATTGCTAATCCCTTCAAAATAGAATTGTGTACTGGTTAAAAGCAAAATGACTCTTAAAAGATCACAGCTAATTTCTGTTTTTGACATAAAACCAACAAGCCAAAATTTTAAAATAACTCCTTTAGACTAGTCAAATGTCTTTGTACTTTTGTGTTTAGTGAGACAATATTTTCTGAGCTAGTCTCAGTTCTAAGGTGAGCTTTTAAATTAGAGAATTGGTGCTATCACATTATGAGGGAGACTAGATATAAAGAATTTCATCTTTAGAAGTGCTATAGGCCCCTCCTATAATCCTTTCTTTGATGAGAATGATTGACAGTGATGACATCCAAACACAGGTCATTATCTACTACAAGAAAACTTCAGTGAGCAGGCTCCTGTCTCCTTGCAGTAATTGCCTTAGCTACAAGCTAGTGTGAAATTTTAACAATGGTATCTCATTTTTCAATCTTCTCATGAACATTTTACTAGTATTACATACTATATTTGTCATACACATGTGAAATGTATCTTTTAAACAAAAACATAAGCAGATTCTTATATGAGTTGTCATAAACTAATTCCGTCTCTTCTTTCCCAAATAAGTGATAAAACAAAGAAAAAAAACATCAGATATGTTGAGATAATTAAGGGCCTCCAGACCCATCAAGAGGAATTGAATTCTTGATCTCTTTCACCAGACAGTTAAGAGAAGAAAAGGTGACAGAAAAACTGAAAAAGCAGGGAGTTGAGTTTAATGATTGACAGGCAACAGAAGACATTGATGTTTGCAGCCTGAAATGAATACAAATTTGTGGAAGTGAACACGGTGGTTATTTCTGAAGACAGATATAATGGAAGCCAGAAAACCTGGTAGTTTTCACTGGAATTAGTGAAGCCGTTTATTTGTAGGTATCAGAATCATTAGAAACACTGTGGAAAGAAATGAGAAGGTCTTGAAAGTGCTGTATTTGTGCAAATACCGCCCAAGTTCATGATTTCTGATGTGATTTCCTAAATATTGTTGTGTGACTTTTTCTGGAAAGACATGTCCATTCTCTCTAGAGAGGGCACCATAGACAGATCAAAGATTAAGTCCATCCAAATCTAGCCTTGTTGACCAAAGTGTTTATTTGGGTTACTTACAGGAGTGTGGGTGAAAGGTTGAGTGTGGAGAAGCTAAATGAAACTTCTCACAGAAACATCAGCACAGCATGGATGATAGCTCATGGACAGATGCTACATCCCTGGTGCTCCCTGCCCAACTCACAGTTAATTCCACCAGAGTTTGCTGTTCCCCAGCAAGTCTTTAATCTTTATGCAGCCTTGAGGAAGAGCCCTGGGGAAAAGCCTTGGGTCTGGTGACTTTCTGAGTTATCCAAGCCTTGTAAGTTTGTTTAATATCTTAAGTTATGAACTTCTCTACCTTCTTCAGGAAGGAAAGTTTCAACTGGAGAATATAGCTCCAGAACTTCTATTACTTCCTTGAGTTCCACCAATCCATTTGCCTCTTTTCTACAACATCTCCTTGAGTTTGGGGGATGGTGGCAATTCATACAGATGCTTTATTATTTTCTTTCATTTATAGCTGAGCATTGGGTGACTCCACTACAGTAACATTCACTTATTCTCAGCAGTTTGAATGAGTCTCTACAGTAATCAACAATTTAAAAAAGGAAGTTAGAGCCAGGCGGATCTCTGTGAGTTCGAGGCCAGCCTGGTCTCCAAAGCGAGTTCCAGGAAAGGCGCAAAGCTACACAGAGAAACCCTGTCTCGAAAAACCAAAAAAAAAAAAAAATAAATAAAAAAAATAAAAAAAAAAAATAAAAAAGGAAGTTTTCCTTCACAGCTGAGGCTAACAGCGGCAGTAAATTACAAGTAAAGACACAAATACGTAGAAGGACATTTCACAGGCACAGCACATCATTTTAACCAAACAATGGAAGTGGCTTCACAACTGGAGCCTGAAGCTAAGAAACTTATGAAAAAAAATGGTTTCATTTTGTTTACAATTCTAGAGGTTACAGAGCACGACAAGCTTTGTTTTAGCTCTGGTGAAAGACCGCTTGTCTGTGACACATGGTCTTTGTTCTCATGACTGGATCATGTGCTAAAGCGAGAGAGATATCACATAGTAAGTTAGGAAGAGAAAGAGGGGAGGGAGCAGTCTGAGTATCTTCCTTTATAATAACTTTCCTGCACAAAATAAACAGAGCCCTATAGATACACATCAAACTCTTTCAAAGGCTTCACCCTTAACATCCCGAGCACATCTCATTAGGCCTCATTCTTAAAGCCTCTATGCCACATCCCAATATTGTTACCTTGAGACCAAGCTTCCAAACCTATGAACCATAGACGGACCCACTGAAATCATATCCAAACTGTAGTAACTTTGTTTCACATGAAATTCTAAATTTGTTTCGAAAATAATTTATATATTCACTATTAAGAATAATTTATTTGGTTTTTTAAATAATTCAACTATCAAGCCTTTATATATAGGATCTATCCATACTTTTATTTAAATCCAGTTGAAATGTTTAGACACAGTTTGGTGTGACCTAATCAAATTACCTAAAAAATAATAATAACTAGAAGTTTATGAAACAGACCTAAGAATTCAAAATTTTGACTTCCATGTATCATCTTTTCTGCCAATCATTTGTCTTTCTTACACTTCCATCACTTTAAATGTAAAAGTCTCATTGAAGAATTGTCGTTTAATTTTCTTTAAAAAGATGTAAGGAGTCATTAAGCTTAATAGATCTGAATGACTTGTGTCCCACACTTTTGCAGCTGAAGAGAAACTGGCTTAGTAGACTGGAGATTCTGAAGACAGTATTATACTAAATATATATTCTGTAATTGATTGTGGCAAATTACCCTACTGATAGAGAAATATGTACCCGACTCCCATGTGGATATTATTTCTTTGAACATCAGAATGATAATAAGTAAACATCTTCAAAGCATGTTTTAGGAATGAGTTAGCTCTGTCTTTGGTTTTTAAATTACATGATAAATACTATTTTCAATCAAATAGTAGCAACTAGAAATCAAAGAATCTGTATATTAGGAGGACGATTTTCAAAGCTCACTGCTTGAAAATCACCTAGAAATTGTTTTATTTTATCTTCCCAGACGCAGAGCTTTTAAAGATGTGATTGAAATTATATTTCAATTTTAAAAATCACCTTTTCATTTTCTTTAACTCTTTGTGGTAGATTGGGTATTGAGAACAGATAAGATGAAAAACTGGCAACTTCCAAATCAAATTTCAGATGAATAAATCAGCAGTTAAAATTCTGAGGGGATGTCACAATTTGTGCTACACACAGATTTTTAAAATTGTTTTATTTTTTTTTCAAATTTCATGCATACATGCATTCACATATAATGTACTTTGATTATATTTTTCCATATTATCCCTTCTTGTCCGTTTTATTCTACCACCAAACCTCTACTCTGGTGTGTGTGTGTGTGTGTGTGTGTGTGTGTGTGTGTGTGTGTGTGTGTGTTATAACTCACTGAATTTATTTAGTTTTGCCTACAGGGATACTCATGGAGGAAGGGAGCCTCGTGAGCCCCTCCTCTACCTGTGATGGAATGTTTAAAGGCCCAGTGTTCTACAAGTTTCAATGTACAGATTTTTAAAAACTATTTTTGTTATCAGCCCTGTCCCCTAGACATTCATTGGCATGACTAATGTATGGTGTCAGTGTGGTCTCTTTGCTTAAAGAAATTTCTTTTCCCTTTGAACAGAAATAGAAATCCTTAAATATAATTTCTATAATAGTTCTATGCATATGACAGTTTACATTATATAACATTAGAGATATTGCTAATGAATTCATTGATTGTGTATGAGAAACTGTCCTTGATTGAAGACATGTCTAATATTTGAGTCAGCAATTATCTTGTGATTGGCCTTGAGTTTTGGTTTAACAACTGTTGATCGTGTCACTTCTTTGACTCTATGGTTTTTCATTTGTAAAACTAGGTTATTTATTTTTGCAGATTTTTCTGAATTTCTCTAGATTGAAATAATGAACTTCTAGATTGTGAATCAGGAAAAACTGAAATAATTTTACTGCACAGTGCATTTAAGTAACCTTTTCTTGATAAACACTCCAGGGTAAATGATTTCCTTATGATTTGCATTTTATATGTAAGCAAAATATCACTAACAAATATGTCATACATATTTGAGAATTAGGATTCCATGTTTGTTAATTTTCATAATGGTCTTGTTGTAGCTTTAGTAAATGTTATACTAGAATTGAGTTAGTAACAGTACAAGTTTGTAGTGGGTAGGCATTCCAGCTTTGATCTGGAAGTTCCAACCCCCATGGAGACTTCGGCAACTGTCACGCCTCAAGGCGGGGCCAAGGGAGGCCCCTGGGGATTCGAGATCGGGCACGCTCTCCAGTCCGGGACCCTGGATAGTGGAGGTGGACCAAGCAGAGCTCCAGAGAACACCACTGGACTGTGATACACCTTCCCCAGACCCTGCAACCTACCTATCCCTTAATTTGTAAGTTACGCCATTAAATAAATCTCCTTTTAACTACGTGGAGTGGCCTTAATAATTTCACCAATATCTGGCACCCCATGTTGGGCACCAAATGTAGATGTAACCAACCGTTTTATTAAATAAGAAACACAGAGCCGATTCAGAGAAGAAAACCAAGAGGTCAGAACTAAGAGCCTTACCCTTCCTGCTTCAGCCAAGAGAGCTCTCCGAAAAAGGGGGCCTACTTCCTGTCTGTTCATCTTTATATAGACTGTCTGTTCTGCCTTCTTATTGGTTGTAAACCCAAACACATGACTGCTTCGTCACTGCCTGCATGTACAGCCCTCCAGGTCCTCTATGGTATTGAGATTAAAGGCGTGTGTCTCCAATGTTGGATGTATCCTTGAACACACAGAGATCTACCTAGCTCTGTCTACCAAGGGCTGGGATCAAAGGTGTGCGCCACCACTGCCACACTCTTGCTATGGTTCTAATAGCTCTGACCCCCAGGCAACTTTATTTATTAACATACAATTAAAATCACATTTCAGTACAAGTAAAATACCACCACACACGTTCACATCAAAAAATACCACCTACTTATATGTACAAAATAAAATCCTATCTTTAGAATTACTTCTTCTGACCTTCCAGACACTTCGTAGTCCACTTAAGAAGTCTGGTTCCCTTTGTCACAGTAATCACTCAGCAAAGCACCAGCTGTAGGTAACTGATAATAGTTTAAACCATTTTATCTGTTGAAATTAAAACAATGTATTTGCAAAGGATTTCCCGATAATAGCCAATGTATGAGAATGGTATGTTTTATGCACCATATGCCATATGGATATTATTTCTTTGAACATCAGAAATGATTGTAAGAAAACATCTTCAAAGTTGTTTTATGAAATGGATTAGCTATGTCTTTAGTCTGTAAATTATACCTATATATTATTTTCAAAAAATTATGATTAAATAGATTGCAAATTACTATGAGTATAAAACTGCAGGAGATGAAGACTGGAATAAAGAATACACAGTCTCTGCTCTAATGGGTCTTAGCAAACTCATATCCAATGAGGAAGAAAGACAGAACACTAAACCATCATCATGTTTCATGGTGAATGGAGGTAGGTATGTGACTTCTGTGAAATCTGACAAAGACATATACAGTGCTTTTTATCATTCCTGCTTCTGTTCCTAGTACTGCATGACAAGAGAAAACATAAGGCTTCTTTTCTACTTCTCTTGAATTGTTAAAAAAAATGTAAAGTTTTCCACTAAGGAAACACCAGTAATTTGACCATCATGAGTTAACAACTTTTCATATTTTTGCATTCTTTTATAGCAGCTATATATGGTTATATCTATTTTATATAGTTATTAATATAGCATAATTGGGATTTTTATATGCTCCTGCTGCTAACAAATGTTGCTTTTTAAAATATTGCAATAATGTCTTTATAATTGTTTCTTTTAAAGTGAAAGTAATATCACACAGATTGCAAAATTTGCTTGAGCAATTCTGTTTTATTAAATATTTATATTTTTTCAAATATTGCCCATCACAGAATATCATCATGGATACTACTTTATTTTTCTATTGAATTATTTCACAGGAGTAAAATTACAAGGTCATAGGCCACTGACACTTTAATATCTTTATTATGAGTTCTTCCCCGATTTCTAAAGAATCTGGGCCAGTTCCCTATTGCAACATGACCATAGATTTGGTTTGAGTAAGTTATATCTTTTATTAAATAAGCATTTAGCAGATACTTAGAGTATGCAAAGTTTGGAGCTGAACAAATTAGTTATATTTAATGCTAATTATTTCTCTGAATTGATCTGAAGCAACAAGATGAACAAAGAATTCCAGTAGATTCAAGGAGAAGAATTTGAGTTTAGAACAGACGTTTCATAAGTGCTATCTCACTGAAGCATTGAGACATGATCTGTTTAGTCTGGTTCCTGACAACACTGATCCCTGTATAGCATCTCAGCAACTTTTCTGCCCACTCCACCACTCCCTGAGGACCACTCACCCTGCAATCAGTTTTTCAATGGGCTTTGCCTATTTATTGATGTCCTGTCTACAAATACAACAGGTAAATTCATTCCTGGTCCAAGCAGTGATAACAAGGAGCCACAGCTGCAGCTTAGTCAGGAGATTATTTTAAAGTAATCTGATGGTGCTAAGGTGGACATTTCCATCTATAGTCAAGGGAGAATTATAAATAAACAAAGCAACTTTCATATCCAGGCCATGGCAGGGCAGCCTTCTCACAATTGTTGCACCAACTTAACCTTTGGACACCTTTCCACTAATATTTATAAATTTTAGAGTGGTACATACACTACCATCCTTAATACTCACAAGCTATGGACAATCACTATTAACTCCTTTACGTAGAAGGGATTGGAGGATCTGATAACATAGAAGATCTATTTTATGCCATACAGATGGTAAATTGTGAATCTGCCATTCAGTCCCCAAGAAGGATGACTGTGAAAGGCATCATTTTACTTATGTGCCACTGTTTCCACTTTGAACACTTTAGGTGATACTTTACTAGGCATGTGTATATCTGTAAATTGGCCTCTTATTTTTTCCTTTCAGTTTACATTTATATCTCCCTCTATTTGGAGAAGCAAGCAGTATCTAACATTTATTGAACGTTGGTAGTATTCTGTGGCCTAAACAATTATCTCATTCAATTTGTACAGCAATCCTAAGAAATAAATATTATTTGGAATTTTGGAGAATCAGAGTATCATGGTAAGATCTCTCAGCATTGGAAGAAGAATTGGAAATGGCAGGAAGAAAGCAACAGTTTCAGAAGGCATCAAGCTCACAGTTACAAGTCAAGCAATTGACTTAACTTGGATCAGTAGACTTGGGATTTTAAACGTGCACATGCCTAATTGGCTTATGACTAGGGCTGTCTGAGAATCTGGCTGGCCTGGCAGGGGCAGTCTGGGATTCAATACACACACTGTGATTTTAAAAACAAACAAACCAACCCATTGCTGGCATACACCAGAAAATAGTAGTTGCCAATCAATTCAAGACTTTCACATTTGACTGCTTCGTCACTGAATTTACAGGAGACCCATGAAAAGCACCTGCCCTTATGTGAGAAAACGCTTTGAAGCTGAATAATACTGAAACTCATCTACAATGAGATTTTTGAATTTAATTCCTACAATGCCATCTGTACTGAGAGTTAATCAGTAATATCTAACTAGTATATAATAAATACTTAGATACAAGAATGCTCCAAGTATTGAAAAACTGTTGAGTGTCTTTAACATATCCCTATATTTAAAATATGAAGAGATTCAACCTCTTGTTGAAACAGTTAATCACTCCATACCCCAAATGGAAAATTTGTAACAAATACTTTTTACCATGATTTTGTAGGTCATACAATTTATGGTGTTCAGTATGTTGACATCTTCACCAGCCTCTTTTTTTGGGAACAGTACAGTTGTCTCATTTTTCCCTTCTTTACATGGCTTGTTGATGAACACTACCTGCAACATATGTGGAGCCTGAGTAGCATCCTTTATGTTTAAAGGGAATTTAAATTTCTTCCGTGTTTGGAAAACATCAGAAGGATGATATATCAGACTCATGATATATAAACAGGATCTAAGTTGATCTCTGTAAATACAAAAATGGTAAACAGCTTTTTACCAAGCCATGTTCCACTGGCTTAACTATTTTACTCTGGGATACACCATAGGCTAACTATAATGTTTTTAATGGCTGTAAAATGCAGGCTCCTGAGCCAGGGAACACTATGGGAAAGCTAGTAGGGCATAGTCCTTCCTTCCAGAACCGTATATTCTAAAACACTTGGAAGGAACAAACAACTAGTAGATCAAAAGGAGCAGTTACAGCAACAGTTGCCATTCCAAAGTAGATGAAAATATCACCTGGACCCACTCTAGATAAAGAGGTACAAGTAATTAACAACTATAAAGAGAGGGGGAACAAATCTTTCCCAGGATTAGCTCCCATATTGGTTATACAATGTGAAGTGGTCTGTCCTAGAAAGACATATATGTTGGCAACACTGAATAGACTTAGCAGGTTATATTTTTATGTCTATTGGTTTATATGTATATGTAATAAAATGATTGAAAAAGAGGAAGCTGTAAATTTGGGGAGGTAGAGGTGGGCATGGAGATGGGAGGGGTAGGTAGGAGGGAGAAGACAGAGGAGAGAAATAAGTATATTTAATTAAATTTTAAAAATGAGCACTTGAATTCCAGCTGGAACAGCAGATGGAAGATTGCATAGGAATAGAACTTAGATCATTTCCACTGCTCTGATAGGACAGTAGAAAAGCCTTTTCACTACAGCCTGAAGATGACAGTTTCTTGAGGCTCAAGTAGAGACACAGAGAAGTGAGAGGGAAGTATCTGTGTGAGCAAGGGCATCATAGGAGTCCACTGGAAGACTGGTTCTAATAAGTGTGGCTGAGAGTGGGGCCAGGTCTCAGTAGAAAGAGGCAAAGCTTAGAGACAGTGGATACTGGAGGCATCTTAGACTGCATTTTCATGCAAGCCTATGACGTGACATCTTGTATGAGTCTTTGTTTCTCTATTTTCCTCTAGCATGGAGAGTGAAGCCCTTTATGGACTGTTTGCAAGGTGGCTGAGCAGAGCTGGGCAAATACCAACATTGTACCCTGCTTTTGTAAATCTTACTGATATTCTATCTATGGACTCACTGGAACTTTCTATTATACACTGACCTAAAAATTTCAAGGACTGAACTATTAACACCCAGCCATGCTCCTACCTCCCATTCATCCTGAAACTTAAGTATTTTCTGTATCATATTTGTGCTAGGTACTGAGATTGGACCTTCCCATTCATCCTGAAACTCTTAAGTATTTGCTGTATCAGATTTGTGCTTGTTACTGAGGTTGCAAAAAAGAATTAGCAAGGCTCTAACCTCAGGAAGTTCATAATGGCCTATCACAAGAAACGGGTGTGCCGTTGAAGAACTAAAGCACAGAGTGTGCCATTCGCTCTAACTTTTTAAAACTAATTCTCGGAAATTCAGTGCACACATTACAGCAGGCCTCATCCTGGAGCAGTCACTTTAGTATCTGCTGAAATTATTGGGCAGTGGCAGCCTTGGTGAGATCTACATTGAGTTGTTTTCATAGTGAACTGTTAGGCCCAGCAGTAAATTAGTCTAAGGAATACTCTTAGTCAGGGGAGTTTTACCAAAATGATAATTGAACTAAAAGGCTTAGTTATATGATTTGAAACCTCCAAGTTTAAAACTACACAAATTTATATAGCAAATTATTAACATTGTGGAAAAAAAGAAAATGCTTTAGGATCTAAAGTTTAGACTCATACTTTATGTGAAATAAATTCAGACCTCAGTTGGGGATTTAGCTCAGTGGTAGAGCGCTTGCCTAGCAAGCGCAAGGCCCTGGGTTTGGTCCTCAGTCGGGAAGATAAATAAATAAATAAATAAATAAATAAATAAATAAATAAATTCAGACCTCACTGTTTATTTTTCTTCTTTATGTTTATTTAAATATTTTGTATTCTTCTCTCATATAATACATCACAATCAAAATCTCCCTTGCTTCCATTCTTTCCAGGCCTCCCACTTCCCCAGATCTATCCCTTCTCTCTTTCCCTTCAGAAAAGAGCAGGCCTCCAAGGGATATCAGCTGATCAAGGCATAACATGATACAATGAGAGTAGACCCAAACCATTAGATCAGGTCTGGACAAGGCAACCCAGTAGGAGCAAAACGGTCCTAAGAGCAGGTGAAAGAGTCAGAGAAACCCCCACTTCCACTGTTTGGAGTGCCACAAGAACACCAAGCTAAGTTGGGCGGTAGTGGCACATGCTTTTAATCCCAGCGCTTTGGAGGCAGATGCAGATGAATCTCTGAGTTGAAGGCCAGTGTGGTCTACAGAGCAAGTTCCAAGATGGCCATGGTGACACAGAGAGACCTTGACTCAAACACCAACAACAGCACCAAGCAAGCAATGGTACTGCACACAGAGGACCTAGTGCAGATCCATGCAGGCTCCATGATTGCTGCTTCAGGTTCTGTGAGCCCCTATGAGCCATGCTTCCTTGATTCTGTGCTCACTGAACTTTTTAACATGGTCTGTATGGTTTGGAGATTGACAGTGGAGGACTGTAGAAATAATTGTGTGTGTGTGTGTGTGTGTGTGTGTGTGTGTGTGTGTGTGTGTGTATGTGTACATGTGCACACGTGTACATACATGCATCATATATGCCAAAACTGGATCTTTTATCAGCTATAATAGAACATAAAAATGCATGAATGCCTTCCATTTAGTCCTTAGCTAATATCTTATTTGTATTTAATAAATATTATAGTCATCATTATAAAGTATCCTTAAATTAAGAATTTCAATCTCTGAATAATAGGGTCAAGATAATAACTTTCATTTAAAAAGAATGGCATCAAGCCTTCCTAATTCTGAAGCAAACACTATCCAAATGAGGAGACCAATATGAATTTAAGTCTTCATTAATACAGTAAAATTATTAGCACCTGACTACCCAAAGAATATCCAGTCCAGCATGCAATTGCCTTTTTATGATTATTACAATAGTGATTTATTCCCTTGTAACTCCTAACCATTCTCTTTGGAGAGTATTTTCCTCTAATGTGTATAGTAAAGCCTTAGGCTCCTGACAACAATATTTATTACTCTCAATATCAAGATATTCTCCAATTTGTACCCATTTACAGCATTCATAAAACAATGACCATAATGCTGAAATCAGTTTTGAGAAAGTAAACTGATGGTACCCTCTGAAATGAGGCACTTTGGAAGGCTAGGATATGGAAGGCTGTAATTACAGCACTTCTCTCACTTTAATCTGTATCTTTATTATGGGAACACATTGTGAACCATGAGATAAAACACCACTACCCATGTGCCATCTCCTGTAAATGAAGCTATTGTGCTAAAATGTAAGCCAGGTTGAAACCTGTGTACACAAGCACCCAGATGCATGCATATATACCTCCATACATACACATTAGAAAACGCTTAAAAGAGGACTTTTCAATTTGAAAACTTCAAACTGTGATCATTGTGTAATGATGAAGAAGTGTTACAGCCCCTGTTTCTGCTTTTAAAATCTGATTAGTTTTGCTTGTAGTGGTCAAATCCTTAATGTGTGAAATGAAAAACCAAAGCTTTAAAAAATAGATAACTTGTCTATATTATCAGAGAGTCAAAAACTGAAACATGTTATAAATATCCCATAGTCTTTTATATCAAGATATGGCCAATCACAGCTGAACAGTTTGATAGAGCTAGAAAACCAGTCAGCTACATTGACCCAGTTCCCAAGAGGTCCAGTAAAATCAGGAGAATCAGAGCAGTATGGTTGCTAACTTTGTGCTCATTCCAATTGTATGTAAATAACCCAACTCTGCAGATTTTGGTTGAAAGAAATCTAAATGTAGTTTCTCCTAGATGTTTAACACACAAGTTGATCATTACATGCAAAATGGACTTTAGTTTACTGAGAGCATCCTGACCCCATTTTTTCTCAAGACTTCTTTTTCTTTATTTACTTTGGAGACAGGGTCTCAGTATACAGCCCAGGCTGGCCCAAGCATCTGCTCTTCTTGCCTCTGCCCATAACTGCTGACATCACTGGCTTACATCATCACATTCAGTCATTTGTCGGGTTTTGATATTTTTGTTGTTCAGCTTTGCTTTGATGACTCAGTGTGAAAACTGACATAATAAGTTTACAAGTATTTTGTTTGTTTCTCCAGTTTTACAAATCTGTAGGCTATGTCAGAGTCTAACAAGGATAAAATTAACTCCACAGTGGGCTGAGCACTTGACACCTGTGTTTTTAGCATAGACTTCATCAAGTCTCTTTGGATTAATGTTCCCACTGACAATCATGACTTATGCCACTGATAAACATTGAAAAGACTTTTAGTTTATCCTGGTTAAGATGAAAATCTGTTTGACAATGCAATAGTGTAATGGGATGCACATGTACTAGAAGAAAGTGGAAGATTTCCTTATAGATCATTTCCTGGGAGACAAGCAGGTAGAGTTAATATTTATATTTAGTAATAATAAATGAAACTGAAACACAACTCAATAAGAATGTTGAAGAACTCACCAAGAATGTCTGTCTTTCATGCAAACAGTATAAATATGTATCATTGAATCATTCAGTATCCAATCTTGGATAAACAACTCATGCAAAATTCCTGTTGATCACAAGCTGCCTGATATAGTGCAGGGAATTAAACTGACCTATAACTAAAGCCACAATTTTGACCACTCAGAATTTGACAATACTGATCAAACGTAAAACAAATTTAGAAATTTCTAGAACGACATACAGTCTCATAATGAAAAATATACAAGTGTCTTTGAAGATCAATTTGAGTCAAATGTTTCATTTTACTAACACTATATCCATTGTAATTCATTTTAAAGGATAGATAATGTGTGTGTGTGTGTGTGTGTGTGTGTGTGTGTGTGTGTGTGTGTGTGTGAGTTTTAGTGAAAAGGATCCAAGTATTCAAGCAGCCCTCCTTCAGTGTTGTGAAATCAAATCAACACCTTGGTTTCCACAAATAAAGAGTGTATGATTAGAATATGAAAGTGGAGAGAATAGTGATTCTGACAGAAGAATAGCATTTTGTTAATCATTTTTGAATTCAAATTGTAATAAATATTTTCATTTGATTTAGCTGATGAAAAATACAATAACCCCAAATAAGAAACACATGTAAAACATCTCAATATTATAATGTAACAGCATCAAGTTTTGTCTAGAATCACCATTCTATGTAATAGGTACTGTAGAAGAATGCTGACTGAAGTTTAAATTATTTTTGAGTCATGCAACATTAGCCAGCACTTATGGAGGAAATACTTTGCACAAAGTTCTATTCCCTAATAGTTCGGAATTAAGAATGTGATAACGTAATTGTGGAAATGACTTGTGTATATTTGTATAACACACAAGAGTACTTAAACTCTCCTGACTTTGGGTTAGGTGTGCTTTCTAGGATTCTCATCCAGCATCTAGACAAGTCAAAGTAGATTAGTGTCTGCTGCAGTAACAAGCAAATCCTGATTCCCAGACCTCCACCACATTAGAAGTATACTTCTACTTCTTGTTTCATGACTCAGCTGACAATAACCCTATTCACTGACTTATGTTGTGACTGAGATCTCCAGATCAGTAGCTCTTGGACATCAAAGGGAAAAAATACGATAAATTGTATCCTGGCTTTTAAAAGTTACATAGAACCAGGTGTGGTACACACATTCCTATAGTTCTAGCTTTCCCAAGGCAGGAGCAGGCAAATTCTGAGTTTGAGGCCAGCGTTGTCTATATAGTGAGTTCAAAGCTGGCTTGGACTACATTGACTAAAATGAACGTGTCTTGATGTCCCCCATCAAGTTTATCATGAAGTGTAATCCAATACTCCCAATTCTATATTATTGTTCAGAATAAGCCTTGTAGCTACAAACCTGAATAGAAAAGCATACACAATCTACCATGCATTTGGGAAGAGAGATGGGTTTTTCACAATTCTGGTCACCTTGATACTCTGTACATTCTCTGCTACAGGACTTACCCTCCTTTAAAACAGTTGCTTTGTTTTGTTTGTGTTTCATAGAAATTTCATAGACATTTCTTTACTGTATATACAATGCAATTCCAGGCACATTCTCTACTTGTTGCATGCATGGAATTATCTGATATATTGGCAAATTCACATGGAGAATGCCTGAATCTAGGGTCAGCTGGACAATTTGAAAAATCCTCTAGTTTTGACTTAAAATCTCAAGACAGAGAAACAAAACAAAACAAGAAACTTCAGGTAGGTTCCCAGAGATCACCACAAGAGATGTCTCAGCAAAAGATATCAACTAAGAATTCTTATACTGTACTATACATAGCCCAAGTTTATCTTCAGGAAATGATTGGAAAATCTACACTCATCTTTCATAAAATGTGAGCATAGTTTTCTTGCTTGTCTTATCATGGTACACCAATCACAGATAAAGAGACTCATCCAAGAAACATCTTCACCAATTACTGAGTGCTGTAACAACATTCTACCTCAGAAAAATCTTCATAGCTTCTCAAGTGTGATTACCTTCATCCCTTCCTCCTGAGACAAAACACAAATCCTTACAGACCATATCAACACTTCCTCACCAGAAAACTATTCAGGAACTCAGTCTTGTCCTGCAGGAGAATCCATTACTTGTTTGAATTTTGGGATTAGTTGATGATTGTTCCAATGTCAATCATTAAAGGCAGTAGTAAGGGAAGGTTTTATTTCTGGAACATCTTCAATGTTTTAAATTTTTTAAATGGACACAGTTGTATAACAGAGTTTAAAGGTAAACATTTGAATATAAAGGTATAAAAGTCAAGTTGTTATGCTTTAAGTTAGACTTTATAAATTTAGTTACTTGAGTGGAAGAATGATAAGCAGCTGTGAATTTTATTGTTGTTTTTTAAAATAATTAAATTTATTCAAATGGATTTTATATAATTAAGAAAACAAATGCTTTTAGAATTGTGATTGATTCACAGGGGTCACCTAAGACCATCAGAAAACATAGGTATTTACATTATGATTCAAAAGATTAGCAAAATTTCATCAAGTTAGGAAGTAGCAATGAAAAAAATGTTAAGGGTGGGAGTCACCACAATATGAGGAACTACGTTAAAGGGTTGCAGCATTAAGAAGGTTGAGAACTGCTGCTCCAGATTATTTTTTCTGGATTGAATTTTCTTCTCATCTTCTGGCATGAATTTGTGGTTCAAATCTCATCACTCATGAAACACTGAGATTTGTTCCATATGATCTTTCTCATGCCTTTAAAAAGAAAGGGAAAATGAAAATACAAAAGTAGAAAGCATTAACATCACCCCCTATTCTCCATGAACAACTGTCTACTGTTGCTGGGTGGCTTAAAAGAAATACAGCTTTGTATAGCTAAAAGGAAGTAGCTGTGGGCCTTCATATTCCTTATGCAACAAAATTTGAGAAATATTTCTTGGATGAAAATTACACCAACACTAACACAACTAGTATTACCAATATTTATTATGTGCCAGACAGTGTGCTGCCAGGACTCTCATTTGGGCATCTTAAATGAAGTCATAATAAAGGCATGAAGTGGACCAAAGACCTCAACATAAATCCAGTTACACTGAACCTGATAGAAGAGAAAGTAGGAAGTAGTCTTGAATCCATTGGCACAGGAGATCACTTCCTAATTATAACACCAGTAGCACAGACACTGAGAACAACAATTAATAAATGGGACCTCCTGAAACTGAGAAGCTTCTGTAAGGCAAAGGATATGGTAAATAAGACAAAACAACAGCCTACAGAATGGGAAAAGATCTTCATCAACTCCACATCGGAGAGGACTGATCTCCAAAATATATAAAGAATTCAAGAAAGACATCAAAATACCGAACAACCCAATTTAAAAAATTGGCTACAGAGCTAAACAGAGAATTCTCAACAGAAGAATCTCAAATGGCCAAAAGACATTTAAGGAATTGCTCAACATCCTTAGTCATCAGGGAAATGTAAATCAAAATAACTCTGATATACCATCTTATACCTGTCAAAATGGCTAAGATCAAAAACACTGATAACAGCTTATGTTGGAGAGGATGGGGAGCAAGGGGAACACTCCTCCACTGTTTGTGGGAGTGCAAACTTGTACAGCCACTTTGGAAATCAGTATGGAGGTTTCTCAGAAAATTGGGAATCAATATACCTCAAGACCCAGCTATACCACTTTTGGGCATATACACAAGGAATGCTCAATCATAACACAAGGACACATACTCAACTATGTTCATATCAGCATTATTCTTAATAGGCAGAACCTAGGAACAACCTAGATCCCCGTCAACTGAAGAATGGATAAAGAAAATGTGGTAATTTACACAATGGAGTACTACTCATTGGTTAAAAACAGTGACATCATGAAATTTGCAGGCAAATGGATGGAACTAGGAAATATCATCCTGAGTGAGCTAACCCAGACTCAGAAGGACAAATATGGTATGTACTCACTCATAAGTGGATACTAGATGTAAAGCAAAAGATAACTAGACTACAACCCACAACTCTAGAGAAGCTAGGTAACAAGGAGGACTCTAAGAGGAATACATAGATTGCCCTGGGAAAGGGAAATAGAGGAGATCTCCATGAGTAAACTGGGGGTGAGGGGGGCAATGGTACATGGAGGATAGGGGGTGTGGGATGTGGGATGAGAACACGAGGGGATGGGATGGTCGAGCTGGAGCAGTGACAGTGGGGGAGCAGTGAAGGAGATACCATGATGGAGGGAGACATCATGGGGATGGGGAGAGGCCAGGTATTGAGGAGGTTCCCAGGAATACACAAGAATGACCCCAGCTTAGACTATTAGCAATAGTGGAGAGGGTATCTGAACTGGCTTACCCCAGTAATCAGATCAATGAGTAACTTAACTCTGATCATAGAGCCTTCATCCAGTAACTGATGGAAGCAGATGCAGAGATCCACAGCCAAGCAGCAGGCTGAGCTCCAGGAGTCCAGTTGAAGAGAGAGAAGAGGAATTTTAGGAGCAAAGGGCATCAAGATTATGATGGGGAAACCTACAGAGACAACCAAACCAAACCAGTGGGAACTCATGTACTTTAGACCAATAGCTGTAGCTGTAAAATCTCCATGGGACTAGACTAGGCCCTCTGCATAAGCAAGACAGTTGTGTAGCTTGATCTGCTTAATGGGTCCCCTGGCAGGAGGATCAGGATCCATCCCTAGTGGGTGAGTTGGCTTTTTGGAGCCCACAACCTATGGTGGGACACCTCACACAGCCTTGATGCAGGGGTAGGGGGGTTAGGGCTTGAACCTACCTCTACTGTATGTACTAGACTCTGCAGATTTCCCATGGGAGACCTTGCCTTGTTGGAGGAGGGAATTGGGCATAGGTTGGAAGGGGAGGTAGGAGGAGGGAGGAGAGAGGGATCTGTGATTGGTATGTAAAATGAATTAAAAAAATTCTTAATAAAAAAATAAAGGTGTGAAATTAAGAAAGACCGAGCTTGCATCTGAAGCTGGACAGTTGCTTCTAGAGTTTTCTGAGCACTGACGGCTTCTAGGACATCGGGCCATGTCCAGTTTCAAGGGTCTTTGCAGGATATTAGGTCTCAAGTCTGAGAGGGGTTTATGTCCCTTCTCCACGGGAGAATAGCATTTGGCAATGGATGGCTATTAGGGGAGGGGCAGATACTGTCTTTAGTTGTATAATCACTAGTGAGTTGGCTGATTAACAGAGGAGAGCACCACACACATGCCTATGTGGATGGGAGAATTCTCAACAGAGGAAACTCAAATGGCCGAAAGACATTTAAGGAATTGCTCATCATCCCTAATCATCAGGGAAATGCAAATCAAAACAACTCTGAGATACCACCTTACGCCTGTCAGAATGGCTAAGATCAAAAACACTGAAGACACCTTATGCTGGAGAGGATGTGGAGCTAGGGGAACTCTCCTCCACTGCTGGTGGGAATGCAAGCTTGTACAACCACTTTGGAAATCAATATGGCGCTTTCTTAGAAAATTGGGAATCAATCTCCCCCAAGATCCAGCTATACCACTCTTGGGCATATACCCAAGAAATGCTCAACCACACCATAAGAGCACTTGTTCAGCTATGTTCATATCAGCATTGTTTGTAATAGCCAGAACATGGAAACAACCCAGATGCCCTTCAACTGAAGAATGGATAAACAAAATGTGGTACATATACACAATGGAATACTACTCAGCAGAAAAAAACAATGGCATCATGAGGTTTGCAGACAAATGGATGGATCTAGAAAAAATCATCCTGAGTGAGGTAACCCAGACTCAGAAAGACAAACATGGTATGTACTCACTCATAGCAGGATACTAGACATGAAACAAGGATGACTTGTCTGCTACTCACATCACCAGGGAGGCTACCCGGAAAACAGGACCCCAAGAAAGACACAGGGATCGCCCAATGACAGAGAAATGGAATGAGATCTACATGAACAGCCTGGACATGAGTGGGGGTAATGAAAGGCGAGGGTCGAGGGAAAGAGAGCTTGGGGGAGCGGGAGATCCCAGCTGGATCAACAACAGAGAGGGAGAACAAGGAATAGGAGACCATGGTAAATGAAGACCACATGAGAACAGGAAGAAGCAAAGTGCTAGAGAGGCCCACAGAAATCCACAAAGATACCCACACAACAGACTGCCGGCAATGGTCGAGAGACAGCCCGAACTGACCTACTCTGGTGATGGGATGGCCAAACACCCTAATTGTTGTGCTAGAAACCTCATCCAACTACTGAGGGATCTGGATGCAGAGATCCATGACTAGGCCCTGGGTGGATCTCTGGGAGTCCAATTAACGAGAATGAGGAGGGTTTATATGAGCGAGAATTGTTGAGACCAAGGTTGGATAAAGCACAGGGACAAATAGCCAAAGGAATGGAAACACATGAACTATGAACCAATGCCTGAGGGGTCCCCACTGGATCAGGCCCTCCGAATGGGTGAGACAGTTGATTGGCTTGATCTGTTTGGGAGGCATCCAGGCAGTGGGACCAGATCTTGTGCTCATTGCATGAGTTGGCTGTTTGAAACCTGGGGCCTATGCAGGATTGTTTGGCTTGGCCTGGGAGGAGGGGACTAGACCTACCTGGACTGAGTCTACCAGGTTGACCTCAGTCTGTGGGGAAGGCTTTGCCCTGGAGGAGATGGGAATGGGGGGGGGGGGCGTTGGGGGGAAGGTGAGGGGGACGGGAGGGGGGGAGAACAAGGGAATCCGTGACCGATATGTAGAACTGAATTGTATTGCAAAATAAATTAAAAAAAAAACAAAAAAAAAAACAAAAACAAAAACAAAAAAAAAAAATTTGTGAGTCACAAAGGATAAAACACAACAAAATAAGATGTGAAAGTAGGAGTAAGACTGTTTGGGAAGAAGGCCCATTGGCCGGGAAAGGAGGAGATAATGAAAGGTAATGTGCATAAGATCAGAATGTGTGACAGATGTATGAAAATTTCAAGGAATATATATATATATATATATATATATATATATATATATATATATGAACTAAAATCTCAGCTCAGTGTTATTAATCACATTTGTCTGTTTCTGTATTTAATCTTTGAAGTGACTACTCTGTTGCCTCCTTAAATTTCCAACTCAGAGCACAAGAGGACAAAAAGTCTCAAAGAACACTAGACCTAGACAGCAACGTGGGTGACCACACTACCCTCCTTTGTAGCTCACTCATGTCAGGCTTACATCTATTCTAGGATATTTTTTCCTCCCCAGCCTTGATGTACCACTGATAATCAACAGCATTTGTGATTAATGTGCATCAGCTATGAGGACTGGCAATAATTAGGAAATGTTTAAAGCCATTGCTTTCACCTCTCTTGGAGTGGAACAGAAAATGAAAGTTAATGGTTTGAGTAAGTAGTTTTAACTGTCTAAGTAAGTACTGAACAATTCATCCACTACTTTGCAACTTTAAATGCAAGGCCGAAGTCTTGCTAACTCATTAAGTCTAAGTAACTGGTAGTTTACAAGTCACTGAGAATAAACTTGAGTGTTTAGATATAATATGCATCACTGTTTTTCAAAAGGCAAATAAATACTTAACTCTTTGTCTTGGTCTATTCTTTTCATATGAAGAAATTCTTATGTCTTTGAAAATAATGTCATCATTTGTCTACATTAAGTCTGAGGGTTGCAGAATAGCAAAAACAAAACAAAACAACAACAAAATACTCCCTGACTTTAGCTGTTTGCTTTTAGAATTGAGTGGTTTCCCATGATGCTGTTAGTCCATGGGCTCTGGAGTAACACAGACCAGGTAATGCACCCCAGTGATGGGATATTAGGTCCATGGCTCATGTGTTCAAACTTTCAGCTTCATAATTGACAAAACAGGTACAATATTGGGACCTGTTTAAGATTGTTTTGAACACAAAATAGACTAATATACCAAAGCCCTTAGTAGAGACTTTTGGCAGAAACAAAATCAATAACATGTTTAGTTATTATTTTAATGTCTAGAACACAATGAATTCTTAAAATGAATGTGAAAAAAAAGTGATGCATGTTAGGAGCCGGTTTCAGGATCTGTGTAGAAATAAGATTCATCTGACAGTAGCCCCTGCCTTCAGAAACTTGTGCAGTGGGAGTGACAGAGACAGATAGTAAAGCAGAGGAAAAACTTAATGAAAAAAGCAACTTTTATGGAATCATGAAAAATGGTATTTATATTTGTGGGGTTAAAGATGTTGAGAATAAAAACATTTCCCTAGGGTTCTGACCTTGCAAACGTGATGTATAGTTATAACATTTGGAAAGGGAAAATACCATTTCTCTCTAAGAATGGACATGAATTCCTTACCTAATGTGTAGGTGTGGTAACTGTGTAGGTACTTAAGGGTTGGCCAGGTCTATTCTAGATCTAGGAAAACAAAAATAAAGATTAAAAAAGTTATTTCAATCTTTCTATATTGTTAACAAATCTTTGAAAATTATTGACTTGGAATATATCTTGGGGTACTATACTGATCCTATACATATTATTAAATTCTTAGCCCAGATTTAAACTTTATCTTCTTCTGTTTCATTGGAGTCATTGAATAACACTGTTCTAGAGATAGAGACAGGAATTGCAAGAGTAGCTGGTACCAAGAAGCAATTAAATAAGAAATGTGCTTTAGTTTACCTAAATGAGGCATAATCATCTGAACTTTCTAGAAATCAGTTCTCTACATTGGGTCAGATTTCTATGCTTATCAAAGGTTAGATGATGAATATTGGTGCCTCACTCTATATTTCATAATGGTATTATAACACAGATTATTGAACATATTTTATATGTTGGCTTTTTGTGATAAATGAATTATTTTAATACTCCTCCCAATAAGGCTGTAGTGGGTAGTACTAGTGTCCAAGTCTTCCTCATTGCTGGGAGAACAGAGACTTACCCTATACAAGTCTCATCCTGAATCTAACTTCATGCTCTCCAAATTGCCTGGTAGCAATGTGTGTGGGTTACATGCATCCATTTGTAGAGGGTAGGCTAAATTTGACTTATTTTTTCTTCACTTTAATCTACCAGGTTGATGGTTAAGAAAGTTTTTCTTACCCTGGCATTCCGCTAAGCATCAAATCTATGCTGATATAGTTTAACTAATGTTCAATTCAGAATAATTTGAGAGATTTGAAAATAAATGAAAAAAATACCTTTTGAATTTTTATAGAGATAAAACTACATGTAACTAATCATGCCTTAGCTAACAAGTGTGACTAACTAACTGTTCGATCATTGATATCATCTAGTGAATTTCATTTAGTAATGATATTTTACCTTATCCTCCTGCATTGGGATGTTCATTGGCTGTTTTGTGTGACAGGAAGGGCATTTCTCCAGCAACAGATACTTCTGGCTTGGAATCCTGGTAATTGAGGTCATTCAAACAAATTATTACATCTTTTTGTTCCAGTTTTCTTATCTTCTGTGATAAGACAAAATATCTATGGTGTATGGTTGTTCTGAGGTTAAAGCTGGTGATGCAGATCAAGTACGTGTCAGCATTACTGTTTCAAAACAATGCACCTGCAAGTTCAAAATATTGTCTTTTTAAACCTCAAGGTTGTGTTTTTATTTTTATAATGTGTGCAAAACAGTATTTATTGAGAGTTTAGTCCCTGGCAGAATCTTAGTGAACACAGACCCCTCTCTTCTCATTAATTTAAATTCACATCTTATTTTAGCCATCTATATTTATTTATTTATTTTTACTTTTTTGTGGTTATGTCTACCACAATATCCCTGGATTTCATGCAGCCTACAGTTTTCATGCTTTAAATATAACACATAAAGAGGAGGAAGGCCCACACAAAATGAGATCTCTGCAGGAAAAGAATAAGCCACTTTCAGGCAAGACGATTATGAATTTAAAATGTAAGTTCATTTTCAATATTTCAAGATAACACTTACATACAGTTCTGGGAATATAGCCAAAATGACAAGGCCAAGGGTTATATCTAACAGATATTATGAGGGTAAGAGCAGCTGCAGATATCCAATTACCTCTATAATAAAAGGACCACACCCCATGCCTTTCTATCCATATCTCAGTTTTAGAAAGGGAGGTGAGTGTTTGAGGTTATGAGGTGAATCTGTAGAGCTTATTTGAAAAGCTACACCTTCTCTCTCACTGTCTGCCAGTTTATAGTCAGATTCAAGCAAAAATGCAGAGTCCTAACACAGGAATTCTTCTTAGAAGTTTTCTAGGAGCAGAGTTAGTAAAGGACAGCACATTTCCAACACATGCTTGGAGTGCCTACTAAGTCCAGCAGTGTAATAGATGTTGGAGATGCACTCAAGGAATCACAGGGCACTGTCTACAAGCTCGCATGCTGGATACCCAAGACCTCTTCCTTGTTCTTACCATAGTGAAATAACTTCCATTTCCTACCCATCACCAGCTGCTCTTGGATAGGGTATCCCACCAATTGCTGTTCAAAGACATTTCTGTCATTGTCTCCTCCATTCTACTCATTAGTTATCTTCCTTTCCTGTCAACAATGCCTATTTTTTGACAACAGTGGTATCCCATTTACACTATGCTTGCCCCTGAGCCCTTACTTCTCTTTACCACAACCCAATTTCTCAAAGCCATTTTACAGGAAAACACTTGAAATGTTTGTACTCTCCTTTCCTTTCCAATTTTTTTTTCCTGAAACTGCTCCATTTAATCATTTATCTTCAGTATCCCATAAAACATTTCATGTCAAGACAAGGTAGTTTTAATTGCCAAATTTACACATCCTAGATTCACCAGAGAAAACTCTTAATGGGATCAGGTTAGCCCTGGTGGCAAGTCTGTGAGGGATTTTTCTTAATTGATTAATTGAAGTGGGAAGAACAAACCTGATGTTGGTATCACCACCACCATGGGCTGCTCCCTGAATGGCATAAGAGTGAAACATGGGAGTTGAGCAGTGGGCATGCATGTGTTCCCCTGTCTCTGATCTTGTCTGAGGTTGTGATGCCACTGGCTCTTTTAAGTTCTGGCTGCCTTGATTCCCTGCCATAATGGATTGTAACCTGGAAGTATAAGCTAAAAGAAACCCTTTCTCCTCTAAGATGCCTTAAGCAGGGTATTTTTGTTACAGTTCAGAAAAGAAAGTGGAATCCTGGGTCATCAGTAACTGCCATGTAGCCAAATCTTCACTGCATTCCCAGTTCTTGTATTGCCTAAGTGATCACTGGCTGCAGGCCCTCTGTTCCCTGACACAGCCTCCTGCCTCAGAGATTTGTTGACAGGCCCCAGTGATCTTTCCTCTTTCTTGTCTCAGATGCTAAATGCTAGAATTCCTTGGAAGCCAGTCCTGAGTCCTTTCTTTGTTTTTTATACCTTGTAATTGAGTCATTCCAGTCTTAACACTTCTTGAATTTCTGTGAGGAAGAGATTATTTCATGGCATTTCTACTTCAGCGATCTCAAACTTAACCTCTAATTTCTGCCTGTGACACTTGATCAGTACAGCTCTAATCTTCAAACTTTCAGTGTCCCCAGTTTGGAGTCATTCTTGATGCCCTTTATTCTGTCATATTCCTATACAACCTCCCAGCAAGCTCAGTCTCCTCTACTTTGAAGAAATAGAATCTGGTTTGTTCCTCACCTTACAGCAATTGATCTACGCCATCAAGATCTTCCTGTTCATTACCGCTAAGAGCCATCTGCTGTACCCCTTCCAGCCACCTGTTCCAGTCTGTTCTCCATGGAATAGGGAAATTCAGTCTTTAAAAACCTGTCAGACTAATGTCTCTTTAGAACGTTGTGCCTACCTCACTCAAGATAAAGTTAAGAGGTTATTGTAGCCTTCATGGTCCTCTGTAATTCTTCTAATTTCCCTTTGCCTCATCTCATCCTCCATCACTCCACTCAAACTACACTGATTGGTTATGTTTTCATAAATACATCAAGCTGATATGAGGTGTTCTTTAGTGGTCTTTATACTTTCTATTTCCTCTCCTAGGAGTTTTCTGTTCTTAGTAATTATCATGGGTCAAATAAATAAAGACACTGGTGTGCTCTTTATGCCTTCATCCTGCCATGTATGCTTCATGATATCACCATCTGTCATTTGTGTCATTTGTTTTTGTTGGTTTCTGACTGATGAAATGCCAGCTCACTGCTCTGGCCTACTACCTAGGAAAATGCCCACCTAGTACCTTGTCAATGTTTAGTAAATGTTTCTGAATGCTGAAGAATGCAGATGTGGCTTATTTCCCTCTTGGGGAATGTTTTGTAGTGACAAATATCCACAAATAGAAGTGTTATTGTTTGAATATAGTGTTCCTCCAAAGGCTCATATATCACAAGCTTGAATGCTGGTTGATGGGCTTTTGGGATGTAACTGGTTCCTGAACTCTCTGATTTAATAAAGTGTTCTGTAGGTTGATAGACACCTTTATGAATTCATAATTTATGGCACTGTAGGAATGTGGGGACTAGATAGAGGTAATAAATTGCTCAGACATGCCTTAGGAAAATATACCTTGTCCCTAACCCTTTGCTGTCTTTCTCTCTTTCTGCTCTCTAGCCACTATGAAGTGAGCATCTCTGTTCCACTGAACCTTCTCCAACATGATATTCTAACTTACCTCAGGCCCACGACAATAGACCAAGCAACCATCAACTGAAACCTCTGAAAACATGAGCCAAAGTAAATCTTTCCTCTTTTAAACCTATCACACAGATATTCAGATATTCATCACTTACATGTCCATTGAATAGATAAATAAAGTTTTGAAATGTGATTTTTGATAAGTTCTCTTAAAGTTTAACCCAAGGATATAAGATAGAAATTAATAGGGAAGGAGTTTTGAATGGCTGATTGTGAGATCTTTATGAGAATCTGCCATTTCATGAAGAGGATTTATCTCCTCCTTTGTTAAAGATGCAGAACTCTTGTTTCCTGCAGGCATGGGCAGTAATAACAGATATTTAGTTAACAACAATTCACAGAACATGTGCACAGACCTTTCATAAAATGTGTCTAGAAAGACTAAGAATGTGTTTCTATGAGGACAGATGTTGGCAGAGTGGACTGCACATATGAAGAGTCCACTCCATCTTGATACAAGGAATATCCTGTTATGAATCCTGTCTGAAATCAAATATTTCTTTCCAATTTAAGTAAGTATTTTGCATCTATTTCAGAAGGAAATTTTATACGAAATTTCTACTTCATATTTCCCATCCTCATGTTGCATAAGATATTAAAAGGAATTAATGATAATCATGTTGAAAGACATTATTACTTATAATAAATATTATTATTACTGCTATTATTATATGCTATCATCACTTGAGACAAGAGTTTCACTCTGTAGCCTTGGCTGACTTGGAATTTACTGTGTGGACCAGGCTGGCCTCAAACTCACAGATATTTGCCTGCCTTTGTTGGGCTTTTCTCTCGTCCTTGTTAGTATGTCTTTTGTTGTTGTGCTTATTCAGCTCATGTTTAGGGAATCACGTTGGTAAGATTTATGGGTGTAGCATCTGACATTCCTAGGAGACAGCAACATCACAGCAAACTGTGTTCCTCTGGCTCTTACCACTCTACCACAATGATCCCTGAGCCTTAGGTGCTGGAGTTGTACTGCAGATGTTTCTTTTGGGATGGGGCTCTTAAATCTGCATTTTTATTGGTTGTAGAATTGATTATCCAATCCAATGATTAGTCCTGAAAACTTACATATAAGTACCATTATATAGATTGACCAGGTTGTACTCATGTACTTAGTAGTGTACATACATATGTATAAAATGTGTTAGGAATGCATATACATATACTCATACATCATATACACATATACATTATATATAAAACAATTAATTAAAAATGAAGCTGTAAATTTGAAAAAAAGCAAAGAGGATGTAACACGAGTCTTAAAAGGCTTTGTTGCTGTGGGATGTTCTGTATGGCAAATGTGTTGCTCTGATTGGTTAATAAATAAAACACTGTTTGGCCAGTAGCCAGGCAGGAAGTATAGGCGGGACTAACAGAGAGGAGAATTGAGGAAACAGGAAGGCAGAGGGAGAGACCTGCCAGCCGCCGCCATGACAAGCAAGATGTAAGGTAGTGGTAAGCCACGAGCCACGTGGCAACTTATAGATTAATAGAAATGGGTTAATTTAAGATAGAAGAAGTAGATAACAAGAAGCCTGCCACGGCCATACAGTTTATAAGTAATATAAGTGTCTGAATGATTATTTTATACATGGGTTGTGGGACTGTGGGGCTTGGTGGGACCTGGAGAGAAGCTCTCCTGCTACACCTTACTAATAAAAACAAACCCAGAGCCAGATATTGGGGTGAATGATGAAAGATCAAAGAAATAGAACAAGCCACATCCAACCTCACCTTGCCAACTTCTCAGTTGATCTTGTTTCCTCAAACTGGAAGCCTCTGAGTCCTTATCTGAATGGATATCAGCTGAACTGCTGCCAAAAAGCCTAAAAGTTTAAAAGCCTCTAGTTCTTGGTCCTCATGCCTTATATTTCTTTCTGCTTCCTTCCATCACTTCCTGGGATTAAAGGTGTATGTCACCATGCCAGGCTGTTTCCAGTGTGGCCTTGAACTCAGAGAAATCCAAATGGATCTCTGCCTTCGGAATACTAGGATTAAAGGCGTGTGGCTGTTCTGTTCTCTGACCCCCAGATAAGTTTATTGGGGTGCACAATTGCACAATATATCAACCACAGGGGAATATATAGGAGGTTTGGAGGGAGGAAAGGGGAGGGGAAATGATGTAATTATAATCTCAATAAACAAAAGAAATAATTTTTAAAAATTTTTTGAGATTCAGAGATATCTAACTAAAAAGAGCCAATCTCTATGGCATTATTAAGTGTAGCTTCCATTTATTGAACACCTAATGAGTCTATTACTCTATAAATATATCATCTTATTCATCTATTCAAATAATTTTGTGAATTTATACAGCATGCCACATATAGAACACATTTTAAATAATTTTATTCACTATCTTTTCTCAAATTATAAATTGACATTCAAGAATGATTACAGATGAGCCCATATGTTTTGTGTCATCAGATCTGGGATTAGAATGGTCATAATGTTGGTCAAAATTCAGTATGTGTTCCATTATTTCTTCTTATAACAGTTTTTATTTATTCTGCTGTCCTTTATCTGATGGTTTAATAAAATCAATACAATATGAACTAATCCAAAATCCTTTGCTCAGAGACTTTCTGTCTACCTGCCTTTGATAAGTCATTCAAGGTGACGTTTTTCTTTCATTTCTTTTCTTTTTTTTTTCACCCATTCTTGTCTTCCCTTTTGCTTGTCGTAGGTCATCTTACATCTCTTTCCACTCCACACCCTCTGGGCATCCTTCCGCTTTCAATGCATTTCAGCCATTTTTCCAGCACCACTCATAGCCACTCATCACTTTCCTTTCATAGGCAATTTTGTCTTCCCAGTTGGCACAACTGCACTGCATCTTGTTTCCCTCTTAGTCTCAGTGGACAAGGCCAATGGCTGGTGGCAGCTCTTTGGCTGACCATTTGGTGCCAGTTTCTCTTCTGACAAATTCTGACCTCAACCTCATCCTTGAACTCTTCCCAGCTGCTTCCTCTACTCCTGAGGGTTGTCAAAGTTTTATTTTTTAGGAGCATAGTCTCTATAATAAGAAAATAACATAAAAAATAGAAATACTCCCCCAAATCCCTCAACAACTCTAGATGGATCTTTATCCCTTATGGTCTTTGTCTTCTTGTATTGCTATGATGCAGAACCATGTGAAAACATGAAGCTGAAAAATTCTTATGAGGATTCTAATTCATGTTTCAACATTGTAATTGCAGCTATAAGTATGGGTCTAAATACCAATGAATTTCAGTGTTTAGTATGATTCTCTTCTCTTCTTTATTTCTGTGTGAATATGAGACACAAGGAAGCATCCCATTTCATGTTAATTCGAAAAGAATCGGTAGCGTTATTGGACAGTATTTTATTTGTCCCCCCACTCGACTATGCCTTCTGCTATGAGTGATATAAGATACCAATAAAATAGATTTACTATCAGAAAACCTAGGGCTCAGTGCTGAATAGATGGCTCAGTGGTTAAGAGCACTTGTCTATCGCGAGGACCCTAGTTTGGATCCCAGCACGCAGGTTAGAAAGGTTATAAAGGCTTGTAACTCAAGCTTAGCTCCAAAGGACCTGATGCCTTCTTCTGGCCTCTATGGACTCCTGCACTCATATACTCATACCCTGTTCTCCTACACATAATGAAAAATAAAACAAACTTTTAAAATCCTTGAAGACTTAAAGCTGAATCTTATCAACATTTCAAATAAACTATTCTACATAGAGAAAGTACTTACATTTCTCAATCCATGTTTTCCAATCTGTAAATGGAGGGGAGTGTTTTCCTAATCTGCCACATCTTCTTAACAGTTAATAGAAGTGCTAAATATGCCCTGGGTATGAATCTAGACCTGTAGACCAAATAAAGAATACAGGTTTTCTTCACCAAAAGAAAAGAAAGTCTCATAGTAATCTTTGAATCTGAACTCTGTTGTGCTGCTGGGGATACAAATACCCAAACTTAATTTAATTTGGACTTGAATTTTTCACCACTTTTTTTGAGGAACAATATCCACTATTTGAGGACATCACACAGTGTTAAGAGTTTGCCTGCAATAGTGGAGAGGGTGCCTGAACTGGCTTACCCCAGTAAGCAGATCACTGAATACCATAACTGCCATCATAAAGCTTTTCTCCAGTAACTGATGAAAGCAGATCCAGAGATCCACAGTCAAACACCAGGCCGAGCTCCAGGAGTCCAGTCAAAGAGCGAAAAGAGAGATTCTAGGAGCAAGGGGCATCAAGATTATGATGGGGAAACCTACAGAGACAGTCAAACCAAATTAGTGGGAACTCATAAAATTTAGACCAACAGCTGTGGAGCATCTATGGGACTAGACTAGGCCCTCTGCATAAGCAAGACAGTTGTGTAGCTTTATCTGCTTAATGGGTCCCCTGGCAGTAGGATCAGAATCCATCCCTGGTGGGCGAGCTGGCTTTTGGAGCCCACAACCTATGGTGGGATACCTCACACAGCCTTGAGGCAAGGGCAGGGGCGTGGACCTTCCTCTACTGAATGTACTGGGCTCTGCTGACTCCCCATGGGAGGCCTTACCTTTTCAGAGGAGGGAATGAGGAGTGGGTTGCAGGGAGGAGGCTGAAGGGGCGGGAGGAGGGAAGAGGGGGATCTGCGATTGGTATGTAAAATGAATAAAAAATTTCTTAATTAAAAAAAAATTGCCTGCTAGGTCTTGGTGAGGAAGAAATCTGTTCTGAGGTCTGAAGTTCATTCTGAAGGCATTGGAACCCCCTGCAATGCACATTGCCCATTAGGTCCCAAACTCTCTGGTTTATTCTTCCTAGACAAGACCAATCATGGATATCCTGTTTCCTATGCATCTTTTTCTCTAGTCTTTATCAGTACAATGAGGACACTGACTTTCTCTGTTTTCTAGATATTTACATTTTTTTCTGTTTTTTTTTTTTCTACAAAGAAAACTTTTTAAAATACCTACTATATGGGGCTAGAGAGATGGACCAGCAGTTAAAAGTGCTCCCTACTCATACAGAGAATCTGAGTTGCCAGCACCCACATCAAGAGGTTCATAACCACTCACAACTCCAGGTTCAGGGATCCAACACCATTTTTTTTTAGCCTTAGTAGGCACCTGTACACATTGGGTACAAACACACAAAAACATACATACATATACACAAATAGAAATAAAAAATAAATCTTTAAAAAATACAATGAGATACTAGATATTTACTCTATTTGCACAAATGTCCTTTCCTCCATGTTTTTTTCTTTCATTATTAGATATTATCCTTAATGTTGTGAAATTCTGACCAAACAAACAAACAAACAAAAAACAAAAGGTCACTGTCCCCAAACTCCTTAGAGGAACACAAACAGAAACTGAGTTTTCACCATTTTATTTGAAGGCTGGGATGAGTGGGATTTAAAAAGGAGAAAATCTGGGGAATGAGGCACGTCAATTAAGACTTTAAATCACTATCTTCATTGTGGTGACTTAAAGCTCTGTCACAATGCCTGTTCACAGCAGCTGCTCCAGAAATCTGAGTGACTGCTGACATTTAACACTGATCCTCGACTGTTGCACTTTTCCTGACAGAAACTGGATTTTTCTAGCATCTATCTTCTGGAATGCTGGGCAATCATTTTGAGATAGTTGGCTAGCTTCAAAAGAGAAGTCTGTGACTATGGAAGTTAGCCATATTAATTAGTGAAAGGTCACAGGGTACTGGGGTGAGATCAAATGTCACCTTTAAGTCTCCAGGATACCATGGAATCCAGCCACCAAAAGATATTCATTCATAGTACCTCAGAAGCTGCTGGAAACAAAAATCACAAGAGAAACGTAAACACAGCATAGCATATTTTTGCCTTCTAAGGCTTATAGCTTTGGGAGAGATCCTCAGTGAAGTGAACGAGTACATTTCTTGTGTGAACTGGCTGAAGATGGAATACCCGCAGAAGGGAGCATAGCCTAGAATCTTGACATTGTAAGAGCCAAGTTGTTCCACGTTACTTTGGGATTCTGCAGCCCTAGCCCTGCCCGACACAGAAACAGTTGTCGCCTGAGGTGGAAGTTACAAGTCTCATTTGTGCAGCACATCTCAGGTTTATAACACTTTCTATGCAGCACTTCATCTTTCTGTTAGACTTTCACAACATTTTTCCAAAAGGATGTAGGTGGTTCTCATAATTTCTATTTTTTAGCTGAAAGAAAATTGAAACTCAGAGGAATTTATTTAAATTCAAATAGTGGAAAATCAGTACAGAATTATGGAAAAAAAATTCTACTTTTTTTGTAAGATACTTCATAGCCTTCTAAAAACATATAGAAAATGTCATTCTGCTTCAGAATGTTATGCTAAAATAACTCTTATAGGCAATGCTGACTATCCAAACCCAAACTTTGGCAGAGCATCTGATCTAATTTAATGAAAATATTAAATTTTATCATTAATGAAACTAATAAATTTTATCATTACTGAAAATAATAATCATATGATTTAATGATATTATCAATTTTATTATTTTATTTTAAAAATCAATTATTTAATTTATTCATTTATTTATGTGAATAAATGTTTTGCCTGCAAGTATAGATGTGCACCACATACATGCCTTGTACTTTTGGAGGCCAAAAGAATGTATGGGTCCCCTGGAACTGGAGTTACAAATGGTTGTGAGCTGTGAGATAAATGAAAGAAAATAATTCTGTTCCTTATGGAGCATAGGGATTATGTGATGCATTTAATTTATTTATTGCCAATGAGCTGTATTATAGTCATGTATCTCATTGTTTCGACAAAACACTCAACCAAAGCAACTTAAGGAAAGAATGGCTTATTTTGACACATGGTTCTGGTATCACAATGGACAAGTCACAGTGGTAGTAGCTTTCGGCAGCTGGTCTCATTGCATCTACAGTTAGGAAATTGAAAGAGATGAACACCTAATGCTCATCTTACTTTCTCCTTTTCATCTAGCCTAGGATCCCAGCCCATGGACTAGTACCAGCCACATTTAGCATAGGTCTTCCCACATCCACTAACCTACTCTACATAACCCCACAAACATAGCCAGAGATTTGTTTCCATGATGATTCTCAAGTCCCATCAAGGTTTTATGAGGATTAATCAAGACAGTAGCCACAAGGACTTAGCCTTTTTAGACCTCATTTTGTGCTTTCACATCTACAGAGAGGACAGGAAAACAGGCATCCTCCTCTAAGGTCAAGTTCATGACAGCTCCTCTGAGAATACCATTAATTTTGGATCTAGTCAAGTACTTTTCCTCATTTGGGAATATATAGTGGACTTTTATTTGTTAACCTGGCTGTTTCCAAAAATTAGAAGAATGGTAATGATGATTAGTATTAGGAATCATTGCAGCACTGGGTTCAAAAGACTAATAGAAGATCTGCATTAAAAATGAGTCATCAATTTTCTTCCCAAGGTAAATTTGACCAAGTTAAATCCATTTCCTTGCATGTATATTAAAATTAACTGCTATTACAAATATGATACACTACTTAACTTGTTTGTTATATCTCTAAGAATTAGTACATCTTGTACTTTGTTAATATAAAAGTATGTACCATATGAAGATATAGTAGAAATCAAAATCTGATGTATCAAGTACTTGTCAAATTCTAAGATACGAGGAAAGTAATGGAAGTGAAATGTAATCTCATGTTTTTTAAGTAGTTAGTAATGATCATCATGAAGAGGTAGAGAAAATATTTATGTTCATGACACACTAAATTAGAAGCTCCAGAGCCAAAAAAGAACAACTATATAAAAGGGAACAAGAAAAGCGCAAGATGACATGAACCTGAATAATGTACAGTAATTTATAAAAAGATATAATGACGTTAGAGTATGTTTCCACTTAGATAGAAGTAATTAGGAAGTTGCAAGAAATACAAGAGAGATATGTCCTCAAAATAGATGGTAAACTGAATGAGGACAATATAATGGCATTAACAAGCTGGAAGTGTATCATTGACATGCATGTGAAATAATAATTGATTCTAGGTTACAAATCATAGTATGTGACTTGATATCATACTTATGGCCTATGTTCAGTATTCGTAATTCTTATTCTGTGAAACAAGTTATAATTTATTGTGTGTTAAGGACCTTGAGGTCCAATGCAAGCAGTCTCACATGATTGCCACCAAAATTTACACTGCATTTTCTGTTGTAATTGTTCATGTAAAAATGTTTATTATCTAGAATTTTATATCTTCACAAGCACCAGAAATTATTTGGGTATAGGTAACATCAGCCTATATGAAGGATTAATACTCAGTATACAATTCTAATAAGAAACACTATGTCTAGATTCAATAGTAGCAAATTGAGAACTTGCTCCTCTTGCAAAAGACCCAGGTTCAGTTGCCATTACACGGCAACTCACAACCATCTGTAACTCCAGTTCTATGAAGTCTTTCATCCTCCACTGGAAATACATTGTGCACATACATACATGCAGGTAACAACCATGTACATTATCTATAAATAAATTGCATCCTATATTGGCTTATCAGTACATGATCTCATTGACATTGTCACATAATAAACATAAAATATATCCTTTATTCTATGCTTACTGACACATTGTATTTCAGTTTTACATTTTCATTTGCTTGGGGGAATATCAAGAACATATTAGACATTTATTAATTTGCTGAGTATCCTTATAACACCACTTCATTCTATTAATCCTGTGGGTGCTATCACACATTCAGCATGGGAGGGTTTATAGAATAATATATGTAGAAAGGAGAGAGGTGGTGAGGACACATGAGGACATTGTGCAAGCTGGCACTCAAAAGCTGCATCAGTATCCTCAAAGGATTACTATCACACTGTCTGCACCAGGCAGAACATAGAAGAATGTTGAACTTGGGTCCTGATGTTCTATCCTGTTAAGTACTGTTGAATGGTTAGGACACTTGGAAGTCAGAGTCCAGTGGCCACCTGCGGTGCTGCTTTCACACTTACTGTTGCCTTTCCTGGCTCTCTTTGTCCAAACCCAATGTAGGCCTTAGTAATCATTCCACCTACTCCTGCAATTCCAAATCTACTGCTCCACTGACAAACAGAAGCAAGTAAACCCACCTCCTGCCTCTAGAATCTAGGTATTTTCTTTCTATTTTCATTATCATCACTTATGTAGATTATCATACTTACTTACTGAACAATTAAAAGGGATTTTAATTTTTCTCTCAGCAACGTATTTTCTCTCTCTCCAGTTCACTCTTTAATAGAATTCATCTTAAAATTTTTCTGTCTTGCTACAGCAAGGTGGCTCAGCAGATAAAGGCACTTTCAACCAAACCTGAAAAACTGGGTTCAATCCACAGAGTGCACAGTGGAGGAAGGAAACATTCCAGAAAACTGTCCTCAGAGCTCCACGTGCACACTATGGCATGTATGCACATGTGTACAACAATAACAACAACAATATTAATAGTAGTGATCATTTTAAAAATAATTTTAGATTCATTTAGCAAGTAATTGTTGAATAAATAATATTTTAAAGGAATTAGTGTGTTATTTTGTGCTTAGCAGGTATTTGGGAAAAAACCGTTTTTGCCATTTTATAGGTTTTTTTTTTTTAACTTAAATTCTGTTAAAAATTTTATATTCTCTCCAAATTGGGTGCATTATTTTTCTCAGTGTCTTAAATTCAAACTTGTACTTCTGAACTCTTCTTTGTGAGGCCAGAGTTCTGCTCTCCACATTTCTCAGCCTTCCTTGACAAATGGCCTCTATTCACATGGTCAATAAAACAAATTAGAGGGAAACAGAAAGATACAAGGAGGGCAGGAAGATCATCCTCCACCACTTTCTCCTCCTTTTATACACTCAAGAGCAATGCTTCGGTGGCTAAAGACAGCTTCAGGCTCTTTAGGGACAAGTGCTACTCTGAGATGCTGCTTCAGAAGAAGCAGGGAATAGGCAGGGATCATCTCTGCCCTGAGATAGGAGCAGGCTTCCTTTTAATATCTTTGAATTTTGTCAACCTCCTTGCTTCCTATCTATTTTTCAGGTAGATAACACCCACCTTCTGCAATTATTGTATCTGGATTTGTACATTTTGTATTAGGCTTTTGGGTTTTTTGACACCTGTATAACCAATTCCCCGAAAAAAAAAAAAAGCTTTCTGTTGAAATAATTGGTAAAATTCAGTTGTCCTGAATGGAACTTGATTAATAGAATATGATACTTGCTCTTCTTCAGCATGTCCACTTTCATAGCATTTAGTTTTCATTTGCTTTAAAATGATGTTTTTAGTGGAGAGATGGCTCAGCAGTAAAAAGTGCTTGCTGATGTTGAAGAGGGCTGGTTTCCAGCTCCCAGTACCCATATCGTGCAACTCTTAAGTGTTTGAAACCACAGTTCCAAGGAATTAGACATTGTCTTCTGTTTGCATAGGTACTGGCATACATATGTGCATGCACGCACACACACACACACACACACACACACACACACACACATACACACACATACAAATAAAATAACAAAATTTTATTAATTTTGTTTAACATTATTTTTAACTTTTAAAATAATTATTATGATTGTGTAACTGTATATCAACTATATTATGGAAGCAAAATTTTAACCTTTTGGGGCCTCAGGTTCTCCAAATTGACATCGACTAAATAATTATATATGCTTTATAAATGTGTCCACAAAATAAAATGATTCATGTAATTTAGTTGTTTTTATTTACTTAACAAACATATACTGGGATAAAGATAAATATGGCACTATTTTCTTAGCAAAGAAATGAGTATCAAGTAGAAAAGACAAAAATTTAATGAAGTCATGTTTACTATAGTACTATAGATGTACACACAAAGTATTATGGGCATACAAATTATGGAGAAATTAACAAAGTCTTAGTCAGTCACAATTGAATTCTTATTGGATATTTGAAGTAATAGATATAAATTGGTTACTGAATTTTTCAAGTCGAAGGGTCATAATCTACAGAAATCATTACAGCATGGATAAAGTTCTTAAATCATTGCTTTCTTGTTTTGCTTTGGGACAAGTAGAAATATTAGTCAGCAATCTTAGAATGTTGATGGTGAAAATCTTCCTTTAATTAAAAAAAATAGATAAACTATTGTTCTTTCTAATTAGTTTTTCCTTGTTTTGTTTCAGTGCTCAGTAATCTATGTCACTAGGACTGAAATACCTATTTTAATAATAATTATTCTTAGGAATGAATAAACAAATTCTTTTTTCTTAGTTTTTTTTTTCATTTTACATACCAACCATAGTTCCCCTTCCCTCTTCTCCTCCCATTCCCCACCACCTCCCCCCGACCACCCCCCATCCACTCCTCAGAGAGGGTAAGGCCTCCCATGGGGAGTCAACAAAGTCTAGCATCTCAAGTTGAAGCAGGACCAAGTTCCTACCCTTGCATCAAGGCTGAGCAAGGTTTCCCACTATAAGAAATAGGCTCCAAGAAGCTAGTTCATGCACCAAGGATAAATCCTGGTCCCACTGCCAGGGACCCCACAAACAGACCAAGCCGCACAACTGTCACCCACATTCAGAGAGCCTAGTTCAATCCCATGCAGGCTCCCCAGCTGTCAGTTCAGAGACGTTGAGCTCCCACTAGCTCAGGTCAGCTGTCTCTGTGGGTTTCCCCATCATGCTCTTGACCCCCCTGCTCATATAATCCATCCCCTGTCTCTTCCACTAGACTTCCTGAGCTTGGCTCAGTGCCCAGCTGTGGATCTCTGCATATGCTTCCACCAGTCACTGGATGAAGTTTCTATGGTAATTAGGGTGATCACCAATCTGATTACAGGGGAAAGCCACTTCAAGTACCCTTTCCACTATTGCTATGAGCCTTAGCTAGGTTCATCCTTGTGGATTCCTGGAAGTTTCCCTAGCACCAGGTTTCTTCCTAACCCCATAATGGCTCCCTCTATCAAGATATCTCTTTCATTGCTCTCCCTCTTGGTCCCTCCCCCTACTCAACCATTGCTTCCCTCATGTTCTCATCCTCTAACCCCTTCCCAATCCCCTCTCCCAGTTTACCCAGGATATCTTATCTATTTCACCCTCCCAGGTTGATTCATGCTTGTTCCTCTTAGGGTTCTCCTGGTTACCTAGTTTCTCTTGGGTTATGGATTGAAGCCTGGTTATCCTTTGGTTGCATCTAATATCCACTTATGAGTATATACCATGTTTGTCTTTCTGGGTCTGGGTTACTTCACTCAGGATGATTTTTTTTTAGTTCCATCCATATGCCTGCAAATTTCATGATGTCACTGTTTTTTCACCCCTGAGTAATACTCCATTGTGTAAACGTACCACATTTTCTTTATACATTCTTTGGTTGAGGGGCATCTAGGTTGTTTCCATGTTTTTGCTATTAAGAATAATGTTGTTATGAACATAGCTGAGCAAATGTCCTTGTGGTATGATTGAACATTCTTTGAGTATATGCCCAAGAGTGGTATCACTGGGTCTTGATGTATATTGCTTCCCAATTTTCTGAAAAACTGCCATACTGATTTCCAAAGTTGCTGTACAAGTTTGCACTCCCACCAACAGTGGAGAAGTGTTCTGCTTACTACATATCCTCTCCAACATAAGCTGTCTTCAGTGTTTTTGATCTTAGCCATTTTGACAGGTGTAAGATGGTATTTCAGTCATTTTGATTTGCATTTCCGTGATGGCTAAGGATGTTGAACAATTCCTTAAATTTCTTTCAGCCATTTGAGATTCTCTGTTGAGAAGTCTCTCTATACCCCATTTTTCAGTTGGATTACTTGGTAATTTGATGTCTAATTTCTTGAGTTCTTTATATATTTTGGAGATCAGCCCTCTGTCAGATGTGGGGTTGGTAAAGATCTTTTTCCATTCTGTAGGCTGCCTTTTGTCTTATTGATGATGTCCTTTGCCTTACAGCAGCTTCTCAATTTCTTTTGTTAATTATTGCTCTCAGTGTCTGTGCTACTGGTGTTGTATATAGGAAGCAGTCTCCTGTGTCAATGTGTTCAAGGCTACTTCCCACTTTCTCTTCTATCAGGTTCAGTGTAACTGGATTTATGTCAAAGTCTTTGATTGATTTGGACTTGAGTTTTGTGCATGGTGATAGATTATGGATCTATTTACATTCTTCTACATGTCCACATCCAGTTATGCCAGAATCATTTGTTGAAGATGCTTTCTTTTTTCCATTGAACAACTTTTTTCTTCTTTTTCAAAAATCAGGTGTTTATAGATATGTGGATTAATGTCAGGTCTTTAATTCAATTCCACTGATCCATGTATCTGTTTCTATGTCAATACCAAGCTGTTTTTATTACTATCGCTCTATATTAGAGCTTGAAGTCAGGAATGGTGATGCCTCTGGAAGTTCCTTTATTGTATAGAGTTGTTTTGACTAACCTAGGTTTTTTGTTTTTCCATATGAAGTCCAGTATTGTTCTTTTGACATCTGTGAAGAATTGTGTTGAGATTTTGATGAGGATTGCATTGAATCTGTAGATTGCTTTTGGTAAGATTGCCATTTTTATTATGTTTATCCTACCTTTCCATGAGCATGGGAGATATTTCTATTTTCTGATATCTTCTTCAACTGCTTTCTTCAAAGACTTAAATTTCTTGTCATACAGGTCTTTAACTTGTTTGGTTAGAGTTATCCCAAGATATTTTATATTATTTGTGGCTATTGTAAAGGGTGATGTTTCTCTGATTTCTTTCTCAGCCTGTATGTCATTTGTGTATAGGAGATCCACGGATTTTTTTGAGTTAATCTTTTATCCTGCCACATTACTGAGGATGTTTATCAGCTGTAGGAATTCCCTGGTAGTGAGGTCACTTATGTATGCTATCTTATCATCTGCAAATAAGTGAAAGTTTGAATTCTTCCTTTCCAATTTGTATCTAGTTGATCTTTTGTTGTCTTATCTAGCTAGAACTTCAAGTACTATATTGAATAGATATGGGGAGACTGGACAGTCTTGTCTTGTTCCTGATTTTAGTAGAATTGCTTTGAGTTTCTCTTCATTTAATTTAATGTTGGCTGTCAACTTGCTATATATTTGCCTTTATTATGTTTAGGTATGTTCCTTGTATCTCTGATCTCTCCAAAACCTTCATCATGAAGGGGTGTTGGATTTTGTCAAAGGCTTTTCAGCATCTAATGAGATGATCATGTGTTTTTTTTTCTTTCAGTTCATTTATATGGTGAATTACATTGACAGATTTTCATATGTTGAACCAAACCTGCAACTCTGAGATAAAGCCTACTTCTTCATAGTTGATGATTTTTTTTTATGTATTTCTTGAATTCAGTTTTTCAGTATTTTATTGAGTATTTTTGCATCAATGTTCATGAGGGAGATTGATCTGTAATTCTCTTTCTTTGTTGTGTCTTTGTGTGGTGTGGGTATCAGGATAAATATAGCCTCATAAAAAGATTTTGGCAGTGTTCCTTCTGTTTCTATTGTGTGGAACAATTTGAGGAGTATTAAAATTAGCTCTTCTTTGAAATTCTGGTGGAATTCTGTGCTAAAACCATCTGGCCTTGGGATTTTTTTTTTTTTTTTTGGTTGTGGGACTTTTAATGACTGTTTTTATTTCCTTAGGGGTTATAAGTCTATTTAAATTGTTTATCTGGTCTTTATTTTATTTTGGTATGTGGTAACTATCCAGAAAATTGTCCATTTCTTTTACATTTTCCAATTTTGTGAAGTACAAGTTTTCAAAGTATTACTTAATGATTCTCTGGATTTCTTCAGTGTCTGTTATGTTCCCCTTTTCATTTCTGATTTTGTCAATTTGTATATTTTCTCTGCCTGTTGGTTAGTTTGAATAATGGTTTGTCTATCATTTCTATTTTATTGATTTCAGCCCTCAATTTGATTTCTTTCTGTCATTTACTCCTCCTGGGTGAGTTTGCTTCTTTTTGTTCTACATCTTTCAGGTGTGCTCTTAAGTTGGTAGTATGTGATTTCTCCAAATTCTTTATGTGGGCGCTTAGTACTATGAACTTTCCTCTTAGTAGTGCTTTTATAGTGTCCCATAAGTTTGGGTATGTTGTGCATTTATTTTCATTGAATTCTAGGAAGTCTTTAATTCCTTTCTTCATTTCTTCCTTGATACAGTGGTGATTCAGTTGAGCATTTTTCAGTTTCCATGTGTTTATATACTTTCTGTAATTTGTTTTGTTGTTGAGTTCTAACTTCAAGTCATGGTGATCTGTAAGGTTCCAAGGAGTTATTCCTTTTTTTTTTTTTTTTTTCAAATCTGGTAAGATTTGCTTTGTGACTGATTATGAGGTCAATTTTAGAGAATGTTCTATGAAGTGCTGAGAAGAAGGTATATAGTCTTTTGTGTTTGGGTGAAATGTACTATAGATGTCTATTAAATCCATTTGAGCTGGGTGGTGGTGGCACATGGCTTTAATCCCAGCACTCAGGGAGGCAGAGCCAGGTGGATCTCTGTGAGTTCAAGGCCAGCCTGGTCTACAGAGTGAGATTCAGGACAGGCACCAAAACTACACAGAGAAACCCTGTCTCAAAAAAACAAAAACAAAAACAAACAAACAAACAAAAATCCATTTGAGTAATAACAACTGTTAGTTTCCTTATTTCTGTTAAGTATCTGTCTGGCAGATCTGTCCATTGGTGAAAGTGGGGTGTTGAAGTCTCCTACTATTTGTGTGTGGGGTTTGATGTGTAATTTAAGCTTCAGTAATGTTTCTTTTACAAATGTGGATGCTCTTATATTTGGGGCATAGATATTCAGAATTGAGACTTCATCTTGATGGAGTTTTTTCCTGTGATGAATATGAAATATTCTCCTCCATCTCTTTTGATTAATTTTAGTTTGAAGTCTTTTTTGTTAGATATTAGGATAGCTACACCAGCGTTTTTCTTAGGCCCATTAGATGGGAAATTCTTTTCCCAACCCTTTACTGTGGTGATATATTGTATAACCCAATAAAGCTTATCTGGTGATCAGAGGACAGAGTCATCCACTAGACATAGAGGTCAGGCAGTAGTGGCACATACCTTTAATACTATCACTTGGGAGGCAGAGATCCATCTGGATCTCTGTGAGTTCAAGACCACACTGGGCTACATGAGAGAAACAGAAAAAGGCAGTGGTAACACACGGCTTTTATCCCAGGAAGTAATGTGGCAGGACACAGAAATGTATATAAGGTGTGAGGAAACAGGAACTCACTCTCTTGAGGCTGAGGATTTTATAGAGGTAAGCTAGTGGCTGGCTGTTCTGCTTCTCTGATCTTTCAGCTTTTACCCCAATAGCTGACTCTGGGTTTTTTATTAATAAGACCATCTAAGATTCTAACAACATCTGGCATCCAACTTGTGGGGCATGAATTCACAAAAATGCTGCTTACCTGTGGCCTTGAAGGCCCTGGCTCAAGCTTGAGCTTCACAGGGCTGGAGTCTCCAACTTACATGGGATGGAGCCCCTAACCCATTGGCTAAGTTTATGTTGCAGCATCTCTGCAGCTAACTCCCCAGGCTCAAGGTCCAAATACCCCAGAATTAGCTGCTTTTGCACATTCCCCAGTGCAACAAGCTGGCTTTTTGGCTTTTTCCCTCTCCTGGTGAGTTCTGGCTTTCCTTGGGTCCCCTCCTCAGGTTGTTGCCATTGTCATCTGAATCATCATTATCAGCAAATTTGGTGACTCAATTAAGATTTATTAAAGGGAGAAACTAGTTAAAAGAAAGTTTTTTTCTCCACATTAAAAAATGGGAAACATTTCTATAATGAAGAGTGTTTGGTCTCTGTTTGATAATACAATTGATGGTCTAAAAATGGAACAACTAAATGAGAGGATAATTAATGTAGATGGGATTTATGTAATGTCAATTATAAATATTATTTGTTTGATCATTTCTGTTTTATCATTAAAAAAAACTTGGTTAATGTGAATGCCAAGATAAAATTTTAGACAAACTTGTTAAAACAGGTCATAGAGAAATTCAGACCCAGACAGAAGAATTTAAAGATGAACCAATCTCAGCATTGTATTATACGGTTACAGAGAAACAACCTAAGACTTTCAAGCAGTCAACCTTAATCTATCCAGTAGCCTTACAGGAACTGCCAAATGCTCAAGGCTATGTAAGAGCTGACTGGATTCCTATGCAAATGTTAGATTTAAGGAGATTCAAAGAAGCTATACTCTCATATGGTATATAATCCCAGTTTCTGAAGGATTTGTTAAACTCATCGTCAACTTGTAATAGTCCAGTCCCTCAAGACTGGAGAGATTTGGTTACAGTGGTTTTGGAGACTGGTCCCCAATTACAATGGAAGACCTGGTGGAAAAATGAGGATAAGACCATTGAACAATGAAGTAGAGCTAGAGGTATAGAAAATTTCCAAGATCAACTTCTTGGAGAAGGTGATTATGCTGATATACAAAGACAATCTTTATTTTGTGACCATACCCTAGCTTTTTGCCAAATGCTTGAATGCTTGGGACAGAATTGAAGAAGTAGGAAAGAAAACTGAGTCATTTACAAAAGTTATAGAGGGCCAAAAAGAAACTTTCATGGATTTCTAACAAAGGCTGTCTTCAGCAGTAAATAGAATGATACCAGATTCAGAAGCTAGACAGATAATAATTGAATCTCTGGCTCTTGAAAATGCTAATGCTCAATGAAAAAAGGTAATTAGGCCATTTAAGGCAAGGTCAGCACCCTTGGAGGAATGGATCTGAAACAATGAATACTGAATCTCATGACCATGATGGTACTTGGATAGAAGAGGTGATTTCCAAAGGTTTGAAGAAAAATAGTGATGTCAAATGTGGTAAACAAGGTCACCTAAAAAGGGACTGTAAATAGGGCATTTCTAGAAACAATGTTTTCTCAAGAAATAATCCCAACAGAAAACTCCTCCCTTCTGGGTTATGCAGAAGGTATGGCAAAGGCAAACATTGAACTAATGATGTCCTAATAAGGGACAGACAAGGTAATCCTTTACCATAGGGAAACTCCTTGAGGGGCCTCTTGCAGGCCCCCATGACAAATTTGGTTCAGTCTTTTCCTGTCACCATGGAAGAAACTCCCCCCAGAGCAATTAAAGAACCCAATGCCTTTTGTGAGAAACCATACTGCTCTGGATGATAGAACACCTTTAAAAAGTAAAACAAAAATTTAAGTAGAAATTATAAATCAAAATTGATAAAGGTTCGGTTTGGAACCTCCCCAAAGTTAGGGTTGGGGAAGGATTTTGTTTTTGTCTTTCAGGAGAATGAAGATTAAGGAATCTGAAGAACCATGGGCAAATGAGAGACATGAAGAAAAAGGACAAATCATCCAGGAAAAAATGTCCCATGAAAAAGATTTTCTGTGGTGAATCATGACCATGCCTAACAGCAACTTTGAAGTCTCCAAAAAGTGGTGTGATCCTACGATGATGATTCCATCAGGAGAATGACAATACCACTAAGATGACAAACACCACCCAAAGATTGACTTTGGATTACAAACTGCTCAGGATAGTTTTAAGGTGGCTAGCTGAGATGATTCAGCCTCAGAGACTACTCGAGCAAGGACTTGAGACAATCCCTGCATTTTCCCATTATGCAGAGACTGGACAACAAATGTTATATCTACCTCTCCCAGGACTTGATAATTAACCCCAAATTTTTCTTTTCAAGTTCCCCTAAAGATGCTATTGCCCCCAGACAGCAGGAAATAATTTTAAAAACATGATGCCCACTTTCCCAAAAGGTGAGGTGGGTGGTGTTTGGTCATTCAGTGGGTTATGGATAATTGTCATTGTTTAGAATGGTTAGTTACAAGTTGTTAATTGATAATTCTAGCTGGAATGTTCTTGAGTCCCGCCAAGCCCCTGTAGTCCTGTGGCCTGCTTATAGAATAATCACTCAGAAACTTATAGTAATTATAACTGATTGGCCATTAGCTCAGGCTTATTACTGGCTAGCCCTTACATTTAAACTAACCCATAATTCTTATCAATGTTTAGCCATCTGACTTGGTACCTTTTCTCAGTTCTGTCTTGTCATCTTCCTCTGTGTCTGGCTGGTGACTCCTGACTCAGCTCTTCCTCTTCCTAGAATTCTTCTGATCTGTTTACCCTGCCTATACTTTCTGCCTGGCTACTGGCTAATCAGCATTTTATTGATCAACCAATTAGAACAACACAGCATACAGAATGACATCCCACAGCAGATAATGGTCAGAAAAAAAGGTAAACAAGGAGATTAGATTCAGGGTTTTGTTTGAAACAAAAAGAAAAAAAAAGAGGGTATAGATAAGCGATAGATTATTGAATCTACTCTTGAAAAGAGAGATATAGAAATAACAGGATAAAAGTGTAGATTATTGAATTTACTCTGAAAAGAAAAAGGGAGGATATAGATATAAGATGAAAAGGTAGATTGTTGAATCTACTTTTAAAAAGCAACTAACAATTTTAAATATTTCATATTGGATTGTTTTTTTGTATACTGTATACAAATTATGTATATTGATATAAATTTGAGATTTATTTTGTTAGAAAATACTGTACATATATTTCTAATCTTGTTCAAGATATTGTACCTATATAGTTCATTTAACAATGTAATGCGCCGGGCGGTGGTGGCGCACGCCTTTAATCCCAGCACTCGGGAGGCAGAGCCAGGCGGATCTCTGTGAGTTCGAGGCCAGCCTGGACTACCAAGTGAGTTCCAGGAAAGGCGCAAAGCTACACAGAGAAACCCTGTCTCGAAAACCCCAAAAAAAAAAAAAACAATGTAATGCAAATCAAATCGTTAGTCCTTGAAAGTTATTATTACCAACTAATTAGGATATAAGAAATGCAAGTTAATAATTATTAAAATCAAACTTGTAGTCATATTAGGTATATTTTCAAGGTTAAACAGTAATATATTTTAGATAGGTCATCTTCAAACACTTCAGAAATCTATAGAATATGGCATTTAAGATGTTTTAATAACATAGATTTTTTTTTTCTTCTTTTATGACTATGAGACATGTCTGCTCCTGGCAGCACCAATCTGCTTCAGAGAAGATGATGGGCATATGCATTGTATTAAGCTAGATCACATCAGATTATGGGTTTGGATGTAAATGTTGACTTTATGATTATATTGTTGTTTCCCTCTCCAAATGTTATCCAAATTGTAATGAATATCCAAATGAGAAAATAACAAATTGTTTGTCCAAAGGTAAATGAATTTTAGAATTTGTTTGCAAAATATTGAAAGGCTTTTTGTTTGTTTGTTGTTGTTTTTACCCACAGGTGTAAACTTTAAGCTCATGAAACATTTCAAAGAAAATGTCTTTGGTTTTATCTACACATATTGCATGATGCTCTGACAAATTATTTGTTAATGCAGATGTGACATGTATTACCAAAGAGGACTTCGTGTTACCTGTTTGTCATGTGAGATGGGAATAGTACTCATATTGACATCATTCCTTGTCAGTTGTGACCCAGGTAGGCGTGTTCTTTATGTGCTAGGGAAAGAATGTAAGGAATGCTGCTCATCAGTCACTAAGCAGACTCTCCACAGAATGGCTCATAAAGGGCCTGAAGAATATGCCTGAAATTTATCCAAGGGCAATTTAGTTTTAAAATATTAACTAATACTAATTATATTCAGCTCAGATTACTATATATGAAGAAAGAACCTGTAATTGCTGATTGCTGATTACCATAGTCATTTGTTTTATTTAAATCTTAATTTCAAATCTTTTGTGCTTTCATTTTTGGACATTTGTTATTTTCCCTGATATATTTATATAAATTAAGTCTATGCCTATGTTAAATGTAATATTTAGTTAGCATTTGGTTAATGGTATATTTTAAGTGATTTTTATATTTATTTTTATGTAATTCCATAACAATATTCTGAAATTGTTACTATTTTTTCTTCTTAAATTGAGGAAACTGGGGATAATTCATATTAGTAACTTGCTTAAGGTCACACTCAAATTCAGGTAATTGGATAGAATCTTGAGAGGAGAATAGTGTTTTACTAACTTTTATATGCTTGGTGACACCCAGAATATGGTTTGGCCTTGTGCTGTTACTTAGATATTCTGACCAGGAAATATATATAGTGATCTGATCCATGAGAGATAAGTAAACATTGTCCAGGCTGAAATAATGGGAAGAGACTCCAGAAGGAGGAAATCACAGCATCCAAGCAGGTGAAAGCTATCCAATGCTTTCTTCCACTGACATAGTTCCATATGATGCTTATTATCCATGAGAGATTCTGGTGTCAAATTTTTAGTGTGACACAACAATATCGTGAGAAATATATGTAAGTTTGTGCCAATGTCTACAAAACACTTGAAAAGTTTAAGCTAGTAAACTACCTCAGACTATTTGGATATTGTATATATAATATAATGTTAGAATTCCATTCCATTTCATGTTTGTGATGGTTGTGCATTATGATGACTGTGATTAGTTGAAGAGGTGCATACATGGGAACTAAAGCTTTCCAATAACTTTTGTACCATTATTATGAGACTTCTCCTGCATAGTGCACAATTCCTAAACCAACAGTAGATTATTATAAAATGTTTAACCAGTAGCCCTTGAACTATTATGCATGCATAGTCCTGGATCCATTGGGGCAATGAAAGAAATAAATGATAATCTAAATCATAGGCAACACATTGATTTTAGCACTAAACTGAAATGAGTCTGGATGATTGCAGTAGGTGAAAAGCCAAAACTAATAGCTGTTCATCAATTGTCTCCTTTTACTACTAGTACTAATTAGCATGGTGATCAATATTAATGCTAAATTTAACATTTAGAATAGCTTTTGGGTTTCAGGGCTAATTAATGTTAATATACTTGTAGCAGTCACTAATTATTGGTGTCCAATAAATTTATGATCATTATTAGGTTATTGTAGAATTTAAAAAAAGTATTCCTGGGTAATAAAGCTCCAAATAAGGATGATAATCATGTTAGGTCAAAATACTTTAGGGGACACATGGAAATATTGATAATTAATTATAACAGAAACATCCACATGTCCCTCAGGCGATTAATCATATTTCTCATCCTAACAACAGGATAAATATGAATTATTTTTTACTGTGCTACCAATGGAGATATATTGCCTTAATGCAAAATATATAATAACAATGTAATTATGAAAGCTATTCAAACATGATGCATTCAGATCTCAAATATTCTGAAACAAAAACATCTCGCAATATATTTTAAAAAGAATTGGAGAAGATTATCTCTTAATCATTGTAGCAACTCATGCAACAATAGAAAACCATTATTTGATTCGCACTGAATCCCCACTACAGTAACTGAAAGTAGCAGTGATCTCCCCAATAGCTCCTAGAAATGCATCAGGACTTAAAGCAGGTGTGATTAGGCCTTAGGAGAAAGGGCTCAAAGTAGTAGAGATTTTAGAGATAAGGAAATGTTTGAAAGCACTACTGTGATGGTATCTTGGTGATGAGAAGTTATGAGAAGGTTGAGTACTGGAGCATAACAGTTACCTTCATACAATATCTGCTAATGATGAGAGGCATTTCTTGGATTTTTTTATCATATGATATTTAGACTATAATGTATGCTACTTTCTGCATTTTAATAGATATCTTTGCCCTAATATAGTAATGAATCATTTCCCATCTGATGATTTTGATCTTAATTTATTAGGTTATAACACTTAACAGATTAAAAGAATTAATGTTGCTCTTTGCTCCTGTGGTAGAATCTGGAATGTCTTAATTGGGACCAGTAGTTAAGGCAGGGAAAAATAAAACTCGTCTTCGTTCAGTGTTCTGGTCCTGCTATTATCTTCAACAAACACAACATTAAGTGTTTTCAGGTCCTTTGTTTCCTTATTTCCACTTCTTCTTTTAGATATTTATTCCAAATGCATTTCTATAATAAATATAATGAAATGAATTAGAATGAATTATTGGGTACAGTGTAGAAAATTTTAGGTATCCTGTTGAAATCCATCTTGTAAACACTTTTTATGACTAAACAATTAAACTTCATGTCTGCTAGTTTCAAAATATAAATTATTTTGGAACTTTTTGGTGATGACTGACTTTTCTTTAGCTGTGGCTTATGCGTTTCAGTTTCTTTTTCTTTTTTTCCTAATTTTTTTATTAATGGCCAGACTTGATTGATACATTGTAGAGAGGTTTATTTCCCTCCAAAAGTGTTGATTTTTGTTGTAGTAAACAAATAGTTTACTATGACCTTCCTCTAGTCGTTAATAGAATACGACACTATTTTTCCCCCTCATCAATGGAAAATTTAGGGCATCTGCTATGACATTCCAACTGGGTGATATTTAAATTCCAGCCAATGTCCTTTGTGAAGGACAGCAATTGCTGTTTACGGATTTTGCCTGAGTCCTTGGATTGCCTTACATGTAAAATTTCTTTTTCTTTTTTCTCAAATGTTTGAGAGCATTTATGCTTAGAGTTAGATTTTTACACCCACCTAAATTTTTTTCTAGTATTTAATTACCTCAATTTCTAGTTCAATAATTTAGCCCCTCTTCAGTATTGCTGTAGTTTTGTGTTTGAGTTCAAGGATTCCTTCTTTTGTGGTTTATTGAATGCTTTCAGTAAAAAAGCCAAATTATCATAGCTCTCTGTGCAATTTACTGCTTAGAAGATTAATTACCTACACTACATCCCTCCTTTCCTTTGCTTTTTGGGGCCTTTAAAGATTTGCTTATGTTTTTAATATTTTTTTTCAAGTTTATCATTGCTATATTTTAGAAAATTAGCCCCAAATTATCTACAGTGAATTTAGAACCAGAATTCCAAGACACAGAGTTTGCTGATCTTACTATGTGAAAGGCAAAATATGGGCCTATTTTCTCCATAGCATCTAAAATGACCCTATTGTGCTAAAGGTGTCCATGAATGTTGACTGACTGACAGTTAATTAAATCTCAGCAACTGAATAATATTGGAGAAAGTGACACCACAAAGCAGACTGACATCACTATAAATTCATGATCATCAGCATAAAGGAGGTACAAACCATTGTCTGACAATTCTGCTATATTTCTCTTTTCATCTTATTCCCTCACTTTCCTAATCAATATGTAAAATTTTCCCATACTCCTTAGATCTCTGGCAGTCTAATGCTATCAAGACCACTGTTCCCATCACAATTAGTATGTGATCTTACTTCTTGCTGTATATCAAATAATTAGATCATTAAAAAGAAATTATTTGAGATTTTGCCACTAAACCTACAACTCACTAGATCTATGAAGTGATTGGAACAATGATGGCACACCAGCCAGTAACACTGGAACATGGCAGTCCTCACCACCAGTAACACTGGGGCAGTCCCCCTCACCAGTACCAGTGGGGCATGGCAGTCCCCCTCACCAGTAACAGTGGGGCATGGCAGTCCCCCCTCACCAGTAACACTTGGACATGGCAGCCCTCACCACCAGTAACACTGGGACATGGCAGTCCCCCCTCACCAGTAACACTTGGACATGGCAGTTCTCACCACCAGTAACACTGAGATATGGTAGTACTCCCAACCAGTAACACTGGAACATGGCAGTCCCCTCAACCAGTAAGACTGGGACATGGCAGTCCACACCACCAGTAACACTGGGACATGGTGGTCCACACCACCAGGAATTCTGGAACATGGCAGTCTACACCACTAGTAACACTGGGACATGGTGGTCCACACCACCAGGAATGCTGGAACATGGCAGTCTCTATGATAATCCCAGCATAAATGTCATTGTCAATGTGTTATTACTATATACCTTACTATTTTTACATTATTATGTAAGTATTTTCATGAGTTTCATATGCTTGCCCTTCCCAGTGAATGAATTGAGAAAAATATTCTCTTGAATTCTCCTATATCTCATGTTACCATCTAACTCCTTTCCTGTTTCCTATTAAACTAGTTTATTAACTAAACTTCTGCATTTATAATCTATGTACATTTGTATGTATGCGTCAGTCACTTATCATCTCCTTTAATGAGGTTTATTATGTCTACCAAAAAACATCTTGTCCCTCTCAACACATCTCTTTAATTCCTGTCTTGCCTTTTTTTTCACTGTTTCCCAGGGAAATCCCTCAGTAAATTATTTATGATTGAACTATATAATTTCCAATAGCTTATTTCTTCTATAACCCAATCTACCAAATTGACTAAAGGAAATACATTCTCCCTACCAGACATATGGCTGAAATTACCCACAGTCAATAAATATTTTATAGTTGCAGTGTACTATAAGAAACATATTGTGACTAGGATTAATTACACCCATAAGGCCCACTTAACTGTCTCTCAGTTTAGACACTACATCTCACTTAACTGTATGGTACAACTAAGCACAGTTATTTCCAACCCTGGCTTAGAGAAGGTCCTTTCAACGTAGATGCTGCTACCATGAAATTTAAACAGTGCCTATCCTTGTAAGACTTACTTAATATTCTCTTCTGAAAGGAGCAGCTGGTAAATGACCTGGACTGAATTCTGTAGAAGAAAAGGGAACGAGTATCCCAACTCTGATAGTCAGAGACTTCAGTCAGTTGGTTTTCTGACTGCCTGGCACAGACTACCCACCCACTCCTGTCATCAGCCTTGAAAAGACACTGTCAAAATAAACTACTTAAGCATGAAATTAGGTTGTTATTAATTTTTGGCCCAAACTGAAGCAGAGAAGCAGCCTTGAAGAATCTGGCCAGCGAGTATCCATTGAGACCCCAAACACAAGAGTCTTATCTGACTTCATCTCAAGTTAAATGAATATGACTGCCCCTGTCTTTTGAAATCCTCTTTTACAGGGTTCTAAGACATCAACTCTTCTACTTTGTATATGCTAAATTCCTTTAAGTGCAGTTCTTGCTTTTAATTGCTACGTAGGCAATCTCATCCATAATATTGATATCATAGATTATATACTTTGCTATGTCCATCTTGACTTCCCTCAGAAGAACTCATGTCTTCAACTCAGACATTAACTATAAAGTTTTTAAACATGATTACTTAAATGTATGCTTAATAACTTCATTTAGAAACTTCAAAGAAAACTCAAATGCTACATGTCCGAAATTGATCTAATTGTCTTCACTCCAAAACTATTTCATTAATTGTTACTCCTTTCTTATCCATAGTGTTCCAACTTAAAACACAGATTATCTTGTTATCGTAGGCTAATGATTATGTTCAAGTCCAGGAGATTTTCTGTCACTACCATTACTGCCATGTCTTACAACTTTATATCATCTATCATAATAACTGCTGCAGTCATCTAACTGAATCCCTACATTCTCACCTCCAATATCTGCATAGAGTACACAAAGCATGCTATAAAAATACACACATGCTAAAAATAATCTCTTGAGGGAATGTTTCCTATCCTCCAGACACTTGGAAGTCTTTAAATGAAATTCCTTAACCTGATATGTAAGATGCCAAATGGTTTCCTTAGTGCATCTTTCCAGTCTTGACATTCTCTCAGTCTCTTACTGTACAATTTCTTTTCTGTTATTTTATATAGGGTTCTTCACTGTCAAAAGGATCTTCTCCCTGCCTTCATCTAGTCTAAAATATTTAAATATCTAATAACTAGATTATATGGAACTATGCTTGAAATACCAGCTCATTTTTGATAAGCAAAAATGTGTCTATATTACGGGTTAAATCTACCTTAACTAAATGTGTCCTTCAGGTTTCAATGTGAGTCACCTCTTCAAGGAAGTGAAAATTGACCTTTCCTACTTCAAGACTGGTTCATTTATTATGTACTTTCCTAAAACATATAAGTATATGTGAAAGGGTGATTGTTTAATTAATGTCTGTCTATATAAGTAAGTCAAATGCTCCATTCAAACGTACACCACATCTGGTTATGTTCACAAATTTATCCCCAGAGCCTTGAATAGTCTTTTTTTAATATACTCAATATTTTTCAGATGAGTGGTTGTATAAGTTAAAAAGTGAAACCTAATTGATACATAGTTCTGTAATATGGTTAAGGTAGGAGCAAGTAAGAAAGAAAGTAATGAAAGGAAAAAAAGAAATACAAGAATTAAATGTCACTTTTATTAATTACTAAAATCTGCCTCAGCTGAATTTTAGTCCTATAACTGACATTTACTATATATGTTGACATTTTTATCTTTGTCTACTTTTGTAAATATAAAATGCCTACCTTACATGATCTAATTTTATTTACTTGCTCATTTTAGGTGACCCTGTAAACATTTAATAGATATATATAGTTACTATTCAAAATACCTGAGACAAGTATAAACAAATCATGGGCCTTGGCCTCATATTCATGGGTGCTATAATCTGCATCTTGAATGCTCTCCTTTGTTAAGGCTTAGTCCCAAGCACAGCACTGTTGGGAACTCATGGAGCTCTGAGATGGGGCCTAGTGGAAGGTTTAAGTCACTGGGACTTGCCCTTGACATGAATTGTGGAGCTCCAGCTGCCTTCCCGTTTATTTAAATTTTGCTTTCCAGCTCACACAGTGAGTGCCTTAGGTCGATTATGTATTCCTGCTATGATATGCTGCATTGAGACAGACTCAAAGCCATGGGCCAACATCTAATAGACTAAATAGCCCAAAACTGTAGTCAAAGTAAACATTTTTCCTTATAAGCTGATGATTTCAGGAATTTTATCACAGCAAAGGAAAACTGAATAATATATGCAGTCTTAGAGGGAGCAAGACCATTGAAATGTGGTCCATGTCCACAGTAGCTCAACAGCAACCAAGAAATAAGAGTGCCAAAACAACCATAAGGATTCCGGTGTCCAGACTGACTGGGACTCTTGCACTGCATTTGCATAAAGTGGGAATGAGGGAACAACAGCTGCACTATTGGTTACTGACTAAACTAGCAGAAACATTGTAGTATCGTGTTAGAAACAGAGATTCAATTCAATGACTAATTTAGAGGTTGATCTGATTCATCACTTAATATCACATGTACTATTCTATGTGTGTACAGGAGGATCAAAGCCAGTTCTCTGTGATGCTGGACAAATGAATTAATGAATGAACAGTAAGAAAAGTCTTGGGAACTGACTTGACTGGCAAAACCTTATTTCCCTACTCTTTTGTTTGGTTAAATATCAGAATACTAGTTAGTTTTATGTCAGTTTGATGTGATGAGCAAGAGTCATCTGGAAGGAAGGACCCTCAGCTGAGAAACTGTTTCTATCAGGTTGGCCTGTAGGCAAGTCTATGGACATTTTCTTGATTGATTGATGACGTGTGAAACCTCAGATTTTGTGGATGGTGCAGGTAGTCCTGGGAAGTTTAAGAACACAAGCTGAGCAAGCCATGGAGAACAAGCCAGTAAGCAGCATTTCTCCATGGTCACGGCTTTAGTTCCTGTCTCCAGATTCCTACCGTGGGTTCCTGCCAAGACTTCACTGGATGATGACTGTAACTTGTAAGCTGTGTGAATGAATAAACCCTTTCCTCTCCAAGTTGCTTTTGATCATGGTGTTCATCACACCAATAGAAAAAAATCAGGACAGTGATAGAAGTCTCCTTGATCTAGAAAATGGTATGAGTTTAATTGTCAATATCTCAAATATCTATCCTTATAAACTATCTTCCAAATTTTGTCAGGGATTTATGGTTCATTTGGTATCCAATTGATTCATATTTTATGCTGAAGTTTCACTGACAAATATACAGATTTTCTGTCACATCCATTCTAAAATTCAGATAGGAATCCAACTCTCCCTTTTATTTCATATGCCATTTAAAATAAAACAGTTTAGATTCTCACCAGGCACCAGACAATGTAACAAGTGTTAAACATACATTAAAAGCCTTTTAATTATATGAGGGTAGCAGTATTATCATGATCTTTAGGAAATTAAGGATTATGAATATTAAGTCACTTGTTCAAGATGAATGGACTAGTACGGATAAAATTCAAGCATAAGTTTGTTTCATTAAAGCTGTCATTCTCATTAAGTATGTATTAGTAAATACATTGTTTTATCTATGCAGAGTACTGGAGAAAACTAACTAACAAACTTTTCATCTTTTCCTTTATCTTTTATATGGTGTTCACAGTTTCTTAGAATATAAGCTGTGTATGTCAGATGAATCTGTGTCTGGAAATGCTATCTGCCTTGCTATGAGAGGATCCTACCTTGTCAAAGTGAAAAACATAGATGCTTCCAGAATAAAAGCAACCAGGTTGATGATAGTCTTTACCTCTGTGATGCTTACTTTAAACCTTCAGGATTCCCTTGAATTACAGCTCTCCAGTTTTCACTGTTTTGGTGTGATATGCCCTCTGTTTTTACACTGGTAACATGCCCTACATAAATAGTTTTTATATCACTGATATAGCTTTGCCCAGTCAACCCAGAGAATGTTTCCATCTTTCATTATTTAGATAACTGATGTAAATCTCAGTTCACAGATTTAAAGTTGCCAAGGAATGGCACCCTTTCTTTCCTTAGTGACCTTTTTTTTTATTCTCAATTCTTTCTTCTTATTTAATCTAATGGGAAAACATTTAATACTAGTCTTAGATGAATTCATTCATTTAGCTTGAGCTCTTCAGGAAATACACAATACTTACTCTTCCAGTCAGTATGTAAGGGGCATGCAAAACTATTTTGATGGCAAGGAAGCATCAATGAAGTATGTCACTGTGACTCTCAGTTTCCTGTGTACATTGATAGCCCCTTAAATTTTTGTTGTCCTACCTGGTTACAGGCTGCTAAACAGTCCCACTTACTCAGCATTCCATGTTTTCTGATTCTCCAGGAACAAAATGGCAAGCAGGCACAACACTTTACTCTTGTGACCAGCTAGCTACCCCCTCCCCCATCACCTTTATACCTTTTTGCGAGACACAAAAATAATTGGCAGTACTGAAGTTTCCTTCTTTGTTACTAATGGCTATAAAAAAAAATCTAACAGCTTGTGTATAGAGATATCAGACAATATCCTATTTCTTTCTTTTAGGTTAAGTTATATTTCTAACGAAGTTTCTAGAAACTGATTCTTGTCAATGTCATTTTATTGCCAGACAGTGGTGGCACATGCCTTTAATACCAGCACCCAGGAGGCAGAGGCAGGCAGATCTCTGTGAGTTTGAGGATAGCCTGGTCTCCATAGTCAGTTTCATGACAGTCAGAGCTGTTACACAGAGAAACCCTGAATCATTTTATTTAGAAATGGAAACTTTGAAAACATGATCAAGTTAAGATGACATATTGACAGTGGACCTTAGCCATATGTTCCTAAACATTAGCATCCTCATATGAGAGGATTTGAAGACTTAGATTTAAGGAGGCAATAGCCACATTACAACAGAAAAGATGTTGGAGGGTTACATATACAAACCAAAAATACCAATGATTACTGGTCACTAGCAGATGCTGCATAGAGAGATTCTACCCAGTCTAACAAGAGCATGGGCATGCTGACACTATCACTATAGACTTCTATCAATTATAACTTTGAGTTATAAATATTCTTATTGTTTTCAGTCATCTGTTTTGTTCCAGAAGCTCCAGTACTCTATTATGACTCTAAAAGTTCCAAAAGGTCATTCCTATTTATGTCTAGCAGATCCTTGTTTTATTTTCTTCTTCTTCTTTTTTGATTTTAAAAACCGTTTTAGAAGTCACGTCATACACTTACACTTGGGAATCATTTTAGTGAAGGGAGGAAATGAAAGATGTAATAGAAGACCTCTTACTGAGGCATACAATACTAGTGCACTGCTTTGGCTCTGTTCAGAATCAAGTTTTAATTTATTTTATATAGATAAATGGAAAAATTATTACACTTAACATTCATTATTCTGCACGAAGTATTTTTGTATAGGCCTATTCCTTGAAGCTGTTAGGATCCTAGTCATATTTATGTATACCAAGTTTCTTGTAACTTGAAAGTCTGTTCCTTCAGACATTTGTCTGAAATATGTAACAATCATATTTTGAAACTCAAAATGCTGATACTTTTTCCCTTTTGTGACTTTCTACTTAACAGTCTTTCTTTCAAGAGCCATAAACTTGTAAAGAAATGACCAGAAAAGGAATCCTTCAATTAATTTTGCAAGACCCTGACCATCATTTGCACCATTACTTCCACCTTTTTGAGTCATCATATTTGGGGCTTTGAATATTTAATAGCTCCTAAGGTTTCCCCAGCTTTTTCCTTCCTGCTGTTTTAGCAGTATCCACACAGCAGCCCTGCCAGAATAGTGGAATGACACTTAGATCAGTGTGAAGATGTTAAGGGAAAGCCTGAGTGGGAAGGGGAGTTGTAGGTTGAAATTTACTTCCTGGTTCTATTTAAGACTTCAAATTGGTATTAGTTCTGGGATACAGGGTTGTGTCATTCTTGATATCGACCTGTGTATCCAAGGGCCATGGAAGAAATATATGCATATGAAATCAACACCAATGAAATGAAAGTTCTTAAAGCTGTGACCTCAAACCAGGAGTGGAATCATAATGCACTGGGCTGACCTTGTGAAGGAGTCTACATATGGCTTACTCTTCTTGGCACTCATACCTGACTTTCTCTTAGCATGTTGGCATACTTCCAGCTCTCTTCTGTGTTTTTTCCTCCTGTATTATAGAATATGGTCTCCCAGATCCTGCACTTCAGAATCCTTGTCAGTTTAGATATATCAAGGAAATTACAGCTAGATCAGGAAAAGTGCCCTCCTCATTTTAGGGGTAGGGGTTTGCCAAGGGAGCTTTAGCTCTACCTCTCTAAGCTGTACCAGGAGGAGGATTCCCATAAACTCGACAGAGATGATGACAGGACTTTGAACTTGGTCAATTGGTTGTTTCCTTGGATGTATGCCATGTCCTTTTTTGACTTCAGTGGTCTCACGTCTCCACAAACAATGAAAGCATTAACACTATTGGCTTAGAATTTAGCTACAATATGCTTTAACCTCTCTTTTACATGACATCTTCCTGTTTCAACAAGGCAGCCTCTGAAGCTACAATGCTGTAACTCTAAATGAAAACTGAGCACTCAAGATGCTTAATCTTATGAGTTTGGGGGGACCTTTATCGGCTTACAGGCCTCAAGGGACTTCCTTCCCTTGTAAGATACGTTCTTATTTCAGGAAGAGTTGGCAAGATATGGTGATTCCATCCCCTCTCCACTCCTGTGTGCTCCATCATCACTCTTGTGAGTTCCTGTGGTGAGTGACCCTTCCACATCAAGATTTGTATTTTCAGTTAGTTTTCTTCATGATTGATAAAGTGTTCAGTGTCGTTCTCAGTTCACAGACAAAGAAACTTACCTAAGCTCTAGTCTTTGTGAGAGGAGAAACTATATTTAATTATTTGCCTGATACATGCTAACTGACTTGCCTATTTATTGGCATCTCAATAGGAAATGAAAGGCTTCTTCTTAGCACTTTCTGGGCCTGTTTTGGGGTGTTATTTTGTGATTTTACTCTCCAGTTTCCTAATCTCTCAGATGCTGTACATTAGGTCTCAGGCAGTCCATATATCTGGTAAGGTGCGCCACCTGGACTATAGGATTTCTGGCAGTTAAATAAAGGCCAGAATTCCTCAGGAGCTTGTGATACTGGTTCCCATCTCCCAAAAAGAGTCATTTCCCTTACCTCTAGTAGAAAGGACATATTGTATAGTTGCATACAAAAGCCCATGCTGACCTCCAGGCTCTCTCAGTCCCTATTCACAAGTATTTGTTATACATTTCCAAGCCCATGCTAGTCTCCCTAGGCTTCCCTCCTCCCAGACATTGCTTTATTCTCTTTATAATGGAAAGGATCCCCCACCCCCACCCCTGCCCAGTCCCTGCTGTTCTTTCTTTCACAGATAGCCCCTGCCATGCCCAGCCTGTTTCTCTTTCTCTCTGTTCTGAGCTCATCCAAATGCTTCTGGATATTCTCTCTCTTTTACCTACAATAAAAACCTTCCCTAATAATGGAGCAGTCACATTGGCAATTTCTTTACTGCACCTCCTTGTATACATTGTGTTCCTATATTCACAAAATGAGAATAATTACTTCTGGCTCTCAGATACTTCACAAGAATAGTTTTAGGGTTTAATTAGAAAATGAGCAATAGTTTTAGAAACTTCGGTGCATCCTTAGTTATTAATCCACTGAACTATTTTCAGCTAATTGAGACAGTCTTTTTCTATTCTGGCTGAATCTTTAGTCATACCTGTAGTTGTAGATATCATGCTACTCCCTCCTAAGAATCCTTGTGTAGCCTTCTCCATGTTGAATGTATGCTTTTGAATGAAAGTAGGATGCATTCAACCATTTCTGTTTTCATTTGAATTGGTCACTCGTCTAGCTCCTACAGGCTAGTTTTTGTTTTGTATGAAACTTTGGCCTTTGAACTAACCCATTAAAGAAATGTAGATGTTAATGGGAAAATATTTGGAGAATGAGCAATCCTCTTCATTCCCTTGATGTTTTGTGTATTTCACTTATCCACTATCTGTAGTTTTTTCCATCCATTTTTGATATGAAAAAGGAAGGGAGAAACCAATACAAAATATGGAGATTATATATCCATTATTCACCAGTTACAGAAATAGTAAATATAATTTTATGATTTTATTCATGCTGCTATTTCCTTATAAATTGATAGCTATGATTGCAGTAGTACTTACAAAATATATAATAATCTCTAACCATTTTGTTTGCATATTCCACTTCAGGTATTTAAAAAAAAACAAAACTCTAGCCTTGGTGCTTGGTTCTGGATGAGCCAATTTAAAAATCACATTTCTGTCTTCTTAATAGACTTGTGGTCAAAGTAAACTACTCAGAAGCCTTCCATATACATGTTCAAAGAAAGATATACAGACACATATAGATATAGATGATATGTTTTTTTTTTCTGCCTGAGTAGTTATAGAACCATGGTTCCGTGTTTGTTGGCAGCCATGTTCAGTCCAATGTGAAGAATCTTGAAGATAAGAAATCACTGCAAAAAGTAAGTGGGATTGGGAAAAGAGGAGATTAAAACCTTGAGTCTTGTGATTTTTATGTCTTATTGATTTTCTTTTCTCAGGCTTCTGTAATATCATTCCAATAAACAGCCCTTCTCTCCTTTTGTAAAAGAGTCATTCAAGTTGATTATCTGTCATTTACAGCCCAGAATAAGCATGATACTGTGGTACAGCATTGTAGAATAAGTGCTGTAAACTACAACCAAAGGTAGGGAAAGAAGTGAGAAAATGAAATTGCAACGGGAGAAGAATGAAGAATTGCAGGAAAAAGAAGTTGTATGGAATGAAAATTGACTTTATTGGAATCTTCCTTGTATTTTGTATGTTCATTAGATACTTTAATATACAAAGCACTAAGGGAATCACAATAAAGACAGAACAGCCTTTCTGGAGAAACCATTCTGTCCATGAACATTTCTATTTCACCCGCTTCCTACTCTACATCAACCTCACAGAAAAAGTTCCTGTTGTTTTCATTTTATGGTAAAACAAAAGTTCCAAAGTACATATTTTGTCCAAGATTGCACATCTAGATAGTGTTATCTCCTTCATGGATAGAGAGCAAAGAATAAATTATGGTGCATAAGACAATCTAAATTTTACTTACTACACTACATGTGTGCACAATTCCTCACTGAGAAAATAAATAGAATTTCCCTTTCCTGGCTTCATGAAAATGATGATGATACAATTCCAACTTCCATATATATTTATATATTTACAATATAATTCCTAGCAAGTTTATGCATATGTGTACACATAAAAGTATCCTGAATATTCTGCCCTGACTACATGCTTGTTCAGTCTACATAGGATTATGGGCATGTGAAAAGTAAGGGGCAGAAAAAAATTACTCTGAATATAATTTTTCCAGAATTATGAAATTCAAAATGTTAAACACAAATGTTCAAATGTTCAGCCTTGCATTTCCTAGTAGGGTTCAAGAACACAGACTGAAAAAAAAAAAACTAGTCAAGCCACCTCAGGTCTAACAAGTTTTTATTTGGGTGGATTCATGCCTCAGTGACTCTCAAGGTCCCTGCCAGTCTGGCAATTCTTTGTTCTGATTTCTCAGTGTGAAAATGCCTTATGTCTTCCACTCTCAGCCAATAAACCTGTAAGAAGGAGTACTTTCAAAATGAACCTTTTAAATTTCATTCTTTGGTATTTGTACAACCAGAATACAAATAGTGTCAACTCCATTATCTTTCTGCACAAAATGTTCCTTCCTCAAGGCCAAATCAGTGGTAGGAAACATGGAATTGTGCCCCAAGTACCTCAAGGGCAGCTGGCCACTTCTATTTCGAGATCCCAAACACCTGCATTTCTCAAAAGCTGGTCCCGTTTCAAGAAGAGACGTTTGGAAGTCATTAATATACTGCTTGCTTACTGTGGATTTGAGAACCTTGAAATGTCAAGTTTTAGCTTGAGGCCAAGTTGAATTTGTGAGCCCTCATACTGATGGGTGATGAGATCATTTACATTGGATTATACCACCAGTGTGTGTGCAATTTAGTAAATGATGGATACAGTGGCGATTACTGCAGTACATCTGCTGGACACTTTTATAAAATAGCTCTCTCATCTCACTTCCTAGGTGTGCAATCTTCAATCAGGAAACATACTTGAAGCAGGAAATCAGTTCTCTCAGGCCATAGCATCTGCTCCTAGCTCTTTTGCAGGATGCAGTTTTGTTCACTGCCACATGGGAAAGTAGAAAATCTCAGGACAGTGATTCATGGCCAGAAAACAATGCACTTTGAAAACCACCACCAATGTACACAACAGGCCACTTGCTGACCATTGTTACGAGACTACAATAAACATTTTGCAAAAGGCAGGGATGGAGGATAGGGTTTTTTTCATCTGAAAAAGTCAGAAACTGAGATGATGAAGTACTGTTATGATGGAACTTGTATAGAAGGTTTACTCTGTCTGGTAGAAGTCCAGATGTGGCTCCTGAGAAGAAGCAGAAGTTGTGTATATGCTTCTGGAGTATTGTCAGAAGCCCCAGGCTTCTTACTCACAGAAATTGATTAAGTGGACAGTACAAGTCCACTTGCCTAGGAATAGATGCTCTTCCCCTGTGCTAAATAGGTCTGTAGTCATTTGTGCTGTTCACTGTAATCTCAGAGAGGCGGATGTTTTATTCTGGATGTAAGTTTAACCCTGGTTTGATAGGAAGACTGGAATAGTATCTCCTTAAGTGTTCCAATTCTAAAAGAGGAAAGCCAGGCCACATAGACATCTTGTAGTAAGGAACATATTTATATGTCTATGCTCTCTCTAGGGGTCATCCTCCCATCGAAAAAGATATTTTCCTCTCCTAAAATGGGAAGAATGATGATCACCTCTCATTAACAACCATGGGGAAGAAGGTTACTTATCCATTCTTCACATCTGGACCACTCAGCGCCACCACAGAACAATTTACCTGCTTCTCACCCTGTCGCTGAAGGCTGAGATTTGAGTAAAGGGGGACAATGTGTTACTCTAAGAACTAATAACTCAGTATCTGCCATGGCCAAGCCCCAGGTGGAGCTCGAGGAGTCCAATCGACGAGAGAGAGGAGGGATCATATGAGCAAGAGATATCGAGGCCATGATTGGAAAAAGTACAGAGACAACTAGCCAAACTAGTGGAAACACATGAACTGTGAACCAATAGCTGAGGAGCCCCCATGGTACTGGACTAGGCCCTCCTGATAAGTGAGACAGTTGTTTAGCTTGAACTGTTTAGGGGGCCCCCAGGCAGTGAGACCGGGACCTGTCCTTAGTGCATGAGCTGGCTTTTTGGAACCTAGTGCCTATGCTGACACACTTTGCTCAGCCTTAGTGCAGGGAGGAGGGGATGACCTGCCTCAACTGAATGTATCAGGCTCTGCTGACTACCCAGGGGAGACCTTGTCTTGGAGGAGGTGGGAATAGAGGGTGGGTTGGAAGGGAAGGCTGGGGGGATGGGAAGAGGGAGGACAGGGGAATCCATGGTTCATATGTAAAACAAATAGAAAAAACTTCTTAATAAAAAGGAAAAAAAAAAAAGAACTCAGTATCCAATCCAGTTTACCTTGCATTCACAAGAAGGTCAAACTAACAAAAGACACATTGAAAATGCATCACCAGCTCACCAGCTCAAAACTTGTGGATAACGTGAGAAAGCCACAGAGAAACTAAAGTTCTTCTCCCTGCTGAGTCACAATACGCAGGCTGGAGTGCCAACTCTTACGATGACATTATAGGTAAGAAATAGGATGGCATGTAGAAGGCTCTTCCTAATCCACTTAATTTCATTGATCATCCTTCTCTGCAAGAGGCTGAGAAATATGATATTAGTTCTACTCGAGTGCAGTGGAAAGGATCTTTTAATAGAGAAGGTTAAAATAGATAGCAGCAGTCTCTCGTTAAACTGTGTCCTCCGAGAAAGACAAAAGGTGGTGAACATCACAGTTCTTTCAGCACTGATCATTTCACTGGGTATTTTCTGGCATTGGGCAGGTATGGAGGCTCGATGAATCCACAGATGGATGCCTGTGACAGGGAACACCTGCCATCCAAGTTTGCTCCTATAAGAGTCATCACACAGCACCTGTAAACCATGGTATTTGCAAGTCTTTGATAGATTAGAAGAAAAGGTCATGTGTGCATAAGATCATCAGTAAGGGGACTCTGTGCAGATGCAGTATATACATTCAAGGTTTTTTTTTTTTTAATAAAGAAAATTGATGGGAGTTTCTGGTTTGTCATTGTTTCCTGACAAGTTACTATTTCTTACATAATTTCTTCTGGGTCACTTATTATCACAATCTTGATTAATATATTTAAAAATATGTTTGAGGGGGTCAGTGGGATGGTTCTCTCTCCCTCTCCCTCTCTCTCCCTTTGTTGCTATGGACCCACATAGTAGAGGGAACCAGTTGCTGTATATTGTCCTGTGACCTTCACCTGTGCTTCTGAAAGTGCACACATATGCTCATAGGCACACGTGTGTACACACAAATGCACAAATAAATAAATTATTAAATGTAAATGTTACTAAATTGAAATCTAGGATCCACAAGTCAGGTACCTTAAGTTTTAGTGGTGTTTTGTTTCCAGCATTTAAATTAATATTGTGATATGTTGTTTATGTAATATCATGCCAAATATTTAAAAGTAAAAATATGAGCAATGGGGCATGTCAAGAGTAATACAGATTAACAGCCCATCTTCTTTCTACTAATATTTCAATTGTCAATCTAAAATGCACTCAACTTCAAGTAGTATGGATAGGAGACAAATTTAATTTCAAATTTCATCTCTACTACTTTCAAGCTTTGGAATGATTGCATATGACTTGATTTTTCTGATCTTTTGCTGAAAGAGAGAAATATCTTTTACACTGGAATATTATTAGGAATTAATTCAATATGGATTTCTTTGGGATTGAAAAATAATATGAAAATTCCCTTTGGTATGATTAGCAAATAGTAGGCTCTCAATAAATAGCATCAATTATTTTTTTTATTATTGAAAATAGATTTTTTTCATACAATAGATCCTGATTATGGTTTCCCCCACTTTCTCCCATCTTCCTTTCCTCTGGATCCACATCCTCTCTGTTTCTCCTTAGAAAACAAAAGTCATCTAAGGAATAATAATGAAGTAATATAAATAAAAAACAGACAAATCAGAAAATTTCAAAATAACTAAACAAGAAAAACAGTCAAAGAAAAATCACAAGAAATGCATATAGATACAGAGACATACATGTTCTTACACAGAAATTTCATAAAAACCCCAACCAAAAAGACAGATATACACTCTATCTGTCTATCTATCTATCTATCTATCTATCTATCTATCTATCTATCTATCTATCTATCTATCTATTATACCCACACACAATCAACCTGTAAGTTACAAAAAACAATGCCCTGACCTAACAGCATGAGATAAAGACCTCCAAAGATGCCACTGGGTTTGTTTTCTCTTGGTCATCTCCTGGTGGACATGGTGTCTACCCTTATGAGTAGTTCGTTTTCTCAGTGAGACTCCCTAGAAAGAAAACTAACTTTCCATTTACAAGTGGCTATAAATTGGAGATACCTTATGGGTTAGGGATGAGAGCATGTGTCCAGTCCCCCTTTCAGCTCTAAGACTCTATCTATGTGCATACCTGTGCAGGCCTTGTACATATGCCACAGACTCTGTGACTTCATATGTTTGCCATCTTTGTTGTGTCTAGAAGGTCTTGATTCCTTGGTGTCCTCCATCCCCTTAGGCTCTTACACTTTTTCTGCCTCCTCTTCCAGAAGGTTTCCTGAGCCCTGAGGGGAGGGATTTGATGGAGACATCTCTTTTTAAGGTTGAGTGTTTCAAGGTCTCTCACGGTTTACACCCTTTCCAGCTGTGGATCTCTGTATTTGTTCCCTTCTGCTACAAGGAGAAAGCTTCTCTGATGATGACTAAGCAAGGAACAGATCTTTTAGTATAGCAGAATACCATTAGGAGTAATTTTATTGATATATTCCTTTAACAGAACATATTTGGTTTTATCCTAGATCCCTGGCCTATCTAGTCTCAGGTTCTTGGCCTCCCAACCAGAATTGGGTAAAGGTTCCATCTCATGGAATGGGTCTTAACTCAAAGCAGATATTGTTTGCTTTATCCCACAAGCTTTCTGCAACTATTGTATCAGTGTATCTTGGATGTAGGTCACTCTTGAGGACCTAAGGAACAAAGGATTTGTAGTTGGTTGGGGTTTACTTTTCTCCTTTGGTAGCATTCTGATAACTTTCCAGTACCATGAATACTAGTCCACAGCAGTGAGGCCTCTAGGTAGGCACCAGCTCAACTTTTCCATATTCAATGAGTTGTGATATTGTTTTTAGCAATAGGACCTTTCCACCAGTTTGTGGAGAGCCACCAATAAATAGCCTTGGGAATATTCTGGAATGTTTTGCAGTTCCCATAAGACAGCATTGGCCAACAACTCAATTAGATGTAATCCATTTCCAGTACTGGAAGCTTCATTTGCTGATAAGAGAAGACCAACTGAGGCTCTTTCTTCCCTGTTATTTGTTGATTTCATTTATATGACCCTCATACATGATATAAGAATCTTCTACTGTATTAGGTTTCCATATGATCCCTCAAATGGCCCTTAGTTTTATCTGTCCCTTCTTGTCTTCCTTCCCTCTCCCCCTTTACCATCCTCCTCTCTGTTTGATCCTCCGATTTCAGTACCCCCACCTTGTCCATCCATCACTATCTATTGTATTATTTCTTGATTCAAATGATCTCTTCCTTTTTTCTTCATCCCATTCTTTCTTCTTTAAAGAAATAGTACAAATAAAGTTTCAGCACACATTTCCTCTCTTAATGGAATTGTAATAGCATAATTTGGTGATGTAAACCTAGATATTTATAAGGACAGGAAAAGCGTAGAACCATTTATTTTTCTGAAACAATTGCAAAATGTTGGAAGAACCCACACTTCCATCTTAGCTTGTAAACTTTCTGTAACTGTTCTTAGTTCTGTCTTCTCTTCTCCATCCCTCACTTCTCTACATTTCCTTGATCTTGCTGAAGTTACTATTTCTTTGAAATGCATTTCATTCACTCTTCCTTTATTACTGTTGCCATTGTCAATCAAGGAGGCATGGAAATTGTGTAGATTGAACACATTTTTTGAAAATGTCTTCAGTGTCTACCAAGTCTGAACACTCCCAATTGATCTTATTCTGAAGATGCAGCTCCCTCCCTTTCTTAAGGATTGTGCAGAAGTGCCTTTGGCAGGGCTTAGAATCTCTCTGAAGTCTTCAGAACCAAACACAAGCCACTCACTTAAGGTAGATAACTGTCAATTTGTCTCTTTTGGACCCTATATTATCTTTTACTTAAAGCTCTAAATTCTGAAAGTCAGTCATGCATCTTTATAGCATATAATAATATTTTGAGCTCTCTTGGAAGGATTACTGGAAAATGAAATATGGATTTAGTCCTGTCCTTAACCTACTCTGCCCTATTCTGCCTTGACACCATAGCAAAAGTGTTTAACTTTGTACTATTACCTTTCCCTATGAGTAGACTGTCAATTGCAAAGGCTCATAGTGTTGTTAAAAAGATAATATCACCTGATTTTTGGTGAATGCTTTAAAGGTTTCATAAAACAAAGTCAAGAGAATTGAGCTGACTGACTTTTACTGGTGCTGTGGGATGAAAGTTCATCCTCTCCAGTGATACATTTGAGCTATAAGAACACACACTGGGAATGAATCTCTTTCTGAAGAGCCCAGACCTTTAAAACTAGGCCATTTGCATACATATTCTTTTAGTGAGTAAACTTTTTTAGATAACTAATCATTCTATTACCTCTTTGTATAAAAATTTGTGTCTTATAATGAAGAAAAGCTTCCCAGTTTTGTTGGTTTGGGGGCAGCAGGTTCTAAGTCAAGAGCAAACTTACTCAGCTCCTCGGTCTGCTGTTCTTAGCACAAGTCTTCACAGCCAGGTAGAAATAACCTGGAAAATGGGGTAAAATATCTTTGTTTGTAACCACAAAGGGAATGTGGGAAGTAAAAGGAGTGTGAACTCTTTTGTCAAAGAATATTTACTTTTGTGTTTTCTCTAAATTTATTTTACTGTTCAGTACTCCCCCCCCCCCCCGTGTGTGTGTGTGTGTGTGTGTGTGTGTGTGTGTGTGTGTGTGTTTTCATGTGCACTACTGCCTCCGACGTAATAGGTGTATAAGGCCCAAGCATACTTTTATTAACAAAGCTGGTGGAGATCTAGAGTTTAAATTGAAGTCCCTGTGCTTTTACAAGAAGTCCCCTTACACTCTGAAACGCCTCCCTGGCCTTAAAAAGTACTCTTTTTAAAAGAAAAAGAAAGAGGTCATTTTTGGCCCCCTGTACTACATAATAAGTTTAATTAGTCATTTCTCAGATATTTGTTGTATATACTATACAACAACTCTTTTTACTCAAAGAGCTGAAAAGAGTGTGAAAATCTTTATAGCAGTGGTAAGAACGGAGTTGAGAACAAAATATTAATGATGAATCTAACCTTCAAGAATTCTCCTTCCATTCATAGCAATTTCTTGGCTCTTTAAGCAGAAATAAATACATTGAAATGTTTTGTAAGATAATAATGATATACTTTGACAAGCTATGGGTTTGTGTTTGCTGCCTCGGGCTTTCTACATTAATGGAAAGGGTCCCCTCAAGCTATGAACTGTGTTTCAATTCCGAGGGCCTTATGAAGATCTTTTTCAGCAACCTAGAGTTGAAGAAATTGGCTTGTATTTTTTTAAGGCTCTGGGGGCTGAAAGTCTTACAGAGAAGTGCTTCTCACTAAGAACTCTCCCATCATAATATCACAATCATGCATTAGATAGTGACTTCTCTGATGATCTATTGCTCAAAATGTGACAGGCACTACCCAGGAAATCAGTAAGGAGATCATAAGATTTTTACTAAACAGTTTTGTTAATTTACAGCTTCCAACATTCTCAGGTTTTTTTATTATGTATGGGAAGTGGGGAAAGATGATAAGAGGGAAGTAAGGAAAGATGATAAGCACAAGGTTATGAGATCGTGTGTGTGCTACTTTGGTCACTGTGTTCAGGGAAATATACATCACCAATGGGACAAGGAAAAGATTTTAAAATCCCCTATTAAAATTGCTCATAAGGTTTTCCAGAGGAATACTACTGAATAGAGAGCTGTGTAGAATATGTCTGAATACAATCAACAACCAAAAACCTGATGGTTGGCAGATATGAAAAGAAACACTCAAAAAATACAATTTGTAGTCATTTAGTCAAAGCATTTTAGAACAATGTAACATTTTCATCTATATGCTAAAGAAACTATCACCTCACAATTTCAAAATGACTTGTAAGCAGGATTGCACAGTCACCACGGGCTGTATCATAGGTACAGTACAGAGTGATGAGTAGGAAGCCCAAGACCATATACACCCCATCCTTCTGATAAAGCATTGTTTTATCCCAATATGGTTGATTTTGTGTATGTGGCAATCCATGTAAAGCTTCTAGCACAATGCCCGGCACATAGTAATTCCCCAATAAATATTGCTAATTTTTCTAATTGCCATTTAAGGTTAGGCTAAATATGAATTGTATTTAACAGACAATAATACTATTTTTGTTAGATTAAACATTACCTTTGAACTTCAATTAGGACTTCAAAGACTGTAAGCTCTACTATAGTATGTGTCTGTAAAATTCAAATGGAAGTTTATGACATTAGTTATTTGAAAAATTCAATACCAACACATTGATGCTTAAATCACCTGAGTTCATCTAACAGTAATATATTGTATCTGAGTTATCAGATCAATTATCTTGATTTCTGTTCTCAGCTTTGTAAGCATAAACATACCATGTGTCCTCTGGAAAGTGCAACTGGATTTCTTGATCTTAAGTGTGACCTGGCTAGTTCTACACAGGACATATGAGACCTGTTCAGAGATGACACCTTTGAAACCCAATGTGCATTGCCTAAGTGGATTCTACTCTTTAAGAGATATGACAACAAGGGAATGTAAAGACAGAACGCAATTTAAGTTCATTTAAAATGGGGAGATGCAGACTCTCAACATTTGTGAGCACTGTGTTTGAAATCTTATGTCTCATTTCAAAGAAAAGTCATTCTGCCAAATGGCAATATTTATTTACCTGCTTTCTAAATGATAAATCAAAAAGAAATGAATCAGCTAGTTAAGCCAATGTGAGCTGTGGAAAATACAGCATATTTTAGGGTGGACTGAAGAGGAAAAAAATGATAAGAAAATTATCTCATGAATTTAAATATTCATGACTTGTTTATTAGGACATTTTAGAAATGATGTCTCTGAGCATCAGGTTTTTAATATGCAGAACAGAAAGAGCAAAGTATTGGTAAACAGCAAGCATATTATCAAGAAATTTGCCTAAAACCTTCAGAAGCTAAAGCTTATTGTTCAGTGTGTGTATGATAGAGTAAAGCTTTCCTCCGAAACAAGGATATGAAAAAAATCAATTCTCCTTCGAGAGCTAATCTTTAAAAGTCAATACATAATTGAACAGAGAAATAGCATGCAGATTGAGTAGCAATGCATCAAGGGACTCAGGTGAAATCTGATTTACTACATTAGCACGTTGAACTGCAGTCATTTAGGAGAGGTTCATCAACAATGGGAAAAGAAAACGGGCAAGAATCTGAAGGCAGCCCCAAGTAATGCTTATCCAACCCACATGCAAGGTATTTTCAATATCCCACTTTCTCTGCTACAGACTTCTTCAGGGTGGCATGCATGGAGTTAGTTAGATCAGGTTAATCCCTGTGATCGTGAAATGGTGAACAGACCCTAACAGAGAGAAGGTAGGAGTAAATGACAGAATGTCAAAAGTTTGCCTAAGGAGTCCATTGGAACTAGCTGCATGTACTCAGCTGCTGAACAGAGGCACATGGGTGCTTTGAATAATTCACCCAGGTTACCAAGGATGAAGTAAATTTGAACACTTGACAACAATGGAGATTTTAATGGCTGGTCATCATAAGTGTTTGGTATCAATTTTATGCTTTTCAAGTGTCTCTCTCGTCCTTGCTTCAAACTTTGAGGTAAAAATGCAAAATAAAACTTCAGTTAGGAAGTTAAGGAATGGGAGTGGAGCCTACTTAAGAGTAGAAGGTGATTTACTCATTTTCATGGCTGTCTACCTCTCATAGGCAGCAAGAAGCAGTCTGAAGTTTTAGTTGTTACCTAGGACCGAATATTTCAGTAACAGAATTGAGAGTAACTGGAAAGAGCCAGAGGATGTTTTATCATCTTGGAGTAACCAAGGAAGTCAAATTGTTAGCTGAACTTTTTGCAGACCAAAAGAACAACACTCAATAAACACATTTAAAGAAAAAGTACAGTGCAAAATGAACTTGCTTTCTATTTAACATACTAAGTGTATGAAGTGATGGCACATCATTGAAAGTGTTTAACATAGTACATGTTTAAGGTGATGAAATGTCATTGAAAGGAAATACAGTAGTACAAGAGACAGGGCTCTGACTTAGGATCATTAGTCCTTACAGGAAACTGGAGTAACATTGTAAAGCATTTAACAACTTTGTTGAGCCATTGCCATTTTCAGTCAACTGCTGTTGTCATGACTCAACTTCCCTTTGAATAACCCTGTTTCTTGTATGATTGTTCTTTTTGTGATTCTGACTGCTTTTCTGGATATTCCCACTGATCCACAGATTCATCATGGTTTAGTCAAAATGTTGACTCCCTCCCTTCTTTCTGCATGCATCTTTCATTATATCCATCTCTCTATGTTCTTGTCTCTTTTCTTTAAAAAGCTGTTTAAGGCAGAAGCCCAAAGCCCTAATTTATTAACACAAAACATTCTTTTAGAGCAGAGTTCTTCTGATAGAGCATGTTTTGGCTGTTATTAGTCCCTCAGAACTGCACTGTCCAATGTATTGCTCCTTGCCCTATGTGGCCACTGAGCATCTGAAATGTGTAGAGTTTGAGCTGAGCTGCATTGTAAGTAAAAATATACAGCAAATTCTGAAGACAGACTAGGAAAAGTAGAAAAAAAATCAATACAATTTATATTGTCTTCATGAATCATAGATTTAATTATAAAAACCATATCCAGAAATGAAATATTTGAAACAAAATACTTTAAAGTTAACTTGACATACTGTTTTCTTAGTTTTGATGCAGCTACTAAAAAGATAAAATTGAGAATGAAAAAAAGAGTTCATGAATATGAAAGAGATGAGGTAGGGGAGGGTTATGTAGAAAGGTTTGGAGGGAAGGAAAGGAAGGACAAAATGACATTATATTATAATATCTAAAATAAAAGAAACAATGGAAAAAGTATGAAATTCAGTAAGTAATTTAGCTTACACTTCTGTTATATTGATGTCTTCCATCTCAAGCCTCATTCGGTACAATAAAGTAAAACTTTGGTTAATGAATTATGTCTTGACAGTTTCAATAAAGACTATAATTGATGCAAGTATTATCACATGATTACTGACAAGACAGTAAAATGTTTTCATTACTATTTATTAAAATGCTCTGAATTATATATTATTTTATAGTACTTACAATGTTTTATCATATAAATGATCATTTGTGCTTCATAATTCATCTATTAATATTAAATAACATTCAGACTGTAACATCTTAAATATGATAGAACTGAATTTCAGGGAAATAAAAGGGCACTAATCTAGATGCAGAGGCTCTATACAGTGAAAGAAAATATACAACCTGAATTCTGAAGTATCATGGTTCTTTTCTTTGAAGTCAGGTCTCCTTGGGTTTGTATGCTACTGCTGCTATTTACTAGGCTGTGACCAGGGGATTATTCAACCCTTTATTATGTAGGAGAGGGTATAAGAAGTTAAAAAAAATACTGGAACATAGCTATGTTTAATGAGTTAGTACAGCCTATAGTTAAACAAGACTCATTATTTGATAGAACTAATAAAAAAATTAATAAAAATATTAGAAATTTTAATGTGCACGTCTATACGTAATGATGTAACATTCATCTGCTTCTTAAATTGTATTTTTTAAAGCTATCCTATTCAGCTTTTACATTCTACTTTGCATCATAAAACTTTACATAAAAAAATCAATACTTTAAAAATACATAGTAAGTTGCTATTTTTTGTTGTTGTTTTGTCTTTTGTTTTTGTTTTTCAAGACAGGGTTTCTTTGTGTAGCTTTGCACCTTTCCTGGAACTCACTCTGTAGCCCAGGTTGGCCTCAAATTCACAGAGATCTGCCTGGCTCTGCCTCCCAAGTGCTGAGATTAAAGGTGTGCGCCACCACCGACAGGCTTCACAGTAAGTTAAACAGACCAATTCTAATAGTCCTATTGTCTGAACCGGCAGCATGAGATGATACTTTGGGAAGTTCTTGCACAAAAATTTATGCTGTGCTGAAAAGATGTAAATTCTCTACTTCCTGATCCAAATGTAACCATATCTGTGGACACAACTGTGGTTTTTCTGTTAAAACGCATATTTGCTTTGTTTTAATCAGTGACGCCAGTTATGTTAGTTATCTGAATGTTTCCATTCCTCCTCCCTGCCCACTGGATTTGCGCAGTGATGATTAGGTTCCATAGTCTCTGTCTCATCAACCACCACATTTGCTCTACCACAATGATTCTTCAGAAGCATTTTGTCTGCTGTAGTTCAAGCTCTCGGAGTTTCCTATATCCACTTACAACTTCCATTCATATCTATTTAGTTTATTTGGTCACTGTAACAAAATACTGTAAATTGGACAGTTTTAGAACAATAAGATTTTATATTTGATAGTTTCAGAGGCTAGAAAGCCCAAGATCAAAAGACTAGAAACTTTTGTCTAGTAAAGTCCCACTTCCTAGTTCGTAGGCTGTGCTTTCTATCTATATGTGCACACAGGGTTTGGAAATGCTCCTTTGGGCCCATTTTTAAAGGGTACCAATCTCATTCATGAGTACAAAGCTAGTCACTAATCACAATCATGATTGATTCCCCTGCTCAAAGACCTCATCTCCTCTCACATTACCTAGAATTGTAGAATGTCAGCACAGGATTTTAGAGAAATATAAGCATTAATACAACAGCATTCACCTCCAAATATATTTTGTACTGAATCTAGCTACAGTGCTATTATTAAAACCCAAAGTTAATGATGTAAAACAGTTCTTTTCTTCATATACACTTCCTCAATGCTTCATCATTTTCTACAAGATTAAGTCCAAATTTTTTGGCTTGTCAGAGTCTAGTATGAGATGATCCTTTTCTGTGATTTCCAACCTCATCTCCAACCATAATCTGACACACACCATCTGCTTTTGTTCTGGTTATTCCATTTACTAGTTATTTCTAGTTTTGAGTCTCCCATTTCTCTGTCCTGCCTCATGCTTCTTAGTCTTATGAATGTTTCTTGCAGTATTGATTGTGTTGTCTTTTGGCTTCTTTGAGTTTTGAACTCACCAAACAAAGGTTTGCATTTACTGAATAATGGATTATTCAAGTATCTACAGTACCTATCACAAAGTACGAGAAGGAGCCGGGCGGTGGTGGTGCACGCCTTTAATCCCAGCACTCGGGAGGCAGAGCCAGGCGGATCTCTGTGAGTTCAAGGCCAGCCTGGTCTCCAAAGTGAGTTCCAGGAAAGGCGCAAAGCTGCACAGAGAAACCCTGTCTCGAAAAAAAAAAAAAAAAAAGTACGAGAAGGAAAAGTTCCACAAAAGTAAATGAACACCTAATTCTGAACAAAAATGTTCTATTTTAATACCTAAAAAATATGTCAGTGCAAAGAGTTCCTTTAACCAGTTCACCAAGCTTTGTAAAACATATCTAAATCAAAGGAATTTGGAAGGCCTTAACTCCTAAGCCTTATTTAACTGTTTTGTTTCTCTAGACAGGGTTTCCCTGTGTAGCTCTTACTGTCCTGAAACTAGCTGTGTAGATTAGGATGGCCTTGAACTCAGAGGCAGTGATCAGCCTACCTCTGCTTCCTGAGTGCTGGGATTAAAGGAATGTGCCACCATGCCTGGCTCCCATATTTAATTGTTAAAAAAATAATCAGGTATATTTTAAAGATTTATACAGTGGTGCTAATTGTTCTGTTCTCGGACATGTGACAGGGAAGTTCTAAAAAATAAAAATGTGAATATTTGGCGTTTTCTAGATTAAAAAAACCTAATCTTTTATTGCTTGCATAATGAATTTATCACTGTGCACAGGGTCTGCAAATGTTATTTATAGGTAAACAGAAAGGATTTCCTTGTAAGAGGAGCAAAGACTGAATCAAGATCTGGGTGGACTAGAAGATCTTGCCATCTTAATGTTACAGGAGTTACAGCCATTGATTGCTTTCTGTCAAACCATGACACTCTTCCACTCTTCCTCTGTCTCTTCAGACTACTACTCCTCATCACACACAACTGACACAAATACCTCATTACACCCCTCTCCCTTTCCCACCAAACTATTTACTGTTTATTATTAAACCACAGGTCTTAAAACAATACCTACTTAAAAATATCACATCACTCTCCTGTAGATAAAATGACTTGACATTTGTTCTTGTCTTCCCTAGGTTACTCATCCTGATCAGAAGTCAGTGAGCTAGCTACCATGCCATGTGTTTTCCTGTAGGCTGGACATGGCTAGAGATGTAAATGATGCTAGGTTAGCCTTTGGCCATGGTATGAGTTGAGTTGTAATGCTTTTCCTGTTGAGCTTTTTTATGCACTTAATTAGTCTATGACAAGAACAGCAAATAGGGGAGGTACATCAGGCTTCGGGGTGTCCTCTGGAAGCACAGGAGTAGTTTAGTGATTTGGTCCAGAAAAAGTCTTAGCTCATTTCACTTACATTGCTTGTTTGGGTCAGAAAAGAACCTAAAAATATATCCTCCTAAGCCTGCCTTGTTAGAAGCAGGGCACTCTTTTTTTCTTTGCTCAATTACTCTGTCTATTTTAGGAAATGAAAGATTAGCAAAATGAAAATAACAAGATATAAAACAGCACCATTGACGAGTACATGAGTTTAAGTGTATTTTTTATGCAAAAGAGTACATTTGAAACAGAACTAATTAATTCTGTCCACTTTGTTTTCTCTATGACCGCTGTGAGATCATATGAACCTCTATTTAAAGATGTCATTTGCAGTGCAAGTTCAGATAGTAGTCTAGGTTCCAGTTTAGGGATTACCTTCAGTTGACTACCTGGGGGAGTCACTTTATCTCTTTTCTCAGGGAGACTATGGGTGGGTGAAGGAGCTCCAGTTATATATTCTACAAAAGCTGCTGTCTTTGATGGCTGAGGAGAGTCTGTTTTTACCTGGACATCAGGAGTGCCCAGAGTATCCTGAGGGGCAGCATGTTGGACACAGCATATTAAAAGTGGGTCACTCCTAACCCACACACTGCAGCACCAATTAATTTGGTGCTGTGGTCAGTGAGTAAGGTTTCCTGCTCATAGAGAACAAAGGACTAGTATTGCCAGGATACAGTCAAAACTGTCTTTGGCAATTGACTTCTGTGGCCACTGAAATTCTTGCTTCCTATCACAGAGAACAGACTTTACATTGTGCATAGCAAAGCCTTTGGGCTTAAGTAACATATGCCCTGGTTTGCCATGTCATATCCAGCCACCCACACTCTTTTTATAGCAGTGAAGAAACTGAATACAGAGTTGGAGATTGGTGCTGCTGTCTGGCTCTCTTGAGACTCCTAGACTCTCATTCTGGTAGCAATTTTTATTTAACCAAAAGTACTTCCTCTCCCATGGACCCTGAAGTAAGACTTAATTGGAAATCAATCTGATATTCTATAACCATCTACTTTGATTAATCATAGGTATTATTTGAAACTTAGAGTTTATGATAGTACTAGAATAAAATGCACTTTAAAAGGATTAATAAAAATAAAACTTCCACAGAGCTAGGGATTTAATTGTAAGGCATTTGATTTTTAGTTAAATATTCAATGTAATTTAAAAGAATTTAAAAAAAACAGTGCCTCCTATTTGTGGGTAGGGGGTGGGATTCAAAGTTAACTCTTAAAATTTATTATCCTGACTTTTTTTAACACCCTCCATTTCTTTTCTTTTCCATACCTCTACAATGCTGCAAAAACTTAATCTTTGCCTGCTATCCCACGTGTTTTTCAGTTCAAACTAAAAATAAGATTTTTATCTCTATATTAGAAACAGTGAGATACCCATCTCCTTTGGCTTGGCTATTTTATCTTTCTAGAGGAAAAGCAGCCACCCAATTACACATAGCCATAAATTAATTTGACAAGCCGCACGCCTGCACTGCCACCTCAGTCCACAACACTAAAATGGTTCCCGAGTTTCCATTTTGGGCAGGAGCAAGAGATGCCCCAGCGGAAACTATTTTCGTTTGCTTTCTGACTTAGCAGCAACCCACTCCGTGTGGCAGGTTCAGGAGTTATCCACTTCCTTCCCTCACGGGGCTCATTATGCAAAAGATGTCTCCAATGCTTCTTCCCAGCAAGGAGGCTGAGTTCACCAGTGTCCCATTCATCATCCGCTGCAGAATGCTTGGTGCTCAGATCTCAGAGTTGACAAACTTCACAAGCTGATAATTTGGAAATGCTCCCCACTTCGTCTCCTTAGTCCACACCGTCCTTGTATTGTATTGTTCTGAATACCGTTGTGATAGTCACAGAAGTTATTCAGTGACAATAACCTATAAATTAAGTTTTCCTTTATATTTGATCAAAAGTGAAAATGTGATTGCCTTTGCATATGCTTCTAGCTGGGTTAAGGTTACTGCTCACTTGCTCCCCCAATTAAAATGAAATGCTACAGGCAGTATATTTACATTTACTTTACAGTTCAAAATATTTAATACATAATAGTGTAAACTTTAAAATAAGCCAAGATGATTTATTTTATGCTTACTTTATGGTCAGGAGTATTTGTTTTTACCTGCTGTCAAATCCTTGTATTCCAAAATTTCTCTTGATGTTAATTTCTATTGTGTAAAGAACCATACAAAATTTGGTGGAACCAGAGTTAGATTTTAAAGCAGCAGTCACTCTACTGCTTTCTGTTTCTCTGTCTTTTTCCCTCTCCTTTATTCCTCTTCTCAGTTACTAACACTCCCTTCTTGGTACCATGTCACTTCAGCAGCATGATTTCTTAGTGCTTCTTCCTGCTACCCAATTCTCAACCCTACAACCAGTTTTTGATAATTAGCTACTCTCTAGTCATCAAGATGCAAATAGCATGTCGAAGTAGTCCCTAAACATCCTGAATGGTAAAATTCCATCTAGGAGAGGCCTGTGGTTCCTGACAAACACCTCACTTGCCATGATTATGAAATACATTAGAAATGGATGCTTTAGAGACTCGTTTCGAGCCCACGTCAATAGGAATATACAAAGAGAGCACAGATGAAGAGCCTGGCAACCCTGTTCCCTTCCTGATGTTGAACGATGAGTGAGTTTCTCCTAGCTGGGCCGTACTGTGTCCTCCTCTTAGAGGAAGACATGTTCTGGTAACCTATCCCAAATTACCTCCTTTGACTCATTTTCCTTCTAGTCTGGCATTTGTTCTTCCTTAAATATTTCCTAATGGAGGAAAAGTTTTTTTCTTTTTATTTGCCATTTCCTTTACTTATTTATGCTACATCCTGACCACATTTTCCCCTCTCTCCTCTTCTTCCATCCCCTCCCCCCAACTTCTCTTCTGCCCTCCCTGTCAATCCACTCCTCCTCTGTTTTTGTTCAGAAAGGGGCAGGCCTCCCATGGGTCTCAGCAAAGCATGGCATATCAAGTTGCAGTAACACTAAGCACCTCCCATTGTATTAAGGCTGGACAAGGTGACCAACCATGAGGAATAGGTTCCCAAGGGCCAGCCAAAGCATTAGGGACAGCCTATGCTGGCATTGTTAGAAGTCCCACAAGTAGACCAAGCTACACAACTGTCACATATATGTAGAGGGACTAGGTCAGATCCATGTAGTCCCCCCTATTGCTGGTTCAGACCCTGAGTTCCTATGAGCCACGTTAGTTGTTTCTGTGGGTTTTCGTACGGTGTCCTTAACCTTTCTGGCTCCTACAATCCTTCCTCTCTTCAGCAGGGTTTTAGGAGCCAGCTCGTCCTAATGTTTGGCTGTGGATCTCTGCATCTGTTTCCATAAGTTACTAGATGAAGGCTCTCTGATGACAATTGGGATAGTCACCAGTCTGATCACAGGAGATGGCCGGTTCAGGCTATGTGTCCACTATTGCTAGGAGTTGTAGCTGAGGTCATCCATGTAGATTTCTGGGAGTGTCCCTTACATCTGGTTTCTACATGACTCCTAAATGTCCCCCCTTTCCAGTCATGTCATCAGTACTCTCCCCCTCTGTCCATCCTGCAACCCAATCCCTCAAGTTCCCATCCCCATCTGCTCCTAGTCTACCCAGGAGATCTCTTCTATTTCCCCTTTCTAGGGAGATCCATGCATTCCCTCTTTAGGCCCTCCTTGTTACCTAGCCTCTATGGGTTTGTGGATTATAGCATGGTTACCCCACATACCATGTTTGTCTTTCTGAGTCTGGATTACCTCACTCAGAATGATTTTTTTCTAGTTCCATCCATTTACCTTCAAATTTCCTAATGTCACTTTTTTAGCAGCTGAGTAATATTCCATTCTGTAAATATACCACATTCTCTTTATCCATTCTTCAGTTGAGGGACATCCAGGTTGTTTCCAGGTTCTGGCTATTAGGAATAAAACTGCTATGAACATAGTTGAGCAAGTGTCTTTGTAGTATGATTGAGCATTCATTGGGTATACGCCCAAGAGTGGTATAGCTGGGTTTAGAAGTAGATTGACTAACATTTTTTTTTGAGAAATTGCCATATTGATTTCCAAAGTGTCTGTACAAGTTTGTACTCTCACGAGCAATGGAGGAGTGTGCCCCTTGTTCAACATCCTCTTCAGCATAAGCTGTCATTTGTGGGTTTGATCTTAGCCATTCTGACAGGTATATGATGGGATGTCAGAGTTGTTTTGATTTGCATTTACCTGATGGCTAAGGATGTTAAAGAATTCTTTAAGTGTTTCTCAGCCATTTGAGTTTCTTCTCTTGCTAATTCTCTGTTTAGGTCTGTATCCCATTTTTAAAATTGGATTTATGGCTTTTTATTGTCTAGTTTCTTGAGTTATTCATATATTTTGGATATCAGCCCTCTGTCAGACGTGCGGTTGGTGAAGATATTTTCCCATTCTGTAGGCTGCTATTTTGTCCTATTGACAGTGTCCTTTGCTTTACAGAAGCCCTTTTCAGTTTCATAAGGTCCCATTTATTAATTGTCGATCTAGTGTCTGTGCTACTGGTATTCTATTCAGGAAGTTGTCTCCTGTGCCAATGTGTTCAAGGCTATTCCCCCTTTTTCCTCTGTCAGGTTCAGTGTAATTGGATTTATGTTGAGGTCTTTATGTTGGACTTGAGTTTTGTGCGGGGTGATAGATAAGAATCCATTTGCATTATTTTATATGCCAACATCCAGCTGTGCCAGCACCAATTGTTGAAGATTCTCTTTTCCATTGTATGATTTTGCCTTCTTTGTCAAATATAAGGTGTCCATAGGTTTGTGAATTTGTGCTGGGTCTTCAATTCCATTGATCTACCTGTCTGTTTTTATGCCAATACCATGCTTTTGTATTACTGTAGCTCTGTATTAGAGATTGAGATTAGGGATGGTGATACCTCTGGCAGTTTCTTTATTATACAGGATTGTTTTAGCTAGCCTGGGTTTTTTGTTTTACCATATGAAATTGAGTATTGTTCTTTCAAGGTCTGTAAAGAATTGTGTTGGAATTTTGCTGGGGATTGCATTGAATCTGTAGATTACAAAATGGTAAAATCGACACTTTTACTATGTTAATCCTACTGATTCATGAGCATGGGGGAATCTTTCCATCTTCTGATATATTTTCCAATTTCTTTCTTCAAAGACTTGAAGTGCCTGTCATGTAGGAATTTCACTTGCTTGGATAGAGTTTCCCCAAGATACTTTATCTTATTTGTGGATATTTTGAAGGGTATTTTTTCCCTAATTTCTTTCTCAGCCCTTTTTTTCATTTGTATATAAGAGAGCTACTGGTCTTTTTGAGTTAATGTTGTATCCAGTCATTTCACTAAAGGTGTTTATCAGCTGTAGGAATTCCCTGATAGAATATTTGGGGTCATTTATGTATACTAGTATGCCATCCACACATAGCAATACTTTGACTTCTTCTTATTCAATTTGTATCCCCTTGATCTCCTTTTCTTGTCCTGTTTCCTTTTCCATTCCATTAGCCTATTTTGGTTTATTTTTTTTTAGTTGGTGAATTGAGTCCATTGATATTGAGGGATATTAATGACCAATGACTGTTAATTCCTATTATTTTGTTGTTGGTGGTGGCTTTGTGTGTGTGTGTGTGTGTGTGTGTGTGTGTGTGTGTGTGTGTGTGTGTGTGTTTCGTTTTTCCCTTCTTTGGGTTTACTGGTGTGAGATTATCTATTGCCTGTGTTCTTATGGGTGTAGTTAACTTCCTGTGGTTTGAGCTTTCCTTCTAGTACCCTCTGTAGGGCTGTATTTGTGGATAGATGTTATGTGAATTTAATTTTGTCATGAAATATATTGTTCTCTCCATTTTTGGTGATACACAATTTTGCCTGGTATAGTAGTCTGGACTGGCAACTGTTGTCTTTTAGAGTCTGCAAGACATCAGTTTAGGCCCTTCTGGATTTTAGGGTGTCTGTTGAGAAGTCAGGTGTGATTCTAATAGATCTTCCTTTATATGTTACTTGACACTTTAGTGCTTTTAATATTTGTTCTTCTATCTCTATGTTTAGTGTTTTGATTATTATGTGGTGAAGGGGTACTTTTTTTTTCAGGTCCAATCTATTTGATGTTCTATAAGCTTCTTGTACCTTTATGGGTATGTCCTTCTGTAGGTTAGGAAATTTTTCCTCTATAATTTTATTGAATATATTTTCTGGGCCTTTGAGCAGGGATTCTTCTTCTTCTATTCCTATTATTCTTAGGTTTGGTCTTTTCATAGTGTCCCAGATTTCCTGAATGTTTGCATTAGGATTTTTTTAGATTTAACATTATCTTTGACCAATGAATCTATTTCCTCTAGCATATCTTCAGTGCCTGAGATTCTCTCTTCCATCTTTTGTATTCTATTGGTAATGCTTGCATCTGTAGTTTCTGTTCACTTATCCAGATTTTCTGTTTCCAGAATTCCCTCAGTTTGTGTTTTCTTGATTGCTTCTATTTCCATTTTCAGCTCTTGCACCATTTTATTTATTTGTGTCAACTTTGTTTTTCTTGGTTTTCTTGACATAAAGAGATTTATTGATTTCCTCAAATTTTTTTTTCTTTTCCTCAATTTCTTTAGGGGATTTTTTTTCATTTCCTCTTTAAGGACCTCTATCATCTTCATAAAGTTATTTTTAAGATCATTTTCTTGTGGTTCAGCTGTGTTGGAATGTTCAGCTCTTGCTGGCGTAGGCTAGCTGGGCTCTGGTGGTGACATATTGCCCTTTCTGTTATTATGTTCTTACTCTGACATTTAGGCATCTGGATTTGGGATGGTTATAGGTCTAGGTGTTGATTCCTGTGTTTGTCTTTGTTGGATGGATATTTTGTTCCTTGGTTTTTGTTTCCACTCTGGTCTTCTGGCCAAAGTGGCCAAGGGTTCTGGTGACTGGTGAGTCTTCAGGTCTAGTATAGTGTGTCTATGCTGGGTTTTTTGAGGCCTTTGATTCTTTGATTCAGTCTGGCCTCTGATAAAGCCAAAGTCTTCTTGGGTGTCTAGATCAGGCCTGGCCTCCAGTAAGCCTGAGCCTTCTTCTGTGGTATATAGGACCAACCTGGCCTCAGGTAGAGCTTCTGGGGTTGTTCTTCCAACTGGTGTGGACTGTGTCTGGGCCTATATAATGAGCTGGAGTTCTAGGGAAGTGTTGGCCTTAGGGAGGATGATGAGGTAGGAAGTATTGGTCAAGATGTTGGTCTTGTGTATGCTGAGATGGGTGGGGGTGGGTCACAGGAGGTGGGTCACTCACTGGTTGTGGTTGATGTGGTCTTCACCTCAGTGGCAGAAGACCACTGGGGTTGGGGACAGGACCCAGCAGCAGCAGGACTAGAGATGAACTAGGATGTCATGAGCATGGAGAAGGGTCACACAGAGGACAGAATCCAGGGAAAGGTACAGTTCCGAGGGCAAGTGGGTCACTCACCTGTTCTTGCCTACTTGTCAGAAGTCTGTTGGGGTTGGGGATAGGGCCCAGCAGCGGGGGTGGGGGAGTGGCGACTAGTTGGGCAGCTGGGCCTGGGAAGGGGTCCCAGCAAGGTGGGGGCTTGGGGGAGTGGGGACAGAATCCAAGGAGGGGTCGTGTTGCTGGTTTCTTGCACCAGAACTGAATTTGCTGTCTTACATTTCTAAAGAATGACATGTGAGGATAGTAGAAGAAATGAATGCTAGCAATCAAAATTAATCGAGAAGTTCAGACCTTCTTCTCTGTAGAAGGGAAGTGTCCTCAGAATGGGTTGTCAGGTTGTTTACTGGGAATGGCGATATATCTATTTCCTGGTAATAAGCCAATCTGGTCCCATTCAAATGTAAACTACGATTCAAGCTCGGATGAATTTGGTTGGTTAATTTGAGCGTAAGTCGGGGTGGGGGATTCTGATTGGTCAGAGGGTTGTGTGAAAGCAACCAGGCTGGGGAAAGCCCTGGTGTCTCCTCTTGTCCTCCCTACTCCTCCATCAAAAGGAGAGAATTAATTCCATTTCTTCATACTTAATTTAGATTTCACATTTTGTCCAAAACTCATTTGCAGCATTTCTTTCTTATGTACAACCCAACCAGTGGGCTTTCGAGTGCTAGCCGACTGAGTCTTTGCTAGGGCAATAAGCAGCTGGGTAACAAAGCCTCTAAACAGCTGATGTCTTCCCAATCTGGTAACCTGGGTAAAGAGTGAGCTAAAGGAGCACTTCTCTCTCTGCTTTCTCTTAACTGATATCTTCAGAAACTTCAAAGTGTGGTGATTCTGGGGGTGAGCACGTTGAAGAAGTAACAGAAACATTTATCTGGGAAGCTGAAAAAAGAAAAAAAAAAGACACTGGGTGTCACCTGTTTCCTTGCTAAAACCTGTTAATGTAAACTAGTTTTTCAAGTCAAAATCTGACTTTTTATTTCTCCAGAGAGAATGTTTTATTTCTCATTTGGGACCCATCCCTCCCTGTTCTTTATAAAAATCTTATCACTTATAATCTTAGTGTTTCTCCTAGATGGAAATAGCATACACTAACTACAGTTCTAAAGCATCCATATCCATTCTCTGTAATTTCTGCCCGTGGTAAAAATGCTTCCAACAAGGATAAGCGTTATTATAACGTTCACTAATCATAACAATACCACTTAAAGCAATAATTACTATTTTAGTTACTCTTTATGAAACCTGATTATAGGCCAGATATTCTGCTAAGAAGTTAATATATATCATTTCTATCTAACAAGTTATTGTATGAATTGAATATTATATGTAAAAAACCTGTTAGCTTGGCATTAGGCATGTTAAAAAATTATAAAAATAGTTCACAAATTATCTTCATAATTCTCATTATAGAGCTAAAATTTATGATTATTATTGTTTACCCAGTTGGCCTTTGTACTGCCCTCTTGCAGAGAATTATGATTACTCTACCATAGAAATGAGGGTGTAGCTGTAGCCATCTATGATGGAGCTAACCATAAGACCTGAATACTCTGACCTCAGAGCCTATGATTTTGTAAATGTATTAGCTGAAATTAGAGTCTTATAATTTTCAGATACACCTATTTTTATGCAATATTTAAATATTGACTTCATATATGCTCACCTTCAGAAGCAGCACTTCTGGAAAGGATAGTGCACCCTTGAGACATCTGCTAATTTGATAACATTGTTCCCACAAGGAGTATGCTCAGCAAAGTGGGAGCTTCATCTGTGCTAACACTGCTGGACTGTTCTTTTTCCCACTGAATGCAACATAGCATAGCCCTCACTGTCCTGCTCTTCTTCCTGCCTCTGCCCAGTTAGCTCCTTTGCATTCTTTTCTCTCTCCAAGAAAGAAAACCCATAAAAGCAACAAAGGCAAATTCTCTGCAGAAAGCAATTAGAGTAGAAAAGGAACTTCAAGCCCAGGGTTGTTTTCACGGCAAAGAGAGTTGATGTGTGGGGAGCAGGTTATGAAAGACTAAATAAGCTGGCCCAGCAAAGAGAGGAGGCCAAGGGATGGAGGTCAGGTGGGTGAGACAAGCCCATAGGGCAGAAGGCAGAAAGACTCTGGAGACCCAAAGGGGAGAGGGGCAAGCGGACTGCTAAAGACTGACTTAGTTCTTGTATTCCTTTAAATGTTTGAAGTCAAGAGAATGAAATCCAATCCTGCTTAGGCTGTGTATTTTTAGACATGGAAAAGCTTAAAACAAGAAAGGGTTCAAGGCTGAAGAGGTGACTAAGCAGTTATGAGCCTGAATTGCTCAAACAGAGAACTGGAGTCCAGCTTTTAGCACCTAGCTTAGGCCTTTTACCTGTACCCCCAGCTCTGGGGGAATCAGATGCTTCAGACCTTTGTAGAAATCTATATTTATATGCATGCCACCCCTGAAGGGGACTTCTGCACAGCAGCAGCTATCTTCCAGACCATGGATTAGGCACAAGCCACACTCAAACACTATTTTCACAGACAGGTCCTTCATTAAGCAGGGAAGAAAAGTTAAAGTGGCTGCTTTCTGACTCAGTCAGGAAAACAGCAGCCAATGACCTTGCAGGTGTCATTCTTCAGAAGAGAAAAAGGGGAGGTCTGTGATAGAATGGGCTAGGATGCAGTGGTAAAGGAGATGGAGGATGAGGGAGAAGAGGAAGGGGATAACGGAAAGGGGACAGGGATATTTGTCATTATATGTATTAGTGACGTATGTAACTTCTTGCATATAGTCCTTGGGATTTCTGTACCTTAGAAACTTAGCTCTGGCAATCCAGGTTCAAAACACATTTATTCATTATCTTAAAAGTTTATAGATGATCTAGAGTGGTGGTGTGCTGTGGAACAATCTTTGTTCACTGTAAATATGTATTATTCTCATTGATTAATAAAGAGCTAACTGGCCTATAGCTGAGCAGAAAGAGATTGGGCAGAACAGCCAGACTAGGAGGATGCTGAGAAGAAAGTGGAGTCTGAGTAGTCACCAGCTGGTCCCAGAGGAAGCAGCTCATGTACAAAATGAGGCAAGAAGCCATGAGCAATGGTGGTAGAACTTAGATAAGAAATATGGGTTTATTGAAGTTGTAAGATCTAGTTATTAATAAGCCTGAGTTATTAATTGGCCAAACATTTATAATTAATGTCAAGCCTCTTTTTTGGTTATTTGGGAACTGGTGGGCTGGAAAAATAGTCTACCTATAGTGGTGCAGCAGTTGAGAGCACATATTACTTTTCCAGAGAACCTGAGTTCCATTTCCAGCATGTTGAGTTTCTAACACTTTCCTGTAACTCTAAATTCAAGGGATCACCACTCTCTTCTGGTCTCATTGGGCATTATTTTCACACTTAGATACACAAAATTATATATAATTAAAACTAAAAGTTAAAAAAATAAACATCTTCAAAGCGTATAGAAAAATACCAAAGGAATATTTTTAATATATAAATAATCTCACTCTAAGATGTTTTTAAATTGAGACCAATTTTGTGAAAAGAGACTAAGATATACATTCAAAGATATTTATCATTTCATTGACCACTTCAATAATAATAGTGCCAAATGATTTTAAAAAGATGCATTAGTGAAAAGTTTCTATTGAAAACCAGTATAGAGGGGGCTCAGGGGTGAAGAAGTATTGCTACTCTAGAAGAGGACCAGGGTTTAGTTCACAGCACCTACATGGTGGCTCACAACTGTCTACAACTCCAGTACCAGGGGATCTGATGCACTCTTCTGACCTCTTCTTTCACCAAGCACACATGTGGTACATATACATACATGCAATCATAGACATTATATGAGTCAAGGAAGAGAGAGAGAGAGAGGAAGATAAAACACATGAGGCAGCCATGCTGGTCTTTACCAAGCCTTGACTTACTCTAGATTAAAAGATGGATATGAACACTGCATCCATTTGATGTAGGGCTGAACTTTTTGGAAAATGCAACTGGGCACAGGCCCGAGTCTCTCAGTACTCACCAATGTCTTATACATGTGATGATTCTTTCATGGCCTGCCAAGTGAAGAATCCTAAATCTGGACTTGAGTTAGACTGACTTCACCATCTAGGTGTTCGTAATATTGTGGAAAACCAATTATTTTCTTCTAAAATGTTATGGGTAGCTTCATAATCCTTAGATTTGCTCCTTAGACATCATCTTTACTCAGGATTAAGTAATTAATTTAAGGCTGGTGGAATTATCTTTTCATAGACTTATGTCAAATGGCTTCCCGGTGTACCCATATGAGACCTGTGATGGAAAGAACCTACCGTGGCGTTTGTTCACAGCAGATCAAACATGTAAAGACAGAACCAACACACAAGAATCTTATAAAGTGATGCTTCCTGGAGAAAAATTACCCAAAATATTCTCATATTGACTCTAAATATTGTAGAAGGAATCCTGGTACCAAATACCCTTGATGTTTATGATGACTCTACATAGAAGAAACTCATGTGGGAGCCTCTCTCTAAACTTTCTTTAACCTGCTTTCTTCTCACTTTTCCACATATGTTAGCTTAGCTTATAGATGTTAGAGGTGCACACAGAAGCTTTGTAAATTTCACTGTTGCAGAATATTTGTTCAACTATGCAAAGATGTTTTGCATTTGTTTTTGTCACAGAATATTTGTTTAACTATGTAAAGATGTGTTGCATTGGTTTAATTATCTAAAGATGTGTCGCTGTTTTATTTTGCTTGCTTACGTCACCTGACTGGTCTAATAAAGAGCTGAATAGCCAATGGTGAGGAAGAAGGCATAGGTGTAACTTCCAGGTAGGGAGAGTAAGTAGGAAGAGGAACTGAGGCTTGAGGGAGAAAAAGAAAGAGAGACATCAGGGAGACTCCAGGGGTCAGCCAGGCAGACATGGAGGAAGCAGGAAAGTAGGACATACAGAATGAAAGAAAGGTAAGAAGTCCTGAAGCAAAATGTAGATGAATAGAAACAGGTTAAATTAATTTAAAGCAGCTAGTAGAAAAAGCCTAAGCTAAGGCCAAGCATTCATAATTAATAATAAGTTGCTGTGTCTTTATTTGGGAGCTGGTTGACAGCCCAAAGAAAATTTCAACTACATTGCACTTTCACATTTCTTTAATTAGAGCAGTCAAGAGAGTGTAGTATATTTTATCATCAGTTCTAAATGTTCAAGAATGAGCATTAGTTCCACTCAGACCCTGATCAGTCAGCTGTTTAGGGCCAGCCTTTGCTCAGCTCACACAACCTTGTTCACTATAGGATCTCTGTAGGTGCAGTCTAAAGAACTGTAACTTTTGTAAATATCACTCTTTAGAGACTCACACAGACTGCAACAGAAATGCCTTTTGAGGTTGTACAAAGTGGAAACCCTACAGCTGTAGTCATGGGCACAGAACCATGTGGAATAAAGGTGGGGAAAAAAGAGACAACTTTTTGTCAAAAAACAAAACAAAACAACAACAACAACAACAAAAACCCCCCAGGATTTCCAAAGAACCCAGTCTATGTGAAAAATAAAACAAAGAATCCAAAGGATTTTGCTGCTTGGCAATGTATGTACACATTTGCTTGATAAGTTTAGCAGATCCTTGAGCTCCTGAAAGCTAAGTTTGATAGAATTTTTAGGAGCAAATTAATAAATTATAGCCCATTAGAGTTGGGACATAACTTAAAGAAATCCTTTTGTGCTTCTGTCATTTGAGAAGAGAAGGAAGCAATGCTCAATTGGATAAAGGTCTGGACCATATCACATAGCCCATTAGCTGTAAAGCCAGAATTAAAATCTAGTTCTGAATCCTGGAGAATGTGTGGACAACTGCCTCTTGAACACTGGCCCAGAAATCTGGTCTCACATTCACTTGCTTGGTTTGCTTTTTGGAGCTGGTCCAGACCTGCTTATGTTTATATGAATTGTTCCTTAACTGAAATGTTCTCATTTAAACTCATTACCTTAAAAAATGACTTTTCAGAGTTTCCTGGCTACTCTTGTTAAGAAAACCACTTCCCTTTACATGGATACTACCATGTGTGATGTGCTGATTTGGATAATATCCCACATCACAATCACTGTAATCTGTGAACAAAATCTTATTTGGAAATAGGGTCTTTGAAGAAGTGATCAAAGTAAGATGTAGACAATAAACCTTAGAAAAAGGCTTATTTCCAAATAATGGTTCCTTTTCAAAAAGCAGGAAATTTAGACAAAGATGCGGGCATAGAGAAAATAGTACATGATTGTGGAGATGAAGAATTGATGAGCCTGCAAGTCAGGGTACATTTGTCAAGTACTGGGTGCAATTGGACGTTTTTTGTCCTCATTGCTCAGTCTCAAATAACAGACTCAGAGACTGAATATTACTTAGGAATGCTCGACTGATATCTCAGGCTAACTCACATGTTTAAATTAATCCATATTTCTATTTATGCTTTACCACATGGCTCATGGTTTGTTACCTCATTTTTATATGTCCTGCTTGCTCGGTAGCTGGCTGGTGTCTCTCCTGACTCCTCCCACCTTCTTCCCATCATTCTTAGTTTGGCTTTCCTACATAGCTTCTTGCCCAGCTACCAGCCTGTCTGCTTTTTATTAACCAATGAGAGTAATACATATTCACAGTGTAGAAAAGAATTGTTCCATAGCATTTCCCCCTTTTGTCTAATTAAAAAAGACTTTAACCTTAATAGAGTAAAATTATATACAACAAAACAGTTATTAAGTAAGAATAACAGTAACAATATCTAATCCATTTACATTTGGAAAAAATAGAGAAAATAATTATCTATCTTATTTTGGCAAGTCTAAAGGTTTGTATCTAACTTACTTTCTATTATAACTAAGGAAAACTATAATTATAACTATTTAGTTTTCATCTCTATCAAAGATCCCAGAAGTATGAAATATTACATAATGACAGGGACATCAGGCTGTCTGGACAGTCACATAAAGTTCCTCTGCAACGTTAGGGCATCCACCTCTGGCCTACAGGCCTAGGCATATCTGACAGACTTTTCTGTGAAGCAGGGAACTTTGAAGGACTGTCTTATCTTGTCTTGGCTTGGCATCACCTTTTTTGTGTTCTACTGGAGCAAAAGGGCAGTTTCTTTGTCCACATGGCTAGTTTTTGCTATAAAGAAAACAAACTCCATATGGAGTTTCTTCAGTGCCCATCATCTTTTTTGAAGTAATTGGTGCTGCCAGGAGCAGACATATATCACTGTTGAGAAAAATCTAAGTTCTTAAAACACTTTAATGTCATATTCTGTAGGTCTTTGAAGTGTTTGAAGATTGCCTATCTATCTGAAATGTATCTCCGTATGATTTTGAAAACATAACTACCATGACTATAAGTTCACTATTATAGATGACTGTTAAGCTGTATTTCTTAATAACAAATTACATTTTTAAATGAGCTGCATAAACATAATAACCCAAATAAGAGTAGAAATATACATACAGTGTAAGAAAATTAACTTTAAATTTGTATTAATAAACCCAAATCCATACCAATGTAAAATATGGAAGATTAATAGTTGGTTTTTGGTTCAAAGTAAATTCAATAATCTACCCTTTTATCCTATCATTTCTATATCCTCCTTTTTTGTAGAATGAGATCCCTGAATCTAATCTCCTTTGTTTAGCATATTTTTCTGACCATTACCAATAACAACTTGTAACCACCCTTCTTAAATGATAATAAATATCCATAATCCACTTTTTTGGGAATGTGGGTATAGTTCTCTAGACTACTTCCTGCTGATTGGGGGCACTGGTAATCTTTGGGGTACCCTGAGAAAATTTAGGATTATGGTCAAGTCTTAACTGCAGTATTCTGTGAGGCTGTATCACCTCAACCAGCAGCTTTGAAGCTCTTGTGGATATAGAATTCCGAGGAGACTGTAACAGAGGCATTTTGAAATGCTGGATCACCTGGGCCATCTGTTTTCATTGGTATTTGGTCCCCTTGTTTTGAAAATACAAAAGCTTTTAAAGTTAGCATACATATTTGCATCAATTCAGGCATTTATACAGGCCTACCCTCTGGGATATAGCAGAACACATCATCAGCAGCAGCCAAGATGTGACACTGACTACTACAGTTACTTTGTAGAGCACTCTTTTTACGTGCATGCGCTATATCTATATCTCCTTATAAAAACCAAGCCCTTCCCACCCCTCTTTCTCTTTTCCTTCCACTCTTGCTCAGAGGCTGCCTCTTACCCCTGACTCCCAATAAACCTCCCTTTTGCATGATGTGACTTTGTGATGCCCCTTGGTTCCAACCAGCCAAGGTTACCCTCTGCCGTTAAACTATTAGAGTATACACTCATCCATGCATCCATGTGTGAAGACCAAAGTTATACTTCAAATGTCTTCCTCTATCTCTGGCCACATTATGTTTTGCGACAAGTTCTTTTACTGAAATCAGAGCTTTCTATCTGGGATAGGCTGTCTGACCAGCTAGACCTGGTGCTCTGTCTGTCTTTACACATCATCCTATCGGTGCTGAAATTTTAAAGAAGGGAAATGGACTTGGCTTTCATGTGGGTTACAGGATTCAAGTTAGGTTCTCAATGCTTAATGTAAGCACTTTACTAAGTCACCTTCCCTGCTTCCTCCTTTACAATTTAAGAGAAAGAATCACAAAGACAAAAGTCCTATTTCTTACTTCTCTACAGTGAAAGCCTTCCTAAAATTCCTGAAAGCAGTTGTGAGACTTCTCTTTCTTGACTCCTTTTACAATTAGTTTCCATTATAGATCACAAAAAGAACAGAAGAGTAAGTCTTCAGAGAGGACCTTCGTAACAATCTCAACAGTGTTCTGGTTTCTTGAGTAGGGCAAACCCACAGAGCAAAGTTCAGAGTTGTCTCTTACTTCCATCAATACTTTGGCTAACAGCCAGATTCAAGACCTAGCATAACCCCAAGATAAGTTGACAACAGGGACTTAAATCTAATTTTCAAAGCCTCTCCAATGATGTGAAACAGCTTTGAAAAGGTAATTGATATTGCCCTTTAAATTCTCCAAAGCTGGGGATGAGGTTCACACTAGCATGAAAAGCGATGCTGTGATGAAGTTGTATCTGTGTGACAGTTTCATGTCCAACTGGGACAAAAGAACAGGGGTATTCAGAGCGCTTTTGGGGAAGGCAGTGTACCAGATGTGTCCTGGGCAGACTAGGTCTATTTTGCAGAACATAAGGAGAAGTAATGACCCATTAAAACTCCTGGTTACTTCTTCAACACAAGAGGGGACTGGGAAAGCGGCAGCACATTTCCTTGCATCCTGCACTACCCCAGAGTTTTGCATTTTTTTTATAGGCTCTTCTCATGCTGAGCCACAGTATCAAGAGTCTGGCTTAGAAATTGACTCAATTATTAGGCTCTGGTTAGGTTTGGTGCTTAAGTTTCCTCCTATTGTCATTATATAATTTGTCTTCTTTCCATACAGAAGACCCAGGGTGTAACAGCTAGGCATGGCTGGTATTCCACCCCGGTACAGTCATTTTTCTAACATGATTGAATTTATTTTCACTTCTTATGTCTTTTGGTCCCTGCTGACATAGTTACTCAGTTCAAAGCACACTGCTTCTTCGCTGACATGAGGGTCTAAGATATTTGCAGCTTCTCTAGAGACTCCTGGAGGCTCACAGACCCTCAACTAGCACCATCTTGGTCTTTCGCAGCTCCTCAGGTGGCTGAAATTTTCACAGCTTGTTAGGTGGCTCTGGCTGTCACAGTCTGTGGCCCTGAATGGCTGCTAGGGGAACAACATTCTCACTCCCTTCCCATGCCAAGCTTCTCAGTGAAAATGTGTGACTTGTGCCAATAGCCTCACAAAAATCCTGTGGTTGTGGCAGATGCGAGCTAACTCAGCATGGAGATGCGATTTCTTCCAGATTGGGAATTGATGTCACAAAGAGAAAGGGAATTGTACTGACTTTCTTCTCGAGTTAGTTGTTGTGACAAGTGGAAATTGGAGCAATGCTACACAAATGGTTGGCAAGACACAGTAAACAGGTTTCTATGGAATACTGGTCCCCGTATATCTTTCTTCTTTTTAATAGCTGTTAATATGAACAAGATGGTAAGATGTATTTAATGGAGTTTTCCCCTGATAAAGCACTATTTTCAGGAGCCACAGAAAGGGGGTGTTTTATCAGGAAGAAAGTAATAAGCAGGAATTGAAATGTTTTCATTTGGATCCTAAGTGGTGCCTGAGGTAAAATTGCACAATGTAAAAGCAACAATAATTGGTTCCTCCTGGCTTTCCCCATTGAAGGAAATTGAAATTCAATTGACTTTCAATGGAATAGTCACCCAGTTCCAACTGTCATTGTTCTGACTTTGTGCCTATTGGTCCCAAGAACCATATGGGAGCCAAAAAAGGAAAAAGGTCCTAGAACAACCGGGAAGACAAAGCAATTATTTTAGGACAAATTAGAGGGTAATACAGTAGTTCCAATATACAAACAACTTTTAATATTTCCAGACCTGTAATTCATATTTCTGATGGCAATCTAAGTTTGAAATGATTGGAAATGATTTGTAATTCTTAACATGCAGGTATATTGAGGGGAAAGCTAAGTTTAATTTCAAAAAATTGTGGCAATAGTCTACGTGAAAGGGTAAAAAAACGAGAGATTTGTATATAGGTTTAGATAATTTTAATCAGTGCTTCTGGAATGCAAAGATTCAGCATGATTACAACAAGGAACATATTTTCAGATACACGCTGGGTGTTTTGCATGTAAATGTACATATTCTTTTTAATAATTCTGTGAAATTGTAGTTGGCCCATTCTATAGATGAGAGATCCCAGACTCAGGAAAATTAAGTGCTTTTTATCAAGGTTTCAAGATTAAAAAATGGTTAAGCCAGGATGACATCCACCTTATTATTGGACCTCTATAAGACCTTAACCCCAAAAAAGGGCATTCAGTAGAGGAACACCAAAAACTAAAACATCAAACTATTAGGACAGAGGCTATACAATAAGCAGGAACTGAAAACCACTGTTAAAGTGCAGCTGATGAGCTACTTGGAAAAACACAATGAAGAGCTATGAGTAATGACAAATTGTGCTAAAAGCTACAGTTTTATTCAACACACTATCAAAAACCAGGGCTTCATAGATGTGTGGATTATGTCTGAGTTCCTAATTCAATTCCATTGATCAACATGTTTGTTTTTATGACAATACCATGCAGTTTTTAGTACTGTAGCTCTGTAGTAAAGAATGAAATCAGGGATGGTGATCCCTGCAGAAGTTTTTTTTATTATTCAGGATGGTTGTACCTATCCTGGGTTTTTTTGCTTTTTCATCTGAAGTTGAGTATTGTCCCTTCAAAGTCTGTAAAGAATTGTGTTAGCAAGCAACAGCTCATGCTGGCTAATGTTGAACAAGGAGAACAGCCCTCCATTGTTGATGGGAGTGCAGTTTGGAAATCAATATGGCAGGTTCACAGAAAACTGGGAATAGATCTACCTCAAAACCCAGCTATACCACTCCTGGACATATACCCAAAGGGCTTTTCATCCTACCACAAGGACACTTGCTCAGCTATGTTTATAGCAGCTTTATTCATAATAACCAGAAACTGGAAACAACCTAAATGCTCCTCAACCAAAAAGAATGGATAAAGAAAATGTGGTACAATTATACCATGGAATATTACTCAGCTGTTAAAAAGAATAACACTACAAAACTTGCAGGCAAATTATATATAGAATGGAACTTGTAAAAAAATCATCCTGAGTGAGGGAACCCAGATCCAGAAAGCAAACATGATATGTACTCACTTATAAGTGAATATTAGCTGGAAGGTGAAGGATAATCATGCTACAATCCACAGACCCAGAGAGGCTAAGTAACACAAAGGGCTCAAGAGGGGAATGAGTGGATCTCTTCAGGAAGGGGAAATAGAATAGATCTTGAGGCTGGACTTTGGGGCAGCAGGTAGAGATATGAACAGGAAGGATTAGGTGTGTGAGTGTGAGATCAAGGAAGAGTGTGTTGGGAGAGACAACCTCAACTGTGGGGGCATTTTCAGGTGTGAGGAAGAAATCTAATGCAATGGAAACTCCCTGGAATCCACAACGGGGACCCTAGTGAAGACTCCTGGTAATGAGGGTTACAGAACCTGAAGAGGCCATCTTCTGTAACCAGGCAAAGCTTCCAGTGGGGGGACTAGGACAATATTCTAGCTACAAAACCTCTGACCTACAATTGGTCCTGCTTATAAGATGTGCTGGGGTAAAGGTGGCACAGAACTTGTGGGAGTGGCCAACCAATGACTGGTCCAAATTGAGAACCATACCAGAAGAGGAAGCCCATCCCTGACACTGACTATAGGGCCAGGAACCAGAGAGTAGATAGCCCAGGGACCAAGGATAGAACCAAACATGACCAGAAAAAAAAGTCAATGAAATGATTCCTAATGACACTTGAAGACTGAGTCTAGCATTATAGTAATCAGAGAGACTTCATTCAGCAAATGATGGGAACAGATACAGTGACCCACCCGTAGCCAAACATTGGATGGAGCTCAGGGAATCCTGCAAAAGAGGACAAGAAAGGATTGTAGGAGCCAGAGGTGCCAAGACACCACAAGAAAAATGGCCCACAGAATCAATTAACCAGGGCCCATGGAGCTCACAGAGACTGAACTGACAATCAGAGGGCCTGTGTGGGTGTGACCTAGGCCCTCTGCATATATGTTATGGTTGTGTAGCTTGGTATTCCTGTGGAACTAATAATAGTAGGAGCAATACCTGTCTCTGATTCTTTTGCCTGTTTTTGGCTCACTTTTCCTCCTGGGTTGCCTTGGTCAGTCTTAATATGAGGGTATGTGTCTAGTTTTACTATAACTTGATATGCCATGTTTGGTTGATGATTCTGGGAGGCTGCCCTTTTCTAAAGGGAAAGGAGGAAGGGTGGATCTGGGGGGAGTTGAAAGTGGAAGTGACTGGGAGGAGAGGAGGGAGGGAAAATTGTGGTCAGGATGTAATATATGAGAGAAGAATAAAAAATAAATAAAAATAAAATAAAAGGGGCTCACAAGCCCTCCTGCACTCTGAGGGCTCCTGAGCCCCTTTGGTTGAAATACTTTTAATGACTTCTTCTATTTCACTGGGTTTGTAAGTCTGTTTAAATTGCTTATCTGATCTTGATTTAACTTTGTTAAGTGGTACCTATAGAGAAAATTATCCTTTTCTTTTAGGTTTTCTAATTTTGTGGAGTATAGGTTTTTAAAGAATATCCTTATGATTCTCTGTGTTTCCTTGGTGTCTGTTGTTATGTCCTTTTCTTTTCTGATTTTGTTACTTTGGATATTCTTTCTCCACCTGTAATTAGTTTAGATGAGGATTTCTCCATGTTGTTGACTTTCTCGAAGAATCAACTCTTCATTTCTTTTATTTTTTGTATTATTGTTTCTATTTTATTGATTTTAGCCTTTAGTTTGGTTATCACTTGCCTTTTATTTCTCTTGGGTATGATTATTTCTTTTTGTTCTACAGCTTTCAGGTGTACTGTTAAGTTGCTAGTATGAAATCTCTCCAAATTTTTTTTTAACGTAGGCACTTAGTGCTATGAACTTGTGTTTTAGAACTGCTTTCATTGTATCCCATAAGTTTGGATATGGTGTATATTCATTTTAATTGAATTCTAGAAAGTCTTTAATTTCTTTCCTGTTCTATTTTTCATTCAGTAGATAGTTGTCCCATTTCCATGAGTTTGTAAGTTTTTTTTTTTTCATTTTTCAAGATAGGGTTTCTCTGTGTAGCCCTGGCTATCATGGAATGTCTTCTGTAGAGCAGGGTGGTCTCAACTTCACAGAGATCCATCTGCCTCTGACTTTGGAGTGCTGGAATTAAAGGCATGCATCATCACTGCCAAGCTGTTTTTTTTTTTTTTAACTTTTTTTTTAAAAGATTTATTTATTTATTATGTATACAGAAGAGGGGGCCAGATCTCATTTCAGATGGTTGTGAGCCACCATGTGGGTGCTGGGAATTGAACTCAGGACCTCTGGAAGAGCAGTCGGTGCTCTTAACCTCTGAGCCATCTCTCCAGGCCCCCAAGCTGTTTTTGTTTTTGTTGAGATCAGCTTTAATCTACGGAGGGTTGATAGGATGCAGGGAATTATTTCAATTTTCTTGTATCTTTTGAGACCTGCTTTGAGTCCAAGAATGTCGTCAAATTTGAATAAAGTTCCATGAGGTGCAGAGAAGAGGCTATATTCTTTTGTGTTTGGGTGTAATGTTCTGTAAATATCTGTTAGGCCCATTTGGTTTATAATGTCTATTAGTTCCAGCATTTTTCTGTTTAGTTTTTGTCTGGATGACCTGTCCACTGGTGAGAGTGGGGTATTGAAGCCTCCCACTATATGTGAGTATATTTAAACTGTGATAGTATTTCTTTTACAAACTTGGGTGCCTTGTGTTGTGGCTTAGATGTTAAGATCTTAGATGTTAAAATCATCTTAGCGGATTTTTTTCTTTGATGAGTACGTAGTATCCCTCCCCATCTCTTTTTATTAGTTTTTGTTTGAAGTCTAATTTGTTATATAGTAAAATGGATACAACAGCTTGCTTCTTAAGTCCATTTGCTTGAAATTTTTATCCAATGCTTTAGTCTGAGTCTATCCTTGATGTTGAGGTGTGTTTCTTGCATGCAACAGAAGGCTGGATCCTGTTTTCACATCCATTCTGTTAGTCTGTGTCTTTTTATTGGGGAATTGAGATCACTGATATTGAGAGATTGTATTTTTTACAGTGAATATACTTTTTGTAATTTCAATAAATTTTAACAGATGGTCATCATTTTGTTGTTTGTCATAGAGTCAATTGTTAAGGTTGTTGAATAGTTCCTGAACACTTGAAAATATTGTTCAATCAATTTTTGCTCTGTGGACTGTGCTCATGAATACCACTATATCACATTGTGGCTGATTGAATAAAGTCTTTATCATTACAGGTTATTTTCACTTCTTACAAGTTAATGATAGTAATGACAGATTCAAATAATATCCAAAAATGTTTATAGTTCTGTTTCAATCAATCATGATTTCATTCATTATAATTTTGTTTCATTAACAATGGCTGTCATTTAAGGATTCTTAAATATACATTAACTAAATACAAACCTCAAATATATATTATATATAAATATCTCAAACATATATATGTATTAGATAAATTAATATCAGATATGTAGAGCCATCTGGGTTTTTTTTTAATTTTTTTGTTTTGTTTTTTGAAACAGAGTTTCTCTGTGTAGCTTTGCGCCTTTCTTGGAACTCACTCTGTAGTCCAGGTGGGCCTTGAACTCACAGAGATCTGCCTGATTCTGCCTCCCAAGTGCTGGTATTAAAGGCGTGCACCACAACCACCTGACTACCATCTGGTTTTAAACTTATAGAAATCATCCTGCTTTTGCCTCTTGAGTGCTAGGATTAAAGGTGTGTGCCATCATGCACAACTTATGCCCTTTTGTGACACACATTTTTTTTATTTTATTTTTTTTCTGTTTTTTTTATTTATTTTAATTTATTTTGCAATATAATTCAGTTCTACATTTCAGCCACGGATTCCCTTGTTCTCCCCCCTCCTGTCCCCCTCACCTTCCCCCCAACCCCCCCCATTCCCATCTCCTCCAGGGCAAAGCCTTCCCCACAGACTGAGGTCAACCTGGTAGACTCAGTCCAGGTAGGTCTAGTCCCCTCCTCCCAGGCCGAGCCAAACAATTCTGAATAAGCCTCAGGTTTCAAACAGCCAACTTATGCAATGAGCACAAGATCTGGTCCCACTGCCTGAATGCCTTGACAGTTGATCAAGCCAATCAACTGTCTCACCCATTCGGAGGGCCTGATCCAGTGGGGACCCCTCAGCCATTGGTTCATAGTTCATGTGTTTCCATTCATTTGGCTATTTGTCCCTGTGCTTTATCCAACCTTGGTCTCAACAATTCTCCCTCATATAAACCCTCCTCATTCTCGCTAATTGGACTCCCAGAGATCCACCCAGGGCCTAGTCATGGATCTCTGCATCCAGATACCTCAGTAGTTGGATGGGGTTTCTACCATGACAATTAGGATGTTTGGCCATCCCATCACCAGAGTAGGTTAGTTCGGGCTGTCTCTCGACCATTGCCGGCAGTCTGTTGTGTGGGTACCTTTGTGGATTTCTGTGGGCCTCTCTAGCACTTGGCTTCTTCCTATTCTCATGTGGTCTTCATTTACCATGGTCTCCTATTCCTTGTTCTCCCTCTCTGTTGTTGATCCAGCTGGGATCTCCCACTCCCCCAAGCTCTCTTTCCCTCGACCCTTGCCTTTCATTACCCCCACTCATGTCCAGGCTGTTCATGTAGATCTCATTCCATTTCTCTGTCATTGGGCGATCCCTGTGTCTTTCTTGGGGTCCTGTTTTCCAGGTAGCCTCCCTGGTGATGTGAGTAGCAGACAAGTCATCCTTGTTTCATGTCTAGTATCCTGCTATGAGTGAGTACATACCATGTTTGTCTTTCTGAGTCTGGGTTACCTCACTCAGGATGATTTTTTCTAGATCCATCCATTTGTCTGCAAACCTCATGATGTCATTGTTTTTCTCTGCTGAGTAGTATTCCATTGTGTATATGTACCACATTTTGTTTATCCATTCTTCAGTTGAAGGGCATCTAGGTTGTTTCCATGTTCTGGCTATTACAAACAATGCTGATATGAACGTAGCTGAACAAGTGCTCTTATGGTGTGGTTGAGCATTCCTTGGGTATATGCCCAAGAGTGGTATAGCTGGATCTTGGGGGAGATGGATTCCCAATTTTCTAAGAAAGCGCCATATTGATTTCCAAAGTGGTTGTACAAGCTTGCATTCCCACCAGCAGTGGAGGAGAGTTCCCCTAGCTCCACATCCTCTCCAGCATAAGGTGTCTTCAGTGTTTTTGATCTTAGCCATTCTGACAGGCGTAAGGTGGTATCTCAGAGTTGTTTTGATTTGCATTTCCCTGATGATTAGGGATGTTGAGCAATTCCTTAAATGTCTTTCAGCCATTTGAGTTTCCTCTGTTGAGAATTCTCTGTTTAGTTCTATAGCCCATTTCTTAATTGGACTGTTGGGCATTTTGATGTCTAATTTCTTGAGTTCCTTATATATTCTGGATATCAGTCCTCTGTCAGATGTGGGGTTGGTGAAGATCTTTTCCCATTCTGTAGGCTGTCGCTTTGCCTTGTTGACCGTAACCTTTGCTCTACAAAAGCTTCTCAGTTTCAAGAGGTCCCATTGATAGATTGTTTCTCTCAGAGTTTGTGCTACTGGTGTTCTATTTAGGAAGTGGTCTCCTATGCCAATGCGTTCAAGACTACTTCCTACTTTCTCTTCTAGCAGGTTCAGAGTAGCTGGATTTATATTGAGGTCCTTGATCCACTTGGACTTAAGTTTTGTGCATGGTGATAGATATGGATCTATTTACAGCCTTCTACATGTTGATATCCAGTTTTGCCAGCACCATTTGTTGAAGATGCTTTCTTTTTTCCATTGTGCACTTTTGGCTTCTTTGTCAAAAATTATATGTTCATAGGTGTGCGGATTAATGGCAGGGTCTTCAATTCGATTCCATTGGTCCACATGTCGGTTTTTATGCCAGTACCAAGCTGTTTTTATTACTGTAGCTCTATAGTAGAGCTTGAAGTCAGGGATCGTGATGCCTCCAGAAGTTGTGTTATTGTACAGGATTCCTTTGGCTATCCTGGGTTTTTTGTTTTTCCATATGAAGTTGAGTATTATTCTTTCCAGGTCTGTGAAGAATTGTGTTGGTATTTTGATGGGGATTGCATTGAATCTGTAGATTGCTTTTGGTAAGATTGCCATTTTTACTATGTTAGTCCTGCCTATCCATGAGCATGGGAGATCTTTCCATTTTCTGACATCTTCTTCAATTTCTTTTTTCAGGGACTTAAAGTTCTTGTCATATAGGTCCTTCACTTGCTTGGTTAGTGTTACCCCAAGGTATTTTATGTCATTTGTGGCTATAGTAAAGGGTGATGTATCTCTGATTTTCTTCTCTGCTTCTTTGTCCATTGTATATAGGAGGGCTACTGATTTTTTTGAGTTGATCTTGTATCCTGCTATGTTGCTGAAGGGGTTTATAAGCTGTATCAGTTCCTTGGTGGAATCTTTGGGGTCGCTCAAGTATACTATCATGTCATCTGCAAATAGGGAAAGCTTGACTTCTTCCTTTCCAATTTGTATCCCCTTAATCTCCTTATGTTGTCTTATTGCTCTGGCTAGAACTTCAAGTACTATATTGAATAAGTATGGGGAGAGCGGACAGCCTTGCCTCGTTCCTGATTTTAGTGGAATTGCTTTGAGTTTCTCTCCATTTAATTTGATGTTGGCTGTTGGCTTGCTGTAAATTGCCTTTATTATGTTTAGGTATGTTCCCTGTATTCCTGATCGCTCCAAGACCTTTATCATGAAGGGGTGTTGGATTTTGTCAAATGCCTTTTCTGCATCCAGTGAGATGATCATATGTTTTTTTTCTTTGAGTTTGTTTATATGGTGTATTACATTGACGGACTTTCGTATGTTGAACCACCCTTGCATCCCTGGAATGAATCCTACTTGATCATGGTGGATAATTGTTTTGATGTGTTCTTGGAGTCTGTTTGCCAGTATTTTATTGAGTATATTTGCATCAATGTTCATGAGGGAGATCGTTCTGTAGTTCTCTTTCTTTGTTGTATTCTTGTTTGGTTTAGGAATTAGGGTAATTGTAGCCTTGTAGAAGGAGTTTGGTAATGTTCCTTCTGTTTCTATTGTGTGGAACAATTTAGAGAGTATTGGTATTAACTCTTCTTTGAAGATCTGGTAGAATTCTGCGCTGAAACCATCTGGTCCTGGGCTTTTTTTGGTTGGGAGACTTTTAATGACTGTTTCTATTTCGTTAGGGGTTATTGGACTATTTAAATAGTTTATCTGGTCTTGATTTAACTTAGGTATGTGGTACCTATCCAGAAAGTTATCCATTTCTTTTAGGTTTTCCAGTTTTGTCGAATAGAGGTTTTTGAAGTATGACCTGATGATTCTCTGGATTTCCTCAATGTCTGTTGTTATGTCCCCCTTTTCATTTCTGATTTTGTTGATTTGGATGCTCTCTCTCTGTCTTTTGGTTAGTTTGGATAAGGGCTTGTCTATCTTGTTGATTTTCTCAAAGAACCAACTCTTTGTTTCATTAATTTTTTGTATTGTTCTCTTTGTTTCTATTTTATTGATTTCAGCTCTCACTTTGATAATTTCCTGGCGTCTATTTTTCCTGGGAGACTGTGCTTCTTCTTGTTCTAGAGCTTTCAGGTATGCTGTTAAGTCTCTAGTGTGAGATTTCTCCAACTTATTTATGTGGGCATTTAGTGCTATGAATTTCCCTCTTAGTACTGCTTTCATAGTGTCCCATAAATTTGGATATGTGGTGTCTTCATTTTCATTGATCTCTAGGAAGTCTTTAATTTCTTTCTTTATTTCTCCCTTAACCCATTGGTGATTCAGTTGGGTATTATTCAGTTTCCATGAGATTGTAGGTTTTCTGTAGTTTTTGTTGTTGTTGAAATCCAACTTTAGACCATGGTGGTCTGATAGAACATAGGAGGTTATTCCAATTTTTTGTATCTGTTTAGATTTGTTTTGTGGCCAAGTATGTGGTCAATTTTAGAGAAGGTTCCATGGGGTGCTGAGAAGAAGGTATATTCTTTTTTGTTAGGATGGAATGTTCTGTAGATATCGATTAAGTCCATTTGAGTCATGACATCAGTTAAGTCCTTTATTTCTCTGTTAAGTTTAAATTTGGGAGATCTGTCCAGTGGTGAAAGTGGGGTGTTGAGGTCTCCCATGATTAATGTGTGGGGGTGACACATATTTTATCTCACATACATCTAGTTTTTTGCAGTTATATTTTGCATGTTCTGGTTCAAATTTCCTTTTGTATTTTTTCCACTCAACTTTTCCTTTTATCATTTCTTCTCCTCCTCCTCCTCCTCCTTCTTCTTCTTCTCCTTCTCCTCCTCCTCCTCCTCTTCCTCTTCCTCCTTCTTCCTCATTCTTATTCTTTGCATCCATGTGTGCATGCATGCTTACCTGAGGATGATACCAGTAGTCTTCCTCAATCATTCTTCACCTTATTCCTTAAGATGGGGACCCAGGACTGAGTGCTATGGCTAAGCTGCCATACTATTAGATTTAATAGCCAACTTGACATAGCCTATCCTCATTTGACAGGAAATCCTCAGCTGAGGATTTGCCTAGATTAGGTTGGCTTGTAGACATATTTGTAGGGGATTGACCTTATCATTAATTGATCTATGTGGGCTCAGACCAATCTTAGGCATATGGTCCTTGGTTGTAAGAAAGCTAGTTCAACATGCCCCTGTGAGTGAGACAGCAAGCAAGTTTCTGTTTCCAGAGAACAGTTTTGAATTCCTGCCTCAACTCCCTCAATGACAGCTTGTAACCTAGAAGAATGAGCACCATAAATCCTTTCCTACACAGTTGCATTTGGTCAGAATGCTTTATCACAGCCACAGAAGAGAAACTAGAGTGACTTCCATGCCCACGTGGCATTTATGTGAGTGCTGGCAATCCGAACTTCACATGCTGTGCTGTTATGTAGCAAGTCCTTTCCTTGTTGAGCCATTGTGCAGCCCTCTCAGTCCAATGTTTAGCAAACTCTATAAGCGTTGTAGTGCTTTCCTTGCAGGAAGGAAGCTTGCAGTTATGTGATTTTTTTTATATCCAGTTTGACAACTTCTGCTCTTTAAGTGAATTTTTTAGAATATTTTATGTAATTATTAATATAGCTTTGTATGTGCCTACAATCCACATATCTGTATTCTATTTCTTCAAATACTTTTTGTCTTTTAATTTTGTCATATACACAATTAAAAAAATCCCCACTGTCTATATTTTTAATTGTTTCTCTGTTATTCCAATATGCTTCTTTAATTTATTCTAGACTAATTTCAAATAGTACCATACCACAGACTCTTGTCCTTGTGAACTTCAATTCCCTCTTTTACACTTTGATTGTCATGCATTCTACTCATGTCATAACCCAATATAACATGCTAATGTTTTCACTTTAAATTATTGGGTGTGCACGCACAATATGTGTATGCCTGTTTTTGCTTATGCCAAACTTTTGACCTGCCCTTATTCTAAGGAACAGTGGTTTGTTTTAGTGGGAAATTAAGACTATGCCATCTGGAGGAAGGTTGTTCTTTGTTATTGAGTTTGCTATTATTCGTAAGCTTTTTAAAATTAATGTGTTGGTTTTCTATTATTTTATAATGAGTTATCATAAACTTAGAAGTTCAAACAACATATGTCATTCCCATATACGCCCATATATTATTTCTGTTACTTTCATTTTCTTTATGCACATAAAACTATCTATCTTTACCTTTCTGTTCTGAGAAGTTCTTATATCTTATGTTTCTTTAGAACTCCTGGTGATGGATTCTCTGATTCTCTCTGTCCTTAAACATCCCATTGTCTTCATTCTTGAAGGATACACTCATTGGATATAGAACTTGAGTTGTATTTTTTTTCCTTTTAGCATGTAAAATACAGCTTTCTGTTGTTTGTTAGTTTTCAGAATTTCAGAAAAGCAGCCTTTACTCATATTACTTTTGCTCCTGTGTGCAACATATTCACTTTCTTGTTTCTCACTTTTATGGCTTCATTGTTTTAAGCAATTTTGGAGAGAAGACATGGCCATCATTTCCTAAAAATCATTTCTGTCTTTTCTGTGTCTCCCTTGTTTAGCAGTTTCCTTAGAGATTAAAATATTTCATCTTGGAGGGAAATTTTTAAATTTGTATGATGTGAAAGGGGAGGTGAAGGAAACAGCAAAATTTTTAAATAGGGGATGTTTACAACATGATGTTCTAAGAGGAGGAGGAATAGCACATTCTGCTGAGGAGCTTTTTAAGACCAGAAGTAAACAACACAAAATAGCTTCAGGAAGTCACTGAAACTGACCAGATTCAGTGGGCCTCTCTCTCCTCAAGCGTACATAACCATCAAAGACTGCTACTGAGAGTCACTCTCAGATAAGCCTAGCCTCTTGGAGAAGCAGAGCATACCCAAGCTGACTAGAAGACTCTCTGTCCAGTTGAATTTTGAGGAAGAGGCTCAAACCAAATAAGCCTCCTAAAAAAGACACTCTCCAATCTGTTGAGCTGCCTGCCGGATATGCAGTATGATTCTGGTTCCAGCCTTTGTAAGTTGTCACTCATACTTGGGTGGCCATTGGTGATGCAGCTGCCTTTGAGTCATTTCTGCTATTGTAAGTATCCCTTCACCTATGTTCCTGAAAGTAACTTCAATAAAATTCATTGGTTCTGCAGTATTAGTACTGGTTCAGATGTATTAACCAGAATAATTGATGCTGGAACGAACTAAGCATAAACTAAAAGTATAGGTAAAAATACAGATCAAAATTAATTGTCATGTTGTTTCTGAAATAACTAGTATATTTTGTAGAAATAAATGTTGCAAGGTCAATCTGACCATTAGCAAAGATTAATGAAATTATTGTCTATGTGGTCTTTTGCCTTTAAAAATTGTGTACCCCTGAGCGTTTGCACCAAGAAACTTTCTTAGGCATTAGTCTGCTCTTGGTGGCTGGCCAAAAATTAAAGGATTCTTATACTAGTAATTGGCTTAAGTAACCTGGTGGTCTGTAGCTTTCATGCATGGATTATTTCAGTTTGCCAGGTTGGACTTTGGTGTTATCTGAACTTTGATCCATTGTCAGCTCCTTTCCTGGGGTAAATAGATATGTGTTCATGTCTCCCCAGGAATAGTGTCACACAATAATCTATTATTTCTGGATTCAAATTATATGATGTCAGACCATTTGGTTTTGAACAATATATAATTAAGGCTGTATTCACTTTTTAGGTTTTTATTTCATTTTGCTTTGGGTTCTGTTTTCTAGTGTGTCAAAGTTGAGTTGTCCCTTATTTGAAATGTCATACCTGTTGGTAGTCCCATATATGTTTCTCTTCACATATATTTTAGTCTTTCCTAACTCTTGTGTTTTAATCTTCTATTTCTCTTCTCATCATGCTCATATGTTTTAATGTGAACTCAAGACTCAGGTGTGGGTTTTCTAAGTATTCTACTTACTGAGTTCATCTATTGTTTGTGTCAAACATATACTCAGCATTTAAAAAACATTAGATTGTTGTTGAGGAAAAAAGGTAGAGAATGAAATCAGGATGTTAGTATTCCTTGTAGCTAGGAATGAGATGACCATCCTTTGTAAACTTGAAATTTTGATGCATTAATTTCTGTTCCTGAAAAATCAAGCCCAACTTTGGTGGTTTAAAAGAATACAAGTTTCTGATAGTTTCTGTGAGTCAAGACACTGAATATGGCTGAGCTGAGCCCTTTGGTGAATGTCAGAAGGCTTCAATGAAGGTTTCAGGCTATCTTCAATGTGAAGGCTTCAGCAGAGAAGATACATGTAGCCTTGTGCACATTATTGATAGAATAACTATGTTTTCAGGAATATAATCTTTTAATTTACCTCACAGATCTTACACTTTAAGTTTCTCTTTCTTATGTCTTGTCAGTTAGACATAAGAGGAAAATGCATGAATAAATTTTGACCATTAATATTTCCTGAACAAAACCAGGATAATGATGATACCACTAGATGCAAGAACATGGACAGATGAAATTACATGTGGTCTCATCCTTAGATGAAGAGGTACAGGCAATTAACAGCTTCTGAGAAAACATGTATTCTACAGTAAGCTGTCTTTACATGTGTGTATGTGAAAAACAATGATAATTAAATTGGAAGATATAATAAATTTGAGAGGGAATGATGAGTATTAGAGGAGTTAGAGAAGGGAATGGGAAGGGTGGAAATGATGTAAATACAGTATTCATGTATGATGTTCTAAAAACATATTAATCTATTAATGTAGCACGAATCTTAAACGTTCTTATTAATAAAAACAAACCTAATGTCAGTTATTGAGGTGAATGCTGGAAGGTCAGAGAACCAGAACAAGCCACAGCTACCTCACCTTGCCAGTTCCTCAGCTGATCCTGTTTCCTCAGACTGGATGCCTCTCAGTTCTCATCCAAATGGATCTCAGCTGAACTGTGCTACTCAAAAGCCTAAAAGCTTAACCAGCCTAGTTCCTGGTCCTCATGCCTTATATACCTTTCTGCTTTCTGCTATCACTTCCTGGGATTAAAGCCATGAGTTACCATACTTGGCTGTTTCCAGTGTGGCCTTGAAGTCACAGAGATCCAGGTAGATCTCTGCCTCTGGAATGCTAGGATTAAAGGTGTGTGCTACCACTGCCTATCCTCTATGTTTAATATTGTGACTGTTCTGTTCTCTGACCCCAGATAAGTTTATTAGAGTACAGAATATTTTGGTGAACACAATACCACCACATATTAAGGCATAACTACTGAAGTAATGGGGAGCTCCACTCTGTTTTACAGCTTATTACACAATGCTTACAAAAACTTGAACTTCAAAGATGTATTCCAGTTCTCAGTGTCTATATATTAAATTGAAAAGCAATCTGGAATAGCTCAGTTCCAAGCAAATATACTATAATTTTATAATGTCAGTGATGCACACTCTTTTACACATTAAAATAGGGGACCGTCGTGATTACAAAACAATTCAGTGCTCTAAGTTATGTGATTTTGTGATTCAGCTTCCCTTTTTTCTTCCATGAGCAGAAATAAAAGTTACATACAAGCAATAGTAAATGTGTTATTAAATATTAGTAAAATAAAAGTTAACTGAAAAAAAAAAGCTGGAGCTGAGCAATCAGTTTGCATCTGCTTCTAAGCATGTTACAAATATCAAGAGATGTGGAAGTGCTGAAAGATGAATCACAGCAGCGTTCACGACTGAACAGCAACAGGAATGATCTAAAATAAGTTCCCAGCTTGGGGTTTTCTGTACCTGTCTCCCTTTGCTGTGCAATCAGTCCTGTGCTGGATTGCATCTTTCCCATTTCTGCATTCATCACTGCACTGGCAGGTGCACTGGGAACTTTAACAACGTAGAGGAGAAAAGGAGTATGGTTGGACTGTTTAGTGACATCTGAGTAAGGTTTTTCCCTTTAAACTTGAGGGTGGGGATCCATTTAATTTAGGGGTGCATTTAGCAAGAAAAAAGTGTTGACAGTTTATATTGCCAGTGAAATGCAGAGCAGAAATATTATTTTGTGGATTCTAGTAGAATAGAGTAAAGGTTACTAAAAATATTTTTAAGAAATCCTTGTAGCTAGGATTCAATTCCAGAATAATCCTATTAAAATTAAATTGAAGATTTAATTTGTTTAGCATTTAACATAAACAAAGTTCTGTGTTGATTATTCATTCTTAAAGATAAAAATCTCCTCTTTTTCATGACTGTAAATTATCATCCCCCCCCAACAAAGTTGTATCACAATTTGCCTATATAACAAAAACTAAGTTAAAGACCTAGGAGGTACAAAGAAAACATTGCAGAGCCTTGAAAGAATTTTAAATAGGCAAAGCTTCCTAGAAAGTCGAAGTGCAGGGGTTTGAAAAGAAGCCTAGAGAAAACATGTAGAAGCTCTGATGAGTATGTTCTGGAGTGAAAACAAAGGACAGACTGTCTAGATGTGGTCCTTATCATAAACATGCTTAGTGAGCATTTCACAGGTCACAGGAACCAGGCGAAGACAAACTTTCAAAATATAAAAGAGCTACCATTGCATTTTGAAAATGCATCATGAAAATAATGGAACTTTCTTTCCAAAATCATTTTGGAAGACATGGCTTTCTACTTCAGAGTCAGTCAGTACTCCCCATGCATTCAAACTAGGTCAGCACAGAATAGGCTGCCAGGCTAGAGAGAAACAGACTCAGGGTTACTAATAAGTAAGAGGTTGGATTATTTTTAAATGGATTATAATTAAAAAACAGTTCACCTCCTCCCAGGCCGAGCCAAACATGGGAGGAGGGGACTAGACCTACCTGGACTGAGTCTACCAGGTTGACCTCAGTCTGTGGGGAAGGCTTTGCCCTGGAGGAGATGGGAATGGGGGGGGGGGGCGTTGGGGGGAAGGTGAGGGGGACGGGAGGGGGGAGAACAAGGGAATCCGTGACCGATATGTAGAACTGAATTGTATTGCAAAATAAATTAAAAAAAAAAAAAAAAAAAACAGTTCACTATGGGGTGATATGTTATGGACTGAATGTCTGTGCCTCCCTTCATCCAAGTCTATGTGATGTCCCCAGAGATGAGGCTCTTAGTGGCTTTATTGGAAGAAGGAAGAGGAGGAGGAGGAAGAGGAGGAGGAGGAAGAGGAGGAGGAGAAGGAGGAGGAGGAGGAGAAGGAGGAGGAAGAGGAGGAGGAGGAAGAGGAGGAGGAGGAGGAGGAGGAGGAGGAGGAGGAGGAGGAGAAGAAGAAGAAGAAGAAGAAGAAGAAGAAGAAGAAGAAGAAGAAGAAGAAGAGATTTCTGAGAAATACTCTGAGAAAAGTCTGTATGAGGACAGTGAGGACTCAAACTGCAAGTGTTACAGCTCCAGAGGGAAAGATATCCTGACTGTTGTAAGTCAGGTTATACCTGCAAGTATGACAGCTCTGGAGGGAAAGGGATCCTGACTTGTTGGGAAGTCAGGCTATACCTACAGCTATGAAGGGAGGTATCCTGGATACCTACAGCTGTGAGGAGAAAAGTATCTTGACTTTTCGGGAAGCTAGGCTATACCTGAAACTGGGTTCTGGTGGGGAATGGTCTCCCCAGAGGACGTTGCAATCCTGCTCCTCTCTGAGAGACAGCCACTACAGCTGAGCTCTCCTCTGCTCGCCTAAGGGAGTTTCCCAGCAGAGGTATCCATTGCTTCTCTGCTCTGTTTCACTAGGGAGTTCTTCTCAGCTCTGGCCCAAGTTGTTACTTCTGCTCTGCTCCCCTAAGGACGTTTTCCAGCAGAGATGTCCCTTGCTTCTCTCCTCTACTCCACTAGGGAGTTTCCTAGCAGAGATGTCCATTGCTTCTCTGATCCACTCTGCAAAGAGAGTTTCCCAGCAGAGATTTTGCTCTGCTCCGTTGAAAGAAAGTCTTCATCCAAAACTCTTTCAAGAGATTTATTTGGGAAGGAGAAATCCAGGAGAGTGGCTGCCTCTGCCAGGGTGGAGAAGGGCAGCTGCCAACTGAACAGGCACAGGGTTTGTATAGGGCTTCTTAAGGATGGAATATTTCGAGGGAGACGATTTTCAGGGAGGGAATTGGTCAGATTTTGGTCCCCTTGAGCTTGGACAAGCTTGGAAAAGCTTGGATTGGCTAGATTTCATGCTCAGGGATTGGTTGATTTTCTGTTCAAGGATTGGTTGGTTTCATGCTCAATTTGTCAGGGGCAGATTTGGCTCTGTTTTCAGGGCCAAAGTGTGTTTCTTTTACTGGCTCTGGTTTCAGGGCCAGGGTGTAATGGGTAGCTGTTCCAGCTTTGACCTGGAAGTACTACCCCCAGTCAGGCTTCAGGTAACTGTCATGCCTACCTATGATCTGCCCCTGAGGTGGGGCTGAGATGGGAGCCCTTAAGACCCGAGATCTGAATGTGCCAGTTCTCTTGGTTCCTGGTGATCTGCATGCTGGATGGTAGACTGAGCGGAGTTCTCCCTAGAACCCAGCTGGACTGCACCTCACCTCTCCCAGATCCTTTAACTAACCCCTTTACTAGCTATAAGTTTTTCCCCCAAATAAACTTCCTTTTAACTACATGGAGTTGCCTTAATAAATCCCCTAGTACCAGGATGTGTTTCTCTGGTTTCAGGGTCAAGGTGGGTTTCTTTGAATGGCCTTTTTAACCTACACAGACATCCGCCACCCAAGAAAAGACAGCTTCCACATCTTCACGTGGAACTAAACCAGCAGGAACCACGTGACTTCTTTGGTAAACAAAGCCCAAGAATAGCATGAATGGCTTTCCTTGTGGCAAAGTCCTGGAGACCCTGACTCACTTGGTAAAGACCTGTGGACAGTTTGGTGCCTGATTCTGGGCGTAACCCCGGGAGCATGTGTGCTATGTGCTCTCCTTGCTTTTACCATGCTAGCCACACTGCTGGCTTGAGTCATAGTAAGTCACCAAGTTTAATAGTACATCTTTGCAGGACTGTTCTGGAAAGAATATTTTTAACCACAAGAGTCTGAGAAATGTTATTAAATAGATGTTATCAGGAATTAATGGGAACAGTCTAGGAGCAGAGAATGAAGCAGAATTATAGAAATCCACAGTCCCCTCTTTTCTAATAACTATGCCAGTATCCCAAGATGTTAAGGGAGAAGGACATGAGAACAAAGGATGGATAGTGCCTACTGTTAAGAGTAAGTTTCCAAGTTATGTTGCCTATAGGACAAATAGGAAAACCTGATATATTCCCAGAGAACATGGAATAGTATGGAATGTAGAATGGATTGATCCAGTTTTTTGGCTGTTACATTGATTGTGAGAACCCAGACCATACCAGATGTAAATATCAACCGCTAGAGACAAAACTCTCTCTTACCCTGCATGATGCTGTAACCACATGTGCTGCCAACTGGGCACACTGTTCTACCTATAGGTGTGCCTAGTTAGAAAACGTCCTTTGTGGCTTGCAAGACTGCTTATGCTTCTAAGAGTAGAGAAATAGATCAAAAAGGTAACGGCTACTGGTTGGAGAGTTGGGAGATTGTTGTTAGAGTTTTCCTGCCTGGCCCACAGTCAGGACAAATCTCTCTCACCCGCCAGTCCCACGCCGCTCAAACCCGATCAAGTAAACACAGACACTTATATTGGTTACAAACTGTATGGCCGTGGCAGGCTTCTTGTTAACTGTTCTTACAGCTTAAATTAATCTATTTCTATTAATCTATACCTTGCCACGTGGCTTGTGGCTTACCGGTACTTTACATCTTCCTTGTCCTGATGGCGGCTGGCAGTGTCTCTCTCACTCAGCCTTCCACTTCCCAGCTCTATTCTCCTCCTTGTCCCGCCTACACTTCCTGCCTGGCCACGGGCCAATCAGTGATTTATTCATTGACCAATCAGCAACACATTTGACATACAGACCATCCCACAGCACCTCCCCTTTTTTTTTGTTAAAAAGGAAGGTTTTAACCTTTATACATCTCCAAAGTCAGCTTGATATAGTTGGGAATTTGCCTTCCTTTTTAAGAAAAGAAAAGGGGAGGTGCTGTGGGATGGTCTGTATGTCAAATGTGTTGCTGATTGGTCAATGAATAAATCACTGATTGGCAGTGGCCAGGCAGGAAGTATAGGCGGGACTAACAGAAAAAAATTGAGAGAACAGGAAGCTGGAGAGGAGACACTGCCAGCCGCCATCAGGACAAGGAAGATGTAAAGTACCGGTAAGCCACAAGCCACGTGGCAAGGTATAGATTAATAGAAATGGATTAATTTAAGCTGTAAGAACAGTTAGCAAGAAGCCTGCCACGGCCATACAGTTTGTAACCAAAATAAGTCTCTGTGTTTACTTGATCGGGTTTGAGCGGCTTGGGACTGGCGGGTGAGAGATTTGCCCTGACTGTGGGCCAGGCAGAAAAACTCCAGCTACAGGAGATAAAAGGGGAAAGAGGCAAGGAACAAACTGGTAATTATTGTAACCATTTTCAGTAACTCAAAGAAACAAAACTGATTGTAAAACTGTTCAAGCAAATGATTGAAACTGTGTAAAGACAGTTCAGGCTATCCAGGGCCACTTGTTTGAACAAAACCAAGTGGTCACAATTTCTTCATGGTGCCAACTTCACATATCCATCTTAGCTCATCAAACCCATCTGGAGCAAGGCTTCCAGCACACCTTTGCTTAGACTCTAGAACTGTGGGGTAGTGAATTTCTGCTCTTTAAACAAGCAATTTCTGATATTTTGTAGTGGAAAATGTAGATGTATGTGTGCGTGCGCAATGCATGTGTATGTGTGTAGTATCCTGTATAACATGAATCTTAAAAAGTCTTATTAATAAAAAAAAAACCCAGAGCCAGATATTGATGTGAAAGCTGAGAGATCAGAGGAATAGACCAAGCTGGCCATAAGCTCTTACTATGAGGAAATCCTCAGCCCAAAAGAGTTGCTTCCTATATACTCACGCCTTATATACCTTTCTGTGCCCTGCCATCTTACTTCCTCTCTCTGCCCAGCTACATGCCTTCCTCTTTCTGCCCAGCTCTATCACTTCCTGTCTGTCTGTACAGACCTCCAGACCTCTATGGTTAACTAGTGCTGCAATTAAAGATGTGTGCCACTATACCAGGCTCTGTTCTTAGTATGGCCTTGAACTCACAGAGATCTGGATGAATCTCTCCCTCTGAATGCCAGGATTAAAGGCATATGCTACCACTGACTTCTATGTCTATTCTAGTGGCTGGCTCTGTCCTCTGGTCCCTAGATAAGTTTATTAGGGTACAAAATATATTGGGGTACACAATATATCACCACAATACTGGGTCTTACAAATATAAGACCAACACTCTACCACTGAAGTAAATTTCTAGAACCTTAACAAATTCATTTTGGGACAGGATCTGAGATTCCCAGTTTCTTAGTCTTCCTTATTCAGTCACCTTAGCAGCTGAAATTACAGGCCTGCACCACTATGGCCAGCAAAGCCTAGAATTTTAAGGTTATTTGTCACTGGACTCTAATTTTCTTTCAATAGGATTATAGGAATTCTAGTTCTAAAATCTACTGATTTGGGGTTGGATCATGGGAGTCTATTGTCAGGTCAATAGATTCTTAGTTTAGTGACAGATTCTGGTAAGGTCTGCAGTCCTCAGGTGAGCTATGTCACCAGCTTCCAATCCTAGTCTGCGTGGGAAGTATGTTGATATTGTGGTTCCTATAATAACTAAAAAAGCCATGTGTACATTCTAAGAGAATCAACTTCAAGCCAGCAAACAATTTATAGACATGAAGTTCTAGGAAATCTTTCTGTCCTTTTCTAGTTTACGTGTTGAACACCTTGAAGAGAATCTGGAGTTTCCTCAAGTATGGCCCAAATGTGCCACACTTAGGCTCTTAGTTCTTGAGTTTCTGACATTGATTCAGTACAATTAAAGACCCAGTTACCTTAGACAGGTCTCCTAAATAAGCTTGGTGTGAGGTAACTTTGATTTGTCTCTCATTTACCAAGAAACGAATGTAAGATACTATCTAGAGAAAAAGTCAATTTGACTTTACATAGCTGTTGTCTGCCAGAGATATTATACCTTAATTTTGGTAATGAGTATTATAATATCAAAATTTCTTTTCCATTCAAAGATATTTTTATTTTTCAGCTATGAAAAGACATGTTATAAATTTTTAAAGAAACCAAGCATTTTATAGAAACATTGCATTTATAATAATCTTAGAAAATAGCCAGGTGCAAAGCAAACGATAATCAGAATATAACCAAAAAAAAAAAAAAAAGAAAGAAAGAAAATAGCCTGGAAGGAGGTTATATCCACATCTCCTTATCTTCGTTTGAGCTTATTTAAAATAGCAAGAGAACTTCACTGATATGATGTGGCTATGATATAGTCATATATCTCATAAAAGAAGTGAACATGAAGTATATTATCTTCATTGATTTTTTTTGCATCACAGAGAACTTGAATTTCTGCATGAAATTAGATTGTGGCGTCCATATATTTCTCTTTATCAGTTTTAATTCATATAATTCCTAAAGGACTCTAATTCTGGATTTTAGAGAGACTTACACAATTCAACAGATAAACTATCATATAAATCATACTAAAAAGAATAAATTTTCCCTTAGACTTTGTGTTCTATATATGAACTACTGATGAAGTATTTAGACTAATATTTCCATAGATTTTTGTTGTGGTATAAGAATAGATATTTAACCACAAAATTTAAAAAGTATATATGTAATCATAAAGCTATTATTCATTGTTTTGTTTAACTTAAGATATAATTGTTGTTGATAAAATTCAGGTTATGCTGATGTTTGGATTATATTGATAACAACTTCTGTTTTCAGCTTCATTCTAGTGCCAAAGTTCAAAAATATTCTGTCAATGATATACTTTCATAAAATAGTTATAATAACACAGAAACTAGTTTTTTTGTTAAAAAAATAAAACTTCATGCTTGAAGTTTTCAGAAGACAGGTTACATGGCTGAAGAACTTTATGTTGTTCTGTAGACTTCTGAAATATTCTAAGATATGCAAGTGCTTTGGGACTCTGTGCAAGATCCAGTGTATATTAGGAGTAATAGTGGGTTTTGACAGCAATAGGAAAGTATCATTACCAAGAGGCTCACCAGTGTCAAACTTGCTTTGTTATATTCGTAATTTTGTCCATGAGGTCCTTAGAGGAAGATGTACATAAAAGAAGAAATAACAGCAGTAAGAACTCAAGGTATCATTTTAGCATGAATACTGCAAGTGCCACATGTCCATGTTCCACTGCTCTGTTGAGTGTGCAGTTCAGTTACCTAAACTTATCAATGTGATTCCTTTCATTTGGAGAGGATATAGCAAGCAGCTCCAGGCTGGAAGTCAGTTACCATACATTTAAATTATAACAGCAAGTGGAAGAAAATTGAGTACGTTGGACTGCTGTGAGTGAATATCAACACACTTCTTAACTCATTCAGTGAAGCAAGTAGCTTGGAGAATGAAAGAGGCAAAACAGGACAGCTAGATTGCAGATCTCACCAAAGTAGGGAGTGCCATAAAATGAAAGACACAAGTAAAGAATGCAAAACTTAAGGGGTTGCACTCCAAGGGACCCAGCCAACGTACTTGCTCAGCTGCACCCAAGCAGGTGATGGGGAGGGAGATGACACAGACTGGCAGAATAATGTGCTGCACTAGTCAGGAGATTGCCCAAAAGAAGTGTCATGAAATCTGCCCAATAAAAATAACCTACCATGTTTGAGGGAAAGGGCAAGATAAGAGAGATTGAGAAAAAGACACAGCCTTCAGTCCAGCAGATGTGCAGTTTGCAGAATTTGTGGAACACAGATAGATGTTTTTTTTTTTTTTTTTTTTTTTCTGAGCAAAATGTCCTAAGGGTCAGATTTTGGTGGGAATTCCATAGAAAGTGGATTATATCTTTAAAACATATTCTTAGAGCCATTACAGAGAATAAGTAACTATAGTAAGTGGTAAAATATAGTAAAAATTGTCCTTTTCAAAAGATATTTTTAACAATAATATATTTAACTACAGCATTTAAGAGACCTAGAATTTGAAGGGAATTCCACATGTGTAGAAATGGTTTAGGTCAGGAACATCCCCACACTTTCACAAATGAGTGATGCTATATCCTTCTATTATGAATGATTTCTTTATTAATTGTGACACTAATATATGGGACATATGTGGAGTTGGACCTACGGAAGGACACTTAAGTCCAAAGAAGCTTCATATGACAACTACAGTCATTAAACCTGTTGGAGTTGATGGGTTTGGCAGAGGACACATGTTTTATGTGGTTGGGTCTGAGGGTTTCACGTGCTCCCTGAGGTATATGAGTCTTTCATTAGATGACAGGTGCTTACAATAGTCACAGTCTGTTTTTCTATTTTTCTGTGTGTGATAGTTTTGGTTCCATTAGAGTGAGGAAAATCTGGCTTTAAAATCATCATCACTTTATGTATTTATTGTTTAAGTATTCATAGTATAGAAAGATATGTATCAGTACAGTTTTCCACTAATACTTATTTTTCCTGGAGAACTGAATAATACTTACAGTGGATATACTAGTTAATTTTTTGAGTTGAAGGTCAATATTCTGTGTGGGCATTTTATCCCACTGCTTTGGCTCTCTGGATACACCTTTTGTCGCCATGTTCCTTGAAATGGGCTTGGTATTTTTGCTCTGTTTTTCATTGAACTTGGGCTCCTGTCCTTTGAAGGCAAATGACTGGTTAACACATTGTTTTTAAAGCACAATTCGCATTCCTATGAACCAGGGATTAGGCATTGTGTGTAGATTAGGAATAATTTATGTCTAGTTAATAATTGATGTTTCCCTCTACTCGTGACTGAGATTTTGTCCTGCATAATATGAGAAGAGCTGAGATCTCTCTTGTGATGGCAAGAGAGAGCGGGTTTTCAAGAGCAAATAACCCTGATGCATTGGAATATGATACTGTGCTGCCGTTAACCAGTTCACCACTGAATAATAGAAATAGAGTATGTGTTTTCATTCATGTGTTTTTGCAGGAAGGCCCCATGTTTTGCAAACTCAAAAACTTGGTAACCTCAAATGTTTAGAGGGCACCATGAAACTGCAAAGATAGATCCTTTAGGTAATTGGAATAGAAGCCACAAACCTCATACACTAATACTCATTATTTCAGGGCAGTCCCTCAGGTACTGACTTAAAGCAGAATTAATCTGCACACAATTTTAAAAACAGCCTTTTCAATTCCAAAGGAATTATAGATTTATCATAATAAAATAATACAAAGTACTTACAGTAAACAGTAACTCCGGAGTCTCCTTACTCCCATCCAACTTCCCAGAAGCAATACGTATTAATTATTTCCAGTTTCCTTAAAATTCAACTATCCAAGCTATTTATTTCTCATTGTAAAGTAGCCATTTTAGAAGAGCCAAGAAAAATGTAGAAATTCCAGCAATTTGTAAAAATAAAAACAAAAATAAGAAACCAAAATGAGCACAACAAAAACTCAGGAGAAAATTCACAGATAACTCCCAAAGCATGACCGTTCAGACATAATGTTCAGAAAATGACTAGTCTTGGTTCCCTTCATCTCTTGGATCTCACGATTTCTGTTGAAAAACATATAGAATATAGTGTAGAAATAGGGGAGTTTATTGTAAAGTACATTGTTGATGAGTGAGAGCAAATAAATGATAAACTGTCACTGAGGAACTTAGTCCTGTCCCCGTGATCAACAGACTTTTTGGACACTGTTTTATAGGACAGAGCTTAGCCAACATAACATAGAATGCTATGGTTTTGTCCATGTTCAGAAAGCCGTCCTCTGGTTAGTAGACTGAGGAAGTTTTATATTCCTGGAGCCAGTTTATCATTAGGGGCCTTCCAGTAAGTTCAGGGTGCCACTTCTTTGGGGATACAAAGTACAACTGGGATTCTACTGTTCTGAGCAGTGATTAACTCCTGCAGCTCAGTGCTTGGTTTTCCACTGCTCATTCTGAGTGGCAGAGTCCTGCTCCATGTACTCAAACATGTCTAACTCGTTACTTAATACACGTTACAGGGTGATTGGTTTCCTCTCTTGTGGATTCTGATAAATAAAATAATTTAAAAGCAGGTCCAGAAGGAAGGTCAGGAACCATTTCATTAGCATTTCAGAGAAAAACAAAAGATCAGAGAAGTAGTAAATCTTGGCAGCTGATGGAAGAGGGTCATAACTAAGGAGAGAGATGACTTTTTTGTGTTAGGGGACAAGAATCTTTATCCAGGAGTTAATGTGGGTTTTTTGGGGGGGTGGGGATGAAGAATGGGAAGTGCACTGATCAGTTAAGTTGTTCCATGTATTCCATTCTAGGCATAGGAATGGGGTTTGGGTAACACTCTTGTATATAACTTCCAGGAAGCTATATACAAATGAAAAGACAGCTAACAAGAAACCAGGTCAGGAATTAGAGACTGAAACACATCTGATATTTCCAAATTCACTGTTACATTTTTGTCTGTTATGAAACACCTTAAGAATCTGGTTGCGTATTTCATGGCCAAAGAACCAAAGCCATTTGACTTCACAAGCACTGTTTTGGAAAGTAGAGAAGTGAAATTGCCCATTTCAGCGGGATTTGAATGATTCCCCCACCTTCGATTTAAATGCTTTAATTTGTGTGTCTCTGCCTATTGGCTGTGCAGCATGTCTGACTTGTCATGCTCTTGTCGGCTTGATCTCAACCCCTGGTTAGTGACCTTATTGAACGATCTGCCTTTCTACAAGGACATGCAGCTTGCACAATGAATCATAAGATACGATGTTGAGAAACATTCCTTTAAGCCTCTTTAATCTTTGAAATGATGATGCTTTACAAAAACAATTACAAAAAAAAATCTTCTTTAACAAAAATCCTCAGTACAAGAACCCCAGTGGATAAGTATCTGTAATACAATAAAACATAAAATATTCCAATTTAGGAATATAGAAATTACAGAATATGTAAATAATCTCTCACTAGGATGTATAGAATAGCATTTGGCATATGTTAATTTTATCAAATGGGTTCATCCTTCTGAAAAATACATAAGAGGGAGCTTCGTGGCTCTGAGGGCAGCTCTGAGTGTTCAGAATGGGGGACCTTCTGACAGCCTGTTCTTTCTCTAATAACCCTTTTCTACTCTACGTATTTGCATGGGTGTTTGGAAGCTAAAGGTAGTAAATCCTGACTTATAAAAGTGTTGTGTAGAAAAATCGCAAGGGCCAACTAAGTGTGGGCCCAAGGAGCCTATTTCTGAGCCTACACCATATTTTAGCCCAATGGATTTGTGATAATATTGTTGCCTGATTAAAAGCTAAAAGAGAGAGAGAGGGAGAGAGGGAGGGAGGGAGAGAGAGAGAGAGAGAGAGAGAGAGAGAGAGAGAGAGAGAGAGAGAGAGAGTAGAAAAGAAGCTTATCTTATTACTTAAGATTCCAGGTAGCTTTGTTTTTTGATAGTTGGACATTAGACAAATTTGGTGAATGGGTTCTGATCTTGGGAGGTGAACACACAAAAAAATTCTTTACTGTATCAGCTAGTCATGATGGCTAATCAAGGTTAGAAAACCCTTTTAGGGTATTTTAAATCAAACTGTGTGAACTTAGTTTTTAGGAGTTTCCTATAATGTATGCAATTAAAGTGACCAGAGGAAGTGTGTAAAGGGCTTAGTGCTTCACTCAGGGGGCTAGTAATGTAAAATTGAAAGTGAACCTGTCTTCTTATCATGCATGGGTCCTGCCAAACTCAACAGAGTTCCCAATTAAGTTATATATTATTTTAATGTTATAAGTTTTATCTCCATAAAATTGTATTCTCTGGAAACTTGAACATATGTGCAGTTATAATCTCTCACGGACTGTTATATGTTAGATACATATGGATGCAAAGGAAAAATGGTAGAATTGATGGTCTGGTTAATTTTATCCTCTCCAAGTTGAAAAATACACATAAAGGAGAGTTGTTTGTTTCATAATATCCCATAAAGAATTGTGTGTAACACACTGGAGGAATTTCAACAAAGCAGTGTTCTTTGGGCAGAGTAGCAACATAGTGAATGGCTTCCTGAGAAGAGAAGTGAGGTTTCAGATATTTTGTACAAGTTCTGTAGATAGATTCTTTGCCTATTATGAGCACACTGGAAATTGAAGGAGTGCACCGGAGTGAAAGCATCCTCCTTTGTGAAACATTCTACCTGGCAGGGGTCCTTAGGAATGAGCAGTCTTTTGACTTGCTGTTGTTCAAGAAAACCAGCATGTGAATTTGAAAATCATGTGTGAATTGAAAAGAGAATTGAATCAATCTCTCTCACCTCCAATTCATAGACTAGAAATATTATATGACATTGGTATAATTATAGTCAGAAATGTTGTTCCTGCAAGCATAAAGCTTTAGATATAGAAAAAAAGAAAGAACATCTCTGAAACACAAAAGTACAATTAATAGACCTCCCTAAAAAATCTTCAACTCACTATCTATCATTCCTCATTTTCCCCTAAATACTCTGCTTTGTGACTTAAGAATCATTAATATAACAAGTTTCCATCTCTTGAGATTTTTCTATTCTGAATATTTCATATAATATAAAAAATTTGGGAAAATTTATAATTATCTCCAAATAAAAAGGGATACTATTTGTTTTGTATTATGCACTTTATTATGTGTTTTGTGAAGAGTTAGTTCTTGTACTAGAACATTATATATGCTATATAATTAATACAAAAAACGGAACATTTAGAGTGATAGACTATTATCTAGTTTGCTTCCTATACAAACTCCTCAATTTTCTGACTCAGAACCCTGCTCTCTGAGCACTGTACTTCATTACCACACTGTGTAGCCTTCTCCTACTCATCTTTATGTGTGCTCTGGTGTGTAGTAGCCTTTCTTATATACATTAAACAATTATTAAATGTTTATTGAATAGACACCCAAATAGATGGATATAGAGATATATGAATAAATGAACCAATCATTTTACATTATATGAGCATAAGCTATTGCTTCAACTAAATGAATTTTCAGAGCCACTTCAAGTTCCATTTTTTGAAAAGTCATTTAACATCATCCATTCTTTGTATTGTTTCTAACCAGAGCATCTTAAATTTGTCACTCTGTCTCTGTTCTTTGTATCTTGACCTAATCCTACAACTAAGCCTCATCCACTTAACTCATGAATGACTGTCAGAGTATATTTTCCTGCTGACTTGCATCATTATTGAGCAGATTTTGTATAATGATGTACTTTTTTTTAAAGGCTTACATGATGAATTAATATAGTACAGGAAAGGTTCTAACTAGGAAGACAGTTTTGTATGACAGTGTAAACTGTTTTCAGACATTGTTAATGCAGTCCATATGGCTCTCTCAGCGTACCTAGCAGTAATAAGTCACTGAATTTCCTTGAGTAATCGAAGACTCTTTTCAGACTTATCTAACTAGCCCAGATGGGCCCTAAAGAAGATTCTTGCCAGAGTTTTCATTTGCACATGTGAGTTCTCATTGATGTCAAAGCAAACATCAAGCAAGAAAACAACTCACATTGTATAACCGCTCAGTTATCTGGCAAGGGGATCCACAGAGAAAGATGAAATAAAATATGAAAATAGGCCTCACAGTATCTGAGAAACAAATGGATGTAGGCAGGGCAGATGGGATCTGCTCTGAATCTGAATTAAGGTAACGTGAAAGTAAAGGATCAACAGTAAAGGACAATTTAACTTCTATTGGCATCTGATACATACATGCACAAGTGCACACATATGTATAATATAAATACTGTGAACATAGAATATGCAGCTCTTACATAGTTTTAATCATACAACAAGATGACTTAGAATTATGTTATTAAGGGCTGGCAAAATGAAATGACAAGGCTGACATCAAAGAAGATGGTTTAGGACAGCAAACAGAAAACTCGGTTAAGTTGGATGAGCATACAGCTCTGCTTTTGGAAAAACGTTAAAGGAGAAAAATCCCTCCCAGACTTCCAAATAATAGAAAGTATCCTATCGTTATTAAAATACTAAAACAAGAGTATTACGGGTCTCATGTGATCTCAGCATACCCTGATGTAGGTTATATAAAAAGTGGAAAAAAATTAAATAAAATTGTGTTTTCAGTATTGTATAAGATACATAATGTGGTCAAACTGTGTGTTCAAACTCATAAACTTGACCAGTCCAAATAGGTTGCTTTCTTCATCAAACAGGTCAATATTAGTCATAAATCACATATTTACAAGGCCATGTTGCTTCAGCTAAAATAGAGAGGGGAATTATAGGTTTTTAATTAATATTATGTGTAGTGAGTACTGGGTGGGATCCTACAAAAAGGAAACTAGCAGCACGTGATTAAGCATCATGAGATTCTGAGAAACGGAAGTAAACTTCTAGTAGTGAAGATTTCAAAATATGGCATCCTTATAAAACTGGCATGGTGGATGCAGCCTCTGTTGGAAAATACTTGTTTAAGGAAGTGCTTGGAATCTCATCTTGAAATTTTATTTGCTCAGTCCCTGAGTTCTTTTAATGAGATTTGGTCATGAGGTGGCTGGGCATGTAATTTAGACAGGGAAGATTCAATCTCTCGTTACCACATAGAACAATACAAAAATGTTTGGATTATATGAGAATTGGTAATATGTATGACCAATATATAACACAGTATGTAAAAGAGTGATACTTGAACTTTCTCAGCTAAAAAGGAATTGAGAAATGGTATCTATGTATATTAGAGCTATCTGCATGGGGGCTGAGCTTAATAAGTGAACTAATTATGGTTCCATTAGAGGTTGAAATTTAGTTAAATTTGAAGAAAACAGTCTCCCACCTTTTGGAGAAATTTTATCTTTTTGGAGTTTATTTATTTGGAATTGCCCCCCTCAACTTCCAAATAATAGAAAATTTGCTTTCCGTCTGCATGTGAGACTGTGAACACCTGAATGTATATCCAAGGTGTACAAAATATGCATCCAACGTGGTTGAGTAATGTTCCACTTCTCTGCAGTATGGCCTTCACAAACCTGTTTTAAAATTTAAAAATTCAAATATGTATTTGTGTGTGATTTACTGTGTTGTGTGCTTCCTGTGTTAGATGTTTTGCGTGAATAGTAGTGTTCAGAAATAATAGCTTTTATATTATAGGTTTAATCCTTTCCAGTAGACTGCTAGTGTCATACTGGAGCACCATCTAAGCCATGGCCAACTTTAGCTGGAGAAGTATACCTGGATGCACTAGTGATTTCTGCCCCAGGAAAATGAGATAGTAGACAATAATCCTATATATCTCCTAAGCCCAGATGTATAACATTATCACTGTTGGCAGGGTGTCCCTGGTAAATTTTCTGATTATTTTTCTCTGATTATTTTTTGCCAAAAAAAAAAGTCTACATCAGGAAAATGAGGTTACTATTTACATCAAAAAGAGTTTTGTAGAAACTCAATGATAGTTAAGTATTTAACTTTGGACTTTATTACCTTTAGCATGGGAGATACAGCAGGAATTAAATATGTATCAGCTTTCTAATTTTTACCAAGTTCATTACAACAGTTTTAAAGGAGAATACAATACTATTATAGAAGCAATCCTTATAAACAGTACAGACATTAAGGAAAACTCTCATATTTTCACCTAATTATCCTGAGAAATAACTGCCATCTGCTCCCATAAAATATCCTGTTGCACTGATCAAAAATAAATTACTGGACTGGTAAACCATTTATCTGTGTTGATATTTGTTGTGATCTATACAATTATACAGATCAATTTCAAGGCTTGTCAATTTACAATAAGTCTAATGAAATATCACAAAAATGTCACAGCATGCTTATACGTGGATATATTTGATATTTCATGGTTTTTCTCTACCTTGTTGGAATTCTAAAAATCATCAAATATTATCAGTTTCTCTCACATTGCTGAAGAACTATACTGTTTTTATGTAAGCTAAGGTGTCAGTATGAGTTGCTACCCATTTCACATGGTTTAATGATTGGCTTTGAACAACAAACAATAGACACATTTGGCATCCTCTTTGCAGTGTGGTATCCATATTTGGATATTTGCACACCACAGCATCATGCCTATAAAGTATTAGTAGCCTAGTACAACTTCAGAGTATAATGGGCGTTTATGGTCATTGACATTAATCTCATTGTAGCCTTAAATTTTCATTTCACTAGATGAATTTCTGTGTCTGTTAGTAACAAAGAGCCAGTCAATTAATTCTTTTTTAATGAAAACAAACATCAAAAATAAATAAAGTCGTGAATTCCTATTGTGTTCATATCATAGTTTAACAAACAGTGAGGTAATCTATTTTGTTTAGTTTTTCAGCATTTTTAAAAAGAGAACTACAAATGTAATATCACTTTTTCATCCTTGAAACTTGGAATTTTAAAAATACTACTATAAAATTTTTTAAAGATTTGTTTATTTATTTTATGTATATGAGTGCTGTATCTGCATGTACAACTTTATGTGAGAAGAGGGCACCAGATCCTACTAGAGATCATTGTGAGCCACCATGTGGGTGCTGGGAATTGAACTCAGGACCGCTGGAAGAGTAGCCAGTGTTTTTAGCTGCTGAGCCGTCTCTCCAGCTCTACTCTTAACTTTCTAATCTTAGTTAAGGTGTCTTGAATGTTCCTTAGTTTTATCCATGTTTTCTGGAAGAACTAAACATATGCTCAGTAATTTTGACTTTTCATGGTTAAATGTCTGAAACCAACCAGGATACAATGAAGAGAGTCAGGATAAAGATTGTTTGGATTGATTTCGTCATAAGACACCCAAGTCCTGCTGCACAGTGGGTCATGGGGAAGGCTCCTAGTTAGCCTTACTTCTATTATGTACTGTAAGAAGAGGGAAAGTTTCCCTTGGTTGCTGAAGTATTGATTCTGGAGAAAAAGACGTTGGGTAAGGATGGGTGAAGTGAAATGATGCTATTGTTTATAAATTGGGAGACAGTAATGTTTAGGGGTTACATCAATCTTTCCTGAAAGGTCCACAGATACAAAACAGGTTGCGAGTAGAGAATTTTTGCCGCCAAGGGCTGAAGTCAAAGCATCTGGAAGTCTTGTGATTCAAATAGGAAACATCTGCACACCAGCTAATTTGAGAAAGTACAGCATATTCAGTGCAGAAATCACCAATTTAATATGCCAATCATTGGCTTACCCTGCTATTAATTATGCCACCTACTATTACTTGGTGCCAAAAACTCCTGGCATGATAGGGTGATTGGGGTGGACAGTTACCTTATTTATTAATAGATTAATGAGAACTCTCAGGTGTAACTCAGTCTTAACAATATGAGGCATTAGTAAAATGTGTGTTCCTGGGCTTGAAAAAAAAGTCATTCAATAATGATAAATAGGCTGCTCTTATATTTTGGTTGACAATTTTACTTTCCAGACTCAGAAACATTGTTTTCTGGAAGATATGGACCATGACCCCACACTCTGTATTCTTTGTCATGCTTTCATGCTGGTTATATCATGGTTGATGCTTAATATATTCTTAGTAACTGGCATAGTCTCAGTAAAATATGCATTCATTTTACTCAGATATTTGATTCTCAGCATTTGATATATCCCTTGAGTGTTCAGTTCAGCTTTTTATGTAATTACAGGAAATGTCTAGTTTTGTGTAAGGATTTTACAAGATTTGGAGAAGCAAACAGTAATGAATGCACATAATACCTAAATATTTAAATGGAATGGTGTCCACGTGTTAAGACTTGAATCTTAAACTTCCCACAAAGACCCATATGGCAAAGTCTGATCACCTCGTGTTAATAGGAAGCAGTTAAATTCTTAGGAGAAGAGGCATAGTAGAAGGAGGTTTAGGCATTGGGACAGGTCTTTAGAGGACTATCTGGACCCTGGACCCTTTCTCTCTTTATCTTCCAAACATCATTGTGTAGGCAGCTGTGTTCTACATGTACCTCATGCTTCCTACAATGATATTTTTGCCTTGCTACAGATCCAGAGACCTTAGACTCAAACCTTGAACCAAAATAAAGTTTTCTTTCCTATGTGCTGTTATCTATGGTATTTTGTCCCAGTGATGAAATGGGAACTAATGCACTACCAGATCATAAAGTACTATCTTATTTTAAGATTAAAAAAAAAATGAAGCCAGAGAAATTAGAGCATTTGAGGAAGATGATGCAAATATCTGAAGTACTTTAGTATTTTATTTTGGTAGCAATTTTCTCCTTTGAAAGTTTTATCTTCAATTCTTATCTGAGTTTTTGATTCTTAAGGTCATAATTATTCACAAATTAATACTGATACTTGGGGTACTGCAGAATGAGAGAGATCACCCAGATCTTTTAGGCAGTGGGAGGTGGAGAAACAGAACATTCTTGTGCTAAAAGAAAGTGTAGTTCTCTCCCTAAGTGTTAAAAGCAGGCTTTGGAGGGAGTGATCGTTCTTCAAACCAGTACTATGTCTTTGTAAATGGCCCCCCTACTGAATTCAAAGATTGTGTGGTGCAGAATGAGGAGAGCCTCTTTCAATTTCCTCTGGTGCTGTCAACTATTCAGACCGAGGCTGTTTACACTTTCTTGGATATAAATGATTTTATCTCCATTGCTGACAATGTTGAATTCAATGTCGTTCTTTTTGATACTGTATTTGCTGAAGAAATTGTATTGATTTACAGAGTCTCTCGTCTGTAATTCCCCTAACATCTCAAGGCCTTTTAGGTTAACCAGTTTCTTTCAAACACCCTTCAAGACAAAAACATATTGGTTTTCAAAATCTCAGCAGGCTCTGGCAATATGGGAATAAGTGTTGGCTTTAGTAATTAATAATTTATATTTACATCGCTATCTTTACAAATTCAGGTTCCAGCAGCCTTTAACATTTTATAGCTCTGTTTTTTTTTTTTTTTAAACTCACAACAGTTCTACTTTTTGGCGATACATTCACTTCAGATGCATTGGTGAAAGCAATGATTTATTTGGGTGATGTGAAGAAGAAGCAAGGGAAATTAAGTCCCCCCACCCACTCCCCCTTTGTACAATCGATAATTCCTTTCCCCATCCCGACTTTAATCATTGCCTGTCTGGATTACTGCAGACTTCTTGGTCTTCCTAGCTGTGACCTCCTTCCTCACCAGAGAGTTAAAAAACTTTGGTTGAATTCATCTTGCTTTCCCAGAAACCATATTACTAGTCTTCAAGTGTCCCCCTTGCTTTCAGAATTAAGTTTGATATTCCTGATTGTGGCCAACCTAGTGGAAACCAATTTAATTTTGTTCTACCATACAGTTGGAATGCTTTTAACTCATTTATTTTCCTTAAGTCATCAAAAGCTTCTTTAAGGGAATTTTCTAGATGGTTTGTATAATGTGAAAAATGACTTTTTGGCCATATTCTGTTGATAAAATAGGAATCTTAAGTGTGAATTTTATACAGTAACTACATAGTGCTTTGTGCATATACTCTTCTTCTTTATTTTCATAGTGAATCAGTTGGAATGTATGGCCTTGCTCATGTTTGGCAGGTATTTTCCTGACTGAGTTACATCTTCAACCTAAGCATGTGCATTTAAAAAAGAATGTAGGTACCTAGCACTAAAGTCTTTGGTGTTGTAATATAGTTTTCCATCCAAACTGACGTAATGTACATGTCTATGCTGACAGCTTATATAATTATTAAGGTTATTTTGTTTTGTATTTAGAGATATTTCCCACCATTTGGGGCACTCTGGGGAACACGTTTATATTAAATCATTTTGCTCAGAGATAAAGGGGTAGGGGTACACGTTGTTGGAAGGATAAATTAGAGTAAAGTTTAAATAAATGGAAGATGTGAGTAATCACCCACTGAGCATACATAGTTGTGCCTTTGTATTTTGAATGATCAACCAGGATATTAGAGACTGTACATTTATGCTACTTTGCCTACATCCACTAGTATTTCTCCTACATAGAGCTACTCTATATACAAATCAATAAATTCATTAGAAAGTATAAAGTGTGGACTACCTTGATCCTATGCTTTCTCTGCAAACTGAAGACAGGGAAGTGCATTAAGCAGACAAGCCAGTGTCTAACGTTGCTCACTTTCTAGGGTGACTGAACAGCCAATTAAGACTGGATATAAGCACATAAAGTAGTCCATGATTATGGTGATGTACATTATGCCTAATGTAATACACAGAGGATATGTGAAATCATGGGATGACGAGGGAGCTCTACCTTAGCTCATGTGGACACAGAAAGCCTGTGTGAACAGGAGGGAAATGAAGTGAAACCTGGATGATGATGTGTGGCTTAGTGAAGGGCGGAAAGCAAAGTGTTTCAGACCAAAAAATCAGGAAGTGAAATGGCTTTGTGTTCAAAGTCACTGTGGCTAGAGACTGTTCAATAGGAAGGAGGATCGTAGGAGAATAAAGATTAGAGGCAGGCATTAGAGCTCCGAGATGTGGGCCATGGAGAGGAGTCTGCCTTTTATTTTAGACACAGTTGGAGGAAGTTAAAGAAAAGCCTAGTGATCTGATTGGCTTTTTTAAAATGACTGACAGATAGGTGTAAATGAGTTAAATCAGTTCAGACATTTTATATCTCATTTGTAAATATTAAACCCATTTTAAACTATTAGATAACTTTCCCTCAAGTCATTAATATTTGCCTTTATTTCTTTGAGCTCCAAATATTTTCTGGATATTGCATGGTTCTCACCATGGGAACACCAGTTTTGAAAATATTCTCACGAATGCTTGCTAATAAAGTATTATGAGATAGGAAGGAACTTGGAATTTTTTTTAGTTTTGTCTATTATGATATACTTCTGTTCATTGTTTACCCATAAAAGAAGGTAGGACTGTTATATTTTAGGTATTCAAAGTCACACCCCAAACCTCCAGTGTGTTGCCTTCATCCCCATCTCGAGATGCAGTTGAGGAAAGATCGAATCATGAGGACACCAGCTTTTATCAGTAGTTCATCGATCAAAAAACTATTAGGATGTAGGCAGGACTGAGTTAGAAGAAGTAGGTCCTTGGGCTGGTGAAGGGGACTCCTGCACAGCGGGGGTCCCTTCTGGACCCCAAGTTAGGCACAAGCCACATCCGAATACCTGTTTTCACAGAAAGATCCTTTATTAAGCAGGGAAGAAAAGTTACACTGACTGCTTTCTGACTGTGGCAGAAAAAAAAAAAAGCAGGAACTGACCTTGTAGGTGTAGTTTTTAAGTAGAGAAAGAGGGGAGGTCTGTGTTAGCATGGTCTAGGATGCAGTGGTAAAGGAGACATGGGACAAGGGAGAAGAGGAAGGGAACAAGGGAAAGGGGGCAGGGATATTTGACCCAAAGGGACAAAGGACGGCCTCTGCATAGAGAGGAGACAGATGCAGCACATAGGGAATGACAGTTTATAAAGGTACAAGGAGAAACCCCATATTAGGATGCGGTGTTTGATTTTAATTGGGCATGTTAATTAGGTGAGCCAAAGGGGGCTTCTGATTGCTGGATTTAATACTTTGGTAGCTGGACCTTTGTGGTCAGCCTCAGGAGGAAGAAGTGGCCAAATAAGGGAATAGACCTTGGTGGCTAGCTTTAGGAATGTAATCTAACAGATTTTAGCAAGGCAGAGGGAATGGGAATAAAGGGGGGAAAAGCTTGAGAGAGCCATTCTTGCCATGCTCAAGGTGGCCAGTCCCTTTAGTCTGGTGTCTCTGTGGGATATTTCATGTCCTGAGGCAATCCTCCCTCCCTCTGGGTTGCTTCCTGGACATTATCAAGTGAACATCTTTGCTCTGCCATGAGGTCTCTGCTATCATGTGCAAACTCTCAGCAATAAGACCCTTACCTCCTGTCATGTGTGAACACTCAGCAATGAGGCCCTTACCTGCAGTCATATGTGAACTCACAGCAATGAGGCCCAAGAGAATATGCTCTAAAAACCTCAGAAACTATAAGTCAAAATAAGTTTTTCATTCCTTAACTTGTTTTCACAGTTATTTTGTCACTGTAAGGAAAAGCTGATTAGCACAGTGACTTAAATATGTTTGAGAATCACTGGTTTGTAAGTTATCATCTATGGCATCATCTCTGGGGAATGTATTTAATATATTTTACTTCCTGATGCCTCAATCTAGTCTTTTATTTCCAACTATGTAGGGTTCTCAGAATGGCAACTTACTATTTCCTGCCTTTTAGCTTTATACCTTCTGTTGGAGCTGTTGGATATCTTCTTGAGAGATTTCTCTAAGCCATTAACATGCAGTGGAGGCTTAGGCATAGCTCAATGATGGAACAATTTTCTTAACATGTGTGAGATCCTGCCTTCAGTTCCTAGCAGTGGGCAAACACCCAACCTCAGAGAAAATGGTTTCTTAAATTAGTTTGTTCTAACTTAACTTTGCAAGAATCATTATACTAGAACTTAGGGTTTTCTAATCCAGTATTTTATGGTTTAATGTTTTTTTTTCATTTTTATTCACTTATCTGAGAACAAGAAATATTTGGGTTTTTTTTTTGCATTTCCATCTCTGCTACCTATAATATTGTTTAATACTTAGAAACTAAAAATATCATCAATGAAATACCCATTTATTTAGAGTGCAAGTATATGAAAGCTATAGTTATTTAAGCATGTTTATATAACCTACTGATTTTATGCTATGAAACTAATGACATTTGGTGGTGGAATCATTCACAAAGAGAAGAAACTTCAGTTAGGATGAACACTGAAGTAACCATATAGATTATTGATGAAAGAACAATTGACAAACTTAAAGGTTTTGCTTTGCACGGCAGTGATGAATAAATGCCTCCACCCAAGGCTACAGAGAGCTATTAAATAAATAAAAAATATAAACAACTGGAGAAGAGAAATAGATAAACCTGACTTCATCAAAATTAGCATTTATGCATGAAGGACTCTATTAGAAAGTAAAACAATAGCACATAGAATGCAAGAAAATATTTGCAACCTAACTATTTAGTAACCAATATCAATTCATTATTATTCCATGAGAAATGATTAGAATAGTTCATTCTAAGCAATGTGTTAAGCCAGGGATAATTTGTATAAATGCATAGTTACATGGTAGATAAGCAGAGAGAAAGCTGGATGCATTGATAAATGAATTGCTCAGTTATTTGCTCAAATTACTGAGTTAATAAATAAGTTACTAATCAACAAATACCTAAAAGTAGGTACTTTCAGTCTATAAATAATAGAAATCTTTCTTAGTACGTAGATACTGATGACTGTCGGTCAGATACTAAACTTATATGCTCTTGGCACATTGACATTTTTTGATTAAGGGTCTTATTTATAAAAAGACAAATTTATAATCTTCAACCCTAATTATATGAGTTGAAAAACAAGGCATTGGAATGTTAAGATGTAATTTTGAAAAGTTGTATTTATGTTTGTTTCTAGAGTGTTGTTTATGCCATTTAGTTTTCCTTCCTTCTGAAGTCCCCTGGGCACATTAATTTGTTGTTTCATCAGAGGGATGTAATTTGCTGTTACATCTGAGTTACTGTAAAAAATAACTGAGATGATAAAATACTAAAGTGTTTATTTTGGCAGATATTTTTTATAGAGTTGGTCTGTCTTTTCCTTTAGCCTGCAGTGAGGCAACATACCATGACAGAGAACACATAGCTGCTTTCCTCATGCCTGGGATGGAAAAGTATGAGAGGGATATGGGCTAGGGTCCCTGTTTCCCCTTCAAAGACATGTCACCAATGGCCAGAGGAGCTCCAGCTGAGCCCCAACTCTACCTCTGAGTAGCACCAACCTGGGAAGTGAGCCTTTATCATATAGACCTTTGAGAGATGTCTAAGATCTAGAGCACAGCAGTGCTGGAGGATAAATGATAGACAGGTATGAAATATATGTGTAGAGGCTAATGTATGACATGGTCTAAAATGTTTGAGGAATGGTGAGAACTGAAAATTATTTGGGTATGTGGTCAAATAGCAAGAGATTAGTATTTGGAAATTCAAAGTAGGTTGATAATATTAAAACAATATTTCATGCCTACTCATATACTGGGAATTTATTTTATAGAAAAAGGTGTTATAAATAAATAGGGACAGGATTAGGCATTGATTTGAGAACTTAAGTATAGTGTCAGTAAAACTGGCAGATTGAAATGGCCTTCAAAGAAGATGTCATGAGGATAGGTCAGTGATGTTGCTTTGAACGAGAGAATGCCCCAGACAAAAGAAAAAAATAGAAGCACTTACTATTATTCATAGCAGACTAGATGGGGCACATTTGAGAGGGTGATAAAAAGATTGCTTAGTTCATTCCTATAATTTTTCATCAAATTTTCTGGATATGAAAATGTTAGTGAGCTGGGGAGGAATGCTGGTTGCCAACAGAATTACAACAAACAACACAGCTGGACCAGATGTAAAATCAACTGGAAATAAATGTATAAAGCTTGTGATGTATTATATTTCCCTAATTCTCTCTCTCTCTCTCTCTCTCTCTCTCTCTCTCTCTCTCTCTCTCTCTCTCTCTCTCTCTCTCCACATCTGTCATTCTAAATTGTTGTTAAACAAATGGAGGAAAGAAAAAAAGACAGAGGGAGAAATAGGAAAGAGAAGAGAAAAATGTATTTTTTTTGCCTGTTTTTATTTCAGTAACTGAAATAATTCATCTTAATGAAGTGAACTCACTCAGTTTTTCCTACATTTAGAAAAAGGAAAAATGATTAAATGATACAATTTTTCTGGTACTGACAAGAAGTAGTTGGGGATGATTGAGTGGCAAAACAACATTCTACTTTGTAGAACTAGGAAGATGTTTTTCTTGTTGAAATATTTATAAAACATTTCTTTCTATTTGTCAATATACTCTCTCTTCTCTGCAGTACAGTACTTATATACAATGATACAGAGTCTGGTCTCATGAATGCTAGGCAAGTACAACACTCCTGGCAGATATTTATAGCCCTCATTTTAATTTTGCAATATTTCAAAAATATGTTAAAATCCTATAATACAAAGAAAGAATGGAGATGTCTTATTTGCATGGTAAAATGATGCAAGGGAGGCCATGACCTCCACTAGATTACTGGTTTTGACCCCAAAGTCAGCAGTGACCATGGGTGCACATTTGGTGGATCACTTAGTCCCACAGTGTCTAACTTCATCAATGGATCCCAAAGTCAGCAGTGACCATAGGTGCACTTTTGTAAGACCACTTAGTCCTGTGGTGTGTAACTTCCTCAATGGCTCAATCTGCTGATGAGTACTGGGCTACTGGGAGGTGGTGGAAACCTTGTAGGGGCTAGTTGGAAGAGTGCTGGAGATAGGCCCTTGTAGGGTCTGCTTTGTCCTTGATTCCTTCCTCTCTGTGTTTTTCTTTCTTGCTGTCTTGAGATGATTAGCTTTGCTCCACTAAGCACCCCTAATCATGTTCTTCTGCCCCACAGGCCCAGAACAATGCAGCCAAATGACCATGCTCTGAAACCTCAGAAGTGAAGATAAATCCTTGCTCATGTCAGTAGATTTTCTGAGGCCATTTGTCACAGACACAGAGAGCTGACTAACAGAACAGCTTTGACCAACTTGGAAGGAGAACTGAACTGTAGACTCTGGATCCAGTGGCATTTGAAAACCAGTCATTGAGTGACAGAGGTACTGTGTGGTGTCAGAATGGGTGAATCTGTTTAAGTACCCTAATGTCTTCTGTATTCTAACAAGGGCAGAAACAGCTGGCAAGTCTTCCTTTTCCTTCAAGTGTGGGTTGAATAATGAAGTCATTTCAATGGTCTCTTGTTGTTGTTGGGGGTTTATTGGCTCTTTCTGAGTGGCCTGCTACCTAGGTCCCAAATAAATTACACACAGAGACTTATTCTTACTTATGAATGCCCAGCTTTAGCTTGGCGTAGTTTCTAGCCAGCTTTCCTTAAATTATCCTGACTACCTGTTGCCTCTGGGCTTTTCTCATTCTCTTACTTCTGCAAATCTCACTCTTTCTCTGTGGCTTGCTGTACATCTGGGTGGCTAGCTCCTGGAGTCCTCCTCTTTCTCTGGCTCCTAGCTCTTTTCACTCCTCCATCTCTTTTCTTCCTCCTCCCAGATTTCTCCCACTATATATTTTCTCTGCCTGTGAGCCCCACCTATCCTTTCTCCTGCCTAGCTATTAGCCAGTTCTTTATTAGACCATCAGATGTTTTACACAGGCACAGTAACACAGCTTCAGAGTTAAACAAATGCAACATAACAAATGCAAAAGTAACACATCTTAAGATAATATTCTACTACAGTCTCTCTCTCTCTCTTTCTCTCTCTCTCTAATGAATGACTGGGACATGTAGAAACAATGCCTGTGTTTTCCTACCAAGCTCACTGTGGCTTTGTCAATCATGGTATTGGCCTTCTTCTAAGAAGAAGGCAGATTAATTCACAAAGTTTATGACAAGCTTTTTGGTTTTGCTTCAGTTTTGAATTTCAGGAGATTTTTTTGTTCTATCTGTATAATCTATAATTCTTAAGTATACAAACAGTATGTGTTGCTAGATTTGAGAATAATTAAAGCTGCAGGGAGATGGGTTTATTTGTTCTGCAGTTTCACATATCCTCTGGGAAACAAAATTGTGGTACATAAATTCCAGTCTGAAAATAATGATGCTGTTCCACTACACTTCAGTGTTTACTAATCCATTAACTAACAGTACATTAGGCCAAATGGATCCAGCACATTCTGTCCAGGTACTGCTATCGGAATCTGGCAGAACAACTGGCATAGGTAATTCTCTATTTCTGAGAAGCAGGCTACAGGTATTCTTTCTTTCTTTCTTTCTTTCTTTCTTTCTTTCTTTCTTTCTTTCTTTCTTTCTTTCTTTCTCTCTCTCTCTCTCTCTCTCTCTCTCTCTCTCTCTCTCTCTCTCTCTCTCTCTCTCTCTCTCTCTCTCACCAAGAGAACACCGTTATATCACTCTTGACTGGCAAATTAGGAAACAAAATAAACAGACATGGAAGAAATTGTGTCTACAACAACTAGAAGTTTCAAACAGTGACTTCTGCTATCTTAAAAAAACTGAATCTCCTCCCTCTTCATCATATTATCTCTGTCATCAGCTCCTTCAAGTGAGTTTGTCAAGGTCTGTTGAGTGAGCACTTCTTCTTCTTTTTTTTTTCATTTTTCTTCATTAAGAAATTTTCTACTCACTCCTCATGCTATCCACAGACCCCCCTCCTCCCTCCTCCCAACCCCCCAAACTTCTTTCCCAAGTCACCCCACATCCCCACACCCCCCAAATTGAGGTCTCCCATGGGGAGTCAGCAAAGCCCAGCACACTGAGCCTAGGCAGGTCCAAGCCCCTTCCCACTGCACCAAGGCTGTGCAAGGTGTCACACCACAGGCACCGGATTCCAGAAGCCTACTCACAGACCAGGGACAGATTCTGAAGAAGTATAAGCCATTGTAAAATCTGCCACAGCATGGTACATGCTCATCAGTAACTGCTAAGTTAAAGCATAGAAGAGCCAGTTCTCTTGATTGAACAGCTATGAAAAGTCATGGGAATTTTTCTTTTGGGCCACCAACCAGCTCCCAAATCATGGCAAAGAGACTTATTAATTATGAATGCTCAGCCTTAGCTTAGCTCTTGTTTTAGTCTGTTTCTCTTTATCTGTTTAGTCTCAGAGATTTTTACCTTTCTTTCTTTCTGTGAGTCTTACTTTCCTGCTATCTCCATGTCTGGCTGGCGGCTGCCTGGCTCCTGGCTCCTGGCTCTAGGTGTGTCCCTCTCTTTCTCTTTCATTCTTTCCTTCTCCCTCCCCCTCTCTCTCCCTCTCCTTCTCTTCCTCTCCCTCCTTCTCTCTCTTGCCTAGATTTCTCCTCCTATTAATTCTCTCTGCCCACCAGCTCTGCCTATCCCTCTACTGTCTAGCTATTCACCTTTCAGCTTTTTATTAAACCAATCAGGTGCCTTAGGCAGACAAGGTGAAATAGCAACACATGTTTCCATAATTAAACAAAGGCAGCAGAAACAAATGTAACATGCCTTTCCACACTTAAAGTAATATTCCACAGCTTAAACAAATGTAATACATCTTTGCCTAATTAAAATAATATTCCACAAAGAGAATGGGATCAAATATAGTTTCAGATTATATCAGACATGGTTATCATCAAATCCACTGAGGATTCAGCCACAGCTAAAACTTCAAAACTTTAACCTTTATTTTTTCATTATAACAAAAATGGAAAATTCTTAGTTTGTAGAATGTAAGTATTTTGCACTTTTATTTTCAAATGAGATAAATATCTTTCTAGTATTTCAAAAATATGAATATTGATGACTCTTTTAGCATTCTTCCCAATGATTAGGAGAATTTGCACATCTCCAGCTAAGCTATGCCGACCTGTTTCACATGACTCTCTACTTTTCTTAAAATGAAGCAAACAGAGACTGTAACATGTAGAGAGGATGTTAGTAGTTTGTGACCTGCACACTAAGTTTGTCCACCATCTTCTGTTGGGGTAGGCCTTTGAGTCTATAACACCCTTTGTAATTTTAAACAATTAGAAAAAAAATCAGAAGAAGAATAACATTTTGTGATACAGACTTTTTTATGAAATTAATAATTCACTCGCAAAGACAGTTGTACTGTCTGAATCCACATTTCTTATAATATGGTTGTGACAGAGAAGACATGGCTCATAAAACATGACATACTTTTTGACATTTACTGAAAAAGAAAGCTTATTTTAGGTGTATATGAGTCAGTGAGTAATGAAGGGGAACGTGATTCCTCCAATTGGAAGGGCTTCATAGTGGGGGTCAAAACATCATTGAGCTGCACCAAGAACTTAGTAGAATGCATGTAGACATGACCTCTTAAAGCAATCCAATCTTATCCTTTCCAGATTTTTGGAAAGGCCTTGATGGTAGAGGAGAGAGCTTTCCTATTGGGTGTAGCTGGAAACATTTCTGCTGACAGGTCTTTTCCCTCCCCACACCCTATGCCACAGGATTTGTGTATTATTTGTCTTCGCAGACTCCAAATACAGATGCAAAGCACAAAAATAGAGAACAAATCCATGGGTGGCTTTCTTAAAGAGGTGTGAGTAAAGAGTTCATAGGAAAGCTCAGTTTAGCATACACAGCTGTCGTGATCAAGAGTGATGCCCCAGGCAGGAAATTTGACTGCTGTTGTGTCTGACATTGCTATTTTTATCTGTGCACATACAGCAAGAATATGTCACCAATACAGTATAAAGGAGTTTCCTCATTCTTTAGAATATATTTGGTTTAATGACCCTTGGCAACATACTAAGCACTGGATAAATTGAAGGCCAAAGATTATCAGGAACATAGGACATTCTATTTACAGCTGTTTTAGTTAGTTTATTGGCATTACCATTCAAGCTAAAAGAAGCTATTGTCAGAATGACTATTTTACACTTTGTATAAGGAAGTGTTTAAACAGATTTTCTTCTGTTAGTCAATCATCATGCTACCTATTTTGACTTTTTGTAAGTGCTATGGCAGCATTGAAGAGGGTATCTGGCATAAAAAAAGATGGACACAATGTCTTGGAGTAAATGCAGCTCCTGCAAAAACATGAGGAATGTTTTTACATCTGTTTACCACGAAGAAAAGGTCCCAGCTTGAACAAAAATTGTAGTTACCTGCAGGGCTGAAAGGATCAAGCTATTGTTACAAGGAATGCACAATCTAGTTGATGGAAAACTTCTTTGCCAAGAGAATGAGGGAAGCAATGTAATAAAACGGACCCAGTCAGATAATGAAAGTGCTGGAAAGCCATCAGAGGAACTGAAACATGTTTGCAGTTATAGAAGGGAAAATGTGGGAGCACAAGAGAAGACCTGACAGAAGTTAATGGTGTAAGGCAGCAGGCTGGGCACAGAGCAGTCAGGGTGCCAAGGAGAGCCTTCCATTCAGGAATAACATTTGAGATTCATGCAGGTCTATGTTGTCCATGTGACCCTTATTATCTCAGCTCAGGAATCACAAATAGGAAAGTAAACCTACAACTAAATGATTTACGATGCTCATGTTTTCTCCACCCACATCCCTTTCCCAGGTTTAATTATCAACATCTGACATTTCCAGGATTAGACCTTGTTGGTCAGTGAGTCCTTCCCCATCAAAATTCATCCATCTTCTCTTTTTTCTACAAATCAGAGAACACAGTGATGAATCTGATTCTCTCTACTGGAGCGCTCTCTCTCTCTCTCTCTCTCTCTCTCTCTCTCTCTCTCTCTCTCTCTCTCTCCATCTGTAATATATAGTCTTATTGGATTTCTAGTATAAATTCTGTTTTAGGTTGTGTTAAGTTTGACTTTAGAAAATAAACCAATACAATACTTGGGGATCCTGGTTAGACAAACTGAGATCAGCCAAGTAAAGGCCAATTCAACTGACATGTCAGAGATGTGTCCAGGAGGACTTTCCAAGGAGTGGGACTTCAAATATAAAGCAAAGATGAAGGCATGAGGAAGCAGAGATGTCTCAGAGGATAACTGGAAATTTTCAAATGGCTTCAGTAGGACAAGGCAGACACTTGAGAGATGGTCAGAAGGAGGAAGAGGAAAAGTCTATTTGGATACTCTTCAAGGGCTCAAGAAGAAACTGCTTTGAAACATCTGTCTATAGTATAGCCAGACTTGGAGGCAGAGATAAAGATGATAACAGCCAAAGCCCCAGTTAGATGATGTGTTTATGAGGATCACTGTTTAAGGGGAAAACTCTGCAGTGAAACACCTGTAAAGAAGAGATTTGAGAAAGGAAAAATAAAAAGAGGAAAGAGAAAAATTTCAGAGACAATTTTTAAAACGGTGTCAGTTGACTCATTTGGTTATAGATGCAGACATTTTGTGTACTTTTTTGAAATAAAGGAAAAAAAAAATACTCCGGGTGGCTGGCTCAAAGATAACACTTAAGATTTCCTTAGTGATGTTTTGGTGTTTTTACTGGTGGAAGATTGAGATGGAGTCATACTATATATTAGTACTTTTGATGTTCCTGCCTCAGTCCCTCACATGCTGGGATTAAAACTGTATATCACTAAGCTCTTCTCCTAATGGACATTTAAAACTTTTCCCCAAGAGTTGTTTGATCACCCATGTGATGAGGGCTTCCATTTGTATGTGCTAAGGAGAAAACAGTAACAGCTAACATGATTCTACCCAGTTTAAATAGGCTTGAATTTATTTCATAGATTTCCTTTTAATAGTTCTGTAAGATGGGAATTACAGTCAATATAACACAAATGAGGGGGATGAAATATGAAATGAGGTATGAAATATAAGGTAAATAGATGGTTTTTTTGCCATGTTGGGAATCAAATCCTAGACATTTTCTATACTGGCTAAATGTTTTACTACTGACCCACAAACTTAGCTAGAGATAAAGAAATATGTTAAATACATGAACTTAATCTTCAAGCCAGAGAAAATGAGAGAACACAGTATATCAAAGAACAAACTAAGCCAGGATATTTGCAAAACTTACTAACAAATTTCCAAAGGTTTCTTGCTTTGGTAACAACATTGAATCATTTTTCAGACAGTTATTTTTGCTAGATAACTGGGGTATGAATGGCTGATGTTTTTCTCTGAAATGGGGCAAGTTCATCTTCTGTTGTCAAGCAGCTCCTTGAAGGAACCTTTTGTCCCTGTTTGGTGACTTTGACTGCATCACTTCTTGGCCTATTTCATAATTTCATTGCAAACTTTCTGTCCTGGCATTCAGTATTTCAATGCCCCCAAGACATCTGTATGTAGCATGTATCTGAAAGTTAACTTACGTTCATCTTTTATTTTTCCCTTCTTTGAATAAGAGGCCTATTTTATGGTCCAATCAATTAGAAATCTTTGAGTTTGAAACTTATCTCACTGACATGAACATAAAGATGTTATGAAAATATTCACTGATTCTATTACAGCTGCTTAGAGGACAGAAATTGGATTTGGACTGTAATGAATATCTTTGGAACTATGTGCTACCAATACTTTTCATCTGTTTAAGAATGTGGGTTGAATTTGACCTATTTTGGAAGTATGCTTTTCATCTGATTAAGTTGTGTGATTTTTGCCTTTATTCACTTTGTCAGGGTGTTTTTATGGATTCAAAATATTTTCCTTTATTCATGTGTGCATGTATTTTTTTTATTTTATAATTTAATTCAATTTCACATATCAGCCACGGATTCCCCTGTCCTCCCCACTCCCGCGCCCCCTCCTCCCCACCCCCCATTCCCATCTCCTCCAGGGCAAAGACTCCCCTGGGGATTGAGTTCAACCTGGTAGATTCAGTCCAGGCAGGTCCAGTCCCCTCCTCCCAGGCTGAGTCAAATGTCCCTGTATAAGCCCCAGGTTCCAAACAGCCAGCTCACGCACTGAGGACAGGTCCCAGTCCCACTGCCTGGATGCCTCCCAAACAGATCAAGCTAATCAACTGTCTCACTTACCCAGAGGGCCTGATCCAGTTGGGAACTCCTCAGCTATTGATTCATAGTTCATGTGTTTCCATTCGTTTGGCTGTTTGTCCCTGTGCTTTTTCCAATCTTGGTCTCAACAATTCTTGCTCATACAAACCCTCCTCTTTCTCGGCAATTGGACTCCTGGAGCTCCACCTGGGGCCTGGCCATGGATCTCTGCATCCGGTTCCCTCAGTCATTGGATGAGATCTCTAGCATGACAATTAGGGTGTTTGGCCATCCTATCACCACAGTAGGTCAGTTCGGGCTTTCTCTCACCCATTGCCAGTAGTCTATTGTGGGGGTACCTTTGTGGTTTTCTGTGGACCTCTCTAGCACTTTGCTTCTTCCTATTCTCATGTGGTCTTCATTTATCATGGTCTCATATTTCTTGTTCTCCCTCTCTGTTCTTGATCCAGCTGGGATCTCCCGCTCCACTAAGCTCTCTTTCCCTCGAACCTTGCCCTTCATTACTCCCACTCACGTCCAGGTTGTTCATGTAGGTCTCATCCATTTCTCTGTCATTGGGCGATCCCTGTGTCTTTCTTGGGGTCTTGTTTTCTAGGTAGCCTCCCTGGAGTTGTGAGTAGCAGTCTAGTCATCTTTGTTTTACATCTAGTATCCTCCTATGAGTGAGTACATACCATGTTTGTCTTTCTGAGTCTGGGTTACCTCACTCAGGATGATTTTTTCTAGATCCATCCATTTGCCTGCAAACCTCATGATGTCATTGCTTTTCTAAGACCCAGCTATACCACTCTTGGGCATATACCCAAGGAATGCTCAATCATACCACAAGGGCACTTGCTCAGCTATGTTCATATCAGCATTATTTGTAATAGCCAGAAACTGGAAACAACCTAGATGCCCTTCAACTGAAGAATGGATAAATAAAATGTCGTACATATACACAATGTGCATGTATTTTTATGATCCTCACTCAAGGAATTTTCAATGCCCCAAAAGTAAAAACACATATCAGGAAATCTAAGACTTGAATTGAGTTTCAGAAAAAAAGTTGTTCAAGTCATGTATTTTACCAAAAAGCCTGCAGCAACCTGGAATGACAGATGTATGTATATTCATACCACCAAAACAACCTGGAAAACAACTTTGTTTAAAAAACACAGTTTCACAAAACCTCTCACTAATTGCTGTTCACATTCTATAGACCTATTTTTAAGGCAAGATCATGTGCTCCCCTCAGCCTTTTACCTTTCTCTGGTTATTTGTTTACCACTTAGTGGGATATATGGTCACCTCTTCAGTTTGCCTTCTCTTTCACCTTGATTTATGTTATTTTTAATTTAAGTCAAACCATTTTCAGTATCCTGGTTGTATTATTTACTTTTCTGTTGCTGTGATAACACACCATCACTGAAGGCAAATTAAAGAAGAAAGAATTTATTTGAGGTTATAGTTTCGTAGAAGAGCCCATAATAGTGTGGGAGGCATGGCAGCAGGCAGCTGCAGCAGGAAGCAAAAAGATCACATTTTCAACCACAAACACAGAGCAGAGATTGTGATCTGGAATTGGGGTGAGGAATGAATTCTCACACCTATTCCCATCATATACTTCCTCCAACAAGGTTCTACCTCCTAAAGGTTCCTCAATCTCTCCAAATAAGGCCAGCAACCATGGACCAAATGTTAAAATATGTGTGGTGATGTTTTATTTGTACTCTAACAAATAAAGCTTGCCTGGAGAGCAGAGGAAAAAAAAAAACAGCCACTGTATTAAACATGGAGGCTAGGCAGTGGTAGCACATGCCTTTAATCCTAGCATTCAGGAGGCAGAGATCCACCTGGATCTCTGTGAGTTCAAGGCCATACTGGGAACAGAGCCAGGCATGGTGGCACACACCTTTAATCCCAGTGCTAGTTAACCATAGAGGTCTGGAGGTCTATACAGACAGACAGGAAGTGATAGAGCTGGGCAGAAAGAGGAAGTGTTGTAGCTGGGTGGAGAGAGGAAGTAAGATGACAAGGCACAGAAAGGTATATAGCTGTGAGTATACAGGAAGTAGCTCTCTCTTAGGCTGAGGATTTCCTAGTGGTAAAAACATGGCTGCCTACTTTCTGCTTCTCTGATCTTTCAGCTTGCACCCCAATATCTGGCTCTGTTTTGTTTGTTTGTTTTTATTAATAAGACCTTTTATGATTCGTGTTACAAACATATGAGCCTATTGGGGACATTTCTCATTCAAATCACCACAGTCTACTGCATAGTCTCAGGCCCATACTGCAATACAAGGTGCATTTAGTCCAACTTTAGAAGTTGCCATAGTCCTTCACAGTTGCATCACTGCTTAAAGTCTGAAGTCTCTTCTGAGACTCAATCAATCTCTTAACTGTGACTCCTAAAAATCAAAAATCAAATTAAATATTTCCAGCATATAGTGGCACACAATATACATATCACACACACACACACACACACACACACACACACACACACACACACACTCCAAAAGTAAGGAATGGGAACATAATAAGGAAATATTGGACCAAAGAAAGACCAAAACTCAGCAGGCCAATTTCCAAAACCTGTAGCTCTGTATTGGTGTCCAAGACTTTACTTTCTGGGGTTTAGATGACCTCACTCCTCCAATTTTGCTTCGTACAACAGATGCCACTTTCTTGGTGTATATGTAGCATTGCTTGGCAGATGTCTCATAGCTCTAGCATCTCTAACATCTTGGGGTCTTCACAGTAAGCCAGGCTACATTTTCACAGCTACACATAGTGGCCTCATAGCCCTCCTTCCTTTCTTCTCAGGACTTTACACGTGTACTCCCTTGCTTGGCCTCGGAGGCTCTCTGAAACCATGGAAAAGGAATCCACAACCCCTCACTTCTCATCCTCCTTTCTTCTAAGCCACTTGGATGACTATCAGTTTTGTCTCCAGGGTTGGGCAGACCATCACACTTTCTACCATATTAGCAGCAGCCTTTGGAAATTTAAGCATTTGCTTGTCAGGAGAAGGCAACCTCTAAGTGTTCTGCCTTCAAATTGGCAGGTTAATTGGGTGGGGTCATGCTCTAAAGCCACCAGCACACTTCCTGTTTTCCCTTGCAGAGCAGGAGGCCTCTCCCTCATGGCTCTAATGTCCATAACAGTTACAGCCTGTCTTTTAGCTCAGGCCTTGGCTGTAACATTAATATTCCCAGTACTCTTTATTTCTGCTCCCTTTGCTCTTTTTCACTGTAGACTTGATTAACAGTAACAACAATTATATTGACTTAACATAACATTGTCTTTAAATTTCCTCTGTGAAAGAAATGAATCCACTACTTTTAAGTTTAGCTTCTGGTAAGTTCTTAGGACATGAGCAGAAAGTAACCAGATTCTTTGCCAAAATGGCCCTTGCTTCCCCCTGAAACTTCATGAGCCAGGCCTCTACAGTCAGCATTACTCTTAGCAGAACTATCTTCTAGGCAGCTACTAGAGAACAGCCCATTAAGTTCTACTTACAGCATCCAACTGCTCTTCTGGTCCAAAGTTCTAGTCTTCCACATTCCTCCAAAAACCAAAGTCTGGTTCTTCACAGCAACAGCCTGCTCTCTGGTGTAAACTTATATATTGGTTACTTTTCTTATGCTGTATTAAGAACCATGACTGAAAGCAACTTACAAAAGTGTTTATTTTACCTTATGGTTTCAGAGGAAGAGTGTATGGTGGCAGGGGAGGCATGGATCAGAGACCTAGACTAGGAAGGTGAGAAATCACATCTTCAATAGGATTATGTGGCTTGTTACTTTTGACTTTGACTACTTTGAAATAGTTCAGCCTACACTTTGTAAGTTGCTTGAGATAAATATACAAGAGAATATGATGCGTGTTTTAAAGAGTAAACTGATGAATTCATAGAATAACTTGATTTTCCCTAATCCTGACTATTCGCTTTCATGTTTGATGTCATGTTAATCAGAATGGATGATTTGACCTGGGCATAGTGGTGTGCATCTATAACCCCAACACTCACAAGGTGGGCAAAGGAAGACCAGGGTTAAAGCTTATCCTTAGCTGCATGGGATTCTTAAAGTTACCCTGACACTGTTTCAAAACAAACACACATAATAATAAATACTTTTGCTTTTCAAACATCCCACACTTTAATTTTTATTATGTAATTGTGCTTTTCAAATATCATTGTTTGTTTATTTAAATTTATTTTATACTAACGTGTGTGCTGAGTCTATGTCTATGCACCACCTACATGCAGTGCCCTCAGAGCCAGAGAGTATCAGATTTCCTGAAGTTTAAGTGACAAGTGATTATAAGCTGTCCTTCAAGGATATTGGGAACAGAATTCAGATCCTCTGCAAGAGCAACAAATGCTCTTAACCACTGAGCTAACACTCCAATCCCATCATTAACTTTCGATAGTGAAGATCTCCTGTGTAATAAAATTAAATTATACAATCTGGATGAAAATTCTACCTAACATAAACTTTAAGCTAGAGTCTATCAGCAAATAAAAGTAAAATGTATTACTACTAATACTAATATAGTAGTTAGTGTAACTCCTAATACTAATGTAGTAATGTGAAGATGCCCTCTATCCCAAGACAAGGGCTTTCACAGAGGAGAAGGAAAGTCAGCTGATAGGCTATTAAAAGTACAGACCCAGCCGGGGAGTGGTGGCACACGCCTTTAATCCCAGCACTCGGGAGGCAGAGCCAGGCGGATCTCTGTGAGTTGGAGGCCAGCCTGGGCTACAAAGCGAGTTCCAGGAAAGGCACAAAGCTACACAGAGAAACCCTGTCTCGAAAAACAAAAAAACAAACAAACAAACAAACAAAAAGAGTACAGACCTTACAAATTACCTCCTGTTTTAGTTTCATTTATATCTGTTTAGACTACTAAAATATCAACCAATTTAATATACTTAAATTGATGCTGAGGTGGGAGAATGGCTATGAGTTCCAGGCAGTTGTAGGCTAGAGTGACACCCTGTGTCAAAGAAATAGACAGACACACTAGCCATTATTATAGAATTGAAAATTTAAAAAAATTGCTGGTCTATTGGCAACTATGCTTGTTTATTGTTGTTTTGTTTTATCACATACCTTTTCCGTGTACTTTAAAAGTAATTATTTGTGGGGCTGGAGAGATGGCTCAGGGGTTAAGAGCACTGACTGCTCTTCCAGAGGTCCTGAGTTCAATTCCCAGCAACCACATGGTGGCTCACAACCATCTGTAATGAGATCTGGTGCCCTCATCTGGCCTGCAGGGATGCATGCAAGCAGAACACTGTATATGTAATAAATAAATCTTTAAAAAAAAAAAAAAGTAATTATTTGTAAATATGAGTAACCTAAATAATAATAACAAATAAGTTCAGCCCATTAGGTCAAACAATATAGTAAGGCTTAAATGAGATGTTGGAAATTGTTTTGGCTTGTCAGCTGATAGACAAAATAAACATACATCCAACTACAACGTTGTATACATAGTGATAATAATGACTGCTCATTGCTTAAAACTGAGTCTTCGTTGCATAACCTCCTATTAATCTGGTAGCCTTATTTGTCTGTTTCATGAAGTCCTCAGCTCTGATTTGATAAAGGCTCACCTTTAAGTATTACAGCCTTCTAGACAACAGCACCAAATGTGACGGAAGTGAAATTGCATTTACCTGTGACTTGTGTATTTCTGCAGAGACATCAGAACATTTCAGATGGATCTACTGTCTCTGATTTCATTTGTCTAAGTAGATAAATCTTTGGTATTGAACTTGCTTCTACAGGCATGACAGTATTTCTCCTTAATCTAATTTCACAGCCCCCTCCCACTTCTGAGGAGAACAAAAGTTTAAACAGAAAAAAATCTGAAGGTAATAAGGGTCACTGTACTGAAATAAACACTTAGAAACAAAATGTTTATTTTGGCAAAATGTACTCCTGGATAGATTACTTCTTTTATCTGATGCATTCAAAAGAAATGATATTTTATATGAAAACATAGTAGCAACAATTAGTTCATTGGTTGCATTTTCTTGACAAATACAAATAATTCTGTTAGTATTTTGCGTACTTAGTAGATTCAGATAAAACAATTTCTTTCAAAAGGATGGAGTAATGGTCATTTTTCTGTTGTTGTGACCACAACACAATTATTGATCAGACTTATTGTTTCTGCTCTAAATGACCTTTAGCTGGAAATGGGAAGTATTTATTTAGGAGCATGCCAGTAACTGGAGAGAACACTACCTGCACCAGGTCACTCAGTTTCTACTTGGGTCTTGACTGTGTATTTGGCAATGTTTATAATCATTTAAGGTTATAAGAACTTAGGAAAATATCCATTCAAGTGAATGAAGTAACACAACTAACGGCTAACAAATGTCCCCAAATAATTGGTCAGAATTACTGTTCCTATTTGTGTATCAACTGGTTGAATGCAAATGAATTTTCCTAAGGCACTTGAAGACTGTCCTGAGTAGGTTAACCATCCTTTATGGTTTTCCAGCATTGCCTAGTTCATTTTGCCTTCTCTTAGGACTTAAATGTAGTATTTACAGAGCAGTGGAGCTGCAACTCAGGGCTCCTGAGCTCTTGCTCGTGATGAGATCCTGGGCTTTCCAATAGATCTCTCACTCTTTGGAGGCTTCTGTTAATTCATCTGCAAAATGAAATCATTCCTAAAGTATCTCTAAGTATGTTAAAACTATAGTGACTTTATTTGAATTCAGTTTTAGAAAAAGGAAACAAATCTTTCCACAAATAAAACAAATTACAGCCAAAGAACTGTTCTCATGGAATTATGCCTTGAGCAGGCCTGACCTCCAGGTACCTTAGAACATATCTGTACACAGCATGTGTGCCAACAGGTATATGTAAACTATCAATGAAAATCTTAGTAGACACAATATTTAAGATCATGCCAGTTAAGGACTAAGACCTTAGAGATAGAAAAGATTAGAGATGAACTAGGTTACCCCTCAGAAAGAAGAGAAATTTTAAGCACTGTGGCAAGGTAGTGGGAAAGTAAATAGAGGACATAGCAGCCAGCTGTTTACTGTGAGTACACCATTTGTGTTTGCTAGTTGTATACAAAATTTAGATTCATATTATCATACAGATGAGAGGATAAGAGTGCTGTCTTAATGCTGGCACTTTGAAACAGTGGTTCTCAACCTTCCTAATGGTGCAATCTTTTAATAGAGTTCCTAATAATAAAATTATTTTCGTTGCTACTTCATAGCTGTAATTTTGCTACTGTTAGGAATCATAATGTAAATATCTGTGTTTTCTGATAATCTTAGGCCATCCTTGTGAAAGGATCATTTGACTCCCAAAGGGGTCATGACTTACAGGTTGAGGACCACTGCTTTAAAAGGAAACTCCCTGTTACTAAAACCACACCTGAGTTGTAGAAAATTCATATTTAAAACTAGCAATGAGAACTTTATTATGATCATTTTAATTTTAATTCTGTTCATTTCTTTTTTGAGACAAGGTCTTATTATATAGTTCAATCTGACAAGAAACTTATAATAGTCTATCCATTACTTCTCATGGGATTATAGGTGTGTACACAGGACCTTTCTAATAACTGCATATTTTCTAAAATAAAAGCTCTCAAAAGGGGGCCAATAGTTAGTGAGAATTATGCCAGGGAAATACAACTGGATTCACATTCCTTACTTTCTGCACATCTTTGATGTTCTCAAACACCGCTTCCACTGCTGCCTAAGAGTTTCCTCATCTATATTATTATAGACTCTAAGTTAACGGCATAATTCATAAGTTTGTGTGCTACCTGTATTCAGACTGCCTAGAAGTCTACATATATAGTTACAGAGATTGAGTTTAGATGCATCATATTAAAACTTATGAGCATCCTATTTAAACAAATTTGTAATTGTTTATTCCTTTAATTAAATGGTGTAGATAATGTCAATAATTTATCATGAAGTCTTTGCTGCTGATATGATTCCCCCTATTTTATCATGTGTGTCTTATAGATAATGGATATTTTCATATTACTTCAGTGTTTCAGAAAAAATTTAAATTCTAGGAATATGAAGTCTTAAGTCTATGATTCCCATGTCAATTATAATTTAATCTCTTGGCACATTTGGTTGTAGTGTTTTCTATTACTATATAGGTTCTTATATTTATGATTTAATATATATTTGCCTTACATCCAAGCTATGATTCCTAGGAGGACCATAACTTTACATTTCATGATGCTTGTTTAAAAATTCTTTGCCATAAAAATCACATTAATATGTTTTCAGTTGCTGTTTCTTTTATTTTAAAGAACATGCAATGGTTATGTGTTCATCTTTTCCCTATGCATATCAAAACGCACTCTACAGTGTCATTTTTGACTGTATTTGAAATTCTCACCTTCATAAGGAAATGCAGGTTATCAATCCTGAGTGACACAAGAGCACACCTGTGAGAAGAATTTTACATAGGTCACACAAAGGGCGACAGTTTCATTCACTCAGAAAATCTGTTGTCAAAGCAAATATTTAGATAGAGGGAGAGAGCCCTCTAAGTATATCTGTGCAGGTGAGGCACAGTGCATGGATCAAAGCTGAGGTAAGCAATGGGGGAAATGTGAGGATTTAGGATGTGCATTTCTAAACCTTTACTAGCTTGATGAAAGGTGGCTTTTGACCCAATGGATCTAGGTGGGCCTGAGGTGATATCTGCAATATATTTGGGCAAATATTATCGAATGCAGCCTCCCATATATCCAAGTATGTGAACACCTAGTTACCCAAGCTCAGTTATTTGTCCGGCTGACCCTCGTCTTTGGCGTTTAGCAGCATCATTGCTTAGACTGTTGAGCTCTTTCACTTACACTCTCCTCCACTTCAGACTCTAGCTTCACCCACCTCTGCTTTCTCCGACCATCGCTCTTTCTTTCCGTGTCACAACTCTACTTTTTCTTCTGTTTACATCCAGATATACCCCTGCCTCTAAAGGCATGTCTGAAGGTCAGTTTCCTACCCTACTCTCATGAGCCATGTTGTCTCTACTACTCAGCCCCATGAGCAGTAGTAGTAGCCCCAAGGTAGCCTTAACAATTCATTTTGTCTCAAGATAAACAGGCTTCATGCTGATTATAAGCTGTCTTTGAAAACTGACTTTAGAAATTTTGTATATTTTTTTAAAACCTCTTGAGAAGTAAATCGTTTACAACCCAGGGAAGCGTTCCTCACGGACCTGGGCGTCATCTCGCGAGATCAGCTCCCCAGTGACGGCAGCAACCTAGGAGTCCAACTTCCATAATCAATAATTAGCAAATGCAGACAGCCCACGCTCCACTCCCGTCAGCATTTTTCAACCTTGTTCCTTTCACTCCTGAGTTCACTCTATCCTTGTTCTTAGAGTGATAGGTGAAGGAGTAGAATCTGGGGACAGTGGTAATGGAAAAGCATAAAGAAAAAGCAGATATGGGAAGCAAAGGTACAGATTTAATGCATTGAATATTGTTTCGCTAACACACACACAGAATCTTTACATACTGTTAAATATGTCTTTCAAAGGCATCAAAACTTTCAAAATTCACATAACCGGGACTGTAATTTATTCTCCAGTTGATCGCCTGAGAAGGGATGATGGACAATATATGCAAAATCTCGTGGAACTCTAAAAACTTCACTGGATTATTGTCTTTTGAAGATGAGAAGGGACTATGCTGAGGAACCCTAGGCTAGCATCTTTGACATTTCCATCTGTTTCTCTTGCTTTTAGAATGCTTTTCTTGCCTTAATAACAGGGATAACAATAATGCTGCTCCAGCTTTGGGGCCTTTAGTTACCTGTGTTATATGCTAGACTGGCACTATCTACACAAGGTGATTGTCACAGCTTCACACACACTTTGAATACTTGAAATTCAAGTGACATCTACACTGAAATGTGTTTAAATGTAAAGTGAACTAGATTTTGAAGACGAATACAAAAAGAATATGAAAGAAACTTTTTGGTAATTTAAATATTTGTTAGACATTGAATTTATAAAATCTTAAAGGTAACCAGACAGTGGAGTTGCATGCCTTTAATCCCAAAACTTGAGAGAGGCAGGTGGATCTCTATGAGTTTGAGGCCATCCTGGTTTACAGGGCTAGTTCTAGGACAGCCAAGGCTACACAGAGAAACCCTGTCTCAAAAAACAAAAAACAAAAACAACAACAAAAAAAATCTTAAAGGTAATACAAAATTTAATTGTCTCCTTTTACCTTTAATATGACAATTAGAATATTTAAAATTATGTGATTCACATATTTTTATGCTTGAAGTCTGATTAAGCCATAGATTAAAATCTCTTATATGTTATTGAGAGAGCAAGACAATTTTAAGAAGAACTCCATTTTAAACAGTACTTGACCAGGGTTTGAACCTGGTTCCAGTAAAAACCACAAACAGTTTCAAGAAAAATCACAAACTTCCAGGGCCCAGGTCAAGGCGACCCCACCAGAGTGGGCTGGCCAATGAGGAACTTTGGTAATCAATATCTGTGAGTTCCAAATGTCCTTGTGGCTTTCTGATAACCATTATTGAAAATTCCACCAGAACCCAACCAGTGAAATCAAAGGCTACATACCCTCACCTAATCATGAGACACCAAAGCTTGTACCTCCCTGCTTGCAGTTTTTCCCCTTTAAAATCACCTTACCCTGAGGACTCAAGCCATTCTCCTCCACCAGCTGCATCGGAGTGCTGGATTACTGGCCTGACTGAGGTTGACCTTGAAGAATCAATAAACCTCTGTATGTTTGCATCGGATTTCGACTCTGTGGTGGTCTTGCTTGGGGGTCTCTCGATGTGGGCACAACATTAGCACTTGGATAAGTTTTCTTAATATTTTAATTATATTTTGCATAGAAACATTTAATGCCGTAAAGCTAAATAGTCTTGATTGTTTTCTACTACTTTCTTAAGTTTCACGATTTTGTTTTGTTAAAGGAACATCAACAAATTTTATTATAAACTCTGATTATGAATAATTTATATGTACCCCCTCCTATACATTCATCTATTCTATCCGTTAACAATCTGAAGGGGCATGGGGGAGCACTCATTGTCATGAGGGAACTATTTAACACCATAGTGTTTAGAATTGCTTGCACATAGTCAATTAAAAGAAGATTTGCTTTTATTTGGTTCCACCCAAGTTTGCAAATCCTGCTCATTCTGTCCAACCGATGTCCTTCCTATGTGCATCCAGGTGGAGCACTTACATAACTCGGTCAGTTCCTTTGCCCCTTGTTATGTCGTCTCTGCTTCCACCCATGCTTGCAGACTGGGATGTCTACTGTTAATTGTCATCTTGGCAGGTTTTGGAATCACCTGGAAAGAAAATCTCCGTCAGGAGTAGTTTAGCTGGTAAGAGATTTTTGTTTTTCCAATTGGGTTGACAGAAGGGAAGACCCTCACTGGATGATGGTGGTACCACTGCATAGGTTGAGCCTTGAACTAGCTTTCCTTGTTCTCTACTTCTGTTGTGACTTCTCCACAACGATGACAGTAACCTGGAACTAGGAGATGGAGTAGACCTCTTCTCCCCTAAATTGCTTTTGTCAGTGTATTTTATCATAGCAACCAAAAAAGAAGACAAGACAGAAACTGTGCTACCAAAAATGATGACCTTTTTTCTTTGTGTCATAAGTTGTTATACTTCTCTATATCTTTTTTATGAATCTGTGTCATATTTCAAATAAAATCATAATGCTTTAAGTAAAGAAATTACACATCATATTTTCCAAATGTCAGGATTAAGAACTGATCTTTTGTTTTTATCTTTAGGGTTTTTGGTTAAAATGATCAACTTTATCTTTATATATAACAGTGTGCCCTTGTGGTCAATTTAGTAACAAAGAGACATCAGAGAAAGAAGTAAACCCTTTTCTTCTCCATATACATTGTGCATGCATCCTGTATAAGTTATGTTCATGAAAGTTTTGTTTGTTTCTATATGATCTTTAAAATGTAATATATAATAAGAAGACTACCACTAAAGGCTAAATGTAAAGTATTAGAAAATATATCTTTACTTACATTTTATAACTTTCAAATTTGTATTTAGAGTTCTGTTTTAAAATACAGATTCCCTATTATTACAGTATATTAATATGTATATGTATGTGTGCACATGTATATAAACAAATACATTGCCATAATCAACTGTGCTACGTATATGGTGTGTGCAGTAATTCACTATGTATCTAGACATAGACTTTGGGGCACTAATAATTTTGGGGTGGATGGAATACATTTGAAAATAGTCAGTTGTATCATACACGATGCAACCATGATGTTAATTTTTTTGTCTTTAGTAAGTGTCTGTGTTTTAAACTTTAGTGCTTGCCACATTTCCTTTTTGCCTTCAGTCCTGACTTCTTGTTATTTTGTGGTCACATCTGTTAACAGCTCGATAAATTCCTTATGTATTTAGAAAAGAAATAATTAATTTACAACTGCATGCAATGTTGTCACCCTTCAACCTAGAAATCTTTCTGGTCTGGATACTTCTAGGAATTACTACACTACCCTAACATTTCATTTTATGTCCAATATTGTCTTGTTGGTCTCCAAGCTATGAGTGAGATTTTTTTTTAGTTCTCAGATCTAGACTGTCTTGTGAAATCTACTTTGTTTTGGTCCAGATTTAACCTCTACCTTCTCAGCATGAGACTTCCCTGGATGCATTCTTTGTGTGTGTGTTTTTTTTTTAACATGAAGTCTCACCCGGTAGCCCAAGAAGGTTTCTAACTCACAATCCTCCTGCCTCAGTCTTCCAAGCACTGAATTTAGAGTTGCATAGCACCAGGCCCAGCTCAGCCTGCCTCTGTTCTTGGATTTTTATGATTTATCTCTAGAGATTTGCTTTGGATGTTCCTGAATCCTCCTGTGCCCAGTCAGGTCAAGCTTTGCTAGTTTTCTCACTTTTAAATCATAATAGTTAGGTGTTATTTGATTGTACTGCCTCAGAAAAAGAGACTTTATTTTCTCTGAAATTTGAGTTTAAATTATTTAAAAGCATAGCATTATTTGAATGCACATATAATTATAGCTAATTAATAATAATAATAATAATAATAATAATAATAATAATAATAATAAAGTACAGAAATATTTTATTTCCATAAAGAGTAACATTCTCATAAAAGCCTTACAATATTCCTTCATAGATTGACTGATATAGTTCCCTTATAAAACATTTGAAGTTGAACAGAAACTTATCAAATAGAACTACTTAAGAAAATGTGAAAAGCCAGTAAAACCCTCTCTTTTGAAGAGAGTTCAAAGTCCTGATGGAGGTGATGTGCACTAATTCTAATTGCTACACGAGTTTCTGCTGCTTCACAGGCTGACTGCTGAGGGCTTTTGATGTCTTTTCCAATCAAAGAAACAAAAAAATACCTACAAAACTTTCATTAATTGAATTAGGAAACAGACATGGGCAGTTAATTTTATTTAAAAAAAAACTCATTTCAAGAAGGTAAGATGGTCTTATCTTTTAAAGGGAATAATTTAAACTATGTGTCAATCAATGTAACTTCTGTAACTTTCTCTAAACAGTAATTCTTTTTCAAATTGTTTTATGTGAAAACATCTTCAAATCTCAGAAAGGGAACTCATTAGCAATATGTGAAATTTGAGAAAATTCTAACTTTTCATTACTCATGAAAAATCGTAACATGTATTCATCATATATAGAACTTTATTAAAGAATTACGTTGCAAAAGAAGCTTGTATGGGGTCTGAAAAGATGGCTCAGGTGTTAAGAACCATTGCAACTCTTCTTGAGAACTACAGTTCTATTCCTAGCATTCAGGTTACTCACGACCTCCTGCCACTGTGGCTCCAGTGATATGAGGCCTTCTTCCAGCCTCCAAGAGCACACACATGGCACACAGTCAAACAGACATGTGAATACACAGAAGTAAAACCAAGAGTAAAACTTCTTCCAAAAAGATACCTGTAGCAAAGTGTTCTGTCAAGTCAATGACATTGAGCTCTGTTGTGATCTCAAGCAAGAAGACTTTGTTCTTTGGGGCACTGAAATTTTGTGCTCTCATGAAAGGCCTGTGCTATTAGTTACCTTGACTAATACTATGACATAGAAACATGCATATATTGTTACCTCTCATGGGAGAATCTGTCTATTCAAGGGATAGAATATACCCATTTCCTGTTTAGTAAACATTCTTCTTTTGATAAAAGTTGCTAAGAAGTCAAATGATGAACAGTGGAGAATTGAAAGAGAAAGAACCGAGAATTTTTTATTTTTTTTTATTTTGCAGTACAATTCAGTTCTACATATCAGCCACAGATTCCCTTGTTCTCCCCACTCCGGTCCCCCTCACCTTCCCCCCAGCTCACCCCCCATTCCCACCTCCTCTAGGGCAAAGCCTCCCCCGAGGACTGAGATCAACCTGGTAGACTCAGTCCAGGCAGGTCCAGGTCCCTCCTCCAGGCTGAGCCAAGCGACCCTGCATAGGCCCCAGGTTTCAAACAGCCAACTCATGCAATGAGCACAGGACCCGGTCCCACTGCTTGGGTGCCTCCCAAACAGATCAAGCCAATCAACTGTCTTACCCATTCAGAGGGCCTGATCCAGTTGGTGACCCCTCAGCCATTGGTTCATAGTTCATGTGTTTCCATTCGTTTGGCTATTTGTCCCTGTGCTTTATCTAACCTTGGTCTCAACAATTCTTGCTCATATAAACCCTCCTCATTCTCACTAATTGGACTCCCAGAGCTCCACCCAGGGCCTGGCCATGGATCTCTGCATCCAGATCCCTCAGTCTTTGGATGGGGTTTCTAGCACGACAATTAGGGAGTTTGGCCATCCCATCACCAGAGTATGTCAGTTCGGGCTGTCTCTCGACCATTGCCAGCAGTCTGTTGTGGGGGTATCTTTGTGGATTTCTGTGGGTCTCTCTAGCACTTTGCTGAGAAAGAACTGAGAATTTAAGAGGCAGATACTGGAGGAGAGGGAGGCATCTCACTTAGGTGTATAGCTCCAGCTATGACCTGTGCCCATTGCAAAGAATGGGTGCCTTTTCATTTGGCTCTATTTCTATAGGTAATCAGGTCTTCATGCACACTAGATGCTTGTTGATAAAATTTGCATTTTAGTCCTAGGGCTTTTCATTTTCTAATGCTGAAACAATTCTTTAACATGAAATTAATAATGCATTCTAAATCAAGACTAGAACTTGCCTTTGGTTACTGACAGATCTGAAGTATATCACTGCTCACCTTTTTAGGAACCTGGTAATGTCAAGACAGTGTTGTTGCAATAACCTTGTCCTTTGTTAATGTTTTTAACTGCCTAATGGTTGCAGCATTGCTACTGAAGCTCCAGTCAGCATATGAATCCACATGGGAAAAAGACAAATTAAACAGAAGGTAGAGCCGGAAGGATTTTTGTTTTAACCTTATTGTTCGGAAATGGATGAACTGCTTGAATTACAAAGACCTGTGAAAAAATAATGTTTTGTTTGTAGGCTATGTTGTATGAACTTTTACTGAGGAGACATGAAAAAACATCTTCATCTCACAGATAGGGAACCAATGATATAAACAATGATACAATTCCACTCAAGTTCAGTTTGATGAAACAAGAGTTTAAATTAGGATTAGTTATAGGAGTGTCTGTGAGCTATTATTTGAAAGACTTGGGTGATTTATGGGCAGCTACATGAAGGAAAATCTCTGACTCCAGTACTTGTTAGATGTTTATGCATCCTTGGGTGGGGGAAGACCTAATAAGCCTGCCCTCAGTGCAAGTGAATTTCTTATAAATCTTGTGGTAGAGAGGGGCCACATGAGCCCTCTCTTCTAATAATTATTTTTGGTCTATATATCCTTTAGAAAAGGTGGAACTCTATGACCTTCTCTCACCCTCTATGATGGAAAGTCAGTGGGTCCAATCCTCTAGAGGTCTCCTGCTGACAGTTCTAGAATTCCATATCATCCCCTGAGGGATGTTTTCTACAATTTGCAGTCTTTGTTTTTAAAGACACCAGCTTCTGTAATACAGAGATCTGAATGATAAAGGAGATTGAATAGTCAGTTAATCTGTGTGTACCATCTTCTGAGTTGTGGTAGAATTACTTCAGCAATCATATCTCCCTTTCTGAAGGACACTCTTCTTATTCCCTTATACACTGATTTAGACAGAGCAATTTTTAGTTGAGATGCTGTGTTTACTCAAAAAGAAACAACTTACTTTCATTTGGATGAAGACATCTAAATTTCATATTTGGCCTGGTGGTGGTGGTGCATGCCTTTAATCCCGGCACTCAGGAGACAGCCAGGTGGATCTCTGTGAGTTCAAGGCTAGCCTGGTCTACAGAGCGAGATCCAGGACAGGCACCAAAACTACACAGAGAAACCCTGTCTCGAAAAACAAAACAAAAAAACTTTATATTTGAAGACAGATCTCTATATACAAAGTGAAACAGCCAGAACAGGAATATGAAGCTGCTTTAAGGAAATATTCTGAGTACAGACCTGAAAGAAAAGTTAATTTTGGGTCCAAGTGGCTGGATTAAATAAATAGAACCCAATGAACAAACATGTTCCAGGATTTGGGGGGAGATTCACAACTCTTCCATATACAGAGCATTAATTGAAGAAGTGTGCTGTTTATATATATAAAACAAGTCATGATTATGAATTTAGCAAGTTCATATTGATTTATAAAAAACATACACCTGTACCTAAGGCTCAGGGATAATTGAGGAAGAGAAGATGAAAAGACTATATAAGAGCTAAAGTGAGGATCAAGGAGTTTGCTGTGAGATCATGTCTCCTAGTAATGTCAGACTTTACACTCAATTTCTCACCAACATGACTGCCTAAACGAGCTGAACAAGGACAACACCAATGGACATGCCAAAGTGGAGGGAGGAAATCCCATGAGGTTTCAGCCCTGCACAAAACTACAGGCAACCAAGGAGTGTTGAGACTGGGAGAAATAATCTTCCCTAGGGAAAAACACAGTAAGTAGCTGTTGAATACAAAATGGTCAGCCCTGAAAACATATATATATATATATATATATATATATATATATATATATATATATATATATATATATATATATAATAACATTATACAGACTGAGAAGGTTGCGTTTCAGAATATACATGTATATACATATATTCATTCAATGACAATTAATGAAAACAAGAGACCATAAATTTGAAAGAGAGCAAGGAGGCACATATGGGAGAATTTGGAGAGTTGAAAGGGAAAGGGGACATAATTATAAACTCTTAAAATAAAAGAAACAATGCTTCCCATATATTAGCATGTTTCTCTGTAAGTTTTTGAGAAGCATAAAAAGACAGATACAGTCTCTTCTTAATGGCATCAGAGAGAAAACTCATGGGCTTCAGAGATGGAGAGATGTGAGTTTGAATCTAAGTTCGCTAAGCCAATTGAATGACTAAGATATTATCTAGTTCCTCTAAAGCATAAACTATAAATACTAATGCTTCTTGTTGTCATTGCTATGAATAATGTAAAATATTTTAAATACTTTAATCCACTACTGGGTCTATATTCCAACATCAAGAGCAAGGACCTTCTATATCACACAGAGGAGGAGTAGTTAGCACAGGAATTAAAATTCACCACACTATAGTTGGGTTGTTTTTCAAAGTTAGACATAAGGGGGCCCCATATGAGCCCATACTGAGCTTTTATATTACTTTGTAATTCTTTGAAAGTTTTATGCATTTATACAATGTATATTGACCATATGCCTAGTAAAACAGATATTCTTGAAGTACCTCGCTTTCAGCCTCAGCAACACCTTGCCATGTCAGGGATTGGGGGTTAAGTAGGAGAGACATTGCCCCTGTTTCAAGTATGTAGACCACTGAAATTTGCTAAGTTCTGTTTTCAAGAGCTTACCTGCCTTTGAGTAAATGTGCTTCATATATTTTTAAAACATTGTATTCATCCTTTTTGTGTCAATATTTTCTTGGTGTCTACAATGATGCTTTATGAAATGGATTATTAAAAATCTTTGTGAAATTTGCCTGGAGGCAGGCTCCTAATGCAAGAATAATTAAAGTGACAGTTTAAGAGCAAATTATGTGAGCCAGGACTGTACAGCACGTTCATTGTCATTCTCATCTCTGTACTTTGCAAAAAGAAAGTGATTTAGCTTAATTTTTCATCAAGGAGTGTCCTCCCAGGAGGCAGTATGGAGGAGTAGAGTGTGATGTGTATGGCAGATTTCACAAAGCAATGTCATACCTACCATATGCTTTCATATTGAGTACATGCAAAAAGGGAATGAATAGGGACAGTGAGATGGATCAGTTAGTTAATGTGCTTGCTGCCAAGCCTGGTGACCTAAGTTCGATCCCTGGAATGCACAGGGTAGAAGGAAAGAACCAGCTTCCACAGGTTATCCTCTGATCCCCACATGCCAGTCTCAGCATGCCAGCATCCTGCAACATGAAATAAATCACCTGTTGCAGATTATTTACTTATAGTGTGAAGATATGTCTTTGCCAAGGTGCTTTCTTTCTTTTTTAATAAAGAGCTGAATGGTCAATAGCTAGTCAGGAAGAAGCTAGGTGGGACTTCCAGAGACAGAAGGACTCTGGGAAGAAGAAAGGCAGGATTCGCCAGTGAGATGCAGGGAGAGCAGGATATGCAGTACAGAGATGAGGTAATGAGCCATATGGCACAATGTAGATTAAAAAATATGGGTTAATTCCATTATAAGAGTTAGTTGCAAACAAACCTAAGCTAAAGGCCAAGCTATCATAATTAATAAAGTCTCCATGTCATTCCATGTCATTATCTGTGGACTGGCAGTCCCAATGAGAAAGTACTACTACAAGTTGGGTCTCTGACATACGAAGGCTCAATACACTGATAATAACAGTATCTGGAAAAAATTTGTGACTATGTACATGCACCAACAGATGCTGAACAAGTGTTAAAAGTTCAGTATGTCCTCAGTATTTATTAAGCTTGAATATGCTGTCTCTGTTAGGATCAAATTATGGTGATTCTGATGTTTTCAGGTGTTGTGGTGCATTGAGCAACTATCATTTCTCATCTGAGATCCCAATAAAAGTGAGATACCAAGGCTGTCTTGAACCATACCCAAGTTACTTCCTAAAGTACATTGCGAATCATGGTAGACAATCTCTTAGGGGTTCACTTAATTGTAGTTTTATGCCAAATATTTCACTAATCTTCTAGGACCAATGGAAAAAAAGTTTGGAAGTTAAAATCTGATCTACACAAAAATCCTCCATTATCAAGCACCTTTTAACAAGTAGTTTATTGTTTCTGTTTCAGTTCACATCAGAAATGGGAATAATAAGGTTGCTATGAGCGTAAGAAGGACAGAGCATCAGGCACAAGGTTTGAAATAATGGAGTGTGATCTACCAGTTGGTAAAGCCTATATCCCTCATTACCAGTGGTCAAGCTATGTTCTTCTATGAAAAAAAACAACATCAACAAAAAGCTAAATCTCTTTCTCAACCGTATATCTATGGGTTTATCTATATCTATTTTTGAACTAAAAAAAAAGACAAGGGAATTGGCTAAAGCCCATGTTGTCCATGGATTCAAGCTATAAAACTAGAAGAATATATATATATATATATATATATATATATATAACTGTTTTATGCTCGTGGCTGTCTGTAAAATTAAACATTCTCTACTTAGATTATTCTGAGAATAGTGTTGATTGGACTTGAATATTTTCCCATAAGTTTTAACTAGAAAAAGCTTTGACTAGATTTTATTTTATAAGCAATAATTTCTAAACCTAACACACCCTGTGACAAGTTCTCAAATCTAATCCAACCCCACACTCAATGATGTTTAGAAAATATGTATTTTATAAAATAAAAAGAGAAACTTCCTACTCTTCTACTGTGTATACTTTTTCAATTTTTGAGGACTCCACAAAAGTCTACATTTTTACATTTTCTTCCATCCATTGTCTGAGCTGTCTAAAAGAAGCAATCATGGAGATGCTTGGAAGACAAGAAAATTGTAGGTTTAAAGCACATACAGCTGATTTTACTATTAAACTTGCCTAATTATAGGTAGCCTCCACATGTTCTTCTTGCTTAGTCCTACTTTATATCAATTTTCTTGTTAAGTAATTGTCTAGGTCCGTTCTTCTTCCTCCAGATAAATTCAACTTATTATTGATGATACTATGGATAGTGAAGCAGCTGGAGGTAGAAAACCTTTTCATGTCCTTAGCACCCATTGTTGCATCCATATTCACATGTGTTACCTGTTTTATACGCCAAGGCTTTAAAATTGTCAAAGTAGCTGGCATATTTACATTCAGGTTATAAAGAATGTATAAAGCACCAACAATAATATTGAAAATATTTTTCTTCAGTTTTTGTTAATTAAGCAGTGTTTCTCAAACTTTTAATATCATGGGTTAGAAGGGTGGCTAATCAGGGGAAGGCGTTTGTCAACAAGCCTGATGACCAGAGACTAGAGTTAATCCCCAGAGCCTAATGTGGTAGTAAGAGAAAAGCAATCCCCAGGCGCTGTCTTCTGCTCTCCACATACATGCCTGTGACATGAACACACACAGACACACACAGACACAGACACACACACACACACACACACACACACACACACACACACACACAGTAGAGGGAGCAATACATACAAAGTAACAAAAAATTAACTTTGATATTATATTTGGGGAGAGAGTGACAAAAGAATTTGGTCTACTTACCTGAAAAAGTTCACACTGCACATATATTATTTTAAATTTTATTCTTCTCTAATACATTACAATTTGACCACAGTTTCCCCTCCCTCCACTCCTCCCAGTCCTTCCCACCAACTGTCCTCTTCCCCAGATCAACTCCTACTCTGTTTACCTTCAGAAAGATAGAAAAAACAGGCTGTGTTTGGTGGACACTTCATATATTTTAATGGCTAAGATTTGAATGTCGGAGTCATCAGCTGTCCAGAAAATAAATATACATTTTTTTAAAATTCAGTTTTTCCGTGGAGAGATTTGGGAGAATGGTTTTTATCAACCTTAGACAGATGTTGGAATTCTGGAAGTGACTGTAAGCTGAAGAATGAGTTCAGCGCCTGGTGCAGGGTCCAGTCCTTGGTGTTGGGTTCTATCCTGTTCATTCTGCTCACACTGCTGATTTGCTACTGCAGGCAGTCATGGCAGCATGAGAACACTTCCAAGCCAGGAGAGAGCAGAGCTTTGAAGCACAGAGAAATTACTTTTATATGTCCAGTCTCTGGACATATAAATGAACAAATCCTGTTGTTAGCAGCATGTGTTCACATTCAGGACTGACCTACTTCATTTCAACATGTTTGCGTTGGAATGTTTACATTAACAGACACAGGCCTCTGCTAAAGATACACTTACAATCCGTTCTGAATAAGAACAATTGTTTCTTCATTTAAGTTTCTTTAATTTTTTTTTTAAATTATCTTTCCTGGGCATATAAGACAAATCAAACAACATTTGATAAAAGCAGAAAAATCCAGAAGTTGTGACTGTTAAGCTACTTTTTAAAAAGTTTTATTATACATATAAGCTAAGTAAAAACACCAGCCCCAGCACAAGCAGTGGCATTCTAGAGTTCTGGTGGGGGTGAATGCAGTTCCTGGTCAAAGGCACCTCTGAGAGGGCTGCTAGCTTTAGGCTTGGCTTTCATGGATCTGAGAAACAGGCAGAGCCAGCTGATAGAGCCATGTGGAGAACCCAGCTGTAACCTAGCAGTTTAAAGTTTTTTCACACAGTCAAAAGAGGTTAAAAGATATGCAATAAAAGAGATACCCTTTCTGAGGTGTGGATGGGGGTGGTTCTGAGGAGTGGATGGGAGTGGGTTGACGGAGGTGGGGAGAGTGGGAGGAGGGAAGGGAGGGGAAACTGTGTTTGGTATGTAAAATGAATAAAAAATAAATTAAAAAAAGAGATCGTGATGGAAAAAAACCTCTAAAAAGCTTCCAGTGTGTTTTACAATGTACACAGGCTTAAGAAAGAAAGGAAAAAGGATATAGACAATTATAGAAAGAAATAAATAGCTTAAAAATAATGAAGTCTTTAAAGAGAGAGTAAAAGTAATATAAAAGAGAAAGAAAGCCACGTAAGATGGCAAATAGGGAAACTGGATCCTATATGCTATTGTGTTGATTTTGAATTTTTTGATTGCTGATAAGCAAATGGTAGCTGCTGAGAGACATGGGATTAAAAGAAGGACTGCTGGAATAAACCAGCCTAGATATTCTAAGAATGCCTTAACTTTGAAATGGAACTCAAAAGTTCCTGGTCAAATACACCTCTGACAAGGCCATGAGCTTTAGGCTTGGCTCAAACAACCCAAGAAGTGCAGAGCCAGCTGCCAAAGCCATACAGAGGTCCTAGGTGTGCCACTTAGCAGATTTTAGCTCATGCAGACAAAAGACTAGAGATATGCAGTAAAGACAGATTCAGACAGAAAGATATCTCTGAACAGGTTACAATGTTTTTAAAAATGTGCACAGGCTTAAGAAAGAAAGAAAATGGGTATAGACAGTTATAGAAAGAAATATTTTAATTAAGTCTTTAAAGAGAGACATAAAGTAATAAAAAAGAATAAGCCATGTAGAGATCGGAAATACACAGAGAGTCTGGATCCTGTATGTATTGACCTATAATTTTTTGATTGCTGATGAGCAAATGACAGCTGCTAAGAGACATGGGATTGAAAGAGGGACTGATAAAATAAACCAGCCTAAATATTTTAAGAATGCCTTAACTTTAAAATGGAACTCAAAAAATGCATTGCTTTGGATAAGAGGTTTTGCTTTTGTTACCACAGGAGAAGAAAGGCCGTGGATTCCTTCAGGATTGATATGGATTAGGTTTGATCAGATAAGACCTTCTGAATCTTGACAGGTGATATGTATCAACAAAGGTTACCAATGGTCTTTCCAGGACTTGGCCATTAACTCAGTTTTCTCAGGGATCCTTAAAAAATGCTGTTACCCACAGACAACAGGAAGCACTCTGGGGAATGTGATGTCCACATTCCCAAGAGATGGGGTGGGTGGTCTTTTGTTATTTGGTGGGCTATGGATGTTTGTTATCATTTATGGGAATATAGAAATATAGGCTAAAAAACAACTATTAATCTGGGGTATTTTGCATTGCCATGGATTTTGGTATATGTATACAAATTTAAAGTTACTTTTGTTGTACTGTATATGTGTTTCTACTCTGGGATATTGTGCTTATGCAGCTCATTTAAAATGCAATGTATAATTAAGAAATGAGGTTAGTAGTTAATCTATAATAATCAAACTTGTAGTCACATTAGGTATGTTTTCAAGGTTAAAAGTATATTTTAGACAGATAGATGATTTTCAAACACTTCAAAGACCTACAGAATATGGCATTTAAAATGTTTTGTTAACATAGGGCTTTTCATGACAATGAGACACATCTGTTCCTGGCAGACTAATTTACTTCGTAAAATGATGCTGGTCATCAAAGACTCCATATGGAGTTTGCTTTCAACATGGCAAAGCTAGCCATTTGGGCAAGAAATTCCTTTGCCTTGACTGCTGACAGTATGCTGCATAAACTGGACATTCAGGACCCATAGGACAGTGACTGCTGAATGTTGCCAAAACAAAGCAGGACAGTCATTCAAAATTCCCATGTCAAAGATATTATAGGCCTGTAAGTTGAAGATGGATGCCCCAACATTGCAGAGGAACTTTGGGTGACTGTCTAGGAAGTCAGATGTCTCTGTTGTTAGGTAATATTACACCCTTCTGGGGTCTTTGATGGAGTTTAAGAATAAATAGTTAAAATTATTGTTTTCCTTAGTTATGATACAAAATAAATTAGGTATAAAACTTTGGAATCATTAAGATAAGATAGATAATGGAGCATTTTCTCTGAATTTGCTAAGTACAAATCGACTGAATATTGTAAGTGTAATTATTATTTGGTAACTATTTTTGTTGCAAATAGTTTTACTATGTTAAAGTTAAAACCTTTCATTTTTATTTAGAAAAAAGGGGAAAATGTTGTAGAATATTAATTTAAGATGTATTACATTCATTTATGCTGTGGAATAATTGTTTAATGATGCAAAGATGTGTTGTATTCTTTTATGTTGCATATGTTTAACTCTGTGAAGTTGTGTTACTTTGCCCGTCTAAAACAGCTTTATTGGTCTAGTAAAGAGCTGAATTGGTCAATATGTAGGCAGGAGAAAGGATAGGTGGGAATGGCAGGCAGAGAGAATAAATATGAGGGGAAATCTGGGAAGAAAAGATTGGGAAATAAATAAGAAAAGAAGGAGAGAGAATACCAGGGGTCAGCCACCCAGCTACACAACAAGCCACACAGTAAGAAGTAAATAAAAGATATGTAGAAATAGAGAAATGGAAATGCCAAGAGGCAAAAGGTAGATGGGATAATTTAAGTTAAGAAAAGCTGGCTAGAAACAAGCCAAGCTAAGGCATCCATAAGCAAGACTATGTCACTGTGTATCTATTTGGTAGCTGGGTAGCAGGCCCCCAAAGAAAAGAGGAAAAAAAAAAACAAAAACAACTACAACTTATCTTTCTAAAATATATCTGTTTGAACTTGAAAACATACCTAACATGGGCATAGATTTGATTGTTATAGATAGCTAACTACTAAGCTGCATTTTTTATTATCCTAGATAGGTTTCAAAGATTAGAACTTTACATTACATTTTTAAATGAGCTATATAGGTATAATACCTTAAACAAGAATAGAAATATATATACAATAAGGCAAAATAATCTTAAATTTATATCAATATACAAAAATCCATATCAATGTAAAATATTTGAGATTAATACTTGCTTTATAGATGTAAGTAGATTCAATAATCTACCTTTTTATCCTATCATTCCTATATTATATCCCCCTTTGTTTCCCTTCAGAAAGACATCCATGAATCAAATATTTATTTAGCTTTTTGCCTGACCATAGCCAACAACAACTTGCAACCCACCCTCTAAACAGTGACAAACATCCACAACTTATCACATAACTAAAAGCCACCCATTCCACCTCTTGGGAATGTAGGTGTCATGTTCTTAAAATTACTTTCTGTTGTCTGGGGGCCTTGTTCTCAATATGTGTGTCATAGTATTGACCAAGCAGCTTCTCTGTTCAGCTCACTGCCAGCTCTTCCCTCTCTCGCACCCTGTGCTCAATGCTCAGAGGCCTCAGCATGTCTGTGCTCTGATCTCAATTTCCTCCACCTACTGAGATTTTTGTTCTGTCTGTTTTTTACTCTCCCAGTGTAGCGGTTTAGAAAGTGAGCCTGAGCCAGTGCAGATGAAATGCTTACTGCTGTTCTTCAAGGAGCAATGCCCTGCTTGGTAAGGCCTCTGCCGGAGAAGAGCTGCTATGCACAGCTTACCCATGGAGATACTTCTTGCCATGGGAGGTGAACTCATCACTGTTATCATCTCACATCACATCTGTAGACCTGGTTTCTGACTCCAAACTCTACACACTTTCAGCATGGTGACCTTGAGCAAGTCTCTTGAATTCTCTATCTTGGTTAGACAATCCAGAAAAGAAGATTACTGATTAACTCTGAAGCATATAACACAGGCCTACCACTGTCATGTGTTGGTAACTGTTGAATCCTTATAATATCCCCAATCTCTTTATCCTTTTGCCTTGCATAAAAGCACTGTGATTGATCTAAATAGGGGGAAGGTTCTGACTCTCCAAATGCTTAGAATACCATGTCATACATATCTCCCTGAGAACTGATTTTGAAGTATTCTTGACTCTTCTCATGTTTCTTTCTGTGTGTAATGGTTAGTGTCTTCCTCTGGATTTAAGACTAACCAGTAGCATGCCCAACACTTTAATATGTGTCCAAATACAATTTGCAGTTAAATCCTTAAACAAAGTAATTAACTGTTCAGTGGGTCTGATTTTTAAAACTTTAGAACTTCTTTAAAATCCACAGACCTTGGCAATTATCTTAGCTAAAGTTTTTTTTTTATTTTCAAAACTTTACTGAAGAATGAATATATTTAGAAATATGCTATTTTTAAACTACATTAATGCAAAGTAGAACTACTTTACAAAGGACTTATGTTGTATTTTAGGTGACATACACAGCAACAGCCATTGCAAACACATTTACTTTTAAGTTGCCCCACTGATTATAAATAGCTCACTGAAAGTGCTCAGCAATTATATTGAAATGTGACATCTCTTTTGAACAACAAAAAGCAGATATAGTTCTTGTTGATGCTGAAACTGTTCTATTCTGCAAATACATTGTTCTTGGTGTACATAAATTGCTATGTGCTATACACAGTGGTAAAACATAGAGGAAATGATCATCCATTTTTTAGAATAGTGGTTGGACTTGAGAAAAATAAATCCAAAGTTTGTGTTTAATACAGTAATAACTGGAGTTTGTTTTTTCAGAATCATAATGACCCCCGTAGAGTGTGTGCTATTTACAAATCCATCTTGCCTCCCAAAACTACTCATTTATCCACCTGTCAATTTTGTTTTTTACTCAGTAATAAATGTTAAATAAGTTGAATTATCAAATGAAAGAAATGCTTAACCATCCTCTAGTCTGAGGGACTACATTATATTACAGTATATAAAATATTAATTAATATCATCTCATTTTTCCCATTGTGTGTGTTCATACTCATATGACTCAGTGGACAAGCATGTTTGGGTATATTAGTTATGTAGATATATATAAAGAGAACCTTCTGTCTTTGTCCTCGTATTCTAGGATTAGAAGCACATGTCATTCATTGTACCTGACTGTTTTTGTGGGATCTAGGGGTTGAACTCAGACCATTATGCTTACAAGGAAAGTACTTTGCCCACTGTGCTATCTCAACAGCATCAATTTTTAATTATAATTTAAACTTCTGAATTATTATAGAACTATATGTGGAGATCTATTGCCACCCAGTTGCCCAGCCCAGTTTAGCCTAGTAAGTTCCATTTCCACTTAATGAGAAAATGAAAATGTATTTGTAGCTCTAGGTATGTTCTCTGTTTACCATCAAAGCCTCCACCTAGTCATTATTATATCTTACTAGGCTGAGCACGCCAATCAACATTGCCTAGTTTCTACCAGGGTGTTCCATTATCTCGTTAATATCCTTCTACCGAACCCCCAGACCCAGGCTTCTTGGAGGAATCCCTATTGTCCTACAGTTGCACTGGCCCTTGTATCTCTTTTATACAGTGTAGAGGTAACTTTTCTTTGTTCTCTAGCACTGGCTAGGGCTTGGAGTAACACGGGATGGCCTGAGGAAAAGTGAAGCACTGACCACCTGTATTTAGGTATGAGTTTCTTAAGTGCTTGGAGGCAGACTCCTAAAGATGCTCTCATTTTAAAGACTCATTTTCAGGTGTGTGTGTGTGTGTGTGTGTGTGTGTGTGTGTGTGTGTGTGTGTGTGTGTTTGTATGTATGCATGTAGATGTGTGTGTGTGTGTGTGTGTGTATCTATCTTCAGTATATATTACATTCATGATACATATGTTGTTGTTAGATTCTGACTGAAATATTAACCTCATCCAAGTAAAGTTCATATTTACTAATTAACTTGAAATTCTTAGGGACATACTAGAACTCTAAAAGGAATGTTTAACTTTCCTGTGATTTAGTCTTATTTTTTTCTATACATTTTCTCTTGTGAAACAATCTCCTTCAAACTCAAACTTACCTGAGATATTGAACTATGAGTTTAGAGAGGATTTAAAAGGCCGTTTGAGCAGCAATGATGTGCAACAGAGTCCAAATGGCTTATTTCATGGAGGATTAAAAACACCCTAAAGCACACATAGGTTTCTCTCCACATTGAACCAAAACAAAGCAGCAGATTAAAAACTATTCTGAAAAAAAAGAGTGAAAAAAGATAGCAACAGCGAGAGAAGCCCATTACTTGATCAAGCCCAGAATATAGGATATAATATATGTATATCACATACATCAAACTTTTGTCTAATTTAATCATATGCTAGCAATGATAAGACAGAATCACTAAGAAATTTGAATCGTACAATTTGTTAAAAAAACTATATAAATGTGGATGTATATTAAAATGATTCTCCTAAGTGTATAGAACATATAGTAATGCCAATGGAAATATTCAAAATAATTGAATGAATAATCAGTATTAGTTTTTCAGGATTCATTGTTTTGGGTGAGATTCATATGTCACACTTTGCTCTCTGTTTTCCATCAACATGGTAAATGTATTGTCAGTCATAGTTTAATAGATAAAATAGTTATGAGTGTACAGTCAACAGACCCAGGTATTCTGCCTCAGTTCCTTGTCAGCTAAATCATTTCCATCATGTAGCCTGAACCTGGTTTTCCTTAGTGATAACATGAGAGTAATAATAGTCATTTTACAATACTACAGAAGATTACATGTTTTACTTGCTAAATGTAACACCTAACTCATGGTTTCTGAAAAAATAATTGTTCTCATAAAAAGAGTTAAAATTGAAAAGGTTATAATTATCCTTAAGGTATTTCTACCCATCAGTGGATCCATTGACCAGATACTGAAGGAAGTTCTATATAACACACCTATTATTTTGAATACCAATTGCTATATGTATGAAATGATGCCAGATGTAGAGGATCTCTCTTGTAAGAGAAGTTTGGACATTCTAAAGACAAGGGCAGTAGGGCCTGGGAGGAAAATAGGTCTTATTTGAAGTCATGGAGATGCTACATTGTTGATATCTTTAACATAGGATATCTACTCTGCTCGTGGCTGTGAAGGCTTCTTTTGGCACCTTAAACATCTTTCTGGATGTTTCTACCTTTTGTTCTTTCATTAGTTGAAATTAGAACAAATGTGACACTCTAATTTGTGTGTGAGACTCAATGAAAAGCAGAACATAGGAGAATGAAAGACTAACAGTGTGTCATTTCATTGAAACACCAAACATATGACTAATTTAGATTAAACTTGAAGGTGATTTTTGCAGAAATAGAATGTGGATCAGTGTGAACATCTTCCACTCAACCTTGAAAGCACATTTGCCAATGCTGCTAGATTCAGCCATTATTTTTTGTCAAAATAAATCACCTCTCGTCATGCTCCTTTCTGTCAGCCAGCTTGCCAAGCTTTCACCTTGACTTGACATTTCAATCATACTTGTTTATCTGTTTTCCCGTTCCCTGTAATCATTAAAGCATTAACTTTGTCAAGGCTGTTTTTTTTCATTTCTCATGCCTGGCCCTTCCATTTTCACAGATATGCCTCTGGGCCTTGTGCGGCATACTAACCAATTAGAGTGCTGCCAATGTTTCTGTTGGTGGCCTGACTTGCTTCTCTCCTTTGCCATTGGGCTACACATCATTTCAAGTGGGATCCTCAAGGTCTGGTCAAGACTATTCTTGCTCTAGTTTCCCATGTTTTAATTCATTCTTATTTTCTAAACTTTTGGCCCCTTCGCTTACTTTGTACTTTTATGCATGCAATAATAATTTAGTTTTTAAAAAGAAGCCAGGATTTGAAGGAGAGTGGGGAAAGGTATGTAGGAGGGCTTGGAAGGGAGAAAGGGAGAAATGTAGTCTATTATAGTTTCAAAAAAGATAAAGATTAAAAACAGTAGGAACACATATACACACAGAGACAAATGGAGAGAGAAAGACAGACAGAGAGACAGAGAGAGACTCTATTAGGGAAAAAAGATAGCTCTGAAAGTTCCTACTGTGAGACAATACTAAAGACAGTGTCATTTCACTGAGACAATATTGTCACCACTACACTGTGCTGTGTGGTGTTATGTAAGAACAAATGTATAAAATATAATTGTAAGAGTGTTTGCTATGCCTTGTATCAGGATTTAGAGCTGTCAGTACATTTTCCCTGTCTTATGATTTAAAAAATTACATGAGACCTAGACTTACCAGTTTATTTATTTATTGTTTAATTTTTTGGGGGGGGGGGGTTTTTTGAGACAGAGTTTATCTGTGTAACATCTCTGGCTGTCCTCGAACTTGCTTTGTAGACCGGACTGGGCTCAAAATCAGAGATCTGCCTTCCTTTGCCTCCTGAGTGCTGGGATTAAAGGCATGGGCTACTACACTCAGCTTAGATTTAATAATTTTAAGTATACACTGCAGCACTTTTCACTACAAGTATGATATAAAGAATGAAAATCTGTTCATCTTCCATGACAACTCTATATCCATTGAACAGTAATTCCCCATTTTCTCTTCCCATCAGTACTCAGCAACCACTATTCCATGCTCTGTTTCTGAGTGTGATAGCCTTAGTCAGATGTGGCTGCCATGAAATATGAGTCCATTGTTGACAAGCATATTTCACTTAGTATAATGTCCTCAAGCTTCATAGCTGTATCATATGAAAGTCCTTCCTTCATTTTACTGCTGAATAAAATCCTATTGTACGTTGTACAAATTTCCCAATCTATTCATAAATTGATGGTTATGCAGGATTTCTCCACCTCTAGGATTTGTGACTAATGCTGCAATGAATGTTGGCATGAAAACATCTTATAATCATGATTTCAAACCTTTTGTGTAAATATCCCAATTAAGCATTACTGTTTTATATGATAGTTCTATCTTTAGTTTTTGAGGAATACCATTTATCAAATCTATGGGAACAACTGTTTGTTGTTTATAAAAAAAATTGTAAGTGTTCTTTGGGAAAATGGACATCCTAACCAGTGTGAGAAATATATTATGATGTTCATTTTCAGTTTGTTGATAAGTAGGGTTCAATATTTTCCTGTGTCTTTAATGACCATTTGTATGTCTTCTTTGGCAAAATTTCTAATCTAATCTTGAACTTGTTACTAACAGCCAGGTGTTTTGAGTAGTAGTGGTTTTCACACACACCTTCTGGCCTTTAACTCCTTATCATTTATGTAGTTTGCAAATATTTTCATCATTATGAGCTGCCTTCTCACTCTACAAGTTATTTCTTTCCTGTGCAGAGCCATTTTTAGTTCAACGGAGTCTTGCCTCAATTTAGCTTGTGCTTTTAACATCATAACCAAGAACTCTGCCAAGACCAAGAAGTTATGAAACTTCTTTCCTAACTTCTAGGTTTATAGCATCAGAACTTAAATTTCAGCTTTACATCAATTTTGAATTATCATACATAAATGGATGAGCTTTCCTTCACAGGGTGTGTGATGGTCACTCTGAGCATATGGGCCAGTTTTGTTTAGAGCTCCTTGTCCTGTACCACCATTTACTGTGTCTGACTTTGTGGCAGTTCCATACTTTTGTTTATTGAAGGTCTATATAAAATACCTTGATATAAGAGAATATGAAGGCCCCAGATTTGTTCTTTTATAAAAAAAATACTTATTTATCACTCTTTTATGTTAATGTGTCAGTGCTTATGTGACTTTATGTGCCCATGTGAATGAAGAATCCTGATGGGGTAATGTCTTTTTGTATGCTGTGAATATGTGTTGCTCTGATAAATAAATAAAGCTGTTTGACCAATAGTGAGGCAGAATAGGGTTAGGCGGGACATTCTAACTAGAGAGGAGGAAGGAGAAAGGCAGAACAGAGGAGCCGCTGCCAGCCACCGCCATGAGAAGCAAGATGTAAAGATACCGACTGGTAAGCCATGTGCCACGTGGCAAAGTATAGATTTATAGAAATGGGTTAATTTAAGATGTAAGATCTAGCTAGCAAGAAGCCTGAGCCATTAGGCCATACAGTTCGTAATTAATATAAGCCTCTGTGTGTTGATTTGGGTCTGAGCATCTGCAGGACCGTGAGGACTCGGGAGCCGGGTGGCACAGGGAAATTTCAGTTACAGAATCCTGTGGAAGAAAAGTGGCTGTCAGAACTGGACATTACAGACGATCGGGACTTCTATGTCGGTGCTGGCAACTGAATCCAAGAACCCTGGGAAGAGCAGCAAGTGTTTTTAACCACAGAGCCATCTTTTCAGTTCCGTTAAATGTTTTTTGTTATGTAATAATATATCTAGTTAGATATGAACTCAATGTCATTTTTCTATTTCTTCAAAAGTTGTTGTTGGGTTTTTGACAGAATTGTATTAAGCCTGTGAATGCCTAAAAACTTGGCCATTTTAACACTATCGTCTTCTACTCTGTGAGGGTAAGGAATTTTTTAATTCGCTTTTGCCTTCTTTAGTTTCTCACAGTAATATTTTTAAGATTTTGGTATAGAATACTTTTTGGATTTTGTGTATAGCAAAGTAATATTTTACTCCAGAGTAATTCATTTTGATGCTATCTACAAGTAAGATTAGTATATAGAAACACAGTGGATTTTTAAAATCTGAATTAGTTTCTTGACACATGGTTAACTTCTTCATTGGACTTAACAGGTGTTTCATAGGATCTTTCCAGTCTTTCATATGTAAGATATGTCATCCACAATTAGTAATAGTTTTGCTTCCTTTCAAATTAATGGATTCTATTGGTTTTCCTCTCTTAATTTTGCTAACTAGGACCTCCTTTTTTTCTGTCTTCTATCTCCTCTCTATCTTCTCTTTTGGGCATTGTCATAATACATATACTGTTCATCTTGATAGTGCTGTAACAGAATATTTGTTTACATTGTGAAGAAATGTCTTTGCCAAGGCACCTTCTGATTGGTTTAATAAATAGCTGAATGGCCAATAGCTACGCAGGAAGAGGTTAGGTAGGACTTCTGGAGACAGAAAGAACTCTGCAAAAAAGGAAGGCAGAGGTTCCAGTGAGACAGAGAGGAAATGGAAGAGAGGTAACACCACATGGCAGAACATAGATTTACACATATGGGTTATTTTTTTTTTATAAGAGCTAGTTGAGACAAGCCTAAGCTAAAGATCAAGTTTTCACAATTAATAACAAGTCTCTGTGTCATTATTTGGGAGCTGGCTAGTAGGACAGAGAAAGACTTGCCACATGGTGCCTCACATTTTTTTTTGTTATAAAATCTGAATATAAATTTTATCTAGCTTATCTTATTATTTTCCTCTGTTTACTCAAGTTCGTTATTCGAGCTTCTTTTTTTTTTTTTTTTTTTTTTTTTTTTTTTGGAGGGGGCGTTTCGAGACAGGGTTTCTCTGTGTAGTTTTGGTGCCTGTCCCAGATCTCGCTCTGTAGACCAGGCTGGCCTCAAACTCACAAAGATCCACCTGGCTCTGCCTCCCGTGTGCTGGGATCAAAGGCAGGTGTGTGCCACCAGTGCCCGGAGAGCTTCTTAATAAAGAGTTCAGTTTAACTGCTGTATTCTCTCTCTATGGGGTCTATATTTTGATATCTTTACAAAATCTCATCTCTACCTTGGTTTACTTTTGTTGCTTTGCATAATTATCCCGAGTTTGTAGAGTATTATTATGGTTGTCATTTTAAATTCTACTTGAGTTAGTTCAAATACTATTTCTTTTTTTTTTATTTTTTATTTTTTTTTTCAAATACTATTTCTTAAAGATGAGTTTCTGAGGACTTATTTTGGTCTTTTTTTCCCCACTACATTTTCTTGTTTCCTTTTACACCTCTTAGCTTTTCGTTGGATTCCATTAGTTTTCGAAAAGCAACCGTTGCTTTGTGTCTCTCTGGACTTTGTTCAAAGGAAAACCCTCACTGTGTCAAGAGATTTTAGGAAATTTCTGTACTCATTTACTGCTGTTATTGTTAGTATTAGTAGAGAGGCTTGCCATCTTCCTTATCAGAAACTCACAAGGCCTTTTCCTCCCTCTGCTCTCTGCAATACTGTGAGTTCTCTAGTTCTACAGCCACAAGATACTCTGCTCCCTTGTTCCTGGCTGCCATAAAGCATCAGAAATATGCTGGTTCCCTGTCTACTTCTCTGCACAGGAAAATGTGCACTAATCTTTGGCCATCCCTGTGAATGCCACTGTGACAGGTGCTTACTCAGCAGCTCTCTGTCCTCCAAAGGAAAATCTGCAAATTTTGCCCTCAGCCATGTCCATCACAGGAAGCTATCTATCCCCCACTGCTTCTTTTTGTTTGCAAACTGCTCTAGTCTCATCACTTCCACTTCTCCCTTTCCCCGAGGGAAGAGGTGACTAGGGAGCATTCTCTATTCTCCCTAAGTTTGAGGGCAGGGCTGACATAGGTGATTGAAATCTTCCTCCTTAGGAATTTCAATGGACCAGTTTTCAGCTTTGTGGTTTTCTGCAATGCTAAAAGAGCCCGTGAGACCCAAATTCTGTGATCTTTCCTATTACTTAATTTTTTTTTCTTCTTCAATGTACAATGTATGTAGGGCTTCACATTTTCTTCTTGTTGACACTTTCAATTTGACCTATAGATTTGTGGTAAGAAGTATTCTCAGTTTTCCTAATTTGTAAATATTAATTTGAATAGATTTTCTTAGTTCTTTCAGCATTTCATATAATGTGTGAATCTTTTTTATCTTATTCATTCACCCTCCCCCAACTGTTCCCATATTCATACTCTCATCCCTACCCATCCAATTTCTTTTTCATTTTAAAAATGATTTTATTTGTGAAAAATAAATTTCAAAGACAATAGAATGTTGCCGTAAATTTTCCAACAAGGTTCCTGTGAAATACCTTTTACTAATGATGGTGTATTTATCAAAACAAGTGGAATGTTAAATGATACCCAACTATTATCTAAACACAGATTTTATTTGCGTCTTACCAGACTTTTCCACTAAGATCATATTTCCCTTAGAATTTTGGGGGTTTATGTTGTTTTTTTAATTTTTTGAGATTATAAAATAATTACATTCCCTTTCCTCCCTCCAGAACCTCTTATATACAATTCCTTGTTCTCATTCACTAATTCTTGTTACATACATATATGTATATGTATTTATATACGTTCCCCAAAACCAACTCAGTCTACATAGTGGTACTTGTATGTATTTTTTCAGGAATGACCACTAGGATTTGATAACCAATTCGTATAATCTTCCTTAAGGAAGACTATTTCTCATTTTCTCAACATTTCCTAGGTGGCTATGGTTCTTTGTGTAGATTGAGGCCTTCTGGGCTCTTCCCTGCCCCCACCATGCAATCCACATTGGTCTGTCTATTGTTGCCCTTGTTCAGCTTATGCTTAGGCAGTCATGTTGGTGAGAAGAGTTTCTGGGTATAGGTCTTGACATTCCTAGGAGACACAATCTCACCACAAACTTCTTGTTTCTCTGGCTTTTACAATTTTCCTACCCCTTCTTCTGAAATCATCCCTGAACTTTTGCTGCAGGAATCATATTGTAGAAGTATCCATTGGGAATGGTCCTCACAGCTCTCCAGTTTGACTGATTGTGGCTTTTTGTAATGGTCTTCATATGTTGCAAAGAAAATTTTCCTTGGTGCCTAATAAGGACTCCACTTATCTCTGGGTATAAAGATACATATTTAGAATGTAGTTGAGGATTATACTGTTTTAGTAAAGTGGTTCATCTCCAAGATCCACGAATTCACTAGTCCTTCATACCCATGAACCTCTGTGTCTTTTGATTTTTTTTTCCCATGAAGGCAAATTTATGCTGCTCAATTATTATTGGATGTATGGCCTTCTACAGGAGTACAGTTGACATATTAAAGGTTATATTCCTAGAGAAAACTGTCTCTATCTCTCACAGAAGTTGATAATTGCCAATAGCTTCTTGCCTAGAGTTAGGACTTTATGCCCAAATGCCCTCTTCATCCTGGGATTTGGTCTTGCTCATCAGCCATGGATGGGTTTTGTGCATGTTGTCACAACTGCTGTGAATTCTTTCATGGAACTGCCCTGCTGTGTTGAGAAGGTGGTCTCCTTGTAGTCATCTGTCTCCTGTGATTCTTATACCCTTTCAATTCCATGAAGAAGTGGTATAGGATATATGTTTGATTTGGGGATGAGCCTTCTGTAGTCTTTTTGTTTTTATTCACATTGGTCAGTTGTGAGTCTCTGTGTTACTATCTACTTAACAAAAGAAAAGTAGAAGATTATTTCCTAGTATCTATTACCTATCTAGCAAATATAAATCCTATTTTTTCTTATATTTATTTGACTAAGAATTGTCTATGATTTATAGGTTCATTTAAAGTTTCTATACAAATTTGGTCATTATATATTTTGTTATTTTCTAATACACTTACAGAGGTAGTGTGGTGATATTTTGTGTACCCTAATAAAATTTGCCTGAAGATCAGAGAATAGAACAAACCACTAGATTAAACATAGATGCCAGGGAGTGGTGGCACACACCCTTAATCCTAGCACTCACAAGGTGGAGAGCTGTCTGGATCCCTGTGAGTTCAAAGCCACCTTGGACTACATGAAATTGACTCAGTCTAGGAGAGAAACAGAGCCAGGCAGTGGTGACACACATCTTTAATCCCAATACTTGGAAGTCACACACCTTTAATCCCAGCACTAGGACGGAAGTGGTGGCTGGTCAGAGAAAGGTATATAAGGCCCGAAGAGACAGGAACTGAGGTGTTTTTTTGGCTGGAGCCTTTCAGGTGAGGACTCAGAGGATTTCAGTCAGAGGATTCATGGAGTTGGCTAGGTAAGCCATGGCAGTGGCTTGTTCCTTTGTCTCTCTGATCTTTCACCATTTACCCCAATATTTGGCTCCAAGTTTTTTATTACAAGACCGTTTTAAAATTTGTGTAAAAAGATAGTCTATACAGAGCCTGTATAGGCTCAATTTAAATATTATACCAAAGTTTTCTTTGCAACTAAATTTATGTTCAATTTTTACAAACAATATATGCAAAGATAATTAATGCTTTATATCCCAGATTATAAGCTGGTTTTGATTGTCCTACGATACTAAAATGTACTGATCATGTTGTCAGTTGCCCTTGTTCAGTAGAGTATATGCATTTTAAGAATTCAATTATAACAAGTTTTATTGTTGTTTATGTATCTAAATATATCTAAAATAGCTTTAGTTTATGTATATGTGTTTGTAGACAAATTATGTAGTGTATGGAAATATAATTTGACTTATCTTCATCATTAATTTGTGCTTGTCCATGTGGTCCCCTGTGCTTCAAGTTAATATTTTAAACCAACTGTATTTTTCCTCTTTCTATTTTGGTATCTCCTTTTCCTTGCTATCACTTCACTTCATGTTTTTTAAACTATGTATTAGGTTGACATTTTACTCTAAGTTACTTATTTATCGGATGGTCACATTTATTGTTAATGTTTCATTATTTCATGTGGTTGATATATTTTACTTGTGTAGTTAATTGCAACATATTTTTTTGCAACTATAAGATCTTTCCAATTCCCATTTTGTGGTACTTCTCAATTTTTTCTTTATAATTGTCCAGCTTTTATTAAAGTAACAAACAATTCAATATGAAAATGTCAAACTAGTATTAAAAGTCACTAAGAAAGAGAAAAAGGGTGCAATACAAGAATTGGAGGTGGTTTATAGAGAAAGGGATAGCCTGAACATTTACTTGTGATGATAGGCTGGGCTACAAGTTAGAGCTTCAGGTCTTTGGACTCTACGGAAATTTCTTCCCCTGTGTATATATGAGCTGCTCCCCAGAAGCTGTGCAGAGTCATTCAACTTCCAGAGCATGGAAAGTGCAGAGTTCATTTCCTGGCCCTGAACCTGGTCAATTCTATGGCTATTAAATTAATTTCTCCCTAGATCCTTTATAATTCTACTGTTTTAATTCTATAAGGTCTCAATAATTTCTGAAACAATGAAGAATTTTATGTCCTGTACAGTTTTCTGAAATTTAAATGAGAAAACTCGAGAGAAAATATCTAGCATTGTACATTTACTGAGTGAATCTAACCATCTTTCACCTTTATTACTTTTCTTCCAACCTATTTGCTTTCTTCTTATTGTCTGGCAATACTCCCAGCTCTGTAGAGCATGTCCCACCAGAATCAGAACATAGATTTTTTTTTTACTATGAGCCTTAGGCAGCAAAATGAAGTGGAAAGCTGGAAATTTCCAAATGAATTCACTCTGCATTTGTAGGAAAACAAAACAAGTATGAAAAATAATGCTTTGAAAATAGATTTTCATGTAATAGATAGCTTTTGCATATTTTGCTGGACAGCATTGCCTATTGTGATTCCTTTAATATTTTTATTTGGACATTTATAATAATAAGAATTAAGAGATTATTGTGTGCTTTCCAAACACAATTATATATCACAGTCTCCTGGGCAGGTTATCTTGAAATGCAAATTTCTAAACTGTACTTCAGCAAGTCTTGCCTAGTGGATGGATATATGAGGGCCATGAATCTGTGATTTTAATTTCTCCTTGGGTCATTGGGCCTTTGAACATTTAAGCAATTACTAAGTAAAATTTATACTTAATTGTCTGTATCTTTCTCTGAAATTATTAGGCATACTATTCTCTCTCCATTTTTTAAACTATTTTGGATGGATTCTTCAGCCACTGTGAATAGGTTAAATCTATTTAAGCAAATAATTCTGCAATCCAAGCATCAAATTTAAAGTCATTGTGAAAATACATTAGAAGCTTTGTAATCTGCTGTCCATATAGAATAAGCTTAAAGTCTGAAAGAGTTGATGTTTTGTTTAATTATTCTTAGCATATTTAATATGGTTACTTAGCTTATATAATATATTCATAGTAAATGTAATATATAAGAAGCATCAGAATTTAAAAATTAAAAGATGTTCACACAGTAATATCTGGTCATCATTTGCTGTATGTTAATTCAAAAACAAATGTATGTATGCATTTGTGTATATGCCACAAAAACAAAAGCAAGTCATTAGAACTCTGTTTGAATGTAATTGCCAATGACAATTACATAGGAAGACCCCAGTTTAGACTACTAGCAATCGTGGAGAACGTGCCTGAACTGGCTTGCCCCAGTAGTCAGATTGATGAATACCCTTCATCATAGATCCTTCATCCAGTAACTGATGGAAGCAGATGCAGAGATCCACAGCCAAGTACCAGGCCAAGCTCCAGGAGTCCAGTTGAAGAGAGGAAGAGAGATTCTATGTACAAGGGGCATCAAAATTGTAATGAGAAAACTTACAGGTGACAACTGAACCAAGCCAGTGGGAACCAACAGCTGTGGAGCCTCCATGGGACTGGACTAGGCCCCATGCATAAGCGAGACAGTTATATAGCTTGATCTACTTAAGGGGCCCCCTGGCAGTAGGATCAGGATTTATTCTTGGTGCATAAGCTGGCTTGTTCGAGCCTACTATCTATGGTAGGACACCTTGCAAAGCCTTGAAGCAAGGGTAGCGGTTTGGACCTGCCTCAACGGAGGGTACCAGGTTTTGCTGGCTCCCTATGGGAGGCCTTACCTTTTTGGAGGAAGAAATGAGGGGTGGGTTGGGAGGGAAGGCTGGGGGCAGGGAGCAGGAGGAAGGAGGAGAAGGGGATCTGTGTTTGGTATGTAAAAATGAATAAAAATTTCTTAATAAAGAAAAAATATTAAAAAGAAATGTTATTGCCCTGGGGGCAACGAACTGATTCCAGTCATTCACATGATGAAATGCTGTAATGTCTTTAAAAGGAAAAAGTGAGAATAGAAACTGACTGCATTCATGGTATGCAAAACTACAGAAATGTAGGATAAGATTATTTGTGGGTGAATTGCCCATTCATTTCCTTTTGTTTTCATACTTAAAGTTTAAATATATGTAAAAATTTCCCAAGAGTCCAGGATAGAATCTAGGATTAATGTTTGCAAGTATACTTAATTATTTTAATTCAATATGTATATCAGATATGAAGATTTGGTTACAATTAATAATTCACTTGTATAGATACACAGAAGATTCTGAACTGAATTTAGGTGCAATTAAAACCATTTTCTCAGTGAAATTATATTTTGGTTTTAGTTTAGGAAGTGAGCTCACTACCTCTGTCCCTACTCAGACCTGTATCAAGGGCACTGAGAATGCTTAGGAGGGAGAAGAACAGCTTTAAGCCAGAAGAAAAATTATCATCAAGGAAGGAAAAATAAGCCACTTATTTGGAGAAATTGGACTGAAAACACTTTCATTATTGTTCATCACTCCGTCAATGATTTAAACAAATGAAGTGTTGGAAAAGCTTTAGTTGAGCTCTCTTAGGGGTCTTGATTGACATGGGAAGCAACTTCGCTGAGTATATTCCTCATCATCCCAATCTATAAAGTAGGTACACTTATACTTCTCTTAGAGTACCTTTACAGGTAAGTTAATTTAAAAGGGTCACTACAAATATATTTGATGTTGCTCTGCAGCATTTTAATAGCAAAGTTACTCCTTTGGAGGACATAACATATATGAATGATTCGAAGGCATGTGAACACACATGAGTTTCATGAAATCTATTACATGAAGAAGTCCATCCCAACATGGGTCAGATCTCAGGAAAGCTGCAGATTCCCCTGTTTAACTTGCATGCAGCTCCAACAAAGAATCTCTTCCCCAGCAATTTTCTGGTGCATGTATGAAATATATCATAAAGAAGGAGGCATGGTGAGAGACTTTGGGAGCATTGTGTATTTCATGGTCATCTTAAGCCTCGTAAGTTTTGTCATCTACCTGTGTCTTAGAATTTTCCTTTCTCCTTCCAGGAGAAGAAAAATTCAATTTAAAAGGACTAGACTACAACATACACATTCTGTATTCCATTTTTAAGTGAAAAAAAAACCTATAAAAATAAATATATTTATCGATTTATACTGATATCTCTATAGGTTTGTATCAGTTTTAAAATAGGAGCAAAAATAACTGAGCATAATGACACATAACCTGTCATCCTAGCATTCTAGCACCAGTGAGGTGGGGATAGGAGGTTCGTGAGTTTAAGACCAGCCTCTAATCTACATAGTTAGTAGGAAGCTAACCTGGAATGCATGAGACACTGACTCAACTTACCAGCAAAAGAAAAATAACGGGGGAGAGGAATATATTCAAGTTTGATTGCCTAGGTAGGTAATAATGGATAGAGCAGTTATATGGAGGAAGAGTATTAGGGGTGTGTGTGTGTGTGTGTAAAGTAGGAAAAAAGTTAAGGAGGAAGTAAATATACATGACTCAACACTCACAGAGGGAATGCTGATCCATAAGAAGGTACAGAACTGAAGGACAAGCACAGCCCTCCATTTACACTGTTCTCACCATGCAAAAGTTCTTAAGGCAATGAATTTTATATATTAGAGGGAATCTGGAGGAAAAGGTAATTCAGAATTTAGGGATGTTTGTTCACATGTGTTCCTATTTAACATCAGTATCTTAATGAAAACCTTTTATTTAATATAGCCTTTTAAGATAATACTTAATTTAACTTTTCAATTTCACTTCATAAAATATTTCTTCTGTATTTTGTGAAATCCAGAATATAAAATTTATTATCGATTCAAATATCCTTGTAACTATTTTAGTCAGTTTTTAATTTTTTTGTGTTCTTTCTCTTGTCATTTAATGGAGAGAGGGGGATGAGGTGGAGTGGGGTGGAGAGGGTGCCGGGCATGCCTTTGTGGGTTACTTTCTGTCTCCTTGATTTTCAAATATACATAAAAAAAATTCACAGTTTTAACCATGCGTGTGTATGTGTGTTTGTGTGTATTTGCTTGCATGTATATATGTGTAACACATTCATGCCTGGTGTCCATGGAGGCTAGAAGAGGACATCAGATTCCCCCAAACTGGAGCTACAGATAGTTGTAAGTCAATTATATAGGTGCTAGGATCTGAAACCTGGTCCTCTGCAAGAGCAGTCAGAGTTCTTCATCACTGAGATACTTCTCCAGGCTCAGTTTTAACTTGTAAACGTACAGTCCAGTGGCATTAATTTCATTCACTTTGTTTTGGCCACTATTGATACTATCCCTCTTCAGAGCTCCATTATTTTGCAGCCATAATACAACTCTCATTTTTTCTTCCTCCACATCGTCAGCAACCAGCATTTGTATGTCTATTTCTACGAGGTTAAATGCTCTAGGTAATGTAAACTTAGAGATATTTATTTATTTGTTTGTTTTATTCTTCTTTAATACGATTACATCCTGACCACAGCCTCTCCTCCTCCCTGCACCCCCAGATCCACTGCTCCTACGTTTCACTTCAGAAAAGAACAGGCCTCCCAGTGGTATCAACCAACAAACGAATAACAACATGCAATAAGACTAGGCACAAGCCCACATATCGAGGTCGGACAAGGTAGTCCAGTAGGAGGAAAAAGTCTCACAAGCAGGTAAAAAGTCAGAGACACCACACTTCCACTGTTAGGACTCCAACAGAAAACCAATGCTAAAGAACCACAGTGTGTGTGCAGAGGGCCTGGTACAGACCTATGCAGGTTCTGTGATTGTTGCTTCAGTCTCTGTGAGCCCCTATGAGCCCTGATTAGTTGATTCTGTGGGCCATGTTCTCCTGGTGTCCTTGACCCCCTGGCTCCTACAATCCTTCCTCCCCCTATTCTGTGGGGTGTTCCCCTACTTCAAATCCAAGTATACCACTCTTGGGCATATACCCAAAGAAGTCCCAACAATCTACTACCAAAAGATACTTGCTCAACTCTGTTCATAGTGGCTTTATTCATAATAGCCAGAAGCTGGAAACAAGGTAGATGTCCCTCAGCTGAAGAATGGATTAAAAATGTGGCTTATCTACACAATGGAGTATTACTCAGCTGTTAGGAAAAAGTGACAGCATGAAATTTGCAGGCAAATGAATGGAACTAGAAAAAGAAAATCATCCTGAGTGACATAACGCAGACCCAGAAAGACAAGCATGATATATATTCACTTGTAAGTGGATATAAGGTGTTAATTAAAGAATAATCACACTACAACCCACAGACCAAGAGAAGTTAGATAAAGAGGAGAGGTGTGGGGGGTGGACACAAGATTCTCCCTTCAGAAGGAGAAATAAGAGATTTTGGGTGGACTAGGGGTCTGTGAAGATGGGAACAGGAGGTTTTCAGTAAGGGAGGGAGAGATTCAAGGAGAGAGTACCAGGACAGACTACTGAAATATGTGGGCATTTAGGGGGTGATGTGGAATCCTAGTGCAATGGAAACTTCCTTGAACCTATAAGGTTGACCCTTGTGAGCACTCCTAGTAATGGAGGTTATGGAACCTGAACTGGCCATCTTCTGCAATCAGGCTAGGCTCCCAGTGTTGGGACTGGGACATCAGTTCAACCACAAAATCTACAAACCACAAGTTGACCTGTCTGCAAGGTGGTGACTCAGTGCTTGTAGGAGTGGCCAACCAATGACTAGTCTAACTTGAGGCCCACATCAAAAGATGGAGCCCATATTTGAAACTCTGTGGATGGCTGGAAACTGGAAGCTAGAAGGCTCAGAGACTTAGGGTTGAATCAAACAGGACTGACAAAAAAAAGTCACTAAAATGATTCCTAATGACATTCTGCTATACTCAGAGGATTGGTGCCTAGCCCACTCGTTATGAGAGAGGCTTCCTCCAGCAACTGATGGGAGCAGATACAGAGACCCACATCCAAATATGTCTGGTTTATTTTACTTGGTAATAATACTTGTTTCTAAACTTTGACCTGACATATATTAGGCCGTTTATACTAGCTGAAGACTTCATGTGTTTGGTCAACAGAATCCATTAGACCCATCCTAGAGCTCTCCATCAAACCTGGCTAAGTATGGACTATAATTGCAGCAAATTCTTACGAAAATTCAGTTTCTACACAGACCCATCCTGACTTCTGCTGTAATGATGATTCACCCTGAGGGAAAAAATCCAATGTTAATGTTACTGGAATGAGACATTGTGGTATGTATGTCATGTCAGGAAACTGTTTACTATATTTAAGAGTAGAAAGTTTGTCGACTTGCTGACCTTTTGGGGGTATTTCCCAACATGAAAAAGTTGCTCACATTTCTTGGTAGCATTAATGTAAATTTAATTACTTGGTATGCCTGTGGTATAATTTTTCTTCCCTGTAAAGGTAGGTCAGCACATTAGAAAGGTTAAGAATCTCATTCTAATTGGAGCCACAAAATATCGTTAATTAAATCCCCACAGGAGACCCTCTGGATTGAACTACATATATTGAACTCATAGAAGATTAAACAGTATAATCCTTTTTACTTCTCTGAAGAGGTAGAACATATTTTCTTTTTCAATTATGATCTTTAAAATGCACAGTTACATCCTTTTTCTAGCTGGCTACTAGATTTATAGGTTTGTTTCTTTCACAGAAAAATGTCCCTTCAAATACAAATCCTATTAAATAATGTTAATATTATTAATAGTCTATGCAATGCCCTTTAACCCAAATAAGAGGTCACATGGTTTGATTCTCATGTTTTATGTTTCCTAGGACAAATCATATCAGGTTATCTTTATATCCTTCATGGCTCTTTACAATGACTCCTTGCTAGACTATTGTAAAAGGACTTCAGAGTCCCACCAGAGAAATTACAGGATCCAGTCCTGTTCCTTCTAGCAAAATTGTGCTTATAATGTAGTATACCCAACTTCCCAAGTGTGCTTTGAAGCATTTTTACTGTAGGTAAATGCAAAGTATAATTTTACCTTTCTTTATAGTTACATTTGCCCTCTGGTGATCTGTATGAAGTTCAGGCAATGTAGGGTGTTTTTTTTTTTATTTAAAGTTTATGGGGTTTTCTTGGGAACGAGATCTGTCAATAACTTGCTTGTTTTTTTTTTTATTGTAAATTATAAAGCAGTGTTTTCTATAGCATTCTCCCTGCTTGTGAAATGTCCAGGATTACTTGAACAGACCAAAAGGGCTGTTGAAAAGAGTCCTTCAGATTTGATCATACTCATGTCTGTGGACTCTGAACCAACTAAAATCTAAAGCCCAGGTTTGTTTGTTTGTTTGCTTGCTTTTGTTTTTTAATGCAAAATCTATATTGTGGGAAATGGCTTGGCTTTCTATCAGAATCACCTTTCTATTTCTTTCCATGCTTGGATTGTCAAGCTACTGAGCTGAGAAACCCTGCTGCTGACCTCTAGACTCTATTATAACTTTTGCAAGACCAGAAGAAGAATATAGGTATTTGATGTGCTAGAGAGGTTGAGAAACAAAAAAGGGCAGATCATTTGGCTTACTCAGCCCATCATCTGTCCCACAGAGGAATAAGACACCATGAACCACAGATTTAGAATGTTTCATCAATAAGATAAATGACTAAGTGAGTGTTAGTTGCACAGAAGGCTAGCTACAAAAAGTGCTCCTTAAACTCCTGGAAAGCAACATTGACTTTCAAAGTTCCAACCACCATTGGGATTGGTGGAGGGTGGAAACTTCCCATTTAGAAGATTCATGAACAAGCATGTCCTTAGTTGCTTATGTTTTTAATAGTTTCTTTCTGATCCTCTCTCCAGTTCCATATACTTTTTGCTATGGGCTACCTCTGGCATTACATGCATTTTCTCTGCACATGCCAAGAAGATTCCCTCCCATTCTTTGCCTCTGTACCACTTCTTGTCTTTTAAAATCCACTTGAAGCATCAATTTGTTCATCAAGACTTTCTAGAAACCATCAGATAGTCATGCATCTTTCATTTCATGTATTCATGTTACCCTGTATTTACCTCATGACATTTTACTCAGCTGGGCTGTGTAGGGGCAAGCAGTTGCATTACTTTTCCACAGCTCTCATAAAGGTCACTGCCAACAACTCTATAATAAAAGTAAGTTAACAAGAGAAAAACATGATATATAAAGATTTACATAACAGGTACATCTATGAAAAACTATGTTATACTTGGAGTCAATGAAACATGGACAGCTACATAGAATTGTGATGACAAAATGGGTGTGAGACACAATGTAAAAGAGTGACTAGAGGAAACTTGGCAAGGTATGTTGAGATTCTGGCTGGTTTCTCTGTAGCACGTTCTCCTCCTGCGTAAAGGACAAGACCCTTTCTGAGATGGGGATCATATGTGGTCCTTCAGATACAGTGGCGAGACAGTTTCTTTATGGCCAGCTCTTACACAGAAAGGCATGAGAAGGTTATATTTTCAGATTTTACGGGTAATTTTGGGGGATGGGGTTCAAATATTTATGAGCAATCTTGCAGATGAGGGATTGTGGTTTCCATGAATCACATTCTGGAAAGAATGAGAAGCACGAGTCAGGAAGGCAGAAAAGAGTTGGAGAGACACCTTGGCCTGAGACGCCTTGTGAGTCAGGAGAATTTCCTTTAGTTTAAAGCATTCAGCATGCTGTAATACACTGTGTATGTGTGTGTGGATCCTTTTCTAAATCCCCACAGCTGTGCTTCTCTCCCTCACTCCAGCTTCTGTCTATCTGTCTATCTATCTATCTATCTATCTATCTATCTATCTATCTATCTATCTATCTATCTATTTGACAGAGTCTCTCAAGGTATTCATGACTGTACTGGAACTCAAACTCATAGAGATCCACCTGCTTCTACCTTCTGAGTGGCAGAATTCGAGTTGTATACCACCTCACCATGGTTATTAAAATTAGTATGTAATAAATGGGTTTCATCTTAACATTTCATCCATATTTTGTTCTTTATGATCCTCTTGCCTGCTTCTCCATCCTCCTGTCCCTGTCTTATTGGTCTTCCTCTACCCTTCAGGTTCCATTCTGCTCTCCTGATGTAAGTTCCACAGCCTTGCCCCACCAGTAGCCACTTTACCTTTATCATAGTTCCCTTTTTAATTTCACACACACACACACACACACACACACACACACACACACACACAGCCACTGGAACTGAAGAGATTGTTTAGTGGTACTGACTGCTCTTCTAGAGTAACTGAGTTCAATTTCCAGCACCCATGTTGGGCAGCTCACAATCACCTGTAACCCTCCATAAAGGGATCTAACATTCTCTTCCATTAACTGCACACCCTTAGCATATCCATAAACACACACACACACACACACACACACACACACACACACACACACACACACACATATGTGAAATAAAAAATATTTTAAAACAAACTCTAACATTTAGGCTTAAGAGAATAGTTGGAACTGCAATTACATTTTTTTTTTGAGACAAGGTTTCTCTGTGTATTTCTGGTTGTCCTGGAACTTGATCTGTAGGCCAGGCTGGTCTTGAACTCATAGAGATCTACCTATCTCTGCCTCTGAAGTGCTGAGATTAAAAGCATGCACCACCACCACCTGGTTGCAATTACTTTATAATGCATGTTTCCTACTAAGTTGTGAAAACATAAAATTCCTGAAAACAAAATTTCTGGCATGCTGTATGTTTATGAATGAATGAATGAATGAATGAATGAATGAATGGCTAAAGAGTTGGATTCCCAAATGTCATGATTTTAAAATTAATATTCCCACTGTTATATTCATTTTGTGATTAATCAGTAAAGAATGTAGATAACTTTCATAATTGTTTTAGGTCAAATGATTTAATGCAATCAACTCATAGTTACTCTATCATTGATTTTGTGTGTGTCATATTTAATATTGCACAAACAGTAGCTAAAACGGCAAGGATACTCCTTGTGCTGGCTACTTTAAATCAACTTGACACAAGCTATAATCATCTAAGAGGAGAGAATCTTGATTGAGAAAATGCCTCCACAAGATCAGGCTGTAGGCAAGCCTGTAGACCATTTTCTTAATTAGTGACTGACAGGGGAGGACCAAGTCCATCGTGGGTGGTGCCATCCCTGAGTTGGTGGTCTTGGGTGCTATACAAAAGCAGGCTAAGCTTGACATGAGGAACAAGCCAGTAAGCAGAACTCCTCCATGGTCTCTACATTAGCTCTTTCCTCCAGATTCCTACCGTGCTTGAGTTCCTGTCTTGACTTCCTCCAGTGATGAACAGTGATATGGAAGTGTAAGCCAAATAAACTCTTTCCTCTCCAACCTGATTTTGGTCATGGTGTTTCATTACAGCAATAGGAACACTAATAGGACACTTCTCATCTATAAGAACATACATAGTAGCCATGAAGAATTAAAAAACAAAACAAAACAGAATACTCCATCAGAATACTTCATTAGAATATTATTGTGTCAACTGTGGTTTGTTGAAACATGGTACTGTCCAGAAATGGGATGAACTAGGGACAGTCTGTGATTTGGCTGATGGAAATGTAGATATTGTGGAAGGTAAACTGGTATAACATGTAATGAATGCTCAATGTGTGCTAGGTACTGATCTACACACCTTCAGATAAATCCTGTAGCATTCACTTTACCCCATCTCACAGAGCAGCCTGGCTACAATGTCAAGGTAGAAGTACATAATAGGTCACATGTAGCTTTGTTTCTTCTTAGGAGCTTGCAAGTTAGTCTCTAAAAGTTGTTAACCATTGTCAGACTTTTTAACACTTGCAGTTTTTTTTTATATAGAAAGATATAAGTGCACCATAAATATGTTTTAGGTAGAAAAGGACAGGACCTTGGTAATAGTTACTAAGAATGTGGTTTGAAGAATTAAGGATATCTTTATGCCTAGTAACAGGCTTGGGGAACAAATGCCCCCAATACATTCAATGGTGAATCTGGAATGTGGGGATTTTCAACAAGCCTGATACATCTTAGAGTGTCGAACTTGAGGCACCAGTACATACCAAGTAGAGATATCCTGTCTCACTTATGTATTATAGATCTGGAGAGGCAGATGAGGACAATGAGTGATGAGTGCTATAGAAGGAGCACTGTAGAAGCTCCTAGAAGCAACTCCACCTCTGTGATGGCTACTGGTCATAGACAAATTTCAGAGGACAAATTCTGTGCATAAAATCTTTTACCAGCAATTTGCAAATTAAAATGAAACACTTGAACTTTAACCTTCTGACAAATTTTACAATACCATAATAGACATTCTTCAAAAGTTTAATAAATATTGACATGTGTTAGTCAGCAAAAATGGCCTTGGAATGCTATAATTCTCTAAAATATCCCATCTAAAATACATGAGAAAAATCAATATATGTTTGGCATGGTTTGATGTTAAATGAATTCCGATATTCTTGAAACTAAAATCTAATTTCTGGAAGATAAAGGAGCTGTATATCAAAACATTTGTTTGGTGTGAGTTATAATAGCTAATGTTTATTGAGTAGTTACCATATGGTAGGTACTTTAGATACGATCTTTGCACACATAAAGCCCTGTAATGTTCACAATGATTTTCACAGGTAAGAAATGTGAAGAAACTAGAAATGAAGGGCGCTGTATGAAAACACCATCAGAATAAACCAAGTACTGTAGAATGTGCTGTTAGCTGTGTTCTCCTGAGTACCATTGCACTGTCCCCCTAAATAAAATGTTGTTAGCTTTCTTAGCAACATTACACACAGATAAACCTGTATTAATAGTGAATTGGAAGACATTAATTTTTAAACACTAGATTATTCCGCAGAAGACAAAATGGGATTTTCCTTTCGCTGCTTCCTTCAGCATGTCTTCCGCTGCACAATCCTAATGGCCTCATGCTTTGTTATGCTAGCACAAAGCACTGAGCACTTGGTACCTTTAATCATTGCTAGGACTACATACACCAGAAAGCTAAAGAAAATGCAGAGATTATTACAACCTTATTTTTCTGTTAAATTGAAATACTTTATCAGGACATCGGTTTATTGCAGTGTACCATCATGAAGATGATTGAAGAGAAAGACTTTTGATGAAGCCACCCAGTGTTTTTTTATCCTTGTTTTATGCTGATAGCCATAAGATTGTCCAGAGTTACCTCTGGAGGGAATCATATGCCCCAAGAAAAATACATGTTGTGATCCCCCCTTTTTCTTTACTAACTCTACATAACTCTTCTTTTCATAAATACACTCATTAATTAACATGCTCTCTCTTTTCTTAATGTTCTTAAACAAAATTTTATTATTTTTTTGTTCCCATTCATGTTGAAAATTTGCAAAATAATGATAACTATTATGCTGATAAACTCAGAAGAAATACTACGAATAGATACTGTTATATCAGGGAAAACTAGTGGATTCTGTGTCCAAGTGAAATAAAAATGAAACAATAACCAAAGCTATGCAAGTCTAAAAACCCTTGTGAGTTCTTAGCAGTCCTCTTTCCTCTCCCCAGCAACACCTTCCTCTACTCCTTCATCCTCTTTTAATTAAAAGTGTGTTCTTGAAGCAGTAGCGCACAAGAAAAATAAGACTCACGGTTTTTATTCAAGTTTATAGGATTTCCCCTATAAACTTTTCTGTAGCAAAATCAGTTGCATTATGAGCTAAGTAAATGTTTATGTGTTGGCCATGGGATACTCACATTTCTCTCAGTACTACCACTAGTCACACCAGTTTATATGGGAAAATATAGTGGGAGTTCCAAACAATCATTTCAGATGAACTACTGGAGCATCATCTGTTTGTCGACTGAGACCTGCTCTTAGGAGTCTGACATTTTGTCCCTGCTGGTCTTGGATCTGCAGTGGAAGTTCTCTTTGTTTGGCCAAGAGCGCTGAGCTTTAGCTTGAAGAATGTTCTTTCCCTTTCATCCAGTATCCTTTAATGCCCAACCCATGCCCAAAGAGAAGTCTATAGACTCTTTAAATAGGACTTTTCATGCCAACAATGTGGGCTTGGATATATAAACTTTAACCTGATATTTTATCTAAACAATAATACATTTACTATCTTAACTCACAAAGGTATCTGGGAACTTGCTAAAAATTTCAGTCTCTTATGCTTTGCATAGGGGTATATATGAATTCATGTATATATGCATTTGTCTTTTTCCCATACACTGAAAATACATACCATTACATTTTTCTCTCTTGTTTTTTTCCACCATTTTAATTTCACTGTGTAATCTGCTATTTCTAAATTACTCAATGAAGCTTCTTCCACAGTATAACAAGTAGATTTTTTAACTCAGTTGTTCAATCTATTAACCTATATGTAAGCATATTAATAAAATAAATAAGAAATCAATCCTCTTGCACTAAAGCAGGCATTTAAAATGAATTGCTCTGGTAGAGTGAGTATGTTGCCAGACAGCAAGCATGGAAACAAGAGGACTTAAAAGAAGACTGTTTAGCAATGATGCATATGGAATGTCAGTAGACTGTATGAGGATAGAAGTGATGAGAATGAAGAGTGGTTCAGTCCTAGGTATATTCTGAAAGCCAAACTTCCAGGACACAGGTGTGAGACAAGAGAGGAGTCAAGGATGATTCAGAGCTTTTGTTTAACCAGCTGAAAAAGTTGCTGAAAGTTTGAATGGAGAGTAAGTGAGCTGAGATTGCTTATCAACAATTCACTGCTTCATGTGTTTAGAGAGTCTGAGAAGCCTCCCAGGTGTGATATAGAGGCAATCTTTGGAAATATGAATGTTAAAAAATCAGCATCAAAAAGCTGAAATAGCAGAAATATAGGAAAAGATGATTATCTGGCAATGTTGAATATGCAGTCTCTAGAATCCTTTTAGGACATGCAACAGTGATGGGCTGCTGGGCAAGGATGCCCTAGCAACACAAATGAGGGGTACCATCAAAATGTATTCCATTGATATTTACTAAGTTGATGAGTCAATGAGTGAAAAATAAATATGCATATATGAAAATATTTCTATTTTTCTCTAGGAAAAATTATGCAATATGAGGAAAATGCCTGTCACATAGTAGGTATTCAACAAATGTCTGGTAAATTAATGAGCTAAAAATGGAAAGAGTCAATTTCTCAGTAGTAGTAAACTGTCAGTTGTTGAAACTATAATATCATGTAAAACGTCATACGTGTGCTTACTAGAGGAGGCAATGGAGACTTAGGTTAAATGATCTGGCCAAAGTCATCCCAACTAGGGAAGGCAAGATTGAATCTTGGATCTGTTGGGCATGAACACCAGGTTTACATGCTATGAAGAAGTAGCTCATATAATGTAGTTTTCTGATTTTCCTTCAAAGGTCTCTGCCCTCTTTTGCAAAACATGGAACCCACATGTATGGTTAACCTGTCATACTGCTTTTTCTTTCATGACAACCTGGTCTCCCCAAATACATGCTCAGTATCGTTTTTAGAAAGGCACCATTTCTCTTTGTCTTCAGCTAGTCTCCCAGATTCTTAGACAATATAAACACAATGTTATGGAACTAATTTTTGGCTCTCTCAAATTCATATGTTGAAGTTAGAACCCTAAATGAAGTGGACTTGAGAGACCAGACTTGGGGGATGAGTAGGTTTTGATGAGATCATGAGAAGATTGTCTTTATGAGAAGTTCCTAGAAGCTTGTTATTTCTTTTCTTTTCTTTTTTTTTTTTCATGAGAGGCTGAAGCAAAATCATTTAAAAACTAGGATGAGAACCCTTCCTAGAACTCAACCTTCTGGCAACATGGCTACTCAGACTCCTTGCCTTCAGACCTCTGAGGAAAAAAAAAAGTAATATGGCAGAACACAGAAAGGCATATAAGGTATGAGAACCAGGAACTAGAGGCCTTTAGCAGCAGTTCAGCTGAGATACATTTGCATGAGGACTCAGAGGCTTTCAGTCTGAGGAAACAAGATCAGCTGAGGAGTTGGTGAGGTAAGGTTAGCTGTGGCTTGTTCTGCTTCTCTGATCTTTCAGCGTTTGCCCCAATATCTAGCTCCAGGGTGGTTTTTTTTTTTTTTTTTTTTTTTTTTTTTTATCAATAAGACCTTTTAAGATTCGTGTTACATCTGTCATTTGTGTTATAGTATTCTTGCATAGTGTATGTGGTTCATGGGTCAGGAATTTCTCAACAGAAAAAGAGAACTCCTGTGCAGGTTCTCAACTGTGGTAGGTAGTAGAGGTGGAGAGCAATAACACTCAGCTTTACTGATTGCTCTATTGTCTATTGCTCTTTTTCAACCATAAGTTAAGGTATCTGTCCACCCAAACACAAAGCAATGGCTTGGGAGAGGCATAAGCAGAGTGGTGGACAACACACACATTGGAGCCACACACTCTCATCTACTACTTCCGGCCCTTGTGAGTCGGGGAAATTTTAAAGGTTCTGTGTCTCAGTTTCCTTACTCAGGAAATGAGATGATAGGCAACTCTCCCCTCTTTAGGAGCCCACAGCTGCATCTAGAAGTGTGCAACTGTCATTTCTGTAACATTCTCTACCTATCATGTGTTTGTCTGTCTGTCTGCCTATCTCTCCATAAATCTATACTAAGACTTTTCCTTAATAAACTTTAGCTTCTTTTCAAATAATAGAAAAGAAAATGGGATAATATGTGCTGTGAGGATTAAATGAGTCAATTCACATAAAGCACTTAAAATGGTGCTTGATATCTAGATAGCCCCGTGAGAACATTAGGAATAATCAATATTACATTTTTGGTGCATTTCTATAAGCTGTGTATTATTAAGTCCTTAGTAAGTACTAAAAGGCAAGAAACAACTAAGTGATTTCTTCTTTCTTGTCTTTGTTTGGTTCTATGCTGAGAGTTCCATGCTGCATTTATCATCATCTATTTTACTATAACTCCATAGATTAATTCTGCATAACTCCTCTTCTGTTCAGGGTGAGAGATATTAGTAATCAATTATGGTTTCCTCTAATCATCCTCATTATGAACTATGTGGCAAAAAGCAACTAATCTCTCTTTCAACCTTTGCCCTCTTTCTCTCTTTAGATACACTTTTTTTATATTGCTTAATAGTTAATCATCATAAAATAAATCCTTCTCTCATTAAAAAACAAATTTGTCTCTAGAGATCATTATTTACTGTTCCTAGTTTTCTACTAATGAAGCCAATCCCTTCACTGGCTTGCTTTACCTCTTCATTTAATTCTGTGGAATGTTTCCATAAAACTGAAATAATTTGTCTTATTCTCATTCTTCATTGAGCAATGTGTTTTGTTTGTATTATCTACAGTAGGCTAAAGTTAGAATCTTTCTAATTTTGAGGCAGCCTTTTTTATGTGCTATTTTCACCCCAATCATTTTCTAAGTATGCAATGTAAGAAAGTCTTGACAGAAGATTGAATATGTTAGAGGCCTATTTCTGGCTTTAGTAGATTTGGCTCAATGGAATTATACTTTAGCAAACACTTGTCATATTAGAATGAAAAATGTGTGATTCAAAATGCACTGTTGCTAAGTTTAACAGCACCTCAGCTTGTTCCTTCATCATGACTGCAAACACTAGGTAGAACTCACTGGGCAGGCTTACAGTTGCTGGAGCAGGCTGGCTGATTTCATCCAACCTGATCCCGACCTAGCTCTGCGACCTTTAAGACTGTTAGAATTCCCTTTACTTTTTTTTTGTCAGTTATACAACTGTAGGGAGTGCTGTGGGATGGTCTGTATGTCAAGTGTGTTGCTGATTGGTCAATAAATAAATCACTGATTGGCCATTGGCTAGGCAGGAAGTATAGGCGGGACAAGGAGGAGAATAAAGCTGGGAAGTGGAAGACTGAGTCAGAAGAGACACTGCCAGCCGCCAAGATGAGAAACAGCATGTGAAGATGCCGGTAAGCCACGAGCCATGTGGCAAGGTATAAATTAATGGAAATAGGTTAATTTAAGCTATAAGAACAGTTAGCAAGAAGCCTGCTATGGCCATACAGTTTGTAACCAATATTAGTCTCTGTGTTTACTTGGTCGGGTCTGAGCTGCTGTGGGACTGGTGGGTGACAGAGATTTGTCCTGACTGTGGGCCAGGCAGGAAAACTCTAGCTACAAGGGAGGATTAAGAAACTCCTGTAAATGTTACCCATCAGGATATGCTGTGGTATGCTGAGAAGAAGCCTACAATTTCTCATCTCTGTGGCTCAACATAGCAAAGGTTTCTTTCTCATTTAAAGTCACATCTTGGCATAGACCTCTAGGGATACTGACTTCCATGCAGCTCCTAAACAATTCAGGCTGATAGAATCCCATGTCCCATGGCTTGACCATCTGGACTAGAGGATCCTACTTTGCTGCAACAAGAGAAGAAAGAGTCAGGGCCCCTGGCATGGGCTTTTCCTCATATAGCCCAGGAGAGACACATGTGACTCCAGGAGTACTGGCTCACTGAAGGACTCTTCAAAATAAGAAAAGACAAAGAACTGCTGGTCAAACATTATTGGCTCTGCACCAGGATCTAACGCACTTAGCAGAAGGCTGGTCAGGGTAGGAATCCAACCCACGTCAGTCATTACTCATAACAGAAGAGGATATGATGCTATGGAATGGAGAACAAGCTTGTGTGTAGTGGCTATTGTTGGGTACCCATGGAAGGGATTCAGGAAGGAATCTTCAGGTTGATAGCAGTCATTGCAGGGAAACCCTGCAGACCTGCTTAGGTCTCTCATTTTTGTCTTACTTTAAATTAAATTTATCTTCTCCGACTCTGCTAACTGAAAACTCATCATTAGAGCAGCGTTTCTTCCTTTCTCTAGTTGTATCACCTGCAAGGTGGAAATAATTATAGCTATTTCTTCAGAGGTCAAATAGAAACGACTAATTGATCTAATGTTTTATGTCACACATAATAAGAGCTCATTTCATTTGAGCTGTTATTACCTGATGACATGCAGCTTTGGGTACGTGCCTGGTGATCTCTCTTCACTGTGTCAGTATCTGAGTCTTAAAGGCAAGACTGATGTTATTTCTAGGTATGCCTTCATACACTCAGGAATCTGCAAGTAATTGTTAATTTACCCTTCAGAGGCCTAGGAGGCAAGCTCTGTTTATCATAGTGTGGGAACTAAGTTCAAGAGACTCCCAGCCTCTTGCTTTTTTTCACACTGAGTTCTCCTCATCCCAGAATCAAACTGGACTTAAGTATTGCCCCCTTCTCATGCCAGGGAGCTCCACTTCAAGTTACCTGGGCTTCTACTCCACCTATAGTCTCCATGTTTTTACTATCAGCATTTACATTTTCATTTTCTCTTTGATTAAAAAATTATAACATATTGGATTAGTTACCTAAAATATTTGTAAGTGGTGTATATCAACTGCTTAATAAAAGGTTTACTTTAACTCTTTAAAAACTAGTTTTGGACACTGGGGAGATGGCTAAAGTGCTTGCCATGAATGCATGAGGAACTGAGAGCAGATACCCAGCGCCCACATTAAGATCCAGGTGCAATGGCACATGCCTATAATCCCCATGCAGGGGAGGCTGAAACAAGAAAATCATTTTAGGTTTGCCCTCCAGCTAGTCCAGGTAGCTACCAATCTTCAAGTTCAGTGAGAAACCTTCTCTCAAAAGGTGAGAGGAAAAGAAATTGAAGAAGATATCAGGCATCATACTCTAACCTCCACATACATTTACATAAGTATACACACATGCATATATACCTACACACACAGGCATAAAAACCAGTGTGATAAATCTCTACCCAAGGATACAGCTGCATATGTTATACCTACCTTTATCTAAATGCACACTTCCTCACATGCCATGCTCATTATTCAAAGAAACCCAACTCCAAATTCAATGATCTTGATACTTTCTTCTTAAATGTCTTGCATCTATGCAGTAGCAAAAACTTAACCCAGTATCCAAGATCTACTCCTCACTGGTTGATATTATTATATAAATAGAGAGGTAGATAGATAGATAGATGATAGAGATAGATAGATAGATACATATATACATAAAAAGCAGTCTGTGTCTAGACATCCAAAGATTATTTTTTAATAACCCATTAGTAGAGAGATTCTGATAGCTTTCCAAACATCTGTGACCTAGCTTATGGCAAAACCTGCCTTTTTACTCTAGTTTGTCACTCAAATCTGGCAGAAACAACTGAGAGTGTAGTCTAGGCTGGGTCCTAGACTGTATCTATCTGTATCTTGTCTATGTTATAAAACACACATGCTAGTTTGAACCTCAGGAAGTCATGAGCATTACAGTTCCCAGTGTGTCAATGGCTGGAAGCTAAATGTGCTAATCTGCTGCTCACTCCATCATGTGGCCTGTTGATACTTGGCAAGCAGTATAACACAGCAAGAAATGCCTATGCACAGTTTCTTTTTACCAGAGACTTCTAGAGGTAACACACAAAAAGAGCATTCACATAGATCCAGAATCCAGTCCAGATGGAATCAGACCCTGTACACATTACCAATGAAGCCCTACTTTAGGATGGAATTTTGATTTCTTTGGTGTTCTATTTTCTTATCCATAAAATGGAAGTAATAATAATAATAAAGTATGATAGCTGTAAAGGTCAGAACAGGTCCTGGTGAGTTGATTTAGCAGATAAAGGTGCTTACTTCCAAGCCTGAAAACCTGAGTTTGATTCCCAATACCAACAGAGACACAGTCATAGCCACAAAAGAACACAAATGAATAAATGTAATTTAGAATTAATAAAAATATTTTTAAAAAACTGCTAATATTTCACACTTACCAAGTAATGTGACAAGAAGCCATACAAACTTCATTTTCAATTGCAGTATTTGTTAGGAGGAATAAAAACAGTATCTACTCATAGAATCTGATAACATATTATGTGTGTGTGCTTAGCAATTGCATTATATAGACATGACTTTGGGAATTAGACATTATTATTGAGGGATTTTTTTTGAGGTTATTTTTATGGAGCTATGAAATAGACCCCAATGGGTGACTGAAACACCCAGCCAGGAAGCTGTTGGGTGGTCCTGAAATAGCCACTGTGTCCAGAAAATAGTCACTCTGAAAGATGTTTTGTTGAGTTTTGCCAAAAAAAGAAGCCTCTGGTTCCTTCTACTAACACAGTTTAATCACTTGCCAAATTCTCCAAATAAATAAAATTAAGGTATTGAGGTGTCTGTCCTACTCTTTAAATATCTGGCCACTTAAGCATCAGTGTGTGCTCATTCAATATAAGCTGTTGAGAGAACTCAGTTATTGACTTCAAGTAGGTTGACAGTTTTTTCAATGTGTGGCGCATATAAATTTGCACCTCATTATTTGTATATTTTAAGAAACATTTTTAAAACTATGGGTTTGAAAATGTTTTGAAGTGAGAAAAATTAGCCTAGACCTTACAAAAATCAAACATTTGTAAGTATTAAAGCATGATCAGCAACACAAAATTATAGGTCTATGTGTCACTGTGTCATCTCAATGTCTGGCATGCAGCTGTATGCATGAATTGCATGTGTTGCTTTGAATTCTGTTTTAAGAGTTTCTCCTTGCTTCACTCTTTCCCTTCACAATCTCCCCTCACCTTTTTATTTCTCTATCACAAAACACATGCCCTAATACTCCACTCTGAAGCTGTAACACTTGGTGAGGGTAGGTAGAGAGGAGGAAACAGCAGAAATTCTGCCTGGGCTCATTTTGGCATTAGAAATGTTTGAAAAATTACTTGGGTTCCCTTTTTAGAAGATGATACAGGTCAAGCATTACTTTCTCTGTTTCTGCATGAAATTACAATTCAATTTTATTCTTGCAAAAGAGTTCTATTTTTGTTTTTGTCACTGGAAGTTTTCCACAAGCCACACCAAATCCCCCCAAAATCTAAATGGGACAGAAACAAATTATGTATTTTAAAGCCCAATATGACAATTATGCTAATGTAATTAGGATCCATGAATATAGTATGCAAATCAAAGTTTCAAGAACTACACCAAATAACTATTCTTTTTTTTTTTCTTTCTTTTTTTTTTCATTTTATTTTGCAATACAATTCAGTTCTACATATCAGCCACGGATTCCCTTGGTCTCCCCTCTCCCGCCCCACTCACCTCCCCCCCTCCAGCCCACCCCCCATTCCCATCTCCTCCAGGGCAAAGCCTTCCCCGCGGACTGAGATCAACCTGGTAGACTCAGTCCAGGTAGGTCCAGTCCCCTCCTCCCAGGCCGAGACAAGCGATCCTGCATAGGCCCCAGGTTTCAAACAGCCGACTTATGCAATGAGCACAGGACCCTGTCCCACTGCCTGGGTGCCTCCCAAACAGATCAAGCCAATCAACTGTCTCACCCATTCGGAGGGCCTGATCCAGTTGGTGACCCCTCAGCCATTGGTTCATAGTTCATGTGTTTCCATTCGTTTGGCTATTTGTCCCTGTGCTTTATCCAACCTTGGTCTCAAAAATTCTCGCTCATATAAACCCTCCTTATTCTCGCTAATTGGACTCCCAGAGATCCACCTGGGGCCTAGCCATGGATCTCTGCATCCAGATCCCTCAGTAGTTGGATGAGGTTTCTAGCACGACAATTAGGGTGTTTGGCCATCCCATCACCAGAGTAGGTCAGTTCGGGCTGTATCTCGATCATTGCCAGCAGTCTGTTGTGGGGGTATCTTTTTAGCTAGAGTTTTCCTGCCTGGCCCACAGTCAGGACAAATCTCTCTCACCTGCCAGTCCCATAGCCGCTCAGACCTGATCAAGTAAACACAGAGACTTATATTGGTTACAAACTGTATGGCCATGGCAGGCTTCTTGCTAACTGTTCTTACAACTTAAATTAATCCATTTCCATTAATCTATACCTTGCCACATGGCTCGTGGCTTACTGGCATCTTCACATGCTGTTTCTCATCATGGCGGCTGGCAGTGTCTCTCTGACTCAGCCTTCCACTTCCCAGCTTTATTTTCCTCCTTGTCCCGCCTACACTTCCTGCCTAGCCAATGGCCAATCAGTGTTTTATTTATTGACTAATTAGCAACACATTTGCCATACAGAACATCCCACAGCATATCTTTGTGGATTTCTGTGGGCCTCTCTAGCACTTTGTTTCTTCCTATTCTCATGTGGTCTTCATTTACCATGGTCTCCTATTCCTTGTTCTCCCTCTCTGTTGTTGATCCAGCTGGGATCTCCCGCTCCCCCAAGCTCTCTTTCCCTTGACCCTCACCCTTCACTACCCCCACTCATGTCCAGGCTGTTCATGTAGATCTCATTCCATATCTCTGTCATGGGGCGATCCCCATGTCTTTCTTGGGGTCCGATGCTCAACCACACCACATGAGCACTTGTTCAGCTATGTTCATATCAGCATTGTTTGTAATAGCCAGAACATGGAAACAACCTAGATGCCCTTCAACTGAAGAATGGATAAACAAAATGTGGTACATATACACAATGGAATACTACTCAGCAGAGAAAAACAATGACATCATGAGGTTTGCAGACAAATGGATGGATCTAGAAAAAATCATCCTGAGTGAGGTAACCCAAATAACTATTTTTAAGATCATGGTTTGTTTCTGAAATTCTTAGGAGGATTACTGACATTAAGTCTTAGGCAGAATGCCATTGTTCAATGATAAAGCTGTTTTAAGTACTGAATTGCCAATATTCCAATAATTTATACATTTTCTTCTTGATAGTGACATATTTCATGTAAAGAATAGAAAAATTATGTCCATCTGCAATGGGAAGGTTCAAACAATCTATATGGGTTGTAGTCTGGTTATCCTTTGCTTTACATCTAGTATCCACTTATGAGTGAGTACATATGAAAGAAGAGGGATTCCACGAGCAAATGCATCAAGATCATGATGGGGAAACCTACAGAGACAGCCAAACCAAACTAGTATGAACTTATGAAATTTAGATCAACAGCTGTGGAGTGTAGTGGGTAGACATTCCAGCTTTGATCTGGAAGTTCCACCCCCCATTGAGGTTTTGGTAACTGTCACGCCTACAAGGCAGGGCCAAGAGAGGACCCTGGAGACACAAGTATGGTGATATTTTATTTGTATTAAAATGTTATTTGTATGTTAATAAATAAAGTTGCCCGGGGGTCAGAGCTATTAGCAAGCCATAGGAAAGCAGGGCAGTGGTAGCGTACGCTTGTAATTCCAGCACTTGGTAGGCAGAGCTGGGTAAGTCTCTGTGTGTTCAGGGATACAGCCATTATTGGATACACATGCCTTTAATCTTAATACCAATCATGGAAAACCTGGAGGCCTATACAGACAGGCCGTGAGGAGGCGGTCATGTGGTTGGGTTTACAACCAATGAGAAGGCAGGACAGGAACTCTATATAAAGACTTTAACACAGGGGTAGCTCTGGTTCGGAGAGGTAGGACCACCGCAGGAGGAAGGGTAAGGTTTTAGCTCTTAGCTCTGACCTCTTGGCTTTCTTCTTTGCATTGGTTCTGTGTTTCTTATTTAATAAGAAGGTTGGATACATCTACACACAAGATCCGGATGCGCAGGCTCTCTTGGTTCCTGAACCCTGGATGCTGGAGGTAGCCCGAGCAGAGTTCTCCAGAGAACACTGCCGGACTGCACTACGTCTTTCCCAGACCCTGCAACCTACCTACCCCTTCATTTGTAAGTTAGACCACTAAATAAACCTCCCTTCTAACTACGGAGTGCCCTTAATAATTGCACCAATATCGGAGCCTGCATGGGATTGGACTAGGCCCTCTGCATAGCAAGGCAATTGTGTAGCTTGAACTGTTTAAGGGGGTCCTTGGCAGTAGGATCAGAATCCACCCTTGGCACATGAGCAGGCTTTTTGGAGTCCACTACCTATGATGGGACACCTTGCATAACCTTGAGACAGGGGGAGGGCCTTGAACCTGCCTCTATTAAATGTAGTTCGCCATGGGAGGCCTTACCTTCTTGTAGCAGGGAATGGGGAGTGGGTTGGGACTGGGAGGCTGGAAGGATAGGAGGAGGGAAGAGGCGGATCTTTGATTGGTATGTAAAATTAATAAAAAAATTTTCTTAATAAAAAAAACAATCTATATGTGGGAAAAGGTTTTGATGCTGTATCTAAAGTGTGAAATGGCCTTTCTTCAATTGGAACATAAAGTGAAACATTTGAAGAAAGCAACTTAAGCAAATAAGTATTAATTTTTTTGGTCTAATAGATATAGTAACAGAAAAGCTAGAATGAACCAAAAGAGGGACCTGAAATCCAGAGGTTATGAGAAGCCAATCGAAAGACCAATAAGAAACAAGGTGAAAATGGGTGGGGTCTGTTCCTTCAGCTTTACCCTTCTACCTTCCTTGACTCAGCCATAGGCCTCCTCTACTGATAGTCCAGGTCTAAATCTTCAGATATTTCCTCGGGAACTGAATCATGAAGGAAATAAAATATGAACAGAAAGGCCTGAGTTGTTTCTGTTTGTGATCTTTTCTTTGTGATCACATATGAAACAAAAACTTGTTTATTTCAGAAAAACAAGAAATAGAGAAAAATAAAGAAGTTAAATATAATCATGTTGTCATCACATACAACTTTGATGAGATTTTATATTCTGTGAAAATTTTTTATTTTAAAGTATAGTACACATAATTTATGTATCAGTTTTTAAAATAAGATTGAATTGTGTATATTTTCCTAAGGTATCAAAAAGCATGCTTAATATCAGCAAATGCCACCTCGATCTTGGGCAGCAGGCATGAGGTAGAAACTGACAAACTTCACATTCCCTGAAGGTAGAGACTAGAGAAATCAAGTGAAAAATCACCCTGTCCTCTGTTCATCAAGGTAGAACATTCTTTCAGATATCATTGTTAAAAAAAATTAAAGTGCTTCTTTAGTTAGACTAAAAATTTATATCAGAAGAGATAGAATGTATATCAGTGTTGCTCCATTCAATTGTGTAATGAAGATATGGATTTCACTTTGATAAAAATTATTGCTGATTATATTATCTTTTCAACTAAAAACTCTGATTGATGGCGTTGGGTAGAGTTTGAATGAATTACTCTACATTAACTTAATTAAATAAATGAGTGTTTTGGCAGTGAGCTGATATTGATTCATTTCTGCCAGATGAGCTTTGGGTCACATATCTCTGCTGTTGCAATGAGATCATTTTGAGGGTGAGTCACTCTCTGGCTAGGTGTCTGTACCTACTGCCTAACCTTCTGGTGAGAAGAAAATGTCCCAAATGGGAATGTCTCTTCGGAGCAGCTCCTCCTTGACCCAGCAGTTCTGGAGACTCAGGTCTACGAGTTCTATGACAATTTTTACTTAAATTTGCTCTTCATTCTGCATGGATGGTTATTATGGCAGGGATGAAGTACAGAGTGTTGAACTCTGCCAGTGCTATTGCGGGCAGGGCTAGCAGATGGGGTGTGGGATTGTGGAACTTAAGGGAATTTGTATTTCTTCTTGTGGGTGAAGTGTCTGGACTTGATTTTGCCTCTGACATCCTTCCCTGTACACCCAACTGCCTGCTGCACATTTGCGTTGGGTTGGCAATGTGCATCAGAAAGTCCGGCTAATAGAAAGCAAGATTTATTGTCATGGCTATCTAAAGTACCCCTTGATTGCTTTTCTATTCCGGTTGGCAACATTACCATCTTGTCAGTCACCTCAGCCATAAAGCTGGTAGTCACAACATTCTTCCCTTCACTCTTTATGTTTAATCAGCTGCAAAGTCTGGTCATTCCCTTCTGTGCACAGGCCTCTAGTCAGACCTCTCTCTGAACCCTATATTTTGACTTGTCTTATATGTGGTTAGACTATTTTAATAAGTTTTTAACTAGTTACTGTTTACAAACTTTCCCACTTAAGTCAGTGGCTCTATAATGACTTTCTGAGAGCAAACTTCTCTCGAAGAAACCTTTAATCTTCTCTTCCATTTGGGCAAAATTTCAGAAACTATGGTCTTTTAACCATCTGCTTAATGTCGCCCTGAGGATAGGAGTGAAAGTGTGGACTGCTGTATTGCAATGCTCAGAAGCAGAACTTAGCAGGGACAAAGCCGAGGGATGTGGACCACAAACTCTCAGGGTGGTTTTTCAGCATCTACAGATAAAATCATCTTCTTGCTCAGGTATTGTACAAGCTTACCTTTCTGACGTACAGAGTGTGAATTGCTCTCAGCTGCTACTTTAGCAAACTAACACACATTTGTCTTTGCATATTTTCTTGGGGTTTCCTGCCCCCAGCCAGCCTCTTTAAGGTCTCTATCATCATGGCACTGCCAGGCACCTTAGTCTCCAATAACCTTGACATTCAGATGGGATTCCCCAGACCAGTAGCTTCCATCTCTTGGAACAAGGATCCTGATAATGACAAGATTACTGGGAAAACTTACCAGATCTCTTCACTTGGGCAGAGTTTGGCTCTTGTCAACACTCTTTTGCTCTGTGTATTATAAAAGTGGGCTCCTGGTGGAAAGGAAGATATGTTTCTTAACATTTCTTTATTTTCAGTTCTTTCCATTGTTCCTGACACATGGAATGGCTCAACCAATGTTTGTTTATTTAAACTGAACTGACCTACAGGTCAAGCTGGAACTGGAAAGCTGCATCCAGGGTGAAATGTCCTTCTGCACAGATGGGTTGCACTTGCAGTTTTGGATGCTCTTGCTTTTGGCTGGGCTGTTGCAGTTTTTGCTTTCTCTTTCTAAATTCACAGATGGTCTTGAGCATTTACTCACAGATAGTGGATGGCTGCCCAGGGTGGATTGCTGTCGGCCAGACAGCTGGGCTTCCCTGTTGGGTACCAGCCAGGCCCTGCTGATTGAAGCTTCCTTCAGGGGACTGAGGACTGCTTTTTTTTTCCCCCTGGAAGAGTCTCATTATAGTTCAGGGGTGTGTGTGTGTGTGTGTGTGTGTGTGTGTGTGTGTGAGAGAGAGAGAGAGAGAGAGAGAGAGAGAGAGAGAGAGAGAGAGAGAGAGAGAGGAGAGAGAGAGAGAAAGACAGAGACAGAGAGAGATAGAGGAAGAGAGGGCACATGAGCACAGAGGTATCTTAAACATTGGGGATGTTGTATATCATGTACACATATGTTTAGTTAGGTCACTTAAGTTGCTTCTGTTTTATTCAGCTCAAAACTCCTCAGCATGAAGCTCTGTGACTTCACTTCAATGTTTTACTTTCTTGTATATCTCTAGGGTTCTCACTAAACTACAAAGTATATTAATGTACAGATGTCCATATTTGCCCAACATAAATCTCCTAATATCTGGCACTATATCTAGTTTTAGTTTGGAATGAATGAACAACAAAGCAAAGTAAGAAAGTGGGTTAGAGATACTCTTCCTGTGTATTCTTTACATATTGATTTTATTTAGTTGCAACAAGCTCAGTCTTTTCTGTCGAATTATTCTTTAGAGAAAATAAATCCCAAGTGTCTAGCACTACTGTTTATAATGCCTTTAAACATGAGATGTTTGATTTCTAATGATGTTAATTGCATCATTGACTTATCATTTCTTGAAGTCCTAAAGAAGGACAGCAGATATGATATGAAGGACTACAGACTGTATTTGGCTCCCGTGTATTGGGATGGGGTAAGGTCAAGCAGAGAAAAAGGGGGGGGGGCGCGAGATTTTGAAACTCAATATTTAAGTGTTTTGGATGGGGTATGCACTTAATGGTTTGTCACAGGACTTACAGGATGTGGCTCTTCTGGGGGTCTTGAGCATAGTGTACTTGTCTCAGTATTGGTTTGTGCTCTTAGGACTTTTAGGGTTCCTTAAATTCACAACTGATGACATATTGAACCTATCTGTGTTTAAACACTAATTTTTATAGTTGTAAATTTTTAGGTCTCAGGAAAATCACTGATAAGGTCAACTCTGATATCAACATCTACCTGACTTTTGGGAAATTAATGAGTTTATAGTATTGGCCATCATAAATATCACATTGACATATCTTAAATGACTTATTCTTTACTTTTGAAACTTTATTTTACTACAGTTGTAAATGTTAAACTTTTAAGACCAGTGATATAGCACTGATTTTTTAAAATATTATATCAATACATAGGTGTATTAAAATATTTATTATCTGTTAAAAATAGTTCTCTTTTAATGAAGCTTTCCAGTGTCCATAGAATGATGATATACCAGCGCTGTATCTGTACTCCAATGTATGTTGTGAGATCTTCACGTTAGGGTCATCTTTCATGCATTACTACATATTTAAAGCATCTCTTGGCTTTTTCAGTGTAATTTATATCATGTGAGTCAAAACCTGTGCCTTGTCCATCTGCCTCCCTACAGCACCCAAACCCCATGTCAAAAATCACACATACACAGAGTTTTCATACAGAACTCAAAAAATCAGATTAACTGAAAGCTGCCCCCCTCAGTTACTGCTGTCTGATACTGGCTGCATCGTTTCTCAAAAGCTGAGATCTTCTACCTGTGTGACTGGAGAGGGAAGACAATAAGGAAACCTGTCCCTTAATGTTGTGTGCCCATTAAACAAAGTAAAAGACTGTAACATAATGGTGCCTTATATATTCACTTTTATATTTTTCCTTTTTAGTATTCATATTTTCTTTTTGGGTTTACTGAATGCCAAATAAGCCATGATTGAGGAACTTGGCTGTGATAATCCACTAGAACCATTCAATCTCAGAAGAACCTGTAACTGATGTGAGGGAAAAATAGCTGTGGAAGGCAAGGTTTTAACTCAAAAATGTTGCTAGAGTTTTCCTGCCTGGCCCACAGTCAGGACAAATCTCTCTCACCCGCCAGTCCCAAGCCGCTCAAACCCGATCAAGTAAACAGAGACACTTATATTGGTTTCAAACTGTATGGCCGTGGCAGGCTTCTTGTTAACTGTTCTTACAGCTTAAATTAATCCATTTCTATTAATCTATACCTTGCCACGTGGCTTGTGGCTTACCGGTACTTTACATCTTCCTTGTCCTGATGGCGGCTGGCAGTGTCTCTCACTCAGCCTTCCACTCCCAGCTCTATTCTCCTCCTTGTCCCGCCTATACTTCCTGCCTGGCCACGGACCAATCAGTGATTTATTTACTGACCAATCAGCAACACATTTGACATACAGACCATCCCACAGCACTTCCCCTTTTCTTTTCTTAAAAAGGAAAGTTTTAACCTTTACACATCTCCAAAGTCAGCTTGGTGTATTTGGGAATTTGGGCGTAGCTTCTCTTACTACTTCCTGCTGGAGGGGGGCGTTGTATCTTCTGGGGAAACAAAGAAAATTTTAGGATCATGGAGTAGTCCGTGAGGCTGTATCATCTGAGCCAGTTGCCTTGAAACGGTTCTGGATGTTGGATCATCTGGGCCATGGTGTCATCGGAGACCTTTCAGGTGGTCTTGGCTGGTCAAACCTGATGTGTCTTAATCTGGAACAAATCCATAGCCTCTGGCTTTCTGTGGAAACAAAAGCAGAGCCTCCTTTCCAAAGCAACATATCCTTACATCCAAATTTTGAAGTCAAGGTACCTTTAAAATATACATTTTGGCATAACTCAACAGCTTTTATAATCAAATGTTTTTCTTTAGTTACGAATATCAAAGAGAACATAATCCAGATTCTCTGTGTGGTAGCCATCTTTACGTGGCTTATTTTTTTATATTAGCTTGAGCCTATTGCTTTAAACTGCAGCCTTCTAAGCCTGAAACAGCGCTGGCACTGTGGCTGCTGGCTCCGCCCACTTCAGCTTCCCAACATGGCGGCGGTATGCTTACCGCCAGCTCTGGGAGCCATCGTGGGTCTATGCTTTTATCCAAGCAGCATGTAGCCCAGAAACCTCTTTTTTTTTTTTTTTTGTTTTGTACTAACAAAGGCTAAATCCATCAAGCAGCTTAATGTGCCACTTGCAGAGGCCTCATTCCTGCCATACCACAGGTCGAGCGCACACGTTAGGAACCCGCCAGTAGCTCAAACCAGCAGCGGTCGCTCATTTGAGAGAAACAATTAGGAACTGTTTTTAGCTCCGTTTTAGAATCTTTTTTCTCAGGTTTTAGGTGGAAACTCTTGCCACCACGTTGGACGCCATTTGTTGCTAGAGTTTTCCTGCCTGGCCCACAGTCAGGACAAATCTCTCTCACCCGCCAGTCCCAAGCCGCTCAAACCCGATCAAGTAAACAGAGACACTTATATTGGTTTCAAACTGTATGGCCGTGGCAGGCTTCTTGTTAACTGTTCTTACAGCTTAAATTAATCCATTTCTATTAATCTATACCTTGCCACGTGGCTTGTGGCTTACCGGTACTTTACATCTTCCTTGTCCTGATGGCGGCTGGCAGTGTCTCTCACTCAGCCTTCCACTCCCAGCTCTATTCTCCTCCTTGTCCCGCCTATACTTCCTGCCTGGCCACGGACCAATCAGTGATTTATTTACTGACCAATCAGCAACACATTTGACATACAGACCATCCCACAGCACAAAAACCATAAATTTTTTTTGATGGAGAATTTAAGATGCAGAAGGTAACTTAGCCATCAGGGTATTTTGGATGCAGTTCATGACAAATAAACCCGTAAGAGATAATTTATATTGAAGCTGCTCATGTTGCATGGAAGAGGGTTCAATTTGCTAAGCACATACTTCTTTATCACCAGATGATTCATTGAAAATCACAATTTGTGATGATCTGCCTAGAGGAAGGATTGTTGATCATAAAAACATCATAGAAGAAAACTTGATGATGAATATTCTTTATGCCAAAGACATACATTTGTATTAGCTTCACACATCCCTATGTTTGTGCATTAAAATTGTGAGAGAATTGATGATTCAAATGAGACACAAGGAAGGGTAAGTGTCAGCATTTCTGATAAGCTATGAAAGACAGTAGCTTTTGATGTAAAAAAAAAGAGTTGAGAAAATTCAAGTATGACAGTATATGCCCTCAATCTCAACTCTCAGGATTCTGAGACAGGGAAATTGCTGCAATTTGAAGCCATACTGGACTACATAAATTCAAGGCCAGCCAGTGGTACATAAGAAAACTTCTCTCAATATAACCAATGAGTTCAGCAGATTTAGCCACTAATATTAACAAAGAGCTAGAAAGAGAGAGGGAGAGAGAAAGGGAGAGAGAGAGAGAGAGAGAGAGAGAGAGAGAGAGAGAGAGAGAGAGAGAGAGAGAGAGAGAGAAGACAAAAGAAAGAATGAAATGCCAACAAGAATGTCCCTTTCTACCATCCTTAGCTTCCTGGATAATCTCCCTGTGCCTTTGCATTCCCAAGATGTACATACAAGACCTCATCAGGTCCCTGCACAATCCTTGCCCTCCAGAAACAGAGGTGTTCAAAGACACTGAATTCCCTACTAACTGTATTCACTTTGCAATCCCATAGCTTAGAGGAACTCTCTTCTCTAAGTCCAATGTTTCTTTCTTGACAAAGAAGTTTTATTTGGGTAGACAGCCTACCTCTATGTTATTTTTACTTTTTTATAATTTAATTTTTTTCATCTATATTAACAAAAACACATCCATTGTGGCTAGTTTTTACATGCAGGAATGGTACACGTGTGGCAGGAGGTGACATCTTTGTGAGAATTTTCCATGATCTCTTTGTGAATATGTTACATTGTTTCTTGTATATACTATAATATGAAATTTGACATATAGGAGACATTGAAGCTTTATAGTAGGTAAATAATAAAAATTGTGTTTACATAGTCATTTTTATTTAATATTGTAATATAAATGATCATGTAAATATTAAATTATATAAATGAATAAAAAGCAATACTTATTTATAACATTTAGTACTTAAATGATACTAATGTATAAGCTTAAGTTTTATAAAGATTATTTTATTTAATTCTGAAAAGACAAACCAGTAGCCTTTTTTATTTTATGCTTTTTGTTACACAGTGAATTTTGTAAAGTAGAACAAAAGATATTAAAATAAAATTTCTGTATTTATTCTCTTTGCATTTCCAGATCTGATTAAAAGAAATACCTTGAGACCTGTACTTCAGGCCCTTTGATTGAGGCTTAGAATCATTTACAAATCAGGTTGTTAAAATGCTTTCCTATTGGGTAGAAAAACATAGGCATTTTGTGCTGAAATCCATGTTCATGTTATATGCCTGCAACTTTTGTCCAGTCACTGAACAGCAGTAGACAGTCACTGCTGGACTAAGTTCTGAGTGACACTCCAGTTGAGACCTCAGCTGTGTCAGCCTTTTGTAGCCTTTATTTATTCATAGACTTTCTCTATTTCAGACACTCAGAGGACTGTCACATTTCTTAAATGTAAACTATTTTATATTTTCTGTTATCCTAACCTCAAGAAAATTATTGCCTCAGAATATTAAAACAGCAAAAATTATGTTTAGTTCTCTAAAATAAATGAAAACTGCTCAGGACAAAATGAAACTGCTTTGTCTTTCTTAAGGACTATATCCTTTTTGAAAAAACAATGTTTCATGACAGCATATTCTGAAATCAAAAATGATGATGTTTAAGGCAATGGGAAGGTTCAATTTGATGAAACAATTCTAGTTTTCCTTCTGTGTTATGTCTAAGTTAGATGGAAAGGTGACTGACACAGAAGCCTTCAGACAACTTTCATAAGAGCAAATGGGATAGTCATCCTCTAATGGACTCACTAGTAAGTTACCATATCCTAGGCACTGAGCTAGTGTAAAATAGTTTAAAGAACAGCAAGCAAGGACCGACTGCAATAGACACTTCAGTTAAAAAAAATGTTTGTTTGTTTTTTAACAGAATAATCAGACCAGCTAGAGCCATCTCCAGCTTGTTTTGTAAAAGACTGGTGTGAATGGCAAGCTAATTCTGCAAACACAAACTTTGTTTTTCCTCTTCCTCTTCCTCCTCCTCCTCCTCCTCCTCCTCCTCCTCCTCCTCCTCCTCCTCCTCCTCCTCCTCTTCCTCTTCCTCTTCCTCTTCCTCTTCCTCTTCTTCTTCTTCTTCTTCTTCTTCTTCTTCTTCTTCTTCTTCTTCTTCTTCTTCTTCTTCGATTTTATTATTAGTCTTCTAGGATATTTTGGCCTCATGGATAAAAATCAATTTTAAAATGTTCATAACATTTTCTTTTTATTTGTACCAGTAAAACAAATAACTCCTCCACCAGTTTATTTCTTACTTTGATAGTTCTTTACTTTTAAGACAAAAGTCTTTTTTTTCTCCAATTCCCAATCACAGAGCCACAGGACTTCATCATTCTTCTTAAAGATTTTTTTCTTGGGTTAACTGTGGAAACAAATCATTGGGGACATAGCCTGAGGAAGCCATGGCCAGCATTGGTGCTGCCTCTCCTATGCAGGATCTGAGAGTTATTTATTTATTTTTGACAGGGAGGGTGGTGGTCAGATTAAGTCCTGGCATTTTACCCAGCCCGATCTTCTGTGTAATTATAGAAGTGAGATAATTGCAAAGGGAGTAATTCGGTTAATAATTTTAGAAATCCTAATTTAGCAAAACCCACAGTAGAATAAAAACTGATTTCAGCCAAACTGATTCTCAGAAACTTGGAGTTTTAAAATTATCCACTGGAATCAAATGAAGTCACACAATGTCATCAACAATGCTTCTGTGGAAGTCATCTTCCAGTCACTCTCCTGTATAAAGTCTGGGTTTGATTCTTAAAGTAGCTGTAAAGACAAATTCTGGATAGGAGGAAACATAGAATGTTTTCTTTATACTATTCTGTGCTTAGAATAAATCTGGGCTATATATTTTTTCATGACAAAAGAAAAAATAATTTATTTAAAATCTATTCTAAGGAAATTGTAGTCATCTAAAAAGAAGAAAAGAAAACGAATACCATTGAAGGTATATATTTTTTTCTCCACTCCTCAAACAAATTAAATCAAGGAGGTTTTAAGAGGGTCACTGTACTAATTCAGAATTATTAATATCATCACAGTTGTTTCTGCGAATTTACAACATGAATTTTGCTTCATAAAATCTTTGTGATCTACACCAGCTGATTCTTTGGAGAACTGACCAAAGAAATACTCTGGGGCTCAGCTTCATTTTCTTCATTCTCATAATTGCTACCCTCAAACTCTGCAATTATAGTACATGACATGTGTTTGTTAAGCTACACTAAACCTGAATTCCATATCTACTTAAATAATTGCTAAGTATTCAAAGCATGACACAAAGCTGTGTTCAAATTAGAATAAGTCCGTTTGAAATTATACTTTAAGAAATTTGTTACTGACTCCTTCCATAACATTACTTTTAATGAAAAATTTACATGGTTTCTCTACATGTAGGACCCAAATAATTTTCTATATTTTCCCTCTTAGAGAAGAGAAACTGCATGGTTTTAAATTTTGTTGTTGTATTTTGAACACTTTCTTTAAAATTTATAACCTAGATTACAATAATTATGTTATGTAACTGATTAGGATACAGATAGCGATCAATTTTGAAAAGTTTTTAAAGCTGAAGCCAGATACAAGTGAGATTCAATTTTTTTCCCTGAAACTTTGTGTGTACTATTTGGGAATGGGGATATGGGGGCAGCGGTGCATTTGATAGTATCCAATTTGGTAAAATACAAATAAATTTGTCTTTCTCCTTTCCTAAGGGCTTCCCATTTCTTCTAGCTGTTAGAAATGCTCGTCCCAGGCTTACTGGCTGTGGTGGTGGGCCCTGCTTGACTTGTCTCCAAAACTTCTCCGTGCATCATTACAGTAGAGTTGCATTCTTGAAACTGCTTGGCTTCCTTTCATTTCTGCTGTGCAATTCTCAGACTCAGACACTGCCATCGGCCTCTAGGGTAAGCTGACTCCTGCCTGGGGTAGGGGAGCTACCCACTTTATCAGGACTTCAGTGTATTCTCTTCTGAAATTATGTCTCCTGCCCATATGGGCAGTTTGCACACGGAAATAAAATAGCACCCAAACAGTGGCTATTATCCCCAATACAGAGTTCATATAACTCAACAACAAAAATATAAGCAAACAGGAAAAAAAAAGTGAAAGAAAAGCAAAAAACAGGCAAACAACATGACAATGAAACTTTGCTTGATTAAAAGAAAAAAAATGAATGGAGAACCTGAAGTTTTCTCACATGGAAAACTTCTTTACCCTCAAATAAGGCCTATAATAGGCAACTAAAATAAGCACAGCACTTAACATCTTTAACCATTAAGAAAATACAAATTCAAACCACAATAACTGTCCTTTAAAGATGGTTATTATCAAACAACAGATCAACCTGTCTTAAAATTTTGGAGCTGAGTGGTTTTGAAAATAAGGCCTACTTTCTCCATATCAACACCATTAGCTTCCTATATTGAAATAAGGCAAATCTTCAGAAAAATCAAACCAACATTACAATGAACAGTCATATATGTACAATTAGTCACCCATTGTTAGTGTTTTGCTTTATCTTTTATATTTTGTGTATATGTTTTCTATGTAATATATCCATATATAAATGTAATTGTTGACATGCTTGAAAGCATAATATGTCCATTGAAGTATCTTATGTACTTCCTCTCTTGCCCAAGAGCAACCTGAAAGGAGAGAATCTCTCTTGAAAATTACATCCACAGCAATGTCAAAAATAGGAAATAACACCTCAAGGCCCTATAAAAATGAAAGAGCCAGAATGAGATGAATGTGAATGAAAATCCATGGACATCTTTCTAGAATGAAGAGAGAACTGTGACTTTAAACTTCGAAGGTATCATAGAGGGGAGGGCTATCCACACAGAATTGTCATCCCTAAGGTCAAAGTGAAGCAATAGGCTTTAGAATCAACAGAAAGCATCAAATTCTTTGTCCACAAAGACTAACGCTATGACAAAGTCAAGAAATGCTGGCTGTTTCCAGTTGTCTCAAAAGCAGCATATGGGATGCAACACTGAAACAACTTGTTTTTGTTGAGTCAATACTTTCGTATGTAGCAGAATTACCTCTCAAGTAGTGAGGCTGAAAGCAAAAGCAAACAGCTTTGAAACACGCATGAAGCTGGGATGGGTGAATTGTTTATTTGCTTCTTTATTTTGCATCTTTTCATGGAGGAATTTTTTTCAGGGTCTTAGACAGGAAAGGAAAGCATTAATATTAATTGAATATTTCCTATAAACTATGTGCACAAAAGAGTTTTGAATTAAGTCTAATTGCCTTTGTTTTAGAAGGAAGACCCAGTTGCTTGGAGAAACTATTTGACCAGTGTTATTCAATTTGTTTCAAAGACAGGACACAAACCTCATTTTCTTTCCCCGTAAACTTTGATCTTTCTTACATGCCACATTCATTGTGGGTTCTCTATACTCACTGACTGCTCTATAAATCCAGCTATAGTTTTGCATTGTTGTTGTTTTTAATTAACACTGAGAAACGATCCTTGGTACTTCTCTTTTTAATACTTTTATCTCTTGCTGGTAGAGCTATTCATAACCCTGCTCAGTTGACAAGTAGTTCTACCATTTTCATAGCAGCTTGAGCTCAGAGCACTATAAAGAGCATTTTGATTTAATTAAAGGCTTGAAAACAATCACTTTGAAAATATGATGGTTTTACATGCTCAAATTTCCTCCCTCAAAACCAGTCACATCTGATGATAAAGACAAGAAGTGAAAACCCTAAAACTTAGCTTTCATTCATTACATCTGTTTTGAATACATGTAAAATAAGCAACTCCTTTAATATAAGCACTACCCCCAAGAGGAAATTAGCAGAGCATATTAGATTACAAATTTTAATAAACTGGTATTAGCCTTATCACTTTTGAGCAGAGGACTGAGAGACTGTTTGGTGCTATTTCTGAGACTCTCTAGTGTCTTATCAGCTTCAGAGACAAACCACTCTCTGGTATCTACTGCCCATGCTAATTAGTTTATAGCCTATCAGCCATGTGTCTACATAGAATACAGCGGAGCCATTCAAAAACGCTCCTCTTTCTCATAAAAGTCAAATATAAGCAATTCTCATTCAGCGTGGCTGCTAATGCAGGGAAACATAATGGTGTCTGGCTTCCGGAAGACAAGGGAAATATATTACCTAATTAAATCCCACACATCGTTTGAAAGTCTGTATAAATCTTCATGTCTATCTTCAGAGTTTTCAGAACACAGCCTTACCTTACTACTCAAATAAACAAGGGGAACCCACTTAAGAATTAGGACTGGAAAAACTCTACAATGTCCACGTAGCTGCAGTCTCTACACCACCCATATGACCTTGTTAATGCATATTTTGTGGCTGAAATGTCATTTCTGTTACATTACTTTCTTTTTAGCAAAGTATAAATAGGACATTTTAATTCTTACCATCCTGAAACTCAAAAGAAATTGTCAGGCCAAATGTAATTTAAAAACAAGTAACTGCTCTACTTCACGACCTTAAAATGCAACCATTGCTAGGTCCATTACGGAACCAGTGCATACAGGGATTTAGAAAATCTAAGTCTTTAATCTGTACTGTGCTAACTATTGTCTTACTCTCTTCTAGTTTTCTCAAAATGTCGAAATTGTTAAGATGGGAGAGTTGAAGAGATTGTGATACCAAAATCTCTTAGTTTTGTCTGAAGACTAAAAGGAGACAGCTTAAGGCAGGTGCCCAGAACAGAGTCTGGCAGTTCATAGGCACTTTATTGTTACAAACTTTCTAACTCTGTCTCTGAAAAATGAAATTCCATTACTCAGAAAGTTATGTTATAAATTAAGAGACAATAGAGGAGACTCATATTTCAAAAGAATCAAGATTTAATATGTGGTGTCCAGTAAAGATGCTGCCAAATTTGAAACTAGAAAAATGTAGAAGTAATTGAAGAGGAAACATAAATCCTAATGGACAAGATGTTAGCTTTCAGCTACCCTTTTAATAAAATTATTGATTTTATATATTAATGGATGGTGACATTTTTGAAATTACTCAATGTGTTTTTTTTCTATTAAAAAAACTGAATATTGTGAATCATAAACAAAAGCAACCACATGGAAAACGAATGCTGTTAAAAGGAACCATCATTTCTTTTGATACTGGATTCAAGAGTATTTCAGTGAGTTTGGAAGACTTCCACATAACTATGCTTTACTTGGTACTGTAGCAAAAGCATGACTAGCACACTGGCTATTGTGTTACATGCAGTTTGCAGAGGCCAGCCAGTCAGTAGTCAACACCGTGGTCTCTGAAAAACTCTGATCTAATATTCAGATCAGGTTAATTTACAGGATGATTAAGAGCTATTGTCATTTTCTTACTGGAAATAGAAAAGAGAATACATTGGAATCCTGGGCTTAGGCTGGAAGAAAAGTCAAGCTTCCCCTAGGATTGGCTACTGTTGTTTAAAATCTACTATGATAGCAGGAGATGAAATGTATAGTTTTTTTCCTTAAGTGGAGAATCAGGAAATTTAATAATCTGCAAAAAGTAAACCTATTACCAATGCAGAACCAACTGGCACTAAATCTATTATCAGACTCCAATGAGATTCAAGGATGAGCAAAATATTTTCGATGACTGTGTCTCTTGCTTCATAAAGTGAAAAATTGAAGTTATGAAATAAAATGCATGCCTTTCTTTACTTCAGTTTGTCCATTTTAAAACCAAAGATGACAGTGTAGAAGTATTAGTGATATTAGTGATCCTGTCTTCTAATCAGATGGAATCTTTACTTTCTAATCAGAAGGGGTCTTTATTAGGGAAGAGTTAAATAAGGATGTAAGTGGGGTTGTCTTAATTCTACACAGTGAAGGGGATAATAAAGAGCATCCCTTAAAAGTAAGAGTAATTGAAGATTTTACCGTCGCACTACCAAGCAGGTGGAACCAATGGTTTAACTGAAGATCATTAGCAACGCTGATGAGTCTAGAGCCACAGCCATACCTAAATGGTGGAAACTTGACAGAGAGCAAAACAGTACATTAAAAAGCCTTTCAAGGCTTCTATGAATTAGATCAGCTCTTTCCAACTGTGAAGGAAGGCTCAGACTAAAGGATTAAATCAAAATATGTAGAGTAGGGCTAGGATGAAAACAGAAAAGGAATTTCAGAACTACATTACATTTAAAATATGCTTATGATAACTTCTAAAACCACTGTACTCTAGGTTGTTTTATTTTTTTTCCCACAAAGAAAAGAACAGTTTGTTATGTTGCCAGGCTTCTTTATAGACTACATCTATACAATATTATGCAATTTTTTAAAGACAGAGTTTTCTATTTGCAGAAAGCCTGCAAATATTGTTTTTGCAAATTGCAGTGATGGTGGGATGGCTTGTCCTTTAGAAATTTAGATTAGCCGTAAGAAGTTCTTTTAAAGGCATTGAGACATTTGGGCACCAAGTAACTTGCCCTGAGCCTGCTCCTCTTGTCAATACACAGATCGTGCCTGGTGGTTTAGAAGGGAAATAAAAAAAAAATTCCAGGCCTCACATTTGCTTGTTTTCCTTTGTTTGGTTTGCGAATATTTCAGTGAGGAGTCACTTTAAAAGTAACCCTGGTCCTTATTGATGCTTTGCAACAATTGGGAGATTGGTTTAGAGGAGCTGCAAGGCAGCCTTGTTCATCGGTGAACCAGAGAGAGATTACATGCACTACCTGTGGCTCAGTTCTCAACCTGATTTTCTGTCTGTTGAATTTTAATTTCATGGCATGAGTCTTGCTCAGACAGAAGGTAAATGACTGGTTTAGTAAACTCCACCATTTTCACAGACAATAGCACTAGGGATGCATTATTTTATGCCATAATACCATCTTTGCGTTACATGATGGTGTGGATACCGTTGTCACAGTGATTCCTCTTCTAAGCATGGAGACACGTGCTTACCACACAGGTGCTTTGAGCATTCACAGGGAAGCAAGCATCTTCAACACAGCTGGGTAAGATAATGACCCACAGTTTGCCCATCAGACCTTCCTATCTGTTCATCTAGCACTTCAGTGTTCTGAGGCTCTTCCATTGAGTTGTCTACTTTGGGGAATAAATAATGGCTGCTAGGTTAAAATATAGTTTCTAAGTTTATGCAAACTTTGGTGTGCATGCACAGAAGTTTTCACTTCTCAAGTGTGGAGGAGTTTTTGAAGTGATTTTGCACTTGTCCCCTGGTTGGGAAGAATGTTACAGAGGGAAAAGTTATTGGACGTGGGACAAGAAGTAGAAACAGTTCTACACACATTCACTTAATGATGTCCTTAGGTTTCTGGGCTCTTGTCAGGCCAGTTTGCTGACTGCAAAAACTGAGGCACCTGGCTTTTAAGAGTTAGACACTCTTGCTTTAAGCTTATTGTATATGTGGCCCTTTGCACAAGGAACACAAAGTGTTTAGCTTCCTTAGAATGTCTCACCATTTTTAATACTGAGCTTCATTATTAAAAGTCCTATAATGTCATGTTTATAAATTTTGCTCTAGTTTTTGCTATCAAAAATTAGTTTATATATTCGTTGGTTGGGACAGCTAAAAAACTGTTGCCTCTCAGATAAAAATAGACTTATTTTCTCTTATAGAACACACAGTCTAGAAAGGATTGAATCTAGATACCAATCAATATGTCAGTGACAGTCACTATGTGAATGGCATGAGATTAGGTATTTGACTCCATAATCTGATTACTAAACAGAATCAGAAACAAAAAAATCTAGTTTGTTTTTAACTTGACACAAACTAGAGTCATCTGAGTAGAGGGAAACTCAAATGAATAATTGGCCTGTGGGAGGTTTGTGGTGGATCTTTCTTGATTGTTAATTGATATTGGACAGCCCAGTACACTGTGGGTTTTGCCATCCTTGGGCAGGTCATTCTGAGTAGCAAACAAGGTGGCAAGCCATTGAACAGAATTCTCTCATTGTTTGTACTTCAGTTCCTGTTTGAGCTCTTGCCCTGGCTTCCCTCCACAATGAACTGTTACATAGAAGCTGAAATAAGCCTTTTCCTCCCCCAAGTTGGTTTTGGTCTGTTTTATCACATCAGCAGACAGCAAGCTGGAATAGAAAGTAATCATAAATGTGTTGACTTTAAGAATAAAGACTGAGGGATGAGTTGGCTATGAACAAAGTCCCCAAGGTAAGGAGGAACATATCACATAGGTGTAGTGGGTAGCATTCCAGCCTTGATCTGTAAGTTCCAACCACCATTGAGGCTTCAGTAACTGTCACACCTACAAGGTGGGGCCAAGAGAGGACCCTGAAGACCCGAGATCTGGATGCACAGGCTCTCTTAGTTCCTGGACCCTGGATGCTGGAGGTAGACCGAGCAGAGTTCTCCAGAGAACACCGCCGGACTGTGCCATGCCTTTCCCAGATTCTGTAAACTATCCATTCACTTGTAAGTTACCCCACAAAATAAACCTCCCTTTTAACTACGTGGAGTGGCCTTAGTAATTTCACCAATACATAGGAAGAAACATGAATGTTCTTTTAGGAATAAGGCAAAATGAAGGAGTGGGAGGTAAGCTCAACATGAAATTAAAAATGAGGACAGAGACCAGTTTGCTCAGTACACTGTATGCAGGAAAGAGACTGGCCTGCTTCCAAGACAATGGTTAACTGCTGTGACCTCAAAGCATTTAGATATTAAGACTAGTTTGATACATACCAGATCTGACTGAGTACTAGTCATATGCTAGTTGCTAGAGGACAAGGTAAATACCCACATCCTCCTACAATTGTAAAGGGGGATTGGATTAAACCCCCACTACAATAAAAAGGATCCAAGCAATTATGTTTGAATAGGGACGTCAACCACTTTCTAAAAATCAGAGAAGAAACCCAGAAAAGCACTCTTAACTCAGACTTTGAGAGGGTATCGAGCATGCATATAAGGTAAAATAGTATTGAACTCAAGACTGGAGGAACTCAGCAGAGTTAGCTGGATGTTTCCTGGGTCAGGGAGCCCTGCAGATAATGAGAAAGGCAGCCCCAGAGAGCAGGACTCTTTGTTAGTATAGTTGGAAAGAATGGTATGATGAGAAGTGATACCAGACATATGACTTAGAAAATTCCATGTAGCATGCCCTTGAATCCTGATAAGAAGTGGAGATATTAATGGATTTTGTGTTATATAAATTCCTACATTTTACTGAATATTCATCAAAGAAAATTCCTAACTTTGCCTTTATAGAGAAGAAGAGCTATTAAATGGGCCAGGCCCCAATAAGGCACGCTATTCTTCTAACCATTTGTGTCATTTTTCAAAAGTCTACAAGGATTTACACCTACTCAACAAAATGTTAATTTATGCTTCAGGAAAAAGAACAGAGGAATATATATCTTAAGGTGCTCTCCTTTTTCATTTCAGATCTGAATTCTGCACCAACTTAAAAATGGAATAAATTTACAAAATAGACATCAAATCCTCAACAGAGAGGGAGAAAAAGGTCCCTATTTATCATGTTCTTGCAATAGTGGCTGAGTGATATATTGTGATTACAACTTTTTTTTAATTGGCAGGCTTCTAGGATGCTCTGGGAATTGGTGACAAGATGATGGATCAGTTTCTTCATATTGGCTGGTTGATCCAACAAACCCAAAGCACATATTGACATTTGTCACTCAGCATCGGAGCCCTACAGACATCTCTGCTGATTAGTCAAACACTTCACCTCCGTTTAATTAATGTTTTAAGAGCAGAGCTTCACAGAGATGCTCAAGGGAGCAGCTTTTTGCAATATAATGGAAAAGGGGGTTACATAGACCCACTTGAGTAAGAAAAGAGCATGGGAGGAAAGGAAGAAATCAATGACAGTGTTTTAGCAGCTTAACCCTGCTGGCCCTTGCATGTTAATAGATTATTTATGCATCACTTTGCTATGAGAAGAAATTAGTATGATTAGCATTTTCTGTTTATCGACTGCTCATCACAAATCAGTAAAATGTTTACATGTATTTTGGTTTATTACCTTGAAAAATCATTGACAAGAAAGGGCAGGACAATGATTCATCCTCTCATATAAACTCGAAGGATATTTTACCCTAAAGAAAAAAAGATGTAAATGAACAGAAATTTATTTCTCACTGTGTTATAAAGAAAAGAGAAACTTATTTTATTTCTAGAGAAAAACCTTTTATAATAGGTAGTTAGGAGGGAGCTTTGAAGTTTGACATGAGTCTAATCTCATTCTTTAGTTAATAGGCAAGGACTTTCAAAGAGTTATTATGATGTTCACAGAAACTGTTCACCCTTCTGTGTCTCCACCACTCCGATCATTTTGAAGTTCCCTTCACCACACAATTTCAATTATGCCGTGTTTTAGAAGAAGGTTGTGTGCTAATCCTATAACCAAGATAGTGAAACAGGTGCATGGGGAGGGATCTCAATATGTTTACAGTTCTCCTTTGATTGGCATAAAGATTCACAGATATATGAGGAAAATTGTTTAGAGAAATATTTTCCTGCGTTCTATCCTTGCGAATACCAAATATGCAAGGATTAATGCTGTATTAGGCAGTCAGAGTAACCAGAAGCAAGTTCTGGGAGTGGGTTTCTAATCGCTGTAAACCAGCTCTTGGTAAACTGAAGACATTAGAGGTTTCACAGCACAATATAATTTCATTTTAATCTCAACTCTTTAACTTGCTCCATGCAACTTTGAGCAATGTTCAGAAAACTGAAATGCTGAAATGTGAGATTGAAAAGGTTCTCTCTACCTTCTTCCTCCTTTACCTATTTTCTGTGTTTTGAACACAGTCCCTTAAAATCATGCACTGGAACTTTGTGTCCAATGCCATAGGGCAGCAGTCAGTGGGCTTTTAAAGTGGGAGTAGTTCATCAGGCAATCCTCTCGGTGGGTCACTGCTGTGCAGCTGTGATTGCCTAGTGAGTTGGGAGCCAGTTTGAGCCCCATGTGTTCTTGCTTTCTCTCTTTGTGTCTTTCTCCCTTTCTGCTTCTGTCTATCTGTGTCTTTCTCTTTCTCTGTCTCTGTCTCCCTTTGTCTTTCTGTCTCTCTCTGTCTCTGTCTGTCTGTCTATCTGTCTGTCTCTCTCTCTCTGTATGTTGCCTGCTTGCCATCTACCACAAGATGTTGCAGCACAAAGGCCATCACAAGACAACAATGACTCGGTCTCACTGTAAAATCTCTGTGATATTTTGTTGTAGCAGCACAAATGCGCTAGGCTGTAGTTTGTCACTTCATCTGAGCTTTGTTTTGGTCTCTCTGTCTCTTTTGCATTTAACATCCATCTACATCATCACAGCTCTCCCAATCCTATGTCCTTGACGCTCCCATTATTCTATTGATTATTTTAATCAAGCCAGATAAACTGAGAAGTGTTACACACTTACTATTGTTGTCAATATGATAAGTTTAATTTAAATATTTGACTTCTATGTTTTTTTTCAGCTTGAAGAAAAAATAGCAAGAAGAAAAACTGCAAAAGCAACTTGAAAAGAAATGTCACTGTGCACAAAGGTTTACACATAGATTTCCTAGTTCCAAACATACTGAAGAGACCTCTAAAATCAATTGGACTTAGTATCTCTCAATGTAATTTATAGTTTACAAAAGAAAAATATATGTGCACATATATTTTTAAAGCTCAAGTAATACTGCAAGACATAATAAAACTCATCAAAAGAGTGCTATTTCAAAAAGCAGCTACTCTTAACTTTTGATTTTCCTATTGCTTATGGCCATGTTATTAAATAACATATATCGTAATAGTGCCATTTCTTGATTTTCAGTTTAAACTACTGTTTATTGATTTTTCTACCACAGAGTATCAGAATTTGGATCTTGTACTCTACCCATACATACTTATACAATTCCCCCTTCTGTATCCTACTGAAAAAATATATTGCCATTTTGGGCTAAATCAATATTTAGTGCTTGCCTTATTATAACTGTGGAAATAGCATATAGAGGGGAATTACATTGCAGGTTGTGTTATATTTTTTTCTCGTATGACTGTTTTTTTCTGAAGGTAACTTTTCTGCACACACACACACACACACACACACACACACACACACATCCTGACACATGTAGTTTGCTGTCTACTGACCCTGATAATTATCTTTTACCTGTTTTTCATGACCCTTCTTAAGTCCATTAAGGCCCTTTAGCTTGATGGAGTGCCTTACACACACATATAAAATGAAAAGGGGGTCTTGTTAGTTTGAAAATGGTCTTAAAATGTATTTATTTTTTTTTTAATTTTACTTATTTGTGTGTGTACATGTGTGCAGGTACTTGGGGAGGACACAGGAGAGGGTCAGATTCTCTGGAACTGGAGTTAAAAGCAATTGTGAGCCACCTGATATGGATGCTAGGAACCAAACTAGGGGCCTCAGTAAGAATACCAAGTACTCCGAACTGCTAAGCCATCGCCTCAGCTCCTAGAAATATCTTCTTAGCTCTCATTTCACAGTTCAATGATGACATCAAGTTTGATCTTATAGTAATGTGAGAGGTTTCCCCAATCCTTCCCTCTCCCCGGTTCCTAAGACATTTGTTGATGGAGGGAATTGGTGAGGCTGTAGAAGTTTTAGAAAAGCATCTTCAAAACTGCTATCTGTTGAGTCACTCAAGCTAGATACTCCCCATACATTCCTATATAAAGAAATTATAATACAGGTGTAGTGAATCATACTTGTAATCCCAGCACTCAGGAAGCTGAGGCAGGATTGCTGTGAGGTTGATCCTGGTCTACATAGTTAAGTTTAGGCTGTATATACATATATGTATACATATACACATACACATAATTTACATATGCATTTGCACATACATCATATGCACATATACATATTCCCACTAATAATTCATTTCTTTTAGTCTACTTCTTTTTGCTATCTTTGCAGTTATATGGACTTGGATATATGATAGTAATTATCTGTGACATTTTAGATTTGGGAAAAGACAATGGGGCAAGCTAAAAGTCTCAGCTACAGTTTATGCAGAAGGAATCAAAGATCATAGCAACAAATATGGGCTTTACTACACAAATTCCTGGGTTTCTTTTCTATTTCCATAAATTTCATCACCAGAAGCTTTAATGCGTTGTTAAGTGACCCTGATCTACTGAATCCGGCCCAGTGACATCTGGAAAGATACTGTCTGCTCCTTGGAATGAATAGCTGATGGTGATGACATGAAAGCTTGAATCCTTTGTGTCATGATTAGTCAATGCAAAGAAGGCAAGACTTCCATTGAAGGAATAAAAGGAGGCAAGCGTGAAACAAAGCAAGAAGTCTCAGGCAAGGAAACAGATATGCTTGGAACTGTGGTGACTTTGGAATGGAAAGCAATTTACTCTTAAAGGTAGACTAGAATTTTGGATGAATTCTGAGTGTGGAAACAGGAGATGGGACAGGTTCCCATTGGCTTCTCTCCTTGGCTTGAGAGTGACTAATGCCTTGCTCTGTTCTCAGATGACATTCCTTCTGTTCCTTCATAATAGTTTCTCCTGCCTCTTGAAATGCCATGTTCATATTGGAGTAAGCCTTGCCTATGACCTGATAAGCATATTTACCTCCTTAAACACCTTATCTCCAAATACATTACATTATCAAATACAAGTACAGGTCCAAGTCAGCCTTGCAAAATATAATATAATATAAGTCACAAAGCAAAATTATCCCTGTTTCATAAGTCATTACTTGAAGGAGATAAATTCCCCAATTCCCAAATTCCCAGATAAATTCTGAGAGCTAACATTCCTAAAATATCAGGAAATCTTTGAAAGATGTCATACATCATTACTCTATGTAATCTGCACACAAACTTGTAAAGTAGAATTTGGTTTTGTTTTGTTATTTTTAATCTAAATTTGACACTCACTAAATGATGTTTCAGGTGTGTGTGTCTAACATCTAGGAGGCAGAAGAGGGCAGGGCCAGTATTTAAACTCAGGTACCTGAATCCAGCACTCATCCTTTCCTATCAGATCTGCTACCCACTGCTCTGAGGTGAGGAAATGCATGTTTTCACCTCACAAGCACTTTTGCCCAGAATACTCACAGTGCACTCAGATGCTAGTTCAAACAGCATTGTCTACAGGTTCTTCCTTCATCTGAGCAGAGGAGTTTTTGATGAGTTACCTCCAGGATGAATTTAACTAGGGACGCAGCCCTTTCTGCAAGATAACTAACACGATGAAAAATAAACTGTTGGATTGGCAAAAGGGAAAGAGTTATAGCAAGTTTTTTCTTTCTTTCTGTTTTCATCATTAAAGAAAATGAAACACATGCATCAGAACATAAGTTCAGAAACAGATCAAGGCTGAGAGCTTTTAGAACGGAGGTAACCAGCTACTTCCTTACTTCAGCAACTACATTTGGTCTGTGAGTTCAATAATGTTCCATAAAACCACGAAGAGTTCAGCAAGGTGCAATGCAAAAGTAAAGGCATGTGTCTTGGGAAAAGAGATCTGAGAGAATTAATTTGTTATTTAGAGGAAAGATCAGCTCCTGTAGGTTAGCTGTTCTATTTCTGGCTTGGAGGGAGAAGTGATTAACATTTCTTTCTGTTTGAGCGGGCTGTGGAATCTGATACAGGAAATAAACAGAAGGAAGTATCCGGCTTCTTGCAGAGAGAAATAACAATCAAATATGAGCTAGTCATGGCCTGGCAAAGACAATGGCTCAAATAAATAAAAGATAAGAGATAACCTCCCTCGATTACCAGCCATATTTCTGAAGGAAAACCTCCATGAAATGTTAGTGTGAACATTTTTGAAACTGTATTTTATCTCTTATAGTCTATGAATATATTTTACTTAACAACAGTTAATATAAAAGGAACTCTAATAAAAATTCTGAAGTCTCTTTCATTACCTTCTGTAATTTTACTCTTTCCCACAGAATACTCCAGCATTATTAATTGAATGCACAGTAACTTCCTTGGGAAGTTCTGTTAGTATAAGCACATCTTATTTATCTCTAAAGCTTTTTTGCATGTATCGTTTTCACTCTTAAAATAAGTCTTTAGTCCATGTAGTTTGTAGTTTTATTTAGGTGATGAGTCTGGATTATAAGTTTTTATCTTTAGTTGTTAGTAATTCATCTATTGAATAATCAGTTTTTCTTAATGATTTAAACATATTCACACACATAAACAAATATTCTGGGCTTGTTTCTCCTCTACTAGATCATTCATCTTTTCTTACTGCAATACCATACTATTTGAATGTTGGTGCTATGTGATACTTCTTATAGAGAAAACTTCCATTTTCAGCCAATCTGACATTGATACAGACTAATTTCCCAGCATCAAACACAACGATCTGTGTAACAAATCACCAAAATTGCAATTACAATATCTTGTGTTATTTTGTTATTGAAAATTGCAGAGTTGGGTCAAAAAGGAAACTTTAGCAACTAGCCATTTCCCTCTTTTTTAAGACCTGTTAGGATTAATGTTCATGGTCAGCTGGACTGAATTTAGAATCACTTAGGAGATACTCCTCAGGGTGTGTCTGTGTTGGAGCTTCTAGGGAGGTTTACATGAAGATGGAAGACCTGCCCTGAAGTTGGGCAACATAGTCTATGGGCTGGATGCAGGCTGAAAAGGGAAAGAGGAGGAAGCCTGCTGAGCAACAACAGCATTTCTGAACTCTGTGTATTCCTGACAGCAGTAGTGATTCGACCAGCCATTTCATTCTTCTGTCATCGTGCTTTGCAACCCTGATGGACAGTATCCTCTCAAACTGTTAGGCAAATACTCCCATCTTTCCCTAAGTTGTTCATTCTCAGGCAATTTGTTACAGCAATGAAATGCAGCATCATTGGAAAAAAAATCAGAAATTGAAGGCCCACTAGAAATGTAATTAACTATGTAGTTTTTATAAAATCATAAAACATATTTTTACTGCACAGTTATTACTAACCAGACACTGTAATTATGTTATTTAATTTAATATGATAAACAATACCATGCAATGAAGAGTCATACCCATTTATCTGGAAAGGAAACAAATTACTTAAAAGTCAAGGGATTTCTCTTAGAGCCTATATTTTCATAACCCTAGAGCCCAGGTGTAGTGGGTAGCCATTCCAGCTTTGATCTGGAAGTTCCAACCCCCATTGAGACTTCGGCAACTGTCACGCCTACAAGGCGGGGCGAAAGGAGGCGCCTGGGGACCTGAGATCTGGATCGGCGGGCGCTCTCTCTGTTGCGGGACCCTGGACTGGAGAGGTGGACCAAGCAGAGCTCCAGAGAACACCGCTGGACTGCGATACACCTTCCCCAGACTCCGCGACCTACCTATCCCTTAATTTGTAAGTTACGCCATTAAATAAATCTCCTTTTATCTACGTGGAGTGGCCTTAATAATTTCACCAATACCCAGGATTCAAATTCAGAACTATTCAGAATGTGATCGGCGTACATTTAATATTTTTATCCACACACAGCATAACAATCCTAGTGTAACAGTTAAATCAACACTTGATGAAAAAAATACCTCTTGCTATGTTGAATTAAAAACATTTGAGAGAAACAATTCCCTCAAGAAGTTCAGAGTCATGCTTCTCACTGTATTCTCTGCCCAGTCAGGTTGTTTACATGTTTTCTTTTCAATTAAGATGCCAGGCTTTATGTAGTGCATTTGTACCCTTTTATAGTAGTTAGATTTATTAACTACTGACTGTTGTTCGTAGTTTTCAACGTTTAGTACTTTGTATATGCCCGCCCTTAAAGGTTGATATTCATTAAGCAAAAATGTGTTCTAAATGAAAGACATATTATACTTAAAATGAATAACAAGTAATTAACTGCAAAAATGGCCGCCCTTTGCTCAATTTTTAATTGTGCCTTGTGAATCGTGATAAAAAGACTGAATTCTTTCTACATACAGATTCATATCCAATTCAACCTGGTAGTTTGCTATTATCAAAGCCCTTTAAAAAAGTCCTAGTTAATACATATGTATGATCACTCCAAGGACAATTATATTTGATTCTTCCTAAAAGCAGCTCTATTGAGTATATAACTTCACTAAGTTTCAGAGGATAATGAGATGGTGTGGTATACTGGGCAGGTACCATTGCTATGCACTTACTGACCTAACGTTCCAGAAGTGTTTGTGAGTCTGAAGGCATGGGTAACAATCTGTGATAGCCTTAGGCTAGCCAGAGATTGGAATTCTGTGATTATTTTCTTTTGTATAGCTAGGTTTGGCTCAAAACCTTACAATATTAAGGCAATCTATCCTTAAGGCTCTCAACAGATCTTTGCTCTCTAGGTATCCCAAAAACTATCTCAAAACTCAGACATTAATAAAATAAAAATAAAATCTACCCACATCCATTTTGTATTACGGTTTCTTTCTTATTCTCCTTAAAAACAATAATATAACTAATTCTCTGAGAATTAATAAAACTCTTCCCTGACTCCTCCCAGATTGACTTTTCACCCTCTCCCAACTTCATATCCTCTCTTCCTTTTAAAAAACATGACCCTTCACACTTGATTCGTGCTGCCCGCTTATTCTCAGAGATGTAGTGCAATCCATTGAGGCATAGTCAACCTACCAGAGGCTACATTCTTAAAGCATCAGTTGATGCTCCTTCTCCAGAAGCCATTGGCTGTCTGCCAGTAGCTCCTCAGCTAAAGCTGGGGGGTTCTGAGGCTGCCCTCACTGTTTGTTGGTAGTTTGACTGACTTGATCGTTTGTAGGTCTTGTGCAGGCAGCCACAATGTCTGTGAGTTAATGAGTGCTGTTGTCTTGTCATGCCCAGAAGATAGTGTTTCACCTTCCCTCTGTACAGCCTCTGGCTCTTACAATCTTGTATCTGCCTTTTGTTAATACAAGTAAAGGCTGTTATTTTTTTCTTCAGGTTTTATCTTCTCCAGGATTCACAATAACCACTACCCTAAATTCCTCCTTAATCTCACAAATTGAGAGAACTTTTACCATGTGGTACGGTATTCATTACTGGCCAAGTAAGGTTGAGTGATTTGGGTTTCTGGAGTGTGTGGGTGGGATGAGAGGGGAGGCTCTTATAGAATAATTCTGCACATGCTATTCAAAGATAAGATGTTTAAGCTGCTCAAGAGAGAAGTTAAAGAAAAGTGGTAAAGAATAACTGCAATGGAGAAGAGCTGGGTTTGTTTTTGAGGCATAACATACCTGATTCAGAAGAAGGGTACAATCAATGTACCCTCCATAATTATATCCTGTTTTGCTAGTATTCCCACCATTAGAAACATTATTTTTTCAAAAGGTACTAGTAAAGTCATTCATGTTAAAATCTGTGTTACAACTGTTTTGCTAAAATAATTCAAATATATTTCCTGCCCGGTACAATTTTAAAGTCTGTTGAGAGATAAATACACAAACAGGATATATATATATATGATAAATCTTTAGAAATGTTAGTTATGAGAGTTTAGATAGTTCTTTTTAATTATGGCATTAAGCAGCTTAAAGATTATACCTTTGAATAGCATGTGCAGAATTATTCTATAAGAGTCTCCCTTCTCATCCCACCCACACTCTCCAGAAACCCAAATCATTCAACCTTACTTGGCCAGTAATGAAGACTGTACCACATGGTGAAAGTTCTTAGTCTATATGGTTGATGGACAAAGCTGTTATAGAAAGCTGTGACCATCAAACTGAAGAAAAGAGCTGGCTGAAAAGCAATGTAAGGACAAAGGGAACAAATAGACATTCAGCAAAAGTAGTTGTGTATATTAGTGGAACTTCACTCATTCTGGAAAAGCAGGCATTTCAGGCTGGCAGGTCAAAGAGTATCAGGGGGGCTGAGTAATAGTTGCATCAAGAGGAGATCCAGAAAGCAGAATGTAAAGGCCCTTGAGCAGAGGAATTCCAACAAGGGGTCTCTGGTGCAAGACATATTGAACCCATTTTACAAATAAAACTGAGGTTCAGAGATGATGCATCAAATAACACAATTAAAGGAGGCTTCCCTTCAACTGCTTGTATTGAAATTATGTTTGAAAACCTATTCTCTTGTTTGTCACTTTGTTTTTGAGATGATTTAGTAAAACTGCAATAAATGTGAGTTAGAATTTTACTCTTTATTTCATTTTTAAAAAGGCTCATATTTCAGTGAAGTAGCTGGCTAATTATGGACTGACTCTCTGCTAATTCTCTTCTAAATTCTTTCCCAGTCATTCTGGTTTTTCTGATTCCAGAAATGGTGTAAGAAAAATAAATAAATAAAAATGTTCAGAAACCCTTGCATTCCTCCAGCTTGAGGGAGGGCAGTTCCGCTGCTTGTTAAGACAAGAGGAAGTTGTGCAAACTGTCTTCTATGACGCTTGGATATGTTTGGGGAATCTTTTATTTTCCTTTCACTCTAGGTCAAAATAAAATGATATGTAACTCTCTAAGAGTTCATCAAGATTTCTAGGGAATGGGAGAATATGATGCAGCAAATGCTACTCCCAATGCTAACGCTCCCTCAGTTTATCACAGGAAAGAAGATAGTGGAGTCCCTACAGGGTTTCTGGTATGCAGGTGTGCTTTGTGTTAATTATTACATTTAAATGACAAAGCCTTGCCCTCTGAGAGGCACACACACACACATTGTAAAGTTCACCCTCATAGAGCAACAGCATATCCTGGTACAGTTCAATGTCTGAAGCAATGGTACTCTAGCCTTTTGACATGAAACTGTGGAGTGAAAGGGTGATGGTGTTTACTGACACTCAGAGAACTGCCTTACAGCACTGGATGACCCAAGTACTGTGGCTTCCATGGTTTCTACATCAAGTGCAATTCAAGAGAGTCTAGCTTTGGAACAGGGTACCAAGGCAGGAATCCTTCTGCTTTTTATCCATTAACAGGACATGGTAGCAATTAACCATGGCAAATGAATATCAAATGAGCGGTATCAGAGACAGGAATTTTAGTTGTATTCTCAAATGCTCCCATAGGAAAGCAAAAATCCAATTTTGGTAACTTATTGTTTACCTGTCAAGAGACTCTTGCTAGTAGGACAAAAAGAATGGTTTTCACAAGCTCACCTCTGATGGGAGTATACTTTCATCCCTACTTACATACATTACAGAAACCTCTTATTTTCTGCTCCTGCTGGTGCGTTGTTTTGCAGGTCATCTGTCTACTCTCCTTAGTGGCTGTGGAAATCTCTGTCTTTGGTGCTTTACAGATTTGACAAAATATGTTTTCGTGTCTCTGTGAGACTGAAGATTCATCTCTTTCATCAATTATGAAAATGTTTTCAGCTCTTCTCTAATGTCACCTCGGCTTTTTGTTCTTTAACTCAAATTCTTCTCCTAGCTTTAAGCTCTCAGAGACAAGTGCTGTCTCTCTGAGGTACAGAGTTTATGGATTTCTTCTGACCTATCTTGCAGTCCGGTCTTAATGTTTTTAATTCTGTCTGCTGTACTTCTGACCTTTTCATCACACTTATCATATTTTATCCCCATAATTCCTTTTCAGTTATTTTTAGATACTGTTATTCTTGTTGTTAGAATCTTAGATGGTCTTTTAATAAAAAAACCAGAGCCAGATATCAGAGTGAAAGCTGAAACATCAGAGAAGCAGAACAGCCAGCCACTAGTTCTTACTTCTATGAAATCCTCAGCCTAAAGAGAGGGAGTTCCTATTTCCTCGCGCCTTATATACCTTTCTCAGCCCTGCCACATTACTTCCTGGGATTAAAGGCGTGTGTGCTTCCAAATCAAAGGCATGAGATCTCAAATGCTGGGATTAAAGGTGTGTGCTACCACGGCCTGACCTCTGTGTTTAATCTAGCAGCTGGCTCTGTCCTCTGATCCTCAGGCAAGCTTATAAGGGTACACAATATATCATCACATCTTCTTGGCATTTTAAACATTCAAGTTTTGATAACTTACCATACTTACCCAGGCATTTTAAATGTATGTGGTTTATCTAGTGAATCTTCTAAGTGGATTTCTACAAGATCTAATTAGACTCTTTACCATTTTGCTGATCCTACCTGAGGTTGCTTCGTACCCTATAGGAGGCTATTCTTGGTATATTATGAGGTTATCTACACTAAAGATTTATCTATGGGGACTCAGTAAAGTCTGAAGCTAGGATGAGCCACCTGGAGTTAGTTTTCACTCACCAAATGCACAGCAGGAAAGACCTCTGCTGCTAAATTCTTGGGATACTTTTATTTTTCTTAGAGATATTCAAGCTATGATACATTAGCTTCCTTTTCTACTACTCTCTCTTTTGGTGGATTTTTTTTCAAGTTTTCCTTTCAACTGGGGGCACTGTGCTTCTAAGTTACTGCCCTTTTGAAGCAGGCATTATTCCTACGCATCATCTGGTTTAGTCTCAAGGTCATTTCTTCTTCTCTGGCACAGCCATTAAAGCCTACACTTCTTCAGCACTGAGATTGACAAGCTCCCCTAGGGTACCTTGAGCTTTAGCATCAGCCTGCCATTCTAATTCCTGTCAGTCTTTGAATCCTGCCTCTGGAGACTAGCCTCACTTTCCAGCCAGCTCAGTTATTCATTTGGAAGGATATTTGTTATATTTTGCCAAACATTTCTTGGTGTTTTACATTAAGAGATTTTTAAGGTCCTAGTTTAGAACACCATCAGAAAGAAACTCAGAAAGCAGGAATTGGAGGCTTTTGATGACCTGTTCTGGAATCCTCCTGGCATCCATTATAAGCAATACTTCTCGCCATGAACCAGTCTGCTTATATTTGAGGAAACCAAGCTAGAGCTTGTCATTTTAATGTCTTGGTTTATATAATCTTCACGATTCAGAGGGCCAATCTAAGAATATTTGTCACTGGTAAAATATTTTTTATTCACAATTACCTAGTTAATTAAAATTAGCTAACGCTAGCAGAATAAAGTCTACAGACAGAAGGCCAAGAATTTCAGTATTTTGGCCTTAAGATCATTGCTTCATTAGAGAAAATAGAGAAAGATTTTTAACATGTTTCTGCTTGTCTGCATATCTTGCCGCTTTCTATTTTAACTTTAATTTTATTAGTTAATATTTATTAATAGTAGGAATATTGATGAATAGCTTTACATAGAGAAAGAAGGACAAAAGAAAGATGTGAAGAGAGAGTAAATGCACATGCTATGGAAGTCGCATGCTCGTTTGTCCTCTGTATGTCCAATTCAGAATCATGGGCCACAATGGGATTACAGCAAGCACTCCAGAATCAGCAGGTTTTCCCTTCCTCAGTGTCCTGTTTGCTAGCAGGACAGCATGAACATGTAAGAAGGATTTCAACACACACAAAGAAATTGGTAGCTTATTCAATCACATAGAATGTAAATTTGTCTGTAAGTAGTAGTATATCCACAGGGACTATACTGTCTAGGCTGCTTAATTCCTAATACAAAGCAGGCACAGGACCTGAGTAGGTGGGAGTATTCCTTCAGGGTAGCATCATAGTGAAGCTAAGGCCTAGGATTCATAAGTCTCTCCCTTTCAGCACTATAAGCTGTTTGCTCAATGTTAGGGGTTCTTCTCTGCCTAGTCATTTTACTGCACCAGAGAATCAAATACCTAAATAGTATGTTAGGCTGTATTTAAATATTCTCAACCTTATCCGTGTGCTTATCGACTACGTTGTTTCTCTGTCTCCAGCTTTGCATGTAAGACTTGGTCTGATACAGTGCACACATTGAAAAAAAATCACATTAATAAATCCTGCAGATGTGCACATGGTAACCGTGCACATGTCTAATTAAGTTCGGGAAAATCTCGGGACTCCAAAGTTTTACCCTTACCATCTTCCTTAACAACTAACACCTGCCAACATTTCCTCTGTCCTTCCTTCTCATTTTTTTTCTCTTCTTACATCCTTAGAATAAGTTTGATTACTTATTAAAACATTGTCAGATTTCGATACAAACTTTGAAGTCTTGATGGTTCAGATACTCCAGTCTGGGAGCCGATTACACACTAGCCTCTACGACTTAGAACATCAGCAGCCATTCTTTGCCCTCCACCACTGCTGCAGCCATGGCACGCTCAGCCACCACTGCTGCTTCTCCACAGCCTCAAAGGCAAGTTCCCTTTGCTTTATTAGGCTTGTTCTGGGTTTCAGGTGCATTGTCTGGCTGCAGGGAGCCTCCTGTCACTCAGAACTGAGGCCTTTAACTGTCTGGCACAGGCAAAAGGCATTCTTGTACCTTTATTTCATACAGGGGAATTCTGAAGCTTCAGTGGCTGCCAGAATCTTCACATTTGCACAACTTGAGTATTTTGAGAATAATAATAATAAAAAAACAGAAACAAAAACAAATAATATTCCCATCCTGCAGTCAGAGAGAAGAAAAGACAGACCTTACATGGTTAGTTCCTTCTCTCACCTCTACTAAGGTGGGATCCATAGATAAACTTTTTATATAGTTTCATGAAGACAGTAATTACTTTCCTGATGCCAGAGCACTTGGATGAGAAGAAAAGTCTTTTCTGCTGCATACTTCATTAGAATAGTATGTCCCCATGGCTCAGAAGTGAGTACCTGTCTGGAGTTACCAGCTACCCTTTGACATTATTCTTACCATATAACAAAAGATGCACACACATCCCCACCGCACCCAACATAGCAAGTCCAAACTTATTAACTTACCCTAGAGTCATGAAAAAGGAATAAAATATGGTTTATTTTCTCAAGTCTGTTATCTCACTGAATATTTAGCATTGTTGTAGTTTCGTAGGAAAATCATTCAATATTTGTATTAATGTATACAAAACCCCCAAATCTCCTCCCAAGTGACTTGTACGTTGGACTGCTTGGCATAAATCTGTCTGGGAACTTATGAACAGCACTGTCTACAAGAAAGAAAAGGAGAAAGACAGTAAGCAAACCAAGAACATAAAAGAAGGATCTCACCTGGTTAAACCACTTGTGGGAAGAAGGTGGTACTGAAGCCATCAATGGGCTGTGTATTCATTCTTTTTTCTAATAAATACTGTCAGGACAAAGACAGCAAGCAGGTGATATGGCCTAATCTTCAACCTGGGCCCTGCTTAAATAAACCAATACTGTTTGCTCTGAAGCAGAGTTCATATGTGCAGCATGTCCATAGCAGGGTGCCCAAGGCTAAATGTGTATAACAAATACCCAATCCATTTTTCACCTGAAATCTTCTCTTAAGCTGTATCATTTTATAGATATAGAATGGAGATTTTCCTAATTCAAGCACACCACTATTAAAGGGCAACCTCCCGAGCTTCAGTAGGAGGATTCTGTCATTTTTCTGTGCTGGAGACTATGTCATGTACACAGTATTGAATGAAATGGCCTGGGGACCTGACTGCCTTTGATATTCCTCGACCTTTTCCTTATATGTGATTGATTGTGTCCTTGAATTTAGTACTGAATTTATATTTTGTATCACCACTGACTAATGTGATACTGATTTGAGAATTGTGGATGTTTGAAACACTAACTAGATTCTTGAAAATGTCTTAAATATTAACTACTCTGTCTCTCTCTCTCTGTCTCTTTGTCTCTCACACACACAGATACACACAGAGGTAGAAGGTGAAGTGGTGGTAGTAGAAAGATGCTATGATGATCAAAGCATTATAAATAGTGGTATGTTGTTCAACATATTCATATAAACTGTTATAGGATGTTAATTTCCTTTGTCCACTTGATAACACCTAGAGTTATAGGAAATGATCCTCTTGGGCATGCCTGTATGGGATTATGTCCATTAGGATAATAATGGTTGGCAGTCCACCCACAGAGGGTATCATCATTTCCTGGACTAGGGTCTTAGGCTGTATATAGAAAGTGAACTGAGACTAATCACACATTCCTTTTTCTCTGCTTCTTGGTTATGGATACAATGTGACTTACTGTTTCAAGCTCATGCTGCTATGTCTTCCTGGCCATGATAGACTGTAATTTTGAGCTATAAACCCAGATAACCATTTGTTCTCAGGCTGCTTGTGTGAAGATACTTTATCATAGATACAAGTCACACAACTAAGACAAGCTACTTTATTATCTTATTATCCCAAATTTATCTATACTTGAAATGACTCAGAATTCCAGGCTAATTTGCCAAGGACAAAGAAACCATGCTTCAGGATTCTCATTAAAATTGGATTTCAATTTGTTTTGTGACTTTTCCTGGGGGAGACATAAACTTCTCTTCACCCCAGCTAGGAAGGGCACCTACAGACTAAAGGAAGTATTCCACTTAAGTGCAATTTGGTAAATGAATGGGTTTATTGAGGTTATTTAGACAAACATGAATGCCTTAAAGGCAGCTACATCACTAAAAAGTCCCCTAAGGACTTTATAATGAAACCACTGAATAGTACCACTCAAGTCAATCATTTACTTCCTGTACAACCTGGGAAGAGAAGATGGCATGCGAGAATCTCTTGAGGGCTCATGAGCTTCTTCTCCATCATCTGTCTTCCTTCAAAGGGGAATGTTAACAGGCCTAGCCAACTGAGGGTCTCCAGTGCTGTTCACAGCTACTCTGACTCAAGATATCCAATCTATTGGAAAAAGCTACACAACACAGTGATATAATATTGTTATTTTAAGGACTAAAACTAAATATATTTGATTTTTTTAAAGGCATAATGTCATGCAAATGGCCAGGCAAAGCTACTGTGACTTAATTTGAAATGCTATTTCAGTAGACTCCGAGCCCATAAAGGTAAATGGTACCACATAATATAAAGCAATTCAGAAATTTATTTGGATACTTTGATTTAATGAAATTCTGTGAGAGATTCTGGTTAAAAACAAAACAAAACAAAACAAAAAAATCATTCAGTCAAAGTGAGAGAGCTAAAGAAATCAAAATACCCTCCCACTCTTCATGACCTTCATTGAGTGACCGTAACTGTATTTCTCTGAATTCTTTTCCAAGCATGAGCTTAACATTTGTATAAATTTAGAGGTTAAGAGACATATACTGTACTTACAAACAAGGGATTTTGAGATGCACAATTTTTATTCAAATCCCAACTCTGGGAATTAGTAGTTGGGTACTGTTTCAACTAAATACAGTAACTTTACACTAAGTTTTCATCTGTGAAAAAAATGTAGATAACATTTTTTTAATTGAGATAGTATATATAAAAATAATTGTTCTAGTTGGCCTGTAAATTAACAAAATTTAAAGGCAACAGAAATTATTTGATCTTAACCCATTGGAAAGTCTTCACAACAGCTGAGAACTTGTACCAGTAAAGCATTATTAGCTCTTGATGGGTTGGGTATAAAGTCCATCTTCCTCTGAGACTGCCTCTAGATCTTAGCATGATATCTTGTATGACAGCATTCTTTGTCAAACAGACAAGTCCTGCAATGTTATTGCTGTATTGGCTTTCCTGTGCAATGATGATGAAGACAGGCCCTTTGAGTACCACTGTGACCCAAATCACAATGGTATTCAGGTACTCACATTGGTATGGTCCGTCCTCTATCTCTAATGCATTCCAAACAGTCCTGCTTTTTCTTTACAACATATTCCTTTCAGGTAAAGGCGAGGCACAGGCACTGCATCATGTCTCAAGACATCTTCTATGCATTCATGACTTCAGTGTTACAGTGTCACCCTTAGAAGAAGACTGTGTCCTAGCAATTTCCACAATGTCCCTGCCACTAGACAATAAGCCCATTTCTCCCTAGACCACTTTCATTAAGATACCAGAGCTGTGCTTTGAATAATTGATTTATTTTTCTAAGTTCAACTCAAAAGATGTGGAAACCTACTTTTCTTAGCCTTACATTTTTGGAGAGGAAAGTTTAGTCACACTAGAACTAAAGCAGTCTTGCTTTTCAGATCTATTTGTCAGAGTTAGATTGCTGTGTGGGTTTTCTTATCACAACTGTTAAGGTCAGTGAACAAACTTGATACCTGATCTTGTTCATGTGTCTTGACATGAAATAAGGCTAAACTCTTTAGAAATCCTAGCACTGTACATGCAGCATATACTATTGAAGAGTCAATGTTATAAAACAGAAAGCAAAGTTAAAGCATGTGATTATGAAAGTGTCTACAAACACTATGGAGTAAATTAAACATTGTGAGAGGCTGTGTTGGAGTTGGTGGGGTGGATGATAGGCTGGGCCAGATTTTACTGTCAGTATCTCAAGGGTCTTTTCTTCATGTAGACCTTTAAAACAAATCTAATAGCACATTTTGGAAGCATTTAAAAGAAAAATTAGAATGCCTGCTCTCTTAAGAGAAAATTGAACGGAATAAACACACTTGAGTTCCCCATTTCTGCATCAATTCTTCTAAGAGATTGTGAGTTACAAGTGTGGTGGGACGTGAAAATGTATTTGATGTCATAAATTAATTATGAAAGTAGATGATTGATATGAATGGAAACTTTCCTAATTAGATGATGATGAGAATTGCATGAAGGATAATGCACAACAAGTGTACTATTTGCAGGATGAATTTCTCTTGAGGGATTTAGGTAATTCATGCTTGTTATTTATACAATAGTAAAAGCCCCAAGGTGGAAATAGAACTGTGCATTCATGTATCTTTCTTGAATTATCATGCATAGTATTTTGATGGGAATTTTAAGGTAGATAATATGTGTTATGCAGACTGACCTGTTTACGTGAATGAGACAGTTGCATTACTTAGATAGCTGCCTTGAATGTTTTCCAAATTAAAATGAGTTATAGGTTATATAGTAAAACACAGGAGGGACAAATTGTCACAAACTGGATCTGTATAGAGCACATTGATCTCATGAAAATCATGGAATAAAATTACTTTAAATTTCAGAAAATAGAATACGAATTTTAAACATTTATGTTTTGCACAGTTTGGCATACAGTTCCTTGAGTTACATAAATCTTTATTGTATTGTTGTTGTAAATATTATTGTTATTGTCTTTAAAGACAAGGATAAGGCAGTTCTGTTTAAAACAGAATAAAGACTAATAGGTAAGATCAACTTATTGCAGGATGGGATTTCCTTCAGAAAACAGCATTTTTGTAGAGATAAAGGAGAGCTAAAACTGTGAGCTTCTGAATGCTATTTCATTCAGTAAGGATGTCAGTTACAGCAGGATTTCAGGATTAGCCCAATGATGATGTGTGAATAGTCACATGACCAGAGATCAGAGGACCTGCATATTAATCTTCCCTGTGCTTAGCTGGAGAATGAGTGTCTTCTGCTGTGAAAGAAGAGATCAGATAAAACTTAACTCTCTGACTCACATGGATTGTTCTATGAAAAGAAACTTCTCCAGATTTGACTAAGGTAAGGACTAATGTTTCCCCCACGTTCTGTTATCTCACCATGAATGGCTTTTTCTTCTTGAATAAAACCCACCCAGTTCATCAAATCATATTATTAGTCACTGATGGTATATGAATACTAAACAGTTTTATTTTAGGGTCAAGAGAGAATAGGGCATTGCACTAATGGCACATGAGTGAAGTCTGACTTCCTTAGGTCCTTCAGCTACTTTGCTACCTACTAGACATCCTGTGAGACTGTGACTTCCCAAGGACTTTTATAGGTCGATTATGCTTAGAGTTAGTTTTCCTTCTGTGTTGAATACAGTTCCTGATGCATTCTCCCTTCCGGTATATTGCCTTTCTTTGTCTTCATTTTCTTAGGTTTATCGATTTCCAGCTACACTTTATTTGGAAAATCCATAGCTTGTTAAAGAAGATAGTGGCAGCCAAAAGGTCAGGATCCTACTCAAGAAATGGTTATGTACCTGAGATAGTAAGCCATATCTGGGCTTTCTTTTCTCCTCCGGAAAAGGAAAAAAATCCAAATGAATGATACAAAGAAAAATATTTTGGTTAGTGGGAAAGACAGAAGAGGAAAAAAAGAAAATAGAGTGTCTTTCAAAGCACTGGGTGAGAGATTTTATGTGATTAATGAAACTGGCTTACACATTTTTTTGAGATAAAGCATTGAAACCCCTACCCCTTTTTTTCAGAAACAGAGACAAATTTAGATGGCTTGAAAATAAAAGTAGTATAATATTGTATTGTTATTATTAACAATGACAGAAGAAAGCCAAAGGAAATTAGTCAGACAGAAGTATCTTTCTTTAAATGATGACTATTTTCTATCAGTTTAGCCATTTTTCCCTGGCAAAAACCATCATTAAATGATGGGTGTTTTAATCAGTTCAACTAATGTCTTTGTAAATTTTTAGTTTTCATGCCTAACGGACTGAATGCCCTTTGGTACTTTAAATAACATCCCATTAAAGAATAGATTGCTGCTTCAATCTTACCTATGAGTCCCAATATTTATATACCTACTTCTCCGTGGCTGAAGATAAAAAGAGATAGAGGTGAGAGGAAGTGAGGGCAGAAGTATGGGTGATACAGATAATGGTAAGAAGACATGGGTCAAGAAGATGGTGAAATGGAGGAGAGAGAGAGAATGAGAATGATGAGCAAGAATCTAGTACAGGCTTGGGGACTCCCTAGCTCTCCAGATACAAGCCACCTCCTTTTGAATGGATGTGAAGCCCCAGACCAGCAAAGTGAGTTCTACCATTGTGATGCTGTGTTCAGATCCGGCTCCAGTTCCAGTGTAGTTATACAGGACCAGTAACTTGCATCATGTCCTCCACATCATTGATCATTGGCAAATCACTCTGGGGTCCACACAACTCTACCCATTGACGTTACCTTCTATTGCTTGATGGTCAGGCTTCTCACAAAGCTCTGAGTTCTGAGCAATCACAACTCAAAGTACCACAATGGGAGCTAGCATGCTTTTGATAGCTTCATGAAACTCATGTGTTAGAGGCACTGTCCTCTCAGAACCATTTGTCCAGCTCTCTCCTTCTGATGATAACCAGCAACAGACCACTGGTTGTATGTTTGTTTTAAGCACTTTAAGTAGTTTTAAACATCTACTTGTGTATGTGTGTGTGTGTGTGTGCTGTAGCATATATTTAGAGATAAGAGGATATCTTGTAGGAGTCACTTCCTTTTCCACTTTTATGTGGGTTTGGGGAATTGATCTCATGTCATCAAGTGCGAGTGGCAGGAGCCATTGAGTCATCTTTGCTGCCCTTGTCCATTGTTTCAATGCAGGTAGCATTTTTTTTTCCAGAGCAGTTTGTATAACCCAGCAGTCTGTTTTATTTGTTTGTTTGCTTTTTATGCTTTTGCATGTAGCTGTTCTGTAGAAAGCTTCAATTCCTACTCCTCCTGTGAGAGACAGCTCAAATGTCCTGGATTCTTCAGCTTCCTCTGAATTCCCTGTGCAGACTTGTATGCATTGCCCCATGGTTCACAGTACCCTAGACAGATGCCATTTTACCTATCACCACACTGTGTTTGTGTTTATCTTTCCAGTAAAATGGGGATTCCTCGAGAGTAGGGACAGATCTTTTTTTTTAATTAAGAAAATTTTTTATGTACTTTACATACCAATTACAGATCCCCCTCTTCCCTCCTCCAGTCCTTGCAGCCTCCCCCCCAACCAACACCACCATTCCCTCCTAGAAGAAGGTAAGGCCTCCCATGGGGTGTCAGCAGAGCCTGGTACATTCTGTAGAGGCAGGTCCAGGACAGAACTTTTACACCCAATCATTTCCACCTCCTGCCACAAAACAGAAACAGAGTAGGTATGCTAAAATTTTTTTCCAAAAGATCAGTAACTGATGAACTCATTATCCCTTTCAAGACTCCAAGATTATCTTTCTTTGTTTCTTTCTGTATTGGCTGTGTGGGTCTACTTTCCTTACTTCATCTCTCTCCTCCGTTCTCATTATTTCTTTACTTTTAATTTAGGATTAAAAAAATCCAATGCACCTCCCTATTTAGAAGCAAATGGGCATGCTGATGATGCTGATTTGCATAGGTGCACTGAAAAAGAATCACACATGGAAATGGATAGACTCCTTGGCATCTTTCACCTGACTGCTGTATTATCTCCGTTAATAAGATTCCTTAGACTCTGCACATTTTCCTGATAAGAATAACTGCTGTCATATTTTTGTTTCAATTTGAGCATTTTAAAGGCATTTGCTATTAGCACTAATTAGATGTATAAGAGCCTTCCTGGGCAAAGCAGATAGTCACAGCTAATTCATGAAGAATTAATGATAGCAACAAAATTGCATTATAGATTTGCACTTTGGGTAGGGTTAAATTGCCAAATAATATGAAAACATTTAAAATAGATTTTGTATTTAATACCAGTCATTGTTTTATTAAATTTATAATAATTTTGAAATCTCAATCCATTCCAAATGAGTATTTGTACAAAAACACTTTAGAGTAAATACGCTAATAATATGAGAACGTGAGTGGAGGGACTAATATCATTATCCATTTGTAGAACACTTTTTACTATAATTATTATTTTCATTATTATAACTTTAGGTTATTTCATTTGTCATACCAACAGTTTAAACTGGGTGCTTTCAGCACAGATGGTAGACATTAGAGATAATTTTAATTTGGAGAAATCAGTAAGAATTGGGCATAACTGAGGAGATCATTTGTCCAGTGATTTCTTCAGAAGTTTGAAGTATCTATTTATGTTTGTATATATTTTGTATGCTCCTCAAAAGTCACACTTTCCCTTCATATTGTTCATAAACCAAAATGATAGGTTTAAATATTTTATTTGACCTATTATTGGCTAGATGTTACAATCTATTTAATTTAAATGAATATCTGAAATGAGTTTTCCAGAAAGACTGGCGTTCAAAGCTAATCTGGTAAAAGCCAAACTTGAAGGAAAATCGAGTCCTCCTGGACAGGATTTGAAATCTTTGCAAGTTGTGAAGTTACCCTGCAGTGATCTCTGGACTTAGAGAACACAACTTTGCAGTAAAGAGGACTGAAAGCCCTTCTTTGTATTCCTACTCTCCTGCTGATACATGGAACCAGGAAAGGGATGCAGTGAAAGTGAACTGACACTTGACCTGTAGAACACCAAACACAGTGTCATACAACTGCATGCAATAGGCTTGTCTTAGATGGATTCGCAGAGGATAAAACCTGGGATGACCGTCAGTATCTGTATTGCCTGCTTTTTATAATTTTTCTTTTGAGAGTACCACATTTGAGAACATTTTAGGACATAGTCTTCTTGAGTCTAGACAGAGAAGGAAATTAAACATTGCTGGAGGGAAATCCACCTGGCCGAAGGATCAGCTGTCTCTTAAACTGACTGTAAAAAGGTACACAGAGACTCTCAGAACATGGCAAATGCTTAATTGCTTTTAAGTTGTAGAACAAAGGACACACCACCGTACAGAAAGAGATTCATTCCTCTACTAGCTCACTTTCATTTCCCATGTTAAGTCCTTGCTACCTTGCCCTCCTTTGGCATCTTCGTAATTTGGCCTTCTCAAAATCATCCCTTTCAACTTTATTTCCCATGTATCTGGTTTTGCCCTAGAAAGCTGATTTCTCAGCCTACCCAGCTGTTGTATTGGCTTCCTTAATTTTACACCACTATTTTCCATTTTAAATAAAAAACCAGAGATGTTTAAATACCAGCTGTGTCAGCTTAACATCTTGCACTTTACTTGTTCTATCTTCATCTTCCAAGGAACTACCTTGAAGAGGCTGATGGGCATGGCCAATAATTTGTGGCCCAATAATTTAGACTTTATTTTGTTGTGATTTTTAGCATCTCTAGAGTATATTTCAGTAAGGAAAAGGAAGTTGTGTTCATCTGTCTTGGATATGTTACAGATGCGTAGGTTAAGGGAAAAGATAACCAGAACTATTTTGAAACTTCTTAATATTAAGTGTTCTAAAGAGAGACTCTTGTCCCTGCTGCTACTCTGCAGTCTTAGATCACAGTTCCTTCTGTCATGTTACTATGGTATCTACTGTTCTTGGCACAATATCTTTAGTATTTTTCATCCAGAAAAGTCAATATTAACATTCACTTTAATTATAGGTGCCCCTTTAATTAGAAATAAAATTTTCTATTGAAAACCACGTTATCCTACTCGTTTTAAGATTTTACTAACAAGTTTAAAATATATCTCAGCTTTGAAGACATCACCAAAATTTATTAAGCAAACTTTCATGGAGAGAGGAAACTGCCTGATTAGTCATGCACAAAATAGACAGGCAGGGAATTAACTGGAAAAGCAGTGAATTGCATTATTCATTTTTAGGCTGCATATCATCCTATGACACTCACTGTTCTTTTAAAGGAGACTCTGGAAGCTGTAATGGAGAAAAGAGAGGTTAAGCCTGGCTTATTGTAGAATGTAGCACAATGCATTATTTAGCAAATGTGCCTTTGTGCTCTTTTATGTCTATCAGTTAATACATCATGATAACCTACTCATCATCTACTCTTCAGAATGACAGTGTTTTCCACTAGGAATGTGGGCCCTTCTAAAATCCGAGGAGTCATTGCAAAACTGAAAATATATTTCCATTGAGAAACTATTATCTGGCACAAAACTGTGTGTCCTGCAGATTACTACAATATGTGCTACTCTATAAAGTTTTCCCACCTTGAGGATGGAGTGGAAGCTGACTCCCACTTCACTCAGACTATTATGGAAAATTTGCATGCTTTGTGTATTCATGTGTTTATAAAAGCATGTAGAACTCATCACTAGTGTGCCTTCCATGGTCTCCTGTGTGCCTGTACATGGCTTCTTCTGTCTTTCTCACAGCTGTGTAAAACCAATGTCCTTTACTAAAATATCTAAAATGGGATCCATACACTATGTTCTGATAAATATAAACTCTCTTTGTACTTTGAGTAGTTAAAGGTACATAACAACAGCAACAACAACAAAAACATGATGATTTGGAATTGGATCAATATTTTCTAAGGTAATAAAGGACATCATTGCATTATTAGATGGAAACTGAGATTCTGGTGGTCAATGATTGGCAGTACCAAAATAGTAGCCATGCAATTGTCATCTGCTGTTGCCAAAATAATGTCCCCCAAAAAAGATGGGCTATGGAAGTCTATTTTTTTCTTTTCTCTTCTTGTCTTCTTGCTTTTCCTCAGTGTAGTAGAATGGCAAAGTAGGATGTGTAATTCTGACTTCATTGTGATATTTCCCAGAACTGGATTAACTGTCCTATAAACACATTTGATTTCATCTACTTTGTAAGCTTTAGGCTTTTGAACATTAAATCCTAAATATGATAATACAAGCAACCAGTTATGATAGAGGCTGAATATATAGCCTTTATGAAAAAAGCATAAAATTATAAGTTTTGGATGTTGTATAGATTTTAAAGAACATGAGTTTTTCAAATTCATAAAACCCACCAAATCTTCTTTGGCAGCAAATGCAGATTGTCATATATCCACTGAAGCAATGAAGCAGAAGTTGCCTCTGAATCTTGCAATGATGCCAGTTATCACTGTCAGAAAGAGCTGATTTTCTTAAAGATCTGCTAACATTTCATTTACTCTATGTAAATCATAGTTGGGAAATACCTAAAGACACTGATCTAGAATGAGGCAAGAAGAAACATTTATATCTGATATGTGTATTGTGTGTGTGTGTGTGTGTGTGTGTGTGTGTGTGTGTGTGTGTGTGTGTGTGGGTGTTTGTGTTGACCATGAAGACACAAAGGAAGACCAACTAAGAGGCTCTTTGAAACTCTATCATTGTAAGCAGTACCAGAGGCAAACCCTTGGAGCTATATTTTTTCTATAAAAATCATAAACCAAAGGCTTTTTTCTATATTCTTCATATATTTTAGATCTAAGTATAATCACCAACTATTTGAAAGTTCAGAAATAACAATTACTATCACTTCTCTATCTACTGCTCCTGTTTGTCTTATAGATAATAAAGATAGGCTTTATTTGCAGAAAATTATGGACTACTTTTAAAATTATTAGGCAGTAAGTGAATTTACAACTCTTGTTCTAGCAGAGGCCTCTTTACTGCATTAAAAGTGTTTAAGATGCAATTCCCCAGACACAGGCAACTGAACAGAAATGGGTGAATGAGACTGCACATGGCTAGAGGAAACAATGCCAGGGTGGAAAGACAACCTGCAGGATGAAAGCAAACTTTGTACGTCATGAGTTGGTTAAGGGGTCAGCAACTAAAATATATTTAAACAGTAGTAAAATGATTCACTGGCAATATTTTGAAATAGGCAAAGCACCAGAAAAAATTTTCAGAAGAAAACATGCAAATGGCAAAACCCTATACTTAAAATGCTTAAAATTATTTGTCACAAGGGAATAGAAATTAAAACGAGGCCTATTATAATGGTTATTATATTAAAATCTGATCTAGAAGTTGATCAAGAGGCTATGAAGAAAAGAGAAACTTGAATGTGACAGTGGCCATGTAACTAATACAGGCACTACTGAAAACAAACTGAAGATACTAAAAATTAACTTCAGTATGCTCTGGTAATTGTCTTTATGGAAATATAAGCAAAAGTATTTAAATGAGAAAGAAAGAAAATGGAATAAGAGAAAAAAAATTAAAAATGTATCAAAGCTATTTCATTCCTTTGCTTATTTTGACATGAGCAACTGTCAAAATGTCCATTGACAGATGCACAAAAAATGTGATAGGTCTGTTATAGGGGTGTGTGTGTGTGTGTGTGTGTGTGTGTGTGTGTGTGTGTGTGTGTGCATGTGCACACTCTTCAGTCTTAGGAAAGGAAATGCTGCCATTTGTAATTACAGATGAACCAGAGGAGCATTAATTATACTACACAAAATATGCCAGACATGAGAAGATAAATTCTACGTAAGTTCACTTCTACAAATTACTTACCTACAATTTTAACTATAAATTCTAGGTAACTTTGAAACTTACCAACAAATTCTAGATAAGTTTTATGGAATATGAAAAATTAAACTTATAAAGGTGAGAATAAAATGATAGTCACAAGGTGTAGTATAGTGTTGTAAGTAACTTGGGAAATGTTGGTCAAAAATAAAGTTCAGCTTAGGGGCCAATGAGATGGCTCAGAAAAAAAGGCTTTTTACTAAGATGATCTGAGATTGGTCGCTAGTACTCACATGCTAGAAAGAGTAAACCAACTCCCACAAAGCTGTCCTCTAACCTTCACATACACACATATCCCCTATCCCTTTCCACACAGATGAGTTAAATGTATTTCACTATTCTATTGGACATCATGATGATGATGACAGTTACTAATAGCATACGCTTGAAATTGCTAAGTGAATATATATTAAATCTTCTCACCACAAAAATTAGAATGTATGCCAGGTATGTTGATCAGTTTTATTTCATCATGGCAAAGTGTATAAACATATAAAAATGTATTTTTCCTCTGTAAATATATATAATTCCCACTTCTAATTCTCTACTTTAGAAAACCGGAGGAAAGAAAGACAGAGACAGAAAGACAGAGGAACAAAGAGACAGAGGAAAAAGGGAAAGAAGACTGAAGGAAGAAAGGAAGGAAAGCAGAGGAGATAGACCCGCTTTAGCCAAGTTCACACAGGTGCACAAACAAGGCAAAACTTTTGGAAGAAAAACATTTTTGCCAAAGAAGAATTTGGGGAAGTGCTGTCATGGACCACTCAATGACAAAGAATGAAAACGTCTATCCTATTTCAGTGTTGCCATTATACAACCTCTGTGGATGCTAAGAAATGATAAGCTTTATTCAGCACAACTGTGAACAAAGTACCTTGTAGCTGACATTAAGCTTTTATTCGTGGGAGCAACCAGTAAACTTTGAACAGGGTTTTCTGATCTCCTGAAGTTCTTGCTAGTCTGCTAATAATTGAAACCAATGGTAAACCCTGGTCAGGAACCACTCATACAATAATAATGCAGCTATACCAGAACTCTTACGTTGTAAACAGCAGCTGGTCCTCTGGACAGGCATGACTAATTCACGGTTTCACTTCTTTTATCCTGAATCACTGCCAGAATTGAATGAATGCCTTTTTTGCTGTCAAAGTGTGATATACCCCCCTAACTAGGAATTTCTTCATGGTTTCTCTGAGATCTAAGAGAAAGAGAGCAGCCTAATAGGTATAGTGACACTGTGAGTAGCCATACTTTAATAATAGCCTGAGATGAAAGACCATACTAGTAGGTGAGCTGTGCTCCCCAAACATCTGCTTAATTTTTGGTACCAAGTCTTCTTTTTCCCAAAATTATGTAATACACTTGTAAATGTAGTTAGTAATGATGATACTTCCACTAAACGACTATCTTTTATCCTACCTATTTGGTTATCTGGTGTTTTTGTTTGTTTGTTTGGTTTTTTTACTAAACAAAGTAGAAGATTACTGATGTGATTTGAATAATTTACACTAATGATCTAGAAAGGCTAGGAAGATATTGTCTGGAAGACCAGGATTTCTTTAAGTATTGTGATTTCCATTATTTTTATCTACTTGGGAACAGTGTCACTAACGCTTCAAATATTTTCATGAGTGATGGTTTAGATCACCATACTCAATCAAGAACCTGGGGCTAGGGTGATGTCTCAGTGCATAAAGCATTTGCACTGAGTTTTGATCTACAGCACCTATGTAAATGTCAGGCAAGTGTGGGAGCCTGTCTGCAATCTCAGTCAGCCCTTAGGAGAATGGAGACAGGGATCCCCGGAGCAAGTTGGACTTGCTGAATTGGTGAGTTCAGTGTTTAAGTGGGGGAACCTACATCAATATGTAAGCAACTGAGTGAGACACTCAGTGTAAACCTCTAGCCTTCACATGCATGTATGCACACAAGCATGCATGCACATGTAACTCACACACACATGCACCCATATACATAAACACACCCAAAAAAAAGCTAACAAAAATGAAGTAAAGAATCTTAGTTAACTGTGATGCCAATTCAGGGCAAAGGAAATGTAATGAAGAAACTATGCGATGCTAATATTTTCAGTAACAGGGCTCAGAATGGGTGTTGCTTTGCTTATATTCTATGAATATTTTTATTTATTAATCATTTTCTTCCTTTATCTTCATATGGTATATGGTATGTTGAAATGTTAATGCTTATTAATGCTACAAATATAACCTTTAAGTTACAGACTATCAAGGAGTGGTTATGAAAGAAGCAGTATAAAATGATCATAAAAAGACAAATATAAGGAAGGTCATATTAAATTTGTGTTTCTACTTTTTGGAATTAAGACATGTTATTCATTGGTAGGGAAATAATCATATCATGCTAGATGAAGCCAGCAATCAGTTTTTCCAACAGTTTGGAGTCTCTAACATGACTAAAATGAGAACTATAAATGCTGAGTGGAAAAGCTGTGTTGAAAAAAGTTTGTGTCTCTTAGTGAGAGGCATGAACTTTAGCCCTAGTAGCTAAAGGAGAAATTTCCTGAAGGAGGAGATTGGTGGCTCAGCAGCCCTTGATTAGGTGTGAGACTAAGATGTGTTGTACTCCGAACATATGGAATGTTTTCTTTTCCAAACTGAAGTGCCATTGGTTCCATCAGAACACAAAGATTTCCTCTTCTGGGTTAGAATAAAATGCTTCTGTTCACCAGTCTCCTCCCATCGAAACAGTTGAATTTGTGATATGGGAATCCATGATACTTTAATGATAAGTAATTAGAAATGACTGTAAAACAGCCTCTTGCTCTCAACAGCTGCAGGAGAAAATATATATTAACAGAGCATGAAAATTTTTAAAAAAGTACCAAGTTATAAGAATTAAATGAAAGTTTGGAGGAACTTCGCTCAAAATTCTAAATGGGTGTCACTGAACTGTGTTTTCCTTCAGGACCTTCAAACACACCTTATATCTTCCTTCCTCCTGCAATTGCAACTGGTACTCCTCTGGCAATTCTTTTGTATTCTGCAAGTCTCCATCATCCATATTTTGGTTCCTCATCACTCCCTTCCTCAGGTTACTGTATATGAAGCAGCACCTGTGTACACTAGTCATAATAATCAGACCTGTACCACTAAGTCACATCTCCAGGCCCCACTTACTAACTGAGAATGCTGGAAGGAAGAAGGACAGAGTCACTGGAGTTGCCAGGAGACACAGAGAGAGCAAGACGTGCTGGAGGACAGGGAAAGCCATGAGCCACATGGCAATACATAAATTAATAGAAATGGGCTAATTTAAAGTGTAAGAGCGAGCTAGTAACAAGCCTGAGCTATTGACCAAGCATTTGTAATTAATATAAGCCTCAGTGTGTTTATTTAGGAGCTGCTGGCTGGACAGAAACTTCTGCCTACACCCACTGTCTTCATTTTAAAGTTTGACTTCTAGTTCTCTTTTGGAACCCTCATTTTCATTTTTTTTGTCTTTACTGCATCAAATACTTTGTGACATTATGTATTTACCTCCACATATGTGTATATTCTTTGTATTTCTTTGGTTGGCCCTTTTTACTATACAGAAGATGCCTTCCCTTTCCCATGTCTTTCAATTTCTATTAAGTATTATTTCCTGCAGATTGTAATCATAGTTTGTCCTTCAAATCCTTCATTTTCTTTTGAAAAGTTATTTATTGACTTTGTCTGTATGTTCATGCAGGGGGAGGGGTGGGTCACAGTATTCATGTGGAGGTCAGAGGACAATTTTCAGTAGGTCATTTTTGTCCTTCCACAATGTGGGTCCTGGGGATCAGTTCCTCAGGCTTGTTGGCAAGTGCCTTTGCCCACCAAGCCATCCAAATGGTCCCATAACCCTTTATTTCCAATTTAATATTCTAATATGATGTTTATGAATGAAAAGTCCTTAGGTACTATTAAGATAAGCATATCTAATGAAGCTAAACATGAAATAATTTACCAACAATTACTGTTTTCTAGAAGAATTTTTTAAATTGAAAGTCTTCCTTAATGAACAAAAAAGACCAGAGCAAAATCAACAGTGTTTTGATAATTCTGAGACAAACTGTAAACACCGTGAAAAGACTTGCCTCCTTGTTTGAAGTCATGCTGATTGGTGCATTGCCCTCTGTCTGGAACCATATTAACCTTTTTCTACAGTGAAAAAATTTGAGAGCTTTTCTATTTTTCTTCTTCGCAAACCTATATTAAGACACAGAACCTCTTTGGGCAGGTTGAGTTATTTCCAGCCTCACTCAGGGGAATGACAGCCAGGTCTGCATTTGTGTTTGCTATGCAAAGCTACAGCATGTGTAATCCATAATAGAATGTTTAAACCCAAAGCTAACTTGCATAATCCTCAACAGTATGTGCCCCATCTGTCTTTGTCTCACTCCTACTCTGTGTATGTGTGGGTGTGTGTATGTGCGCACGGTGTGTCTGTGTATGTATGAATACCTGTGAATGTTACTTTACACATGCAGAGTCAGATGAAAATTTCAGGTATTTGTCTTGCCTTTCACAGGACATTTCAGACAGGGTCTCTTCTCCACTTGATTAAGCCAAACCAGTTGGCCTACAAGCTTCTGGAGGTTTTCCTGTGTCCACCTCCCTTATGCTGGCAAGGGCATGCTGGGAATACGAACACTTGTACCACGGTGTCCAGCATTTACATTGAGTTCTGGGGATCCAAACTCAGGTGACGACACTTATGGGGCAAACACTTTTACCCACTGAGCCATTTCCTCAGCTCCACTCTGATTTTGGTTATGAGTTACAGTAAAATCACATTAAAGTATTAAACTGGATGGGTTTCTTAGAAAGAGAAATTTGAACTCCCTTTGTACCTTACTAATGAATTATCCCAAGAAAATTCCTTTACTTGTTGATTGGACCAAACTAAAGAATGTATGTTCTCTTCGAAACTCTGTAGAAACTGGCTTCTAGTGTCCCTCCCTTTACATATCCAGACATTTTTTTAACGTATCATATGAGCATTTTTATTACTACCTGTTGAAGTTGGGTTGTCTTCAGTTCATTTAAGGCTCTTACACTGATGTTCAATTCACTCTTCTTTAAAAAGAAAGTAAATTTTGAAGCATAATCTAACACTTAAAGCACCTGTCCTCATTCTATGCAGTTAAAATGATGCCATAGATAACCATGACTGTGCTGTATATAAAGGCAGAGTGTAATTTGCATTTTAAGTCATTTGTTTTCAGGGATTCTCCTAGACATGGGTGCTATAGCAAGCACTAACAGCAGAGGGGGTTCCCATTCAGTACTCAAGGGCTTAGCATCTAAGTTTATGGAACTAGAAGAATATGCTATTTACTTATCCCAACTTGCTGCTGGGTATTGGCACTGTGGTTGTCTGGGAGTAAATTTATTATCTTGATTAGCTCTCCTGAGGTTGCCCCTGGATACTCTTCTACAAAGAGGAAGGCAGGGGGTAGCTGGCTAATACCTATGGTGGCTTCAAAAAATCTTATGCTGAGATGTCTGTTTGCTTGGAATTGTAAGATGTTCGTTACCTTGACAACCTTAGACAGGAAAAGGCTGGGTTTTGAGTGACTTTAGATTCCTTTGCAATTCCTTGTGGGGATAAATGATTTGTATGTTTAATCAATGCATGGCAAAGACATGTTATTTAATAAGATCAATGAAGTTTCTATCGAGTACTTTTTGTCCTAGGCCTAATGGCATGGCTTCCTCTAAAATGTACTCAACATTGTTTTGAATGTAGTTAATATTTTTGAATTACAAACCCCAGGGAGGAGCAACACATTTTTAAGATGAGGTGAAATTCCAGAGTTGGAACATAACTATTCTTTAAGAGACCTCAGACACACAATCTAGACTGGGGTGTTTTTCTTGGTGTTTGAGGAAATTCTGTAGTATCATCTCCTACTCTATGAATTTTTCATTTTCTACTGTGTTCTTCTCATGACATAGTTTTATTTTCCAACTTCATTCTTACATCTATTGCTTTCAATCTGACTACACAAACAAATTGGGGTTGTAACCCTAGAAATATATTTGTTCCATTTATCTACAATTGAAGTTAATTTCTTGAATGTTGCATCAGTTATTAATTGTAACACATTATGCAAAACCTTATGTAGCTGAAAGTTTTCCTGTGTCCCGCCTGGCCTGTGGTAAGGACAAATATCTCTCACCCACCGGTCCTGCAGCCACTTGGGCCCAAATAAACATATAGAAACCTTGCTTTCTTTATAGACTTCTTTCAACATGACAGCAAGTTCCCTTGGAAGGAACTATGAGGAAGGGAGCAGAAAGTTCCTTATCATCTCACCTCTGAATAGACTTACCATCACTTGACCTTTATTGTATCAGCTACAGAGACCAACCCTGATGCAGTGTGAGAGGGCTACCAAAAAACGTCAACACCAAGAGGTAAGCTTTACCAGGGTATAGAAAATTAATTACATTGAAAAGAAGTTCTTCCCCAAGTTTTCTCTCATAGTTTTGGTTGTGAGCCTATTCTTTAATAGCTGAACCATCTTTATACACCCACACCTCTTCTCTCTAGAGCTACACATGGGTCACTTTGCACAGACAAAGCTGGGTTATTTGTGGGTTTTGATGTGTGTGAAAGACAGATGTTTTAAGAGATCATATAAAACTTTGTCTTTAGGCATTATTATATATGCACCCTGAAAAACATAGAGAAGGTCTCACAGACATTGTGCATCTCTTACCATCTAGCAGGAGTATGGGTTGTTTGTGCTCTAACAGTTTGAGATACTAATATACATTTCACTGAAGACAGAGGAGAGAGAATTTTAGGCCTTCATTATCCAATAGGGAAACTATAAATCACATATGGCTATCGTGTGCTAGAAGTAAAGTAGCCTTAATTAAAATGTACTGAGTGTAAAATAGATGTTTTATGTTAATATTTCTATGTAAATAACATATTGATATGATATATATATATATATATGGTTATGTTATAGAGCTCAAATTAATTCATTCATTTTTCATTGGCTTAAAAATAGCAGCTACTGAAAATCCCTGTATTACTTAAATAATCCATGTGTGTAGCTCACCTTACCTTCTCATTACAGAGTTTACTCTTGATTCCTGGATGGAAGGTAGCAATATGTAGAAAAGGCTTCCCATTCCATGGACTGTCTGAGGTGCTTTTACAGAGTGAATATTTGGTTGAAAAAAATAACAAGGTCAGACCTCAAGTAAGAAAAATGACAAGTGAACATCATGGAGTCTGAGTACAGCAGGGCATACACCAGAAACGATGAACATTTGACATGTAACCTCAGCACTCGCCATGCGTACACCAAAAATGATGATCATTTACCATGTAACCTCAGCACTCGCCATGCATACACCAAAAATGATGATCATTTACCATGTAACCTCAGCACTCGCCATTCGTAAATATTCCTGCATTCTTTCTGAAAACATTTCATTGCTTTTTCAAGAAATCCCTCATCTGAGGAATATAAAAGATGGAGAGCCTTGAGTTTTATTGCTCTTGGGCAAAACCTTCAAACAAAACAGAATCATGGTCTCCAAGAATATGTAGAATAGCTTGTATTAAACCTGGAAAGTGAAGATATCTAAAGATAGATTTGCTTCATTCTTTTCTGGTTATCCTCAGTGTTCATTTGCCATGTTTCCTAGTGTATTTTCTATGTGTCTCCTCGTTTTTCATTTGTATTTTATCATTCCATCCAAGGTTATATCTTATCTCTTGTGCTCAAAATGTCATCCTCTGTATGGCTGTTCATAATGTCTGGCAGTTTCTGAGTTGGGTCAAGTTCTAAAATTACAAGATACACATGGTAGCCAAGGTTTCCTTTTTGGCACTGGTTTAAAGGAAAATATTTTTCTTTGTCTGAGGTTATCATAAGAATGATATTTTTGCCTTCCAGTGTTCTTGGGTTGCCTTCCTGCTCCCTTCAACTTGAAGATATTTCAGTTTCACCCAGAGGTACAACAAGGATACACAATGCCTTATTTTAGCTCAGCATGGTATTATCATTAAAGATAATAAATGGTCAATTACCTACTACAAACAAGTCTGAATGATGGCACCAACAAACTCAGAATGTTCTCTCCTCAGCAGTGGCCTTGAGGCATTTAGGCCATGTTCTTTTGGTGTCTGTGCTGCATTAACACAGACACACTAATATTATAGCACCATTTCTTATGGGGGGGCTGCTTCCCCAAATACTTGTCTGAGTCTTTTAACATACTATGGGGGTAGTAGCACTTGCTGCAGACCTAATGATAAGTTCTTGGTACCTTTATATCACCGAGATTTATGGTTTTAAGGAAAAATGTGGGCTTATTGGAATTAATATAAGTATATATAAGAAATTTAGCAAATTGATACTCAACAGTTGCAGTATCCATTTCAAACAGACACGGGAACAATGAACATCTATTTTTTTTTATCTCATTCCACCCCAATATCTACTTTCTTTATAACTTCTTCACATACACAAGGCATCCAGATATGACCCTCTTACTTAATATTTCCTCTATCCCAAGGCTTGATTTTAAGAAGATTCTGGGTAATGATCCTCTTTGGTGTGGTCCTAGGATATTCCTTGAGTATGGTTAATATTTTTAACTATCCATGGTGATAGCATGGATTTCCAGTCTAAACTGAAAAGTCAACACTTTTCTTTTCTTTTCTTTTCTTTTCTTTTCTTTTCTTTTCTTTTCTTTTCTTTTCTTTTCTTTTCTTTTCTTTTCTTTTCTTTTCTTTTCCCAGCATGCTGTTATTTGAGTGCCTTCTTTGGAAAAACCAATGTCAAATCAAATCAGAGAGTCATTGATAAAAAAAAACTCAGTCAGGGAAGTATGTAATGTAATAACAAGTCCTGAGTAAAAGGCTAGTCAACAGATTCAGTAAAGGGAGCTTTAGAAACCTTGTGATTTCAAGTAAAATGGAACCAGTACATCATAAAATAATGCCAGTGACAATGCCAGGTGACATCATGGCAGTTTCCAATGAATTAAGGTGTTGTTCAGCATTCATACTGGAAGCATGGGAGCTATATTTATACCTCCAGCATAGTGTTTTTCTAGAATGAAGCTACACAGAGCCAGGTCTGCGCTCTCTTTCGACATCAGCAGCTCTTGCCACTTTATCTGTCCACAGAGAACAAGCTTGTCCTTTTTGAATAAAAGAATACAAAATGATTAAATAATTCGCCACCAAGTCTGAATTAGTCTCATTTCTATTTTGAAGCTACTTGTGTCAATCTAGGATGTCCCTGAAAAAAAAAAAAACATGCAGGCAACAGTTTCAGGAGCAAACAGTCTCTTTAAATTTTCTCAAGCCTCCACTAATGAAGCCTAGGGAAATTCAGTTTTGTTTTGTATTTCTCAGAAATGATCTGGCCACAGGACAGAGTGATTTTTTGAAAACAAGGAAAATAATCCACCAGTTCAATCTGTACACTGTTTAACACACATATTCTCTCCATTAACAATATGTTGTAAGAGAGAGGCTAGGGGTCATTAAAGGACCTAAAAACACCCTGCAATGTGTTTGCACAAGATTAGCTTCTCATCAAAAAGATGTATTCATCCTTGTACAACCTATGTCAGGGTTGCTGGCCTTTATGTGTGGAACTTTTCCAGTTCATCAAGGCAAAAATGCCCAGAGCTGTTTTCTGGGATTGAAATAAAAGAACAAGATGTGGTTGCTAGAAACCTTTGTTGCTATTTCTATCTCGTACTTTTCTTTCTGTTTTCTGTTCTTTTTGCCCACCTGAGTTGGCTTTGCTTACTAAACAGAGGAGACCTTGTGGAAAATTTTGATAATGTACTCCCTCAACCTGATGCACACAAATTTGGCTTAAATTTTAATATCAGGGAGTTTCAAACAGAGAATACTTCTCTGCTTTCTATAGGCTCACCTCAGAGCTAGTTCCTTAGAGAGAGGAATGAACCAAAATTCCGTCTAGACTGTTCCATGGTAACTTACACAGACTGTGTCTCATGCTCTGTTGCCATTGCAGAAGCTCAGAAAAACACTCCCTAGTGTATGGTGCTCTGGTATGCTTAATTCTTTAACCTCCAGTACATTGGAAGGGTCACAAGTCTATCTGCTACCTGATACCCTCTTCTGGTACTCCACCTCTCAATTTGGCTGAATCCAGTAGGAAAACCACCCTGTGGCTGGACCCACTCCACCCAAGCACTCTCACCAGATAATACCTAACTGCTCCACGAGTCTGGATCTAGTAAGAGACCTACCTCCTCTGTGGCTCTGCCCACTTTGCCTCAGGGCCCTCTGCAGGTACTCCACCGGGTCCTGAAGCTCAAGTTGATAAGAGGCCTGTTGCCTCCTCTATACCTCTATTCACTCCTTTCCAGGACCCTTGGAAGATGGCCAGATGCCCCATGTGGCTGATTTCAGAAGTTCACCTCTCCTGTAGCTCCATGAACTATATCCCCAAGCACACCCTGAAGGTGCCTAGTCATTCTATGTTGCTGAGCCCAATACAAGTCCTGCATGCCCAGAAGTGCTTACCCTGCCCTACAGCTCTCTGCAAGCTCCCTGATGATCTGCATGACACAAGCAATAAGGAGGCTGCTCCCCTCATTCCCTTGGAAATGCCTTAAGCTACCCAGCCTTGGGACTCCAGGCCAGTGGTTCAAAAGACACAACCAACAGCCTATACTGAAGTGTCCAGGAGGGTTGAGGAGACAGCGGGACCCTCCCCTGTCTGTTTCCCCACACCCCATCCCTGAAAAAGATAGTCTATGGCTTTCCAAAATTACCAGCCTCACAAAAGCAGTCCTCAGTGAGAATAAGTTATATAAAATGAAGCTTAAAATCAACTAAGCTTAAAAAAGGCGAATTCAAATAATAAACACACTTGTAGGAGATTAAACAAAACAACAAGGAATGATCATTGAAGAAATTGAAAAATAAAGTTTCAAAGAAGTATTGGAATTAAAACAAATAAATACAGAATGTACCACAATTCTATGGGATACAATGAAAACAATCCCAAGAAGGAAAACACATAGTTCTAAATGTATACATTTAAAAAACTAGGAAGACCTAAAATAAATAAGTTAGTAAATAAATAAATAAAGTGCCTGTTTTGGGGGAAACAATAACAAATCAAACCCAAAGGCAATACACAATAAGGAATAATCAAAACCAGAACAGAAGTTAATTACATGGAAATAAACAGAAAAACAATTAAAGAATCTATCAAATGAAGAATTTGTTCTTTGAAAAGATAAACAAAAAATGCTTAGCCAAATTAGCCAAGTGGAACAAAGAAATAAGCAGGGACAGCTATTCTAATATCCAACAAATTAAACTTCAAACCAAAACTAGTCAGAAGAAACAAGGAGGATCACTTCACAGTTATTAAAGGAAAAATCCAACAAGAATATATTATAATTATATACATAATATGAACCAAACATGGCTGCTTTCAATTTCTTAAGAGAAACACTTTTAGATCTAAAACCACAGATTAACCTCAATACAATGATTGGGAGTAGTTTAAATATCCCACTCTCACAAACAGAAAGATAATTTAGAAACAAAATACAACAAAATAAACAAAAAAATGATCAGAAAATAATTGGTGCTAAATGACACAATCAAATGGCCTAACAGATATCTCTAAAACATTCTACCTGAACACTAAAAAAATATATATTCCTCTACACTGCCCATAAACTTTCTCCAAAATTGATCACATATTAGGACACAAAGCAAGTTTCAGCAAAATAGGAAAATTGAAATAACATCCTGATTCTATCTGACCACAGCAAAAGAAACTACAGAAATACATCAATTTATGGAAACCTAGCAATGCAATTTGTAATGATAATTAGGTCAAGGAAGAAAGAAAGAGAGAATTTAAGAAATTCCTGAAAGTGAATTAAAATGGAACATGGACAAGCCTATCAATATCTATCAAAACAATGAAGCAGTCCTAAGAGAGAAGTTTACAGCGTTAGGTGCCTACATCAAAAAATTTGAGAGATCTCAAATTAATTATTTGAAGGTGCATGTGGACATATTAGAAAACAGGAACAAGCAACTCACAAAAATAGTGGACAAAAAGAGATAATAACAATCAGGACTGAAATAATTTAAATAAAAATTTAAAAAAAAAACATTAAAAAGAATTAAAAAAACCAAAATTTTGATTATTTAAAGATGTTTACAAGAATAACAAACCTTTTATCAAATTACCCAAAATAAGAAGATGACAAAAATTGATAAAGTTAGAGATCTTATGGAACACATTACAAATAATGCTGAAGAAATTCAGAAAAACATATGTACAAACTTAAAAATTGTATTCCACTAAACTAGAAGATATAAGCAAAATGGAAAAAAAATTAAATATATATGATGTGCTGATATTCAATCAAGATGAAGTCAAGAAACACTGATTGTAACCAGTGAGGTAAAAGCAGTAATTAAATATCTCCCAACTAAAAAAAAAAAGTCAAATTCTACAGGACCCTCAAAGAACTAATGCCAATACTCCTCAAATCATTCCATAAAATATAAAAGGAAGAAAAATTCTAAATTATTTTTGTGATGCCAGCATTACCCTGATACCAAGACCAGATAAAGTCCCAACCCAGAAGAAAATTATGGGCAGTCTCTTTGATGAACACAGATAAAAATGTTCTCAATAAAGTACTTGCAATTGATGAACATAGATGAAATGTTCTCAATAAAGTATTTACAAATTGAATTCAAGACCACACCAAAAATATCATCCATCTGTTACAGAAGTCCATTTAGATACTTTTTTTTTTTTTGGTCTTTTTTTTTTCCAGAGCTGAGGACTGAACCCAGGGCCTTGTGCTTGCTCTACCACTGAGCTAAATCCCCAACCCCGAGATACTTTTATTAAATTTAACAGACATATATATGTATTGTAGTAAATATAATCAAGTAAGTAAAAGACATACACATTAAAAATATTAAGACACAGGATAGAAACTAAATAAAATACTGGAAATGGAGAAACCTCCCATGCTTATGCATTTGTAGGATTAATATTTTGCAACTTGTCATCCTACCCAAAGCAATATACAGATTCAAGGCAAACCCCATCAAAATTCCAATGCAATCATTCACCAAAGATGAAAGGTAATTTCAAAATTCACATGGAGACACAAAAGACCCAGAGAGGCCAAACAATCCTGAACAGTAAAAGAACAGATAGAGATATCATTGCCCATGATTTTTAGTTATACTACAGAGGCATAGTTATAAAAATGGCATGATACTGGCATAAAAACATACACATTGATCAATAGACTAAAATTGTGGTGTTACCTACAAGCAGATACTTCTAAAGTCATGTGATTTTCTTTTTTTAATAAAGAGATCAAAATACATCCCAGAAGAAAGAAACCATCCTCTACAAATGGTTCTGGTCAAACTGGATATCAAGCTTGACCTCACCTTGCACAAAACCCAATTTCCGGTGGATCAAGGAACTCAACATAATGCTTGATGTTCTGAATCTAATAAAGGAAAAATAGGGAATCTGGTTCAATTTATAGACACAGGCAAGGACTTTCTGAACTGGACACTGTAGCACAGATGTTAAGACCAACATTTGAAAATGAAACCAAAGTTTGTATGGTAAAGAAATACCATCACTAGAATAAAGAGACAGCCTACAGAATGAGAAAAAATATCTCCAGCCAGACATCTGACAGAAGATTAATGTCCAGAATACACAAAACTCAAAAAACTAAGCACTCAGAAAACAAATAACCCAATTATAAATTGGGACATAGAACTAAACAGAGAACCCTTAAATGAAGAAATAGAAAAGGGCAAGTAATATAGTTTTATGATTTTTTTCAGGAAAATACATTTTAAGATTATAATTTAATTAAATCATTTCTCCTCTCCATTTCCTCATTCTAAACTTTCCCATATAACCCTACTTGCTCTTTTTCAAATGGCTTTTTTCATTAATTTCTGTTGCATGTATGTATTTATATATGTATATGTATATGTATATGCATATGTATATGTATATGTATATATATTCCTAAATATAACCTACTCAGTCTACATAATGTTACCTGTATATATGTTTTCAGGGCTGTTTGGCACTGGACAACCAATTGGTGTGCTCTTTTTTGGGAGGCCTATCTCTCCTGCTTACAGTTCTCCTCAGTTGCCTGTAGTTTTTTGTGCAGAGTTGAGGCTTTACGGATATTTTTCCAGTCCACATCAGCATGACTATAGTTCTTTACACTACTTATCTCATGTTTAGGCAGTCATGTTTATGAGGCACTATGAGTGCTGCTTCTGACTTTACTAGGAGACACAATCCTATAGCAAACTCCCTGATTCTCTGGCTTTTAGAATCTTTCTTACCCCTCAACACTCAACATCCTTAGCCATCAGGGTAATACAAGTAAAACTACTTTGTGTCTTCATCTTGACATAGTAAGAATGACTTAAGATCAAACAAACAAATGACAACAAATATAGGATGTAGGGAAATGGAAATACTGTTGGTAAGGGTGAAAATTAGTATAGCCACTATGAAAACCAATGTGTAGATTTCTCCGAAAAGTAAGAATAAATCTACCATGTGGTCTAGATGTACCATTCCTGGGCATATTCCCAATTAGTCTCTACATCCTACTGTGGAAGTATTTTTTTCATCAATGTTCATTGGTGTTGTAAACATATCAGCCAGGAAATGGATGCAAACTAGATGTCCATCAATGGATGAATGTTCAGAGAAAATGTGATTCAATGCACAATGAAATATTAGTTAGCTACTAAAATGAAGTTATGAAATTTCTAAGTAAACTGAATATGGCTAGAAATAATCATCCCTAGTGATGTAGCCTAGAGTCAGAAAAGTAAATGCCTCATGTTCTCTTATAGGTATATCGTTTTAAATCTTTAGATATGTGTGCTTATACTGGAATTTCCCTAGTAGACAGAAAACTAGCAAGGGACTCTTGACAGAGATTTCAAAGATGGGAAGTAGAATGAAGTATGTATGAAGGGAGAAAGTGAGATAAGGGAAATGGAAAGGCTAATGGATTGGGAAATGGGAGGAGAGGATATAGGGGTAAGTATAAAGACCTTCAAAAATGCCATGTGGAAAACCTGCCACTGTAGAAATCTCCTAACTATACATGTATAAATAGCTAAAAGGAGTTTAAATGGATTTACTCCATAATAGTGGGACAATGCCTCTCTAGACACCATAGGCTATCAAATAAAAAAAACCCTTAGATATATTACAATTATATGTTAATTTGTGTCTATAACAATTGAAACAATTAAAGATATTTTACTGGTGAAAAAAATAATGTTACTCATTTCCTTCTTAATTGGTATGAATGCATATGGTGTGTCCTTTGCTCTAGAGAGTTGCCTTTATTACATTATTGCAAGTATTAAATAAAAGTGCTTAGCTATGTCGTATCTCTCAGAATGCTGATTATAGTCAAGTCAAGAGAGAAGATAGCTCAGGAAAAGTAGAAGGTTGGACAATGAAAAGAAAGACAGAAGTTAGTAGGTGTGGAGGAGGGTGTGCAGGAAAGGAAGAAGACTGTTGAAGGAAGGAGGAGCTGAGGCAGAGTCTAGATACATCAGTAGAAGATAGTGTTTGAAGCAAATACTGGGATTGGCAGATAGGGAAGTAATTCTATATTCAAAATTAATAAGAATATTACTAAGAAAACGTAGAGATTACCAAGTTTCCCCTAAAACTACATTTTCTTATGTTTAAAGTGAAGAAATATCTTTTCTCTGCCTTTTAGCTAAAATCAGAGTAATTTCAGTTTTTGTCAGTTTAAAACAAAGAAGATAGAAAGCTCCAAAGTTTGTTTCTAGTCTAAAGAACAGATGACCAGATTCCTTGTTTGACAGTTGCACACTCCTCATCATGAAAGGTAGCTCCTATCTTTATCAGCATGAGAAAAAAAGTGTTCCTCTGACTCAGACACAATCACTTTGATGACACAATTATAAAATAAATAACGTAAAAGATCAATTCAATTCATTCCATTTTCTTTGGAATTGTCTTGTACATTCAGAGAATTTATATTCCCCTCCGTTACTTTGCCCTGAAACTGTTTGAGATTGCTGTTAATATACACTGAATTAACGGAATAACAGTCATGTGCCTTGAAATTTCCCCACCAGAGTCATTGGGTGAGGGTAGCACAACGCTGCACATGGACACAGGAGAGAAAGGATACCATAGAAAGCTCTTTGCACCTCTTCAATTCCAAGCTGAAATCTGCTACTTCCTACACAGGTGACCAGGCAGCTACAGCTTAAACTTTTTTCTCTTATTTTTGAGATTATAATATAATTACCTAACTTTCCTCTTTTTCCTTCCTCCATTGAAAACCCTCCTTGCTCTCTTTTAGATTCATGGCCTCTTTTGCTCATTAAATTGTTATTACATGCCTATACTTATATGAACACTTTTTCTATTCTATGCAAAATTTTCTTGTTCCATGAAGTGGATGTAAGGCTTCCACAAAATTCTGCTTTCCCTGCCATATTAAAAAGGTTTCTGGCTGACTCTAGGACCCGGGCTTCACTTTTCTTTGAATATTTACATTTGAAAATTTTCAATTACAGTAATTTTTTGTGCTTTCTCGAGCTGTAAATCTTTTGCCAGACACCTAGACAATTTAATATAAGTGTAATTAAAGAAGGCAGCACCCAGCCGGGCGGTGGTGGCGCACGCCTTTAATCCCAGCACTTGGGAGGCAGAGCCAGGCGGATCTCTGTGAGTTCGAGGCCAGCCTGGGCTACCAAGTGAGTTCCAGGAAAGGCGCAAAGCTACACAGAGAAACCCTGTCTCGAAAAACCAAAAAAAAAAAAAAAAAAAAAAAAAAAAAGAAGGCAGCACCCTTATTTCCTAGTGTCTGTGGGGGATGAGGAGGCAATTTAGTTTTTAACCATCAACATCAACTGGCAAATGCTGGTGGCCTATTGCATTGACCCCATCCCCCAGTACCCCATCATTTTTTCCTCTGGTTTTCCCCACTGCTGAGCCATCCCATGTCATGTTCCACAGGACTTGAGAACACTGGTTTGATTTTTCTTCACATTGACAATTTCAAGTCAAAGGCCATAGCCATATTTCCAGAGTGATCCTTAGTTCTCAGTTGTGAATTAAAGTAGCCGAGTAGGTTTAACACTAAGATTCAGAAGTTGAACAGCTCCTGTACCTCATATACGCATCTGAACATCACAATGACCCCACACTCACTGGAAATTCTATGCATTTCATCGTTTATCTATGAATATTAAACCCTTAGATTTGCCAAATTTAAATTGGAGAAAAACTAGGATATTGGGTTATATTCCCCATGGATTGCCTGTTTTCTCATTCATTATAAAAGAAATGCCAAGTTCTTAACCCATTTTATTAACATGCATTAAAATTTAATACCAAGAGCACATGCTAAATAATGAAATGCACATGTTAATACATAAGCCTTTTATTTATTCTGCATAAAAATATCATTTTATATTTAAAAACAGCCAGACACTAGATGCCCTAAATTAAAGAATTCATACTCATTACAAGAATTCTCACTTTATAAATAGTAATTTTTATCTATTTGTCTTTTTTATAAAAGTAAAATGCTGATCAGACAGAGTTCCAGTGTTTCCATTTCTTTACAACAATTTAACTAGTATTGTGGATCCTCAGTTAGTAAATGATTGTAAACAGAAAACATGAAGAGCAACCTTCTCATATGCCCTGTTCTCCATTGCCACTCCTTTCTTCCTGCTAGAACCCCTAGGTATGGTTTGGAGATGAAATGTCTCCTGAAAAGTCTCAGGGCCCCAGTAAGTAGTGCTGTGGAGAAGGGGGTTAGATCATTAGGAGAGCAAATTTATTATTAGAATAATCCAATGGTAAGATGATGATTGAGTGGCCTTTTGTAGAAGGGGCCTAGTTAGAAGTCAGTCAGTGGGAATGTTCTGGTAAAGCAGAGGTTCTCAACCTCCCTAACACCGTGACTCTTTAATACAGTTCCTCACGTTGCGGAAATTGTTGCTACTTCATAACTGTAATTTTGATACTGCTTTGAATCATAACGTAAACATCTGTGTTTTCTGAGTCTTAGGTAACATCTGTGAAAAAGGGTCCTTTGACCTCCAAAGGGGTCACGACCCACAGATTGAGAACTGCTGTTCTAAAGGGGTGTGTGTGTGTGTGTGTGTGTGTGTATAAAATCCTCAGTCCCTTGCCTTTGTCTCCTCTCAGCTTCCCTCCATAATGAAAATCTAGCTACATCTTTCCCCAAAGAAAGTAAGCATGGAAAGATACTTTGAGCATCTAAATGATTGCTAGGCAGATTACTAATGGATTCAACATTTAACCACGTCCTTTTTAGTTTAAATAAATAAGTAAATACAGTAACAAATAATGCTGGAATAGTTACTGATTTTCTCCCTTGTTTGTTCTTGTATTCATTAAATATTTGCCTCGTCCTTATTTTATACTAGATACTAAATAATGTGTTATCATACTTTCACTTATGGCAAAGATGGAGTGGATCAATCTGTAACTGTAGTTCAAGTATCTAACACCCTCTTCTGTCTTCCCCAGGAGCCAGACATGAACTTAGTGCACATCTATACAAGCATACAAACACACATATATAAATAAATAAATCTTAAAATAAATTTAGAAAACCCGACTAATAATGTGAAAGATATGACTAACAGGTCAGTTTTGCTGCAGAGATAAATAAGAGAACAGAGACCCAAAGAAAGGAGGAAAAATGATCTCCACCTAATATATCTGTCAGATTATAGTTTTGGAAAAATAAGTTTGAGAAACAAAGTGAATGATTAGAACCAAAACGGGGAAAAGGTTTGGCAATGGAGGAGGGCAGTGAGTAGTTTTCTTGGGACAATGAGTATAGCAAGACTCTAAGAAACATCAGACATGGTTAAAGGGAACTGTACCTTCTGCATATTTCTATTTGAATGCTATGAATCCCAACATGATCACACTAACATGCCAAGAAGCAGAACTGAGAGCCCTTCCAGGGACAGCAATCTTCAGCTATCCCCGCCTGGTGGAAGAAACTGTAATTGGAGTTAAGTACTTGTTGTGAATACCTAAAGCCTAACTAGAAAGCACTCAAGGTGCTTCTCCAGCAGTCACTCAGAGCTGCATCCAAGCTTTGGAGGCAAACTAAAAGAGGCAGAGCCTAATGAACACTGTAAGTCAATCATAAATCAAAAACAGTTTTGAAAAGATTATATGGATCTGTTTGTTCTCTATTTCAGCTTCACTTCCAAGGTAAGTCAGTTATTGATGGAGGAAGAGAAAATAGTCCAGCAAGTATATTTTTTATATATAATTTCCAACATTAATCCAAAACTTTGCAGGCATACTAAGATACATAAAGTGGGGGCAAGACACAAAGGTGGTACTGGAGAGATGACTCAGAGGTTAAGAGCATTTGCTACTCTTGCAGAGAACCTGGGTTTGGTTCATAGTACCCACATGGTAGCCCACAAATGCGTGTAACTCCAGTTCTAGGGGATTCAATGCCCTCTTCTGACTACTGCTGGCCCCAGGCATACACATGGTACACATACATACATGCCGGCAAAACAACCACACATAAAATGAAATAAATATTAAAAAATGTAAATGGGGCAAAGGCAGATAATGGAAACTGCCAATCTTTGAAATGACAACTTCCCATCAAATTTATATATTAAATTTCTAATTATCCTGATGGTTTGTTTTGGAGGTAAACCCTCCTTATATAATGGTAATTTAATTTAAAAGATGTGGGGGGAAAAGTAGAAACCTTGGTCCAATATAGTGTCCTTACTAACACGAGACAATAGAATGCGCTCTCCTTCCCTCCCTCCAACCCTTCCTTCTCTCTCCTTGTATACATGTACACAGGAAAAAGCACACAGGTAGCATAGTATGTGCCCTCACTGGGACTTAAGTCAGCAGGCAGACAGCCAGAGGGACCTTCATCTTCTCAGCTTCTAGAATTAATACCACAAAGTTTTCTATTCAAGCCACTTAATCTGATACTTGTTATTATAACAGAGTAATACAGAGTCACTTCTACAAATAACCCAGTTACGCTTCTGTTGTGTACATTGGTATTGCCTTGGTATTTGTTTATGGTTTACAGGGGTCCAGACCTGAAGAGTTCTTTATGTGATATCCTCTACTCAGGTGCTGCATCCCACAAACTCCAGATGCTTCTGCCTAGCCAGTCTCAGATAGTACTCCCCAAATTTAAGAGTGACTGGCACACTTTCACTGAGTTTGTTTTGGTAGAAATTTTCATCAGGAGGAAAGCTAGAAATTCAACAGGGTTCCCCAATTTGTTTCCCTCCTGTTGGGCACCATAGCTGAGTAGCATTTACTGGTCTCGATGTCTAAAAGCAATTGTTTTCTTTACATACTTTGGTATTTAAGTTGATTGCTATGATAGTTCAAAAATCTATAGTAGTTGTGATTAGAAGATGAACTCTTCTATTTTATCAAACTAGGACTTGTAATTTCAAAGAAAAAATAGATAAAACACAGCTCTTAGGCTCCTGGAGTAAGAATCACGTCACCAGTAAACACGGAGTGAAACACGGAGAAAAAGAACCATCGAGATAATTAGTCTAGAGCTTGGATTTGAAAGCATTTGCAAGTTCTTTCCCAATAATTCAATAAGCCAAGAAAGGAGTAGTGAAACAAAGAATGCAGGAATATTTCCCAGGAATGTTTCTAAGGAAATAAAAAATTCTATCTAAAACATGTGAAGACTTAAATAGCCCAGGTAATTATCTCATCTTTATAGGTATAAGATTTAGAACTTTTAAAATGCTACCCATACTATTAAAAAAAACAGAAGAAAGGCAAATACTTATCAATAAAAATGAGGGTCATGTGCACATAAAATATATTCATGGGTAAAAATTATGGAATCGTCACACAAAAGTAATACTATATTCATGAAGGGGAATGAACTGATATATGGGAACAATAAGATCTCTCATAAACATATGCTGAGCAAAAGAAGCCAGACACAAAAGAATACATAATGAATGGTAACATTTATGTTTAGTTCAGACACAGATGATCCTGATATATGGTGACAGAAATCAGAGCAGTTGTTATTGTTGGCATGAGCTTGTTTCTCAGAAGAGACATGAGAGGAACCCCAGCTGCTGCTTCTTTTTCTACCTTCATTAAGTAGGAACTAGCCAATAAAGCCCACAGTCCTAAATATTCATCAAGCTCTGTACTTGTGAAATGTTTATACTCTTCTACATGATCATTCAAATTCCTGTGTTTATTATATTATGCTAGATTTCATAGAACCACAAACATTACCCTAAAAGAATTATCACAGAGTATAATAAAAGACTTGTAGGTAGAAACTTACAATAGCCACAGTTCATAAAGCTAGTATAAAATTATAAATAAATTATTGGTCTAAAGTTATGAACAGAAGATTGATTTGACTTTAGTAGATGTAGGTAGAATTGGGAAATGGTATTGCTTTTTCAGAAAAGATAAACTGTGAGTCAGAACTAAAAGGAAAACCAGGTGGCTAATAGAGAGAAGTGAGTGTACTTTCCAGTTTAGAAAATAACACTGCCTCTCTAAAATTGGTTATATACGTAAGGAAAATAGACCAAAGTCCTATTTGTTTGGACCAAACTCAGTAGCATTAAATTAGGTTGGACAGAAAAACAGTCTTACTGTGATTTCACTGGGAGATTGGTTTCAAGAACTAATGTTATTCAAATGTGTGGATGCCCAAATCCTTATATAAAATAGTGCTTAGGCACATCTTCCTGTGTGTTTTAAATAATCTCTAAATCATGTATACTATACCACACATTGTAAATGTCATGCAAATATTTTACAATATTATTTATTGTAATCATGAGATATAAAAGGTGTGTTTATACTCATATATACACTTTTTTTTTCTTTGAAACAATTTTGGTCTGTAGTTGCATGAATCCACAGATGTGACATCCAAAGATATGCAGTAAGGCTGGAGTTTTAATGAATTCAGATAATGGAGAGAAGAATTTGTATTTCTGTAGACACAGGGGAGCCATTTAACATTTATGAGCAGGAAAAAGTTATGATCAAAATTATGCTCCAGAAAAATAAATCCATTGACCTCAAGATTATTGGAAGGAGAAGAGAATTGATGTAGCAAGAAAACATAAATGGGTGTTATGAAAATGTAATTCAGTTCCATTTAACAAACAGTTATTAAAGGTCTACTGACTGGCTCTAGCAAAAATTAGTGAGCACATGCATTTGGTCACTGCAGTGGGAGGGTGATAAGTGGCAGACATGACACTTTTATTAAAGAATGATTTGAAAGATTATTTATTGGGTAGTACTAATAAAATTTTATGGCAATATATGAATTAAGGATATGTATGGTTACCATACAAAGCAATCTCTGCAAATGCATAGCAGTTTATCTTTCTTACACAGTAAGAAGATTGTGTCTACATATTGCTGATGCTAGCTCATCATCCCAACAATGCCATTGTACCAAGGATCTTTCTTTCAGCTTTTATTGTGTATGATTGATAAATAAACTATTTATATATACCCAAAGTGTACAACATGATGTTTTTATACAGGGGTACATAGTGAATTGAATTGCACAGTTAAGCTGATTAATATCTATCCCTCACACCTACACCTTTTCTCTGGGTGTGATGAATATTACCTCAAATTTGCCTTCCAACTAATGGTCATTATAATGCTGAATAGTAGATCCTCAGAATTTATTCATCATGATATCTGAAATTTTGCACACTTTGATTAACTTTTCCACATTTGAACACCCAAACACCAAGACTTCTACATTTTAACATATTGATGCTTTGATTTCTACACTACTGTGCCATTTTTCATAAATATTTACTGTATTTTTAATACAGCTGCTTCAACACGGAAATTAGAAGAAATGGTGATATGTGACTATTGTGTGACAAGTCTAAACACAGCTGATATGAAAACTTTGAATGTAGAGAATGAGAACAGGATACACAAATGCCATTGTCCTTGGGCAAGATACATTATCAACATGCCAGATCCATATAGCAAAACAAAGTATAGTTAACAATGATTAAATGAAGAGCTATGATTGCTCTTAGCAGAACAGAATCTTTCCAAGGTTAAAATACATTGGCTACATAATGGATAAGAGATGGCTTCTGCTCTTAAGGGCATACTTAATGACTATCAGAATGCTGTAGGTGTCTATAAGAAATCACTATATTTAATAAGAGATTAAGACTTTCTTATCCATATGTGTGATCAATTTTTCAATTGCTTGTATATTTTGTTAACTATTCCTTATTACTTCCCAAAACTGTTTCTAATCATATATAATGATCAACAGGATCAATATAAATAATAGAAAGGGAGTGGAGAAATGGATATTATTTACAGTTTTGTGATTAAGTTTCAAGTTTAATGCCAACTTAACCCAAAATAATGTTCCTAAAAAAAACTTCTCATCTTTTAACACATTAAGAAAGTGGGTTTATTTTGAGAAATAACTTCTCAACACTGAACACAAGAAAGAAATGAACATGAAATTTTTAGATTTTATATGTTAGACCCTTGAAGAGAATTGCTTCATACAGATGAAGTTTTCAAGCATGATTTCACATTCTTTCTCTTAGGATTAATTTCTTTGGGTTGGACCATGTATAATATTTGTAATATATTACACAATATATGCATATTCATAATATATAATATAAATACATCTTTTAGATATTTTTAAAGTTTTATTGTAATATTTATTGCTTCACTTGAAATCCTTCCAATATTTATTTCATGTAATTGTTCTTTGAAGAAGGGTATTTGTGTACCTAATTTCCTGTCATATTTTTGTATGTTGAAGTCAATCAATGAATAGTTATTGAAAAGGAAGGGATCTTATACTTTTTCCTTAATGCTGATTCTAAATGATTGATTCTTTAATACTCCACAGACAAAAACGTTTGGTATTAACTCAAAGGGTGATAGTGCAAACATTCAAACTTAAATAGTTCTTATGTTTTCCTCTGATATCACAAAGCACTCAGTATGGCATATCCTACCTCTTGGGTCTTTTGGTAGATAACTGACATCCTCATGAACAAAGGGAATCCTAAAGATAACTGTATCAATGTTAAGCTGGCACATTATTCCTGACTACCTAGATATTAGGATAGAGCTTAAACTATAGAAATAAAAGCTTAATATAGTTTTTTGGCTTTTCTTATAACATATTAGATGATCCAAGCAGGCTTTAAGAAATGTGGGATCAGAGAAGTTTCATACCAAGTTTCACAGCTGAACAATGTGCTATTGATTAAGAAAAGATTCACATGCTATAGAAACAAAGCTAGTCAAATAAGTCATTGAGCATTCTGTTGTCTGAGTTGAGGAGACTGACCATTATTTCTGCCCAGACAGATAGCTTGACCCTCTTCTCAGAGGCAGCCTACAAGGATATTTGCCACCTTGCCAAGTATTTCTCTATAGCAATATCTACTAATGTTTTGGGAAAACAAACAACTTGAAATCTCAGATTTCTATATGCTACGTTAGGGAAGAGGTAATTTTTATATGTAAAACTTTAATTTCAGATGTTCAACATCAACTGCTTTCATCATTGGAGTCCAGGTATGATACCTATGCAAAATAACTGAACATCTAGACATTTCATAGACTCATCTGGAGATTGTACTATATACTTAAATGTAAGCTTTTCACTCACATTTTAAAAGTGGTGTTGGAAAAGATATGTCTAAGAGAAACAGAAATGATGAGCATACTTCTGAAATCATGAGGTCAGGTGTAAGTCAAATCATGATGCTTTTGACAGAAATAAAAAATAATGACAGGAATATTTCATTTGAAATTGCTTATCTGCAATGCAATTTGAAATTCTCGTTCAGAGATTCTTTGCTACTTGAATTAAGCAGGAGTATGTTTAAGAATGGAATGGTGTGCCCCAGTCCCCAAGTAAGAGATGAAATGAAAAGCAGTCATCAGGATGAAGTTCCAGGGAACAGCAGAGGTCTAGTTCAGGGCACCTCATCCTGGGCTAGCTCAGCATGGACCTCTTCTTATTTGACACCTCCCACTTATTTCCTGACTTAATTTGACTTCAGATCTCTGGCTTCATATTCCATTCCCAATCCTGCACTTACATCCCTGTACCTGACAGTCAATTTAACATGCCTGGCCTCCAAGACCTTGTCTCAGCATTATACTCCCCCTTTGAGTATCTGATCCTGGCTGTCTATGGGGAACTTGGACAGGTAGTATTTGTCTTATATGTTTTAAGAGGAAAATAGTTGAGTGTCTAAGAATTCCTTTATAGGCAGACCATATTTATTTCAAGACAGCACTTTATTAGGGCTATAAACACAGCAATTAATCATGTTCTACTTTTTGTGGTATGCAAATACACACACACTAAAAGGAAGAGATTACTTAGAACACAAGCTATGAATCACAGTATTCCTGTGACACACTTCAAAATGCAGAAGGGATGGAAAGTGCGTTCAAAAATTTAGTATGCTTTCGACTTGTTAACCTGTACTGACTCCACTGGGTCTCAGCACTGCCTTGGGCTCTTGTGAGGAACGTTAAAGCAGAAAAAGGAGCTGAAATTTGAATTCCTGATTGGCTTCTATTCTCATGTGATGCAATATTAGTATCTGACTGTCATTAGAATTTACATATTTCAATACTATAAAATATTTATAAAATTCATATCTTTGAAATGCTATTTTGCCCTTTTCTTTTTTTTTATTGGCTTCTGGTGAAACAAGTGGAATTTCATTAACTTTTCTGATTAGGAAGTTGCACTCTGTGGTTCTCAGATGGCTCTTTTAAGTAATAAAAATAATATAAATAACTGTAAGCACATTACATAATGAAAATGATTTAAATATCACATCGATATTCCTATGGTTAGTCTTAATTGTCAACTTGATACAGCCTAAAATCACCTAGAACAAGAGTCTTAATTAGAGATTATTATCAAGTTGACCTACTGGCATGTCTTTGGATTACTATCTTGATTGTTAATTGGTGTACAGAGAACTAGCGCACAATGAGTGGTAATATCTAATGGGTTGGACTCTGAACTATATAAAAGTGGTGAAAGCTAGCTGAGTAGAAAGCAAAGGATCAAGCAAGCAAGGATTCATCCATTTATTCTCTGTGTTCCAGACTACACATGAAGCCTTTTGATCCTGCCGGATCAACCTGTCCTTCTCTACAATGCTTTCTGTGAGGGTATTTTTTTATCATAGCAACTAAAAGAGCAGGTTCAATGCTTTTTTCCATGTAGCTATCTTCAGTTGGAATGTCCTTTCTCTACATGTCATGTAGAACTTTCTGCTTATTCTTCTGACCTCAACAGCAAAGGTGACAGTAAAATGATCCTTGAAGTATCCTTCCAACATTTAGTAACTAGATGGGTGGTGCACAAAGTTGATCTTATCTGGTTGTTAACACTGGTGGCCTACTTCACTTCTGAAATGTGTAGCAACAGGGGCCAGAACTTCTATAAATGTTACCTTCTCAGGTGATATCATGCTGTTGATTCAGAGACCATGTTGTGAAAATGACTAAGTCAGTATAAAATAAAGACATAGAAAGGCTATATCCTCTTCCTGCTTTATTGACACTATTCCTTCAGTTGAATGACATGCATTTGTATATGTGTTTAATTGCTTGGTTTTTAATTAAAATATATAATCTGTAACCCTGTTACTAGATTTTTGCCAGTAATCAGATTTATCCACCTATTCTATGCCCACACAGACATGTTTAGTAATTGTCTTAAACATAATTTCCCAAACCTAAACTCTTAATTTCTGTAAACCCTCTGTTTCAACCTAACAAAAAAAAATCTAAAAGTAGAGTATAAAGGATCAGGCACTTTATAGGAAATATAATTGTATATTTATATTTAAATAAAATATAACTAAAATTGTATAATTACATAATATCATATCCAGTAACAAACAGCAAAATAGAGCCTAAGATACTTGCTATGTAAACAAAATCTACTACTAGGCCTGCAAATAAGAAGGAAAATGTAATATGTAATACTAAGAATATTAAATTAATTGAAAACAATTCAGAGTAGATGTAAGTACTAAAATTGACAAACAAGGTTTTAAGGTAGTAAGTGTAATTGTATTCCTGTGTTCAAAAAGTTAGAGACAGAACATATTTTAAAAACCCAATAAAGCTTATAGATCCTTTGTAACAGAATACTATACACAGTATATGAATAATTAACTTGAGATTATCACTTCATCATTGTGGAGATAAAATACCTAATAGAAGGTTACCTAGGAGAAGGAGAATTTATTTGAGGCTACAGTTTAATGGAATATAGACTATAACAGACGGAAAGGCATGTGAGTAGGGACCAGGAATGTAAGGAAATTGACCACACTGTGTCTGTAGTTAGGAAGCAGAGATACAAATGTTGATGCTCCACTCCTTCCTCCTTTCTTTTCAGTCCATGGAATATTGTTGACACTAATGGTAGATTTTTCCAACTCAATTAATCCTTTCTGGGAATAATCTCACAGATACACTCAAAGATGGGTCTCCTTGGTGATTCTGAAACCATTCAATTTGGCAATGAAGATTAATCATCACAAAGACCTACCAGAAGAAATAATTGAAAATACAAAGCATAAAGAACATAGGCTTAAAAAATTAACAAATGGTCAGTGAGTTATGGAAAAGTTTCACTGGCCTAACATACCTACAATGACACTCTGATGCAAGCAAAGAAAAGAGAGAGGAACTATATATAAATAAAGTGATTGTGAGAATTCTAACCCCAGGTTTCCTACCACTAATGCATTCACCCGACTATGGTGGTTTGAGTGAAAAATGTCCTCCATAGGCTTATACTTGGTCCCCACTCAATGACACTGTTTGGAGATGTTAGAGAACTTTTAGGATGTGCAGCCTCACAGAAGGAAGCATGTCACTGGAGGCAGACTTTGAGAATATATAGCCATTCCCAACATTCACTTCTCTGTTTCCTGGGTGTAGCGGGACATGTGATCTCTCAGCTTCCAGCTCAGGCCAACTGTTGCCTCCTGCCACAGAAGACTATTAATTTGGAATCATAAGCACAAATAATTTCTGTATTTTAGAAGTTGACTTGGTCATAAAGCAGTATTTCATCATCTTTTGGCTATTTGGAGAAGAATAATACAGCAGTAAGGGGCAGCCTCTTGGTTTAGCAGATAATTTTTTGTTGGTTTCCAAATATGTGTACATGAGGAAAATATAAGAAAATAAAACACTTTGAAAGATAACAAACTAAAGCTAAGTATTTCTAGACTACCTTTTTGTCTCTTTCACTATGATTCAAGAGACTTGTGTACCATTTTGTTTCTGCTGCTAGACAGAAAACAAGATTCTGTTAATAAAATTAAGAATTAATGCCAAAGACTATGCCATGAATTAGCCACTGGATAGAGACATGTTTAAATTGCAAATTACTTTAAAAGTCATTAACAATCCAAAACTTAATAAAGTGAAATCTTTACCCTATTAAGGAGATTAACAGACGTTGCTTTTAATGTTTAATGAAAAATATTTATCTGCTGCTATAATGTAATTCTGTTTTTTTTAACCTTGTTTTGTTTTTACTCTCTATCTAGTTAAGTATGTTTTATTTCTTTTAAAAGTTTGGTTTTTGTTTTGTTTCATTTTGAAAGACCACTGAGGTATTTTTCCCATTACCAGTTCCAATCTTAAACAAATGACATTTTTAAGGATTTCTCTATAAGGCATCTCCAAGGAGCAAGATGAAGCCTGAAGGAATCCGTGGGAGTAATACAAAGAAAGGACCATTTATTTTTTCCACATCCGACATGGCACATGGAGATTCGTAACCACAAAAACAGTGTGTTTAACTAATGTAGCTTCAAGTTGTGAGTGGGACAGAGTGACAACGGGACTTGGTTTGGGGGTCACCTTTTCTTTTTCTTGGATTTATTTAAAGAGAATTATTTCTCTGAGTCATAAGCAATATTGCCATAAACAATGACTCAGACTTCTATGAGAAAAATAGTGCAGCTTTAGTATTTGGGAAAAAACATCCTTACAGCCAAGAGGGGAGCTCTCAGTTTAAACTGCTGCGATTTAGAAGCTTCTTCTCAAGATTTGTTTACAGGTGGCTTACTTTCTCCCAAGCAGAAGAATGCAGCAAACAAGTAGCAGGTGGAAAGATATGGAAAATTGTCCTTGACTTAAGAGCTGTGTAAGAGTGACCACAGAGCTGTAAATGGCAAGAGGAGAGAGACTGTAACATGAAGAAGAAGAAAGAAGATGAAGAGAAGAGAAGGAGGAGGAAGAAAAGAAGGAGGAAGAAGAGAAGGAGGATGAGAACATGGTAGTGACTCCCTAGAGAGACAAACTGATGTCTGTCCATGGATACCTGAAGTGATGAGTGCTGGCCAGTGCAATCCTGGTTTCTGTGGGATGTTCTGTATGGCAAATGTGTTGCTGATTGGTCAATAAATAAATCACTGATTGGCCATTGGCTAGGCAGGAAGTATAGGCGGGACAAGGAGGAGAATAAAGCTGGGAAGTGGAAGGCTGAGTCAGAGAGATACTGCCAGCCGCCATGATGAGAAACAGCATGTGAAGATGCCGGTAAGCCACGAGCCATGTGGCAAGGTATAGATTTATAGAAATGGATTAATTTAAGCTGTAAGAACAGTTAGCAAGAAGCCTGGCACGGCCATACAGTTTGTAAGCAATATAAGTCTCTGTGTTTACTTGGTCGGGTCTGAGAGGCTGTGGGACTGGCAGGTAAGAGAGATTTGCCCTGACTATGGGCCAGGCAGGAAAACTCTAGCTACAGATTGGAAACTTCACTGTATATAACTGCTTATCTTAGTTCTGTGCAATCTAATCACTGTTTAGTCTTACTACTAGCTTCTGATGTTCTTTCTTTCCAGGTCAAGACAAAAATAACAATAATGACATAAATAGAGGGGAGAGAGAAGGAGAAAGAGATAGAAGAAGAAAGGAGGGAGAGAGCAGGGGGGAGAGAAGGAGTGAGTGAAAGAGAGGTGGGGGTGAGGAAGAATGAGAATCTCTCCAAATTTGATTTAGCCTCTTTGCGGCATCCATTCCTGTATGAAGGAACCCCTTTCCTTCTTGTGTATAGTTCTTGAAGACTGAAACCTGAACAATCACTTGCTTTTTTCCTTGTATGGTGATAATGTGCCTATGCTTATCCTTGAGCACAGATGAAAAGGTCATGACCTTCTGAGTAGCTGCAAAGATGACCTAAATTACAGAGGTTCTCACCCTATGGATATCGCCCATTTGGTGATCAAATATCAGCTATCCTGCATATCAGATATTTACATCACAATTCATAACAGTAGCAAAATTACAGTTATTAAGGAGCAATGATATAATTTTATGGTTGTGGGGTCATCACAACATGAGGAACTGTATTAAAGGATTATAGCATTAGGAAGATTGAAAACTACTGATGTAAAATATAATGTAAGTTATAAAGATATAATAGATAAAATTAGTATGAATGTTAATTTTAGTTCTAGTAATATTGACAGAATATTGCTCCTATTGAAGACCAGACACTCTTCTAAGCCCTTCAGTGTAGAAATACAAAGATAACAGCCCCTGATTCTAGGAAGCCTCAAGTTAAATAAAAAGGATAAACAAGTAAACAGAATGTAATGGACAGAGGCAGAAAAGAGAAACATGTAGAGATACTCACCGATGTTGAGGAGGCCCTAAGACCAGAATGATACCACAGTGAGCACTTTGGATTGAGTAGGTTTTCTGCAGGGCAAGGTAAAGCAAGGTGATTCTAGCTGAGAGGACAAAGTGAGCTGAAGTAACATGCGTGAAGTTTTAGGATACTTGGAGATAGAAAATTGTTTTAAAAAAGTGTTTTCCAACTGGAATAGTAAAGAACATTGCCTTGCCATATATTTCTACATTCATGGCTTTTTTTTTTTTTGTTTTGAATTTGAAGTATGATATGTTTAACAACAAGTGAAAGCCAGGTGCATGCCTTTAATTCCAGCACTAAGAAAGCAGAGGCAGGAGCATTGCTATGAGTTTAAGACCAGCCTACATGTTTTGATGACAGTCAGACCTACATAGAAAGACAGGGAGGGTATAATCCCCAAATAAATTATATGTATGTGAAACTCTATAGCATGATAAAAAAAATTTCCTAATTTATTGCAATAACTGGCATCTAGATAAAGAAAATGACATTATAGTAATAGGGAGCCTTTGTCACCACTTTTATATATTTGATCAGTCACCTCTCACCCCTGAAAATTGTTATCTTTGTCTCTACCATTGTATCACTGTCTCTTCATTTCTGTGTGCTCACAATTTAATACAAATGAAATAATGTATTAGACTCATCTATGTTTGACTGCACTTAATCTTCTTTTTATACCATATAAATATGGATTGTTCTTTTGATTGTTGATTGTAATTCAATTCATGAGATTCTATGGATGATCTATTTTTCATGTACATTTGAGATTTTCATTTGTTTTCATCTTAATTTTCCAAGCAAATGGATTAAAACCAATTCAATTCCAAAATGACTAAACAAATGTAGTCACCTGCTGAATATAAATATAAGTGCCTACACACAATATTCAAGTATGAGCACTGTTCAGCAGTTTTCCTTAATAGAGATGAGTGTCAAGTCCAGTCTGTGGACCTCTGCAGTGTGTGTCACTTCCGTGTCATGTCATCTTTTATAATCTACGTTATACCCTGGCCTTTGCTGACATCTCTGGAGTTCTGTGACGTTGTCTCTCGTTAGGAGAGTCCTTAGATGAATAATGCATATTTTATTCTTGTGCAAGGGTTAGATTTTTTTTTTTAGGTTTTGATCATTGTGGGAAACATTGTGCATGTCTTCTTCACACTATGGTATAAAAATAATAATGTGTGTAAAACATATATGTTATATATATTCAACATATATATCAACACATAAATTCTTTGCACACATTTAATTGTGTAACTCCCGAATAATTCTAATTGTTGAAAGTCATTCTTATTCCCTGTGGTGAAAAAGAAGAATAATTCTCCTCTGAATGAAGCTCTGTGTTTTGAGCTGAAAAAGCAGACTTTCATGCTTGCCATCTGGATGGTGTCTCACTCAGGAAACTGACATAGATTTTCTCTCTCTGTTGTCCTCTGAAGAATCATCCATCCATGGCTCTGCATCTCTCATAGTCTTCACTGTTGGTACCCGTTTAGGGAAAGCAGTACTTCCAAAGATACTGTGTGCATACAAACGTTTCCAGTCCTGATTACCTCCTCCAACCCTTGATATCTACTTGTGTAAACGGATCAGAAAACTAGAGAGAAAGGAGCCAGACCAGGGAAAGGCATGAGTGGGACTTTCAATCACATTGCACACACATCCAGAGACTGAGAGGACCAAAGACTGTTAAGAAAGCTGCTCCAGTGGGGACCCCTCAGGCATTGGTTCATAGTTCATGTGTTTCCATTCCTTTGGCTATTTGTCCCTGTGCTTTATCCAACCTTGGTCTCAACAATTCTCGCTCATATAAACCCTCCTCATTCTCGTTAATTGGACTCCGAGACAGTTGATTGGCTTGATCTGTTTGGGAGGCATCCAGGCAGTGGGACCAGATCTTGTGCTCATTGCATGAGTTGGCTGTTTGAAACCTGGGGCCTATGCAGGATTGTTTGGCTCGGCCTGGGAGGAGGGGACTAGACCTACCTGGACTGAGTCTACCAGGTTGACCTCAGTCTGTGGGGAAGGCTTTGCCCTGGAGGAGATGGGAATGGGGGGGGGGGGCGTTGGGGGGAAGGTGAGGGGGACGGGAGGGGGGAGAACAAGGGAATCCGTGACCGATATGTAGAACTGAATTGTATTGCAAAATAAATTAAAATAAATTAAAAAAAAAAACAAACAAACAAAAAAAAAAATATGAAAAAAAAAAAAAAAAAAAAAAAAGAAAGCTGCTCCATGGAAATTCGGAGTGCTGCCTGCACCTGAGGCCTAGGATCACTATTTTTTTTCTCTTCTAGAGATCAAAGGATGTAAAATGTGGGACGCAGAGTAAGAAACAGTTTCTCTTTACTCAGTCTTGCTATTGTATAGCTATGATTTTCAGGGAAGCTCTGAAGTTCATTTCCCAGTCTCCATCTCAAGCACTATAATCAGCTTTCATGTAAACAACCTCAGTAAATCACAGGAGAAGTGTAAATTACGTACGTGTATGGGACTTGCTGGTGGTTTGAAATTTTAATAACACTAACATCCTTTCTGTAAAGATTAAATATAAAACAAACTTCTTAGTGAAAGTTTCTCCTTTTACTTTTTTAAAATTTGTAAGATTATGATATAATTATAATGTTTCTCTCTTCCCTTTCCTCCCTTCAAACACCACCACATACCCCTCTCTATTCTTCTTCATGTTCATGGCATATTCTTTTATTGTTATTGCATCAGGTATGTGTATGTATATTCATGTATATTACTAAACATGACCTGCTCTGTCCACATAAGTTTACCTGTATGTATGTTTTCAGGGATGACCAATTATTACCAGACAATCAAATGCTGTGATCTTCCCCCAGGGAAGGACTACTTCTCCAGCTCACACTTTTCCTAATATTTCTGATGGATTTTTGATAGCCTATTCGTTATTACAGAGTACTACTTTCCCTGAATAAAATACCTCAATGTGAGTTTTTTTATTATTTGTGAATAATAGAGGAAACACTGAAATTTAATAATATAAGCCCAAATTATTATTATGTTATATATTTAACAACAATTTAATATTCATTATTGAGTCCAATTACCTTAATTCCACCATATTTACTGAGTACTAAATGTAAAGCCCTTGTCAGATCTTGGAAATATAAAGCCACTGAGGGTCATCAAGGAATTTCATTTTTATATAAGAATGTATTTCAAGGAATTTACCTTATTATACAAGACAATGAAAAAGGAAAAAAATAGATAACATGATGAGATGTATGTCATAATGAAACTGCTATATTGGAAGCCAGAAGGGACAAGTTTTAAAATTATTTGTTCATTTGTTGGGGGGTGTTTTTGAAGCCGAGTTCACTACATCATCAGTGCTGTTCTTGAACTTACAATTCTACTGCCACATCCTCCTAAATGCTGGAATTACCATGATGAAGCACTACTGTTTGCTTTAAATAACATGTTTATGTATTAAACTTACAAAGAGTGATAGGTGATATCTCATATATCTCATAGTGATAGAATTTGAAGGCTGGATGATTTTTCAGTATGTGGAAATAGAGAAAGTCATTCTAAGGCTAACTGATACTTCATTAATCTTCAGAGCTATGTCAACTGTGTGTCACTGAAGACCAGGACTCATAGTCCTGATTTCAAGCTCAATTTTCAGTAAGCAGAAGCATATTCAATAGTTTACTCTATATAATAAAGACAGTGAAGTAAAATTATATATCTTTAATATCATAAATTTACAGATAAAACACTTCACAATCTCAAACAGTCTTCTGTGGCATGTTATTACATATTCACAACCACCATGGCCATACTCTTTTGCATGTAAGAAAACAAGGACAGAATAGTAAAGAACTGGCCCAGGATCACCACAACAAGACATAGTAACATCAAAGCTTTTTTTATTATTTGCATTCTTTACTTTGTATTATTTTTGTACATTCTCTGTTCTCAATATCATAGTTACTGTGACAAATGAACAATGTAAACTTCATCTGACAAAGTGACTAGACCTTTTCTTTTTAAAAGTATATCTAATGATTTTTAGACAGGGTTAATTCAATGCAGAATAGAAGACAAGCTGTCACATATAGGACAGAATGTATTACAAAAGCACAATTGTCTTGAAGGAATACCCAAAGAGTCATTTCAAGTGTATATTTTTGACAGAATGTATTACAAAAGCACAATTATCTTGAAGGAATACCCAAAGAGTCATTTCAAGTTTATATTTTTCAGGGTTCTCTAAAGGAACAGAACTGATCAAATATTAGATTATATATAAACCATTAGATTGGCTTGGTTTATAAAATGTGGTCAAGGTAGTTTGAAGTGTCACTATTTTAAGTGAAAAGGAAACTTTTCAAGCAATTCCACTGACCACTGCCTATGAAACAAGCTGAGCAGAATACATCCACACATCTCAAAGTAACAAATGCTTGTTTGAGTCTTTAACTGACATTGCTACTTGGTGATGACCAGGTTAGGTGGGATTTGAGCAGTGATTAAAACTGAAAATGAAAGCATTGACAGCCCATGGCAGCTCAAATTTGAAGGAAGAATACTTTTAGAGGACATGCAAATAGCCAGCTTTAACATGCAGGTCATAATAGTCACATGAGAAATAATCCCAGACATCTTCAGTCCTGTCAGCTGTGTCTGAATAGTTATGCAAGGTATTATAACTTTGAGTCAATCATCTATGTGCTGAGACAAACCTGTCAGAGAGGGCTAATGAGATGATCAGTGATACTTAAAAACCATAGTTAAATTAGTTTAGATGAGGCTGTAATTCTCATTTTCATCATAGATTTTATTTTCTTCTGTCAAAAATGTAATAATACTGAATAGACCTTAAATGATTGAAGGCTCCATAACAGTTTCTCTCTTCATATCTCATTAATTACTCAACCTGATAATGATAACCAACCCCATAAATGAAAATAGAAAAATAGACTGAAATGAGGAACCATAAACCTTGCCTTTTGCCGATATAAATATTGGTATAGTGCAACATTTAAAATGATTTAATACTTGACATCCAAGAAAAAGAAAATTCTGCAAAAGTTAAATTCCATTCCTTTAATATGAACAAGTGAAGGCAATTTTGCAAAGAGTTACCTTTTTTTCTATGATCATTTCATTTTTTTCTGATTTTTTATAATAAAGTGTAGTATATCCTGCATTTTTCTTAGAATTGCTATGGATACATAGGGAAAGGGTAAAATAAATAATGTAGGTGTTTCTTTTTTTGGCTTCCAAAGTTTTAATACTAGAATTGTTACAGAGTTCTAATTTCCAAAGTGGATAATGTATAATGATATTCAAATTATTCAAATGAAGGCTTGATGGTGACAATTTGCCGTAATAAATCAGAACATCAATGTAAAGGTACCTGTAAAGCTCTATTTTTAATATTTCTCATGGAGATTATATTGTATGGCTAAAATCAACAACCACAATTATATCAGACATTAAATTTTGTGATAAATTTGCTACTTTGTGAATATAACCATTTCTTTGGAAATGGAATCCTAAACCATATAAGAGGAGAAATTAAGCTAAACTCTATCATGCATTTAACTATTTCTCCTTTTCTTACTGTAGATTGATATGGTCAGCTGCCTCAGAAACCCCAGCTGCCTTGACTTGCCCATGATAGAGCACACCTTGATATTTGAGACAGAAGAAACTCTTTCTCCCATGAAGTTGTTTCTGTTGGAGAACTTGATCACAGCAATAAGAAAGTAAGACCAAACATTCTGGTACCATGAAGTAGACTATTACCTGGTGGTGAGGTTCCTAGGTCATGGGAAATATTTGGTTGTTTGAATGTGGCAGAATCTAGTATAAATATCTCGAACTATAAAAAATCTATCATGGTGTAAACAGGATACAAAGGATCATTCAGGTAGGAGCTTGGGAGATAGCAAGGCTTAGAAAAATGCACACAGGACACCTGCCCCATGAGATTTCAGATAGGAACCAGGACTCTATCAGAAACTCGGCCATTTATGTGATACTTTGGTCAAGAATCTCATTTTATTTTCTCTATGTTCTTAGAACCTGTGTGAAGTTGAATTTAAAAATAATGGACTAATTTTTTCCAGAGGAAATTCAAAGACATTAAAATTGTTGTCGAGAAAGCACCTGTAATTGCTTTTTTCAGTGGACAATTACTACTGAAGAGAAACCTTCTTCCCTACACTTGAACAATAGGAAAGGTGTCCTGAGGGCAAACATAACATCCCTAGGAAGCTCTGTCTTGTGAAAATCCAGACTGGTTGAAATGAAGAAAGCCTAAACTGAAGGTGTTCCTTACTCCTAGAAAACAACTGTCTAGGAAAGTGTTTCCCCATGGTTACTATACAGGAGCCAACACTACAGTCCAAGAGGGCCAGGCTACATATTGAACTGGTTGGGGAACTTCATAACATCATGTCGGTGGTACTTGTTTTGCAGATATGAAAGATAGAAGATTGAGGGTATAATAAAGGTTAGAGAGCAAACAGCTGAACCTAAGCAGTGTGTGTCAAGTCAGAGTTCCTGCAGGCTCCAGGGTCAGAGTTCCAGGGACCCCTGTAGCTAGAGATTTCCTGCCTGGCCCACAGTCAGGACAAATCTCTCTCACCTGCCAGTCCCACAGCTGCTCAGACCCAACCAAGTAAACACAGAAACTTATATTGGTTACAAACTGTATGGCTGTGCCAGGCTTTTTGCTAACTGTTCTTATATCTTAAACTAATCCATTTCTATTAATCTATACCTTGCCATGTGGCTCGTGGCTTACCGGCGTCTTCACATGCTGCTAGTCATGGTGGCGGCTGGTAGTGTCTCTTACTCACCCTTCCACTTCCCAGAATTCTTCTCCTCCTTGTCCCGCCTATACTTCCTCCTGCCTGGCTACTGGCCAATCAGTGTTTTATTTACTAACCAATCAGAGCAACACATTTGCCATAACAGACCATCCCACAGCAGACCCCATTGTGTGGAACTATAAAGGGGAGGCCTAGGTTACAGGGGTGGGGGAGCTCCAGATACTGGAGATGTAAGGACCATGGGATGTATACTAAGGAGAGTTGCAGACATGGAATGAAGCTGGCCCAGGAGAGAATCTATGTGTGCTTATGGAGGCAGATGTTGTAGGGTGAGATTTCTGGAGTCCAGATGATTTGCAGTACCATCCCAGATGAGGGACATGAAAGTTCAGGAATTGTTGTTTACCCTGCTGGACTTCGATTTTGTTTTTGTGCAATTGTTTCTTGCTACTGCCTAGTTCTTTCATTTTGCAACAAAAAAGGTTACTCTGTGCTTCTTATGTGCTTTTTATGTTAGCAGTATGTAACTTGGGTTCCTTTTATAGAAGCTCACCGTTAAGAGCAGTTGGACTTCGGAAGTATCAGGATTTTTCAAGACTATTGAGATTTTTTAAAGTAAAACTGAGCATTTTACATTATTACATGATCATGTGTGTATGGGGACATGGGATGGAGGGTTATGAATCAAGAGTGCTGTGTTTGGGTGTGAAATTCACAAGGAATGGAGTTGTAATAGTTAGTGCTAATTGTCATATTGACAGAATCTAGAATCAATCAGAGATGGGCGTAAAGGTATGACTGGGTGATTACTGATTACTTTAATTGCTTTGGGAAGCCCATGTGGGTGGAACTATTTGTAGCTAGAGTTTTCCTGCCTGGCCCACAGTCAGGACAAATCTCTCTCACCTGCCAGTCCCACAGCCACTCAGACCCGACCAAGTAAACACAGAGACTTATATTGGTTACAAACTGTATGGCCGTGGCAGGCTTCTTGCTAACTTTTCTTACAGCTTAAATTAATCCATTTCTATAAATCTATACCTTGCCATGTGGCTCGTGGCTTACCAGCATCTTCACATGTTGTTTGTCATTGTGGCGGCTGGCAGTGTCTCTCTGACTCAGCCTTCCACTTCCCAGCTTTATTCTCCTCCTTGTCCTGCCTATACTTCCTGCCTGGCCACTGGCCAATCAGTGATTTATTTATTGACCAATCAGCAACACACTTGACATACAGACCATCCCACAGCACTCCCCCCCCCTTTTTTTTTCAAAAAGGAAGGTTTTAACCTTAACAAAGTAAAATTACATATAATTTGGGAATTTGGGTGTAGCTTCTCTTACTACTTCCTGCTGGAGGGGGGCGCTGTATCTTATGGGGACACAAAGAAAATTTTAGAATTATGGAATAGTCCATGAGGCTGTATTGTCTGAGCCAGTTGCCTTCAAACCATTCTGGATGTTGGATCATCTGGGCCATGGTGTCATCGGAGACCTTTCAGGGGGTCTTAGCTGGTCAAAACTGATGTATCTTAATCTGGAACAAATCCATAGCCTCTGGCTTTCTGTGAGAACAAAAGCAGAGACTCTTTTCCAAAGCAACATATCCTTATATCCAAATTTTGAAGTCAAGGTACCTTTAAAATATACATTTTGGCTGACATAACTCAACAGCTTTTACAATCAAATGTTTTTCTGCAGTTAAAAATCCCAAAGACAACACAATCCAGATTCTCTGTGTAATATTCATCTTCACGTGGCTTATTTTTTATATTAATTTTGCTGTCTCTTTAAAGACTTTATTTTTTAAAACTATGTATTTGTTTATATAACTGTATATATCACCTTTTTTGTCTCTTTCAAGCCTACATATATTTTACACACATTGTCAACTATTACATCTGAATCTGTCTTATTGTGAATCTATTGCTTTAAACTGCAGCATTTGTAAGACTGAAAGGGTGCTATGGCTGTTGGCTCCGCCCACCTCAGCTTTCCAAAATGATGTGTTTACTGCCAGCTCTGGGAGCTATCATGGGTCTATGCTTTTATCCAAGCAGCGTGTAGCCCAGAAACCTCTTTTTTTGTTTTGTACTAGCACAGGCTAAATCCACCATGCAGCTTAATGTGCCACTTGCAGAGGCCTCATTCCCGCCATAGGGCGGCAGGTGGAGCGTGCACCATAGGAACCCACCAGTAGCTCAAACTGGCAGCTGCCGCTCATTTGAGAGAGACAATTAGGAAATGTTTTTAGCTCTGTTTTAGAATCTTTTTTCTCAGTTTTTAGGTGGAAACTCTTGCCCCACGTTGGACGCCATTTGTAGCTAGAGTTTTCCTGCCTGGCCCACAGTCAGGACAAATCTCTCTCACCTGCCAGTCCCACAGTCACTCAGACCCGACCAAGTAAACACAGAGACTTATATTGGTTACAAACTGTTTGGCAGTGGCAGGCTTCTTGCTAACTTTTCTTACAGCTTAAATTAATCCATTTCTATAAATCTATACCTTGCCATGTGGCTCGTGGCTTACCAGCATCTTCACATGTTGTTTGTCATTGTGGCGGCTGGCAGTGTCTCTCTGACTCAGCCTTCCACTTCCCAGCTTTATTCTCCTCCTTGTCCCGCCTATACTTCCTGCCTGGCCACTGGCCAATCAGTGATTTATTTATTGACTAATCAGCAACACATTTTCCATACAGACCATCCCACAGCAACTATTCCCTGAGCAGGGATTTTGGAACATAAGAAATGGAGAAAGTGAACTGATTACTAGCATACACTCATCCCTCTATGCCACCCTGATTGTAGGTGTGATGTGACAAGCTGCTTCAAATTCCTGCTGTCTAGGCTATGATAGACCTTGAATTGTGAGACAAAATAAAACCTTTCTCCTTTAAATAGCTTTCATCAGACTATTTTATCACAGTAACAAAAAGTAATGAAGATTATATATGTACATATATGAGCATATTGCACATTAAGCATATAATTATATTTCTATATTAAAATTATAAAGTGCATAAACAGTCATTTATCATATGCTACTCACCATCCAACATCATCATTATAAATGTTAGCATTAAACATGTAGTATGAGGGCCTGCTACTAGTTATGTGGGTGATTTACATCCAGGGGAGAAGGTAGCCTGTCACCAGCTTAGCATTTGTCAAAGGATCTCCTTCAGAGTCTTTCACATGCCAACAAATAATTACAGCAATCATCACTGATTACAAAGATTTTTCTATATACTCTTTTAAACATTTGCCTAAATTATTTGATATAATCTTCACAAACACCCCTTGAAATATTTGTTATTAAATATAACTTAAAGCCTAAGACACTGGGAATGCCTCAGGCAAATCAAAATCCATTATATGTTTTTAAACTATAAAGATGATAAAAATCACACAAAATGCCATCTTCCTACAGGTAGCAGTGGCAACAAAACACTTTCTTCATCTAAGTACATCTAATATGACTAGCAGTAAAATATGGCAGGCCTGTTTCCCCCATTGCCTGAAAGAAAACCCTTCCCCCATACCTCCTTCTGTGCCTCTGAAGTGTTCAGTTCAATGAAGTAGCCTACTTAAGTTTGGGACTACATCAATCAGGTACTGTAGGGCCAATGGGCACTAGAGACCTTCTATTAAGTTTTCTTATGTGTCACTAGTGAAGCATAGTAGTTTTCTGCCTCTGGCACTCTATAGGAAAAAAAAAAGGAACAAAGGAAAGCAGGCAATTTACTCCTGTCACATAGATTAATCAAGAAAGCCATAACCTTTGTATCTTTAGCTGGTCTCTGATAAGGCGAAAGGTCGCTATGATAGATACAGGGAGGAATCACTTCAATCATCTTTAACCATCCTAGGACATAAGGCAACTTAAACCTTTCATTTAAAATGTGTATCTTTTCTATTGAAGTTTCTATAATTATTACCTGTGCTCCTTCTATCACACTGCATTTAAGAACCAAAGAGAAAAGAGCCGAGTTTTTCAGATGGAAGAAAAAAAAATTGACTAAGAGAGAAAAAAAAATGTCTTTCTACTAAACGCACACATATTCTGTTGTTATGGCAACATGAGATCTAAGAACGACACACCAAATAATATGGCATCGAGGCACACTACCACTACTATGATCAGATGTCACAATAAACATGATTCAGCCTCTGACTGTCGCATGCTGTGCTGACTCCAGCTTTTCTGACAACTTTCACTTGAGGCCAAAGCAACTTACTTTAATGGAAACCGGAGATAATTCATCCTCCTCCTTGGTTGGTCTTTGCAGGAAGAGATACTGTCAATTCCACTGAAAAATACAAGCAGCTGTATAAAACTTGGGCTGTTGTTTCTTTGTTTCTTATAGATGATAACCTATACAACATATCATTACAGAAATACATACAATGTAGGAATTCGTTTATGTGTGTATACATAAGAACCCTCAATTGACTAAAATTTGGCTAAAATGTCTAAGTTAAATGATTGTTTGATTCACCTAATTCACAGAAGAGATTTGTATATCCTTCAACATATTTTTAATCCTTAAAAATCTTTGGGTTCCTGATTTGTATATACTGTTTTTTGGGAAGAATAAGATGTGATATCCTGCAGAATATCACGATAGCTGTAGTTCATTATAACTTGTTATAAATATAATAATGAACTATATGGGTTCAAAAAGTCTAGGCGCAAAGGAATGCAAAAGGTTTAAGACATAAATGCTAATTATCCTGATTTGATCATTAATTATTAGAGTATATTCCATAAATATGTGCAATTATGTGTCAATTAAAGGCAATGTATGGAAACAATAGAAGGAATCTTGTCCATTAGTGTGGTGCTGAATATTTGTAATTTGTGCTATTGTTCATGATTTTCATAAAATTCTGGTATGTATATACATAAATGACTATTTTATCATTGGTGCTGACTTGCGACCAGGTTGTGTGAAGTTCCCAATGAAAAGATGAGCGGGGGAATGGTAGAAGGATTGCTTACAGGTCAAGAGCAATTTTCTGCAGGAGAATACAGAGAGATCACAGCAGTGAAAAGGTCAGACATCTAGGAGGTCTTAGAGAGGATGGAAAAGATCACACACTTTATAGAAGCATGAAGTACTGAGCACTGAACGAGGTGACTGAAATTGGCGTCAGGGACTGTGCCCTCTTTCATGTAGGTGCAGGAGTGGAATGACAAGAAAAGGCTGTGCGGCAACGAAACCAGAGGCTTCAAAGCCTGGTCCCTGGCTGGATGCTATCATCATATGCTCTTGCCCTCTGTTCACTTTGATTGCGCACTTCCACGGACTTTTTGTTCAAACCACGGATTTGTCATCCAAATGTGTCAAAATGGATGTGTGACTCATTTTTGTCCATTTCCAAAGGGTCTTTAATATTTTTTCCCTTAGGAGCTCATTGCAACAGAAAACAGATTCCAGAAAATTGCTATTCAGTTAGTATAGCTAATTTCACTGCTTTTTTCCCCCCTATTTATTTGAAAAATGTGCCATTCTACAACACAGTATATTTGTGATGGGACTGAATTAAGGGTGATAATACTGAACATACTAATTTAAAATATATGCTAAGGTTCTTAGCTTAGTCAAACACAGTTAATGGTTCTCTTCTCAATATTCTCACTGACTAACCATTTCAAGAAATAATTTAACAGTGAGTGGTGAGCTGTACACTGATAAGGGAGGGCTATCATCCCTAAAGCATTTACCATCAGTTTACTTCGAGTGTCTTAAAATGCCAAAGAAAATGAAATTCCAACCAGTAATTTAGCCAATGTGCTAAATGTATTTTCTGATGAGATCGCTGTATATTACTGAACCAAATTAAAATGTCAGTAATAATGGATTGGAAAATAGAAGGATTGCAGAAGAAAGAGGAAGGCATTAGCAGAATGAACATAGATTTCTGTGCATGTTGATCTAACACTCAAATTTTCATTTTTAGTAAGAAGTCCAGGTTATGGGGCTGTAGAGAAGGTTCCAGAGTTAAGTGCAGCATAGTGCTCCTTCAGAAAACCTGGGCTTGATTCCCAGCACCTACATAGCTGCTACAACTATATTTCCAAAGGTCCAACACCTTCTTCTGGCCTCTCTGGTAAAAGGCATGCATGTGGACATACACACAGACAACACACTCATACAGATAAAATTAAATAATGATAAATTGTTTTAAAGTCCAAGTCCAAGTTACTAAGCATCATCAAAAGAGTGTGACCTGACTATTAACTCTAGAAGATGGACATGAAACCATGCTAAAAACAGTTACATCAACAATCAATTCCCTATTGCCCATGAAATATCCCAAGAACCCAGCAGGAGAGAAGTTCAATTCTAAAGTGTCTGTACAACATAGTAGTGGGGACTTGGGCTAAGAACAAGATGTTGAAGTTCTCAGAAATTCTCAGAAAGTTTCCTCTTGTATAGAAAGACCTGGAAGGGGAAAACAACCATCTTACCATGTTTCCTGTTCCCTTGGGACTGGCACAAGTGAGTCGTTGTTCCCTGTGGTCTTGCTCTTCAGCAGTCTTGAAGGACCTTAGGTTTTGAAACACCCACTCTCATTAATCACCAGATTCTCACGCTGACTGTGCTCTTCAGTAAACTCCCTCGAGCGGTGCTGAGAAGGGAGATGAAGTCAGAGACACACGCATGCTCATGAACACACACACACACACACACACACACACACACACACACACACACACACACACACTAATTTTGTCATTCCTTTTCATTTATTGCTCTGTTCTGTACGGTCACTCTATTGTTATCCATATTAACAAGTAACACTAATATATAGATGTTTTTGAAATGTAATTATGTAATACTGGTGATCATTTTGAAGGATGACACCTTGCAGTGGAATAAGATTAATACAGCAGTGGCTTGCTCCCATTAAAACCACTTGATAAAATAAACTGGGTGGTGGTGGCACACGCCTCTAATTCCAGCACTTCAGTCAGAGGCGGGTGGATCTCTGTGAGTTTGAGGCTAGCCGGGTCTACAGAGTGAGTTCCAGGACAGCCAGGGCTACACAGAGAAACCCTGTCTCAAAATACTAAAAAGAAAGCAAAACAAAATAACAAGAACACTTGAAAGGAAATGATATCAATCATTCCCCCCCAGATATCCCGTTGTATTGGTTACCACTGCTGTTATGGAACACCTGACAAAGCAAATTAACAGGTAGGCAGTGTCATGGTTTAAGAGTGTGTTCAGTCCATTATGTCCAGAAAGGTCTGTGTGTAGAAGTAGGAAGTGTTTGGTCACCTTCACCTGATCAGTTTTTTTGTCTTTCATATTTCCCTGCTTTGAGTTTTGGTTCCCCCCCCTCCGCCCTTTTTTAAATAGTTTTTCGAGACAGAGTTTCTCTGTGCAGCTTGGGAGCCTGTCCTGGATCTCGCTCTGTAGACCAGGCTGGCCTCAAACTCACAGAGATCTGCCTGGCTCTGCTTCCCGGTTGCTGGGATTAAAGGCGTATGCCACCACCATCCAGCGTGGGATTCCCTTTTTAACCCTCTTTTACCTTTACCGTTTTGTTCCCTATGTCTATGAAAAATAACCTTGCAATTTTGTCATGTCTTTCCCCACAAGTCTTTTCTGTCACCAGTTCCGTCTTCTACACACTCCCATCCACAGATACCTAAATGATGCTGCTGTTTTCTCAGCTAAGTATTACTCTTTCTAGGTATGCTGCTAGAAGTCACACCTTGTTGGTTGATCACATATGCTGCATAAGTGACAAACTATACTGAGGATTTACTTCAAATATGAAGTTATGTGTAAAATTAATTATAGGAAGAGAATGATCATTTGATTTGTCATATCATCAGCTTATTTACTTCAACACCCATTGCCTACAGAATATGAACATTTTGTTTCAATTCAAATAAAAGACTTTTCTTGACATTATGGGACTAGTTATGGGCATGAAATAGTCATAGATTTTTTTCATCTTTCTTTGGAAGCTAAGTAAATACTATCACTATTCTTCTTTAACCAGGTGCTTTTGTTTAGTAACTAATGGGATGATATTTGACAATTCAAATATCAGCTTGACAATATAGTAAACAAATAAATGTAGTTAGGAATCTTTATGTTTTAATAATTTATCATCAACTCATCTTTATGTGATTATTTTTACCACCTAACAAAAGATCCAAATTGGAACTCGTCTTGATATTCATGAGCTGATTCAGTATTATATTTATAAATTAATCTAGGGCTAAATACATTCCATGTACTATTTCATCTCATCAGTTATAAATATTCATCACATTATTGAAGACTATGTTGAACAAATGTCCTAAAGGGAAAATAAATAAAACCACTAAGCACAAAGAGATATCCTCATGTCTTCTATTTGAGAAAATAGATAATGGAAGAAAAACTGTATAAAGATTTATTTTATGTTTATCAAAATTATTCAGATTTTGAATTAAAAGTGTTCAAAGTGGTGGTATCTGAAACACAGAGAATATAAAAATATTGTGTTTAATTTAATAAACTTAAGACAGTCTTCCCTGATGAAAGATTGAGAGGTCATAAGAAAAGTAGGTGTTATTAAAAGAAGAAATGATAGAGATTAGAGAGATGATTCAACAGCTAAGAGTAATTGCTGCTCTTGCAGAGGACCTAGGTTCAGTTCCTAACACCCCTACTGTCTCACAACTCCAGTTCTGGGCAATCTGATGTCCTCTTCTTGTCTTCAAGTATATTGCATACATATGATTCATATCCACACATGCAGACAAAACAATCACCCGTAAAATTTTTTAAAAATAAGAAATTTCACATATATTCTGAAATACATTTAAATTATCTTATATTTAACTTTCTATAATTATTAAATTACTGTCAAGAACTGGGTATCTTGTGTTTCATCCATACATATGTTTGCATATATTGCATATGTAGTGACCTATCAGTTTATATAATTTCTCACTTGTTGTCTTAGCTCTTTCCATATTGCTGTAAAGAGTACCTGAAAGTAGGTATTATAAATAACAGAGAATGCCAAGTATATACTTGGCTCTGATGAGGACTTTAACGAGTATATGACAACGTGACAGATGACATTATGTATAAGAACAGATTTCATGAAAGATGTGAAGGAAGTGGTTCAGGAAACATGCTTACTTTTTTGTGAGAATAATCTACTTTAGTAGGAACTAATAAAGGTCCTAAGAGTACTACCATAATCTCTTCTACATAGTTTTATATTGTTAAAGGTTCTTCACCTAATCTTTGGTGGTTCATTCAGACTAGATTAACAGTAATTGCTTACCATAGAATTTTCCCTTATTTAACTATACCCTATTTTTTTGTATTATATTGTGATGATATTACAGAGTGTGATTTAATTTCCTTTCTTTTAATTAAAAATGCACTTGTTTATCATGAATGTGGGGGACATGTGTATGCATGCCCCAGTTCATGTGTAGCTATCAATGGACTTCCTTCTGTGGTTCCTGTTTGCTGTTGGTTGCATCTCCAAGCCTCACTGACATCACAGAACTGAACCCTATTAAAGTGTTTTTATGCCTTTTATTCCATGTACCCTTCAAATCTTCAATGCTATTTCGTTAATATTTATATTGTACAAGCCTCTATTGCAGGCTATTAAGAAGGGTGAGGGAGGAAGAACAGTGTTCATTGATGATCTTGGCTCAAGAATGAGCTCAAAGCCAACCTGGGGTAGTTAGTGAGGTCCTTGCTCAACATAAAAAAGTAAGTAGAGTGCTTGAGATATCAGCAGTTGAATGCATGCAGAGCATGTGTGAGGCTATGGGTTCAACCTTCAGTAGCACCAAAAATTGTGTACACTTTACGAGAACTGTGCAGTGAATGACATGGAAACAGATGCTCAGAGTTTGTCACAATATGAAAAGAGAGAAAACATACTGAAATACAAGAGGGCAAAAGGGAGTCCCAGAGTTGGAGCAGCTAATTGGCCTTATCTTGTGGCCTATATGTATGAGGTTCATATCTTAGATAGATGGGCATCACTATATCTTGTTTAGCAGTCAATTTGCATTGTAAATTGCTTTCCTTGAGGTTGGCCATCTGTTCAGGTACATGAGTTATATGGAGTTAGTATTCACCTGTTTGTGTAAGACATGGTAGATCTTCAGGGACACTTCAAGTAGATGTGGCCTGATTTTTGAGGTGTGAAAATTTTGCTTTTATTTCTGGTGTTTTGTTCCTACATGACATTTATTTTTCCATTAATTATTTTTAAAGAAATGTTTTAAAAGAAATATTTGAAGTGATATTCTTGTATTTGAAGAATTTTTTTTAAATCCACTCTACTTACATCTGCCTTTTATCTGAGATATTCAAAACATTTACATTTATTGCTATTATTAGTAAGTTAGGGGCCTAAGTCTTCCATTTGTTTTCTTTTATTGTGTGTTGTCTTTGTTTTGGTTTTTCTATTTTCTTTGTACTGTTTTATTATGTAACATGGAACGTTAGAATTCTTGTGACTTATCTAAAGTGTCTTAAGTCTATCCTTCTATCCTTTTCCTCTGATTAAATATTATAAACATAAATTATATTCTGTGGGTGTATACATTTGAACAGTTCAAATGAAGTATAATTTATGCATTTAAAATTATTTCATTAATTTATTTCTTTACTGTATGTAGGGGTATACCCATGCAATGCTGCACACATGGAGGTCAGATGAAAATCTGTGGGAATGGATTCCCTCCTTCCTACTTGTGGGTCCCAGGAATCTAACTTAGATCATTATGCTTTGCTGAGAGTTTCCTTACCTACAGAGCCAACTTGCCATCCACCAATGTACTTCCTTTAAAATTCCTTTAGCTTCCCTTTTAAATATAAACATTTTAGTATATACTATGTACATTTAAAAACACATCAGAAAACAGAACTTTTGCTTCATCTATAGCACATAAGCTGGAAAACTACAGAGAGAAGTAAACTTTATTGCATCTGGCCATATGCAATTCTTTATTTCCTTGTTCATTTCTCTTTTGGTAGTGATAACCCTAGAATCTTTCTTCCCTTATTTTCTTTCTCTTTAGAGAATCTCCTTTGACAATTCTGCTAACATAGATTGGTTAATGACAAATTCTTTAAGTTTTCTTTTCTATGAGTAAGTATAAATTTCCCTTGTTTTCCTAAAGCTGATTTTATGTTTTTAGCTGAAATAGAACACTTAACTTTCCCCCGTTTCCTCCTTCCATTCCCCTCCTGACTATCCCCCTCAAATCGTACCCTGTCACTCCTATTCTTGAATAAGTACAGCTCCTACTCTTCCTCAAAGAAGCCTCTCTTTACAGCAAATGGGAGGTGCTCACAGAAAACTGGACACATGCAGAGATCCACAGATGGTAGGGAGCCCAGCCTCAACAGACATATCTGTATCTCAGAAGGGTGGAGATAGATTGTAAGAGCTAAAATACTAGGAAGTCTGCTGAGAAACAGTGTCTCCTAGAAATGGCTACATAAATAAGACCATAATAGTGGGAAGATGAATAGACACATTAGTGTGAGAGAAGAACATTTTTGTGGGGTCTGAGCCTGGACAAAGAACTTCAGCTCATTTTTATTGCGTATGGAAGTTTGAGCTGGTAATCCTTTCCTTCAGCACTTGAGGAATACTGAGACCTTCCTTTTCAGCTGTCAGAGTTCTTCATGGATAACTATTCATCTCTGGATTGTTCTTACTGAAGTGTAAAAGATTGCTTCTCACTTGAATATTTCAATATTATCTTTGTCTTTAGTTGGATGAAATTAGAATATGGCACACTTGTTTTTGCAGCTACACTGGACTTCCTTTAGCTGTAGTTCACTCAAGCACTTGGGAGGAATGTTCCTAACCATTGCTTCTCTAAGTTTCCAGGCTTACTTTTTCTTTTTCTTCAGGGCTCTGCTAATTTTTGGTCCTTTCATCACAGCACTGTGGTTCTTTAAGGGTCTGGGGTTTTGTTTTGTTGTTGTCATCATTTTATTGCAATTTCTTATTCACTTTGATTATCAGTTTGAATATCTGATCAGTGTATATTCTCTTTTACACATTCAAAATGCATTTGTCTGTGTCTCAGCAGCCCACAAAATCTTAAAACAGCCAGCATCAATTCCAGGTCAAAAATATCATGTGAATATATCATCTAAATCAAGTGAGGGTAAGGCTGTAGCCACGATTCATCCTGAAGTAAAATTCCTCTGCATTTGTGAAGTTGTGAAATCAAACTAGATACAGAGCTAGTGTATAAAAGCATAGAGCAGACATTCCCATTGTAGAAAGAGAAAATGGAAAGAAGGGTACTCAAGTTTTGAGCAAATTCAAAGTCTAGCAAAGCCAATGCCATTAGATTTTAAAGCTAAATATAGTCAATTTTTTAATCTGTGTTAGATATGTCATGGGAGTGCATCAGGGCAGTAACCTACGATATTTCTGGGAATTTGCTTACGCTACAGCACTTTCTACCTAAAGATGTCCCTGGAGAAACTGGAGGATGTGGTTTGTGCCATATGCATTCTTCAAATGTTTGCCAAACAATCAAGCAAGACAGTACACATAAATAAAAACATTAGTATATTTGAAGGGAAAATTCAGTGTACTTACAGCCTTCAAAAGTTTATTACAACTGATATATATGTACCCTTCAGACTTACATGAGTAGATGCATATGTCATCTTTACACGTAGTGATAGTGCAACATCAGGTAACATAACAGGCTTTTTTGAAGCATGTTGCATTTGGAAAAAGAAATAAAGATGACGGATGCATGGATGGATGGATACATGCATGCATGCATGGATGCATGGATGGATGCATGGATGGGGATGAGGGAGGGAGGTAGTAAGGAAGAGGGCAAAGAGGGAAGGAGTGAGGGTTGGAGAGGGGGGAGGGAGAGAGGGAAGGAAAGAGAAAGAGAGGAACCTTCGTGATGTGAACCAGACCATAATCCTGACTCTCACTCCAAACAGCCTCAGCAAAGTTTTATAATCCAGTATGTCAACACTAAAGCTGCCCACCATTCCCAAGTAAACAAGTGTTAGAATTTAAGAGTAAAGGAAGACTGGGGTTTAACTCTTCGTCACTTTTCTTTGCACAGCTAGTGTAAGAACACGCTTTGGAAATACACTGTTTTCTTTCCAAATAGACAGTTTGGAAAGCTAAAATTTACTATAAGTTGAAGCATTTTTCAAGTCTGTTTTTTAGGTATAAAAAATTAAATCCTTCCTGGTTATAGATTTTACAGCATATCTGAATGAAGGGTGTCCCTTTTAAGTGAGCACCAGCTGCAGACTCCATTCACCTTCTCTGAAATCACATTTGTATAATATCCCCTGTGGCTCTTCAGTTTTTCTTAGATTTCTTATATTGGTATGCCCCCTCCACACACACATTCTCCTCTCTTCCAGTAGCAAGTTTCTCTCACAACTTAGAATCTGATCTGTCTTATAAAAGGACATAGGTGAAACCTTCTGCTGTGACATCAAAAACTCACTTGTATAAAATATGACATTATACCTATTGTGTCAGACATGGCTAGTTTCTCATTTGTTTCAAAATTGATCGCTATTGATCCCCTAGGCACTGTGACTTCAGATCCCTCATGTCACTGTCCCCTAATGGATATAGTTTTGTACCTCTTCTCTTAGACTCACAACCCTGTAGAGATGTCTGATTTCCTGATGGGCTTCGAGCAATTGGAGTTGATGGCGCATTCTAATTTACTATATGGCTATGCTTGGGACAGTCTCTCCTCTCATACTCTGAGCTGATTCGATGCAATTCTGACCTTTATCTTTCAATTAAAGAGTAGGGGGAAGCAAGAGGGAGATGAAAGTTCTGCTGATTTTTATTCTCCCCAAGTAGCTATCACTTTTACAACTGCACACCTGGGAATTTGCTCTCTGGGTTGTTATTTTGGTAAAATCATTCCACTTTCAATTCAACATTATAATCCCCTAGGGTCCACAAACTTATTTTCATCAGTGTCATTTTGTTTTGTTTGTCATTTGTAGAGAATTACAGTTCCTGGAACTATGCCAATCCCTGGTATCCCTATTTTACTTATTTCTCTGTATTCTAGAAAAGGAAGAATGTGGTTGTGCTTTGAAAATGTTAACCATGATTTGTATATGCTTGCCTGCTGTCATTATACCCTTGTGAAGCCATCCTATATTTGAAATGTCCCTCAGTTCTTATTCCTCCCCACCCAGCTTGATCTTGCTCTTAGCAAGGCTTGTAGAACTAGTGCTATTATGTTAATAGCTGAGTTTCATCAGCATAAATTGCTTTTGGGGTGTTCCTTGGTGCACCTGATGCCATATTTGATGTTATTGTTTGTAGTGAACAACAGAGACACTCAACAACTTAGCTGTCTGTGCTTAGCTGTTGCTGCAAGGGAGCTGAGGGGCTTTTAAATAAACTATGTATGATTTCCTCACATGAGATGCTATTTAAGTGGCATACCTGACAGGCCAGAGCATTTGAGGGAAGCTTAAATGCATCAATGGAGATTTGCAGAACGAACCCAAGAATCAGTTTCAGAGCTTAGCCTGATGAGATGGTGCTGGACTAGAAGTCACTGAGTGAGCCAAGGTTGGAGGAGGTAGGGAGACAAAGGCAGATGTATAGATGTGTGCAAAATGCAAACATTTTCAGAGATTTGGTGTTGGGCACTGGATGAGGCAAGGAAGGTACAATACGCTACAACTGAAAGTGTGTGTTTTGTGACACACCCTGAATTACAATAGGAGATAGAGAGAGAAAGAAAGATTAGGAGTTCATTCAATGGCAGCTTCTGTTGTAGGGCAAGTTGGAGGCCAGGGCTACAATATACCTTCTCTCAAAGATTAAAGAGAAGGAGGGAAGGAGAGAAAGAGGAGGGAGGGAAGGAGGCAGAGAGGAGGGAGGGAGAAAGAGAGAGAGAGAGAGAGAGAGAGAGAGAGAGAGAGAGAGAGAGAGAGAGAGAGAGAGAGAGAGATCTGTTGCTCCCTGAACAGTGTGTTCTTATACCTAGTCCTTGTGGTCATACAGCCCACTAAATTAACAATCTATTTTTTCTCCAAGTATATTTTCTTGAGCATTTAATGATAGAGGAGTTTAAAATAATATCTATATTTCAGGACTTGATAGTGTTTTGTGTATGTATATGTTTATATCTTTTCCAACTAGAAAACTATATGTTTTGAGTTGTGGATCATATCTTTGTAACTCCAGAGCTTATGATAGTACCTGGAACACTTGTAGTTATTCGGTCAGAGGACTGAATAGACTTTGGCATTATAGTTTTGTAAACATATTTACATTTAAACCTGGTACTTCATGTCAATTCCTGCTCTATATAAGGTGAAACACATATCTGAACTTAGGCTCTAGCAATTTCTCACTATGTAAATTAGGAATGAGCCACTGAGTTTCAGTTGCTGGAAGGTACAGTTGAAAGGGAGAGAGAAGGCTGTCAGTGTACTGTATCCTTGTCAAGTGTAGAAAGTTCATCTTTGCTTTACAATCCCAGTATAATATTTTCCATGGATAAGAGTTCTCAGTTTTTCTAACTTCTTCATAGTTCATTAGATGACACTAAATGCACTTAGAGACCAGGACACTAAGTACAAAGAAGGTAAAAAGGTCACATGACTCAAGACTGATAAGGTAAATAAATGTATGAATATATGCTGTTGTTTGGGTAGCATGCAAAGCAAATATAGCAATATTCAGAGAGAATTGCAAGGAAATAGTAACACTGCATAGACATATTAAGATGATTTGAAAGTGAAATTTGAGAAGTTCTTTAATCAATGCAAAAATAATGTCTACCTGTAGAGTAAACACAAACTAATGGATTTAATAAACTTCAAAGGATTCTAAAAGAGGAAAACAAAAGTCTAGACATTAGATGATAATGCTTACATTTAATCAGAGAAGGGACTCTCTTGTCTCTAGGCAGGGATGTTCCACTAAATATACATTTTATACATTTCTTTACTTGCAAATATATTTGCTTGCTCAAGGAAACTGCTTAGAAACCAGTGTTCTCTACGTTAGAGTTTTTACTGCATTATCATCACTAGATCTTCTTGGTTATCTTTATAAGGTTCTTATCTTTAAAAGACCTTCTTAAGAATTGTTAGCAATCACTATATAGATGGCTGTGGCCACAGTCCCAGAGCACCAAGAGGCTGAAAACCAAGCCTTGCTTCACTGTAGTTTGGATGTGCTCTGACACTGACCTCTGTCAAACTCATGAATTTTAATCCGATTATGAGGCGGGACTTTTAAAGGCTGACTAGATCTCTACACTTATGAATGGATTAACCCCTTAGTGTGACCAGTAGATTTACAGATTGTCATTGAGTAGATCTCTGGCAAAACACCCTTTAACCAGGTCTCTCACACTCATTCTTGTTATGTGGTCCCTTGCATTTTCTCAGGTCTACGACAACAAGATGCAGCTCGATGAACTTGGTCCATTACCATGATTCACAATAAACCTGTTTTCTTAAGAAATTCTTTACCCAGTCTGTGGGATGGCATTAGTGGCAACATAAAATGGATTAAGGCAGCACCCTTGCCAAAGAAAGCAGTTACTTTAACTGAAAAAAAAAAAATAGATTCGCATTCAAAGCACTTTACATATGTGACGGATATCCCAGGGCCTCTGCAAAGCCCAACAGTCACACCTCTTTCCTTTCAGGCTTGCTAGAGAAGTATTGTACCCCATGCACACTTTATTGGCCAGTGAACTGCAGGATTAAAAAAAAATACAACTCCTGCCAAGCTGCTGCAAACACCAGGCACTGTAGTTTAAGGGATCTCTTGAGGAAATACAAATCATTGCACTTAATGGCCTGACTGTACAAACACTCACTGAATGGTGTTTATTTCAGGATCCAAGGCCATAAAATTTGTCAGTGGCCTCCATGTAGGAATAGCCTGTGAGGACATTTCATTTTGCGATCTAATGCCTTTAATTTCCATAGCTTCCATGAAAATAAGACTAGCAGTTTGTAATGGTGGAGGGCAGCCTGCATCTGATAACCCAGAAAGATTTTATTTCTGCATTTACATCTTTAAGAAACAGCAAAGCTATGTGGTATATTCATTTTATGGTAATCAGAGACAAAAGGGAGAAGGAAAAAATAGGCAGAGGGAAAGAGAAGTGGGTGTGGGAAAACATCTGGGAACTTCTGCTAGCAAACACATGACAATTTTACCAATTGATGAGGAGTTGGCATCACTCAGCCAAGCATTAAACCAGACCACTCATCTAATTTGGCTCTCAATGAATATTTTTCTTTCTGAGATTTCAAAGGCAATTTTATAGTGTGAAGTGTGTTTTCTGAGTTCTAGAAATCAAGCAGCCAAGGATAACTTTCTCTCTTAAATATTGTGATGAGAATTGGATCCCCAAGGATTATTTGATGATTGGATTTTAAAGGACAGTATGAAGCTGCCACTATGGCATGGTCAAAAGCATGCTATACCGAACTGCTCAAGAATTTAACTGTTGCCATCAACAAAATTCATTCACAGGTGTAAACTTCAGTTAGAATCAGTGGTCACAAAATTATGTAGCTGGATTACAAAAATTTTACTGACTCTATTTGAATATACTTAATGTTTTTTAAAGCCAACTAATAGCAATACCACAGTACTCTTGAACGATGGTCTACTGTTTCTTATCATATCCTTTCAACACATATCTTCAGTTCTTCACGTGGCAGTTATGTCTAACAGTAACAACTTCCTGGAAGTATTGTGAAGATGAAATAAGTACATAGTCCTACATATAACAGAGGCTTCATAAGAATATGCTTCTTGTTCCCGTGGCTTTAATATATTAATATTCAGTTTCTTTTTTTATAACTCTTGTGTATCTTTTTTTTGTCAGAATAGAGAGTTAGATGTATATGAACTGGAGATTGGCAAACTGATTTTGACATACTGAGTAGATGGGCATTTATTTATAACTTATTAGTGGATTTCACTGAATATGTCATCCCACAGATATTTGTACTAGGACAATATTTAGATCTTTATTGTCAGTTTTGTTGACTTATAAAATTTTTCCATGGTATTTATTAGCAAACTAATCATAGCTTATATTCATTTACTCATTTGAACCTGTTGAGGAATTATTTTATGGTCATATAGGTCATATATGGAAGAAAGTTTGGTTTATAGTCCAATAAGAATGAAACAATATGGTTCTTTGGAAAAATATTGATTATATTAAATTGGTCACAGAATTGTTTTTGTAGATATCAAAGTATTTCAACTAGGTAGATACACCTGGTAGCCTAGTGTATTATTGTGCTTTCGAAAACACTCCAATAAATAGGCTGCAAATCTGCTTCCAACTTTTCTTACCCCACACATTTATTTCTTTTATAGAAATGAAATGTTACCTGTTTATTATAATCCATGTGTACCATTGGGCCCTATTTGCTTTTGTCTGTATCAAGAGTACTGAAGTTGACTTCAGTGACCTATGGCTCATGAATGGTTTAAGTTACTACAGTTTTGCAAAAGTCTGCATGTGACAACAAATATTCTATTTCTCTGACATTGAACATTTCTATCGTTGGCAGGATTAAGAATTATTCTATTTCAGTTCCACTAACTAATCATGGGTGAGTAGATTACTAGATGAATCCCTGCTATTATATTACTAATTCTTTAATTATTACAGAACATGATATTAATATTGTGATTTGTATAATTTGTAAATGATCTCCCTCAGCTTATCATTTCTTCCTACCGTCCTGCATATCTGATCACTCTGTGTAGTAGTTTATTGGTTACAGGCATGTTTGGAATTACTGTGTTCCCCACAATGACAAACATTTTTTAACTAGGAAGCAAAAATGAGGGTACTTTTGCTGCTTCTGCTGCTGCTGAGCTTATGATTGTCCCAGTGGCAAGGCTTTAATACCAACGATCAAAGGTGGCAAATGTCAGTGTTACCAGATGATAGTGAAAATAAGAACAATAGGCAAGTGCAAAAATAAAATGATATTTCAATCCTAAGGGAATTATTGGATGGGCAGCTGTAGACAGTTGTTGACTTGTGGAGAATCAGGATTCTTCAACTATGGATTTGTTATCAAACTGTTTATATTCAACCTCTAGCTCTACCATAAAATATCTGTGTGAGCTTAGAGCATAATGGATGTATGTTAAATAAGCAATAAATGAATCATCAGGTTGTTAGAAGTCAAAGTAGAAAATGAACTGAGCCTACAAGGAGGAGATTTGCAGGATCTGACCTCAAGGATGCAGTAGATGTCTACTTTCTTACTTCAAGTAGGAAAACAAAAGGAAAAGCAAGCTTCCAAGATGACTGTAATTATTTCAACTAAGGATGTATGCTATTCAAAGTACCTCCCTAAATCTAATTGTAAAAGCTTAGGCAATGGTGTACATTGGTGTAGTTTTATAAACTTTTCACCTCTGAGATATTTTATTAGTAGTTTATAATCTGGAAATATATTAGATACCAAGATTGAAAGCCAGGTAATATTAGTTTAAAGCATAAATACGTTTGTATTTTCTAAAATATTTTGGGAGTATTTAAATGTTAATTAAGGGTTCATGAGTGCTAGTGTGAAATCATGACAATTATTTTGGGGCAACAAGATGACTGTTGAATTCATCCATTGTATCAATATTCAAAATGGATGGGAGATATCTCGCTTTTGAATTTTATTAAAAAAATAAAATACTTCATTGAAGTATAGGAGTTTGTGCTTATTTCTTTCTTTCTTATTATTTTTTATTTGAACAAAGATAAATGAATGGCAAATATTAACTATAGATCTGATTGACTCTTAAGCAAATTGTTCTGTGAAGCCTAGATAAATACATGCAAAGACTGAGACCAGAACTGTATCTCTTACTCTATATGAAAACTAAAAATCGATATGGATCAAAAACATTCAGTTAAGACCTGTAACCATGAAACTATAAAAGTGATACATAGGGGAAATATTTCAAATAATAGTTGTAAATTTCTGGATAGGACTCCAAAACAGAAAAATAATAGCAAGGGTATAGAGAAGATTGTATTTCATTTAAAAGCTTCTACACAACAGAAGAAATAACTACTGGAATGAAAAGATAGCATACAGAATGGAAGAAAAATTGAGAGTATTCATCTACAATAGGATTAATATCCAGATGACCTAATGATCTCAGTAAGTTAAACATCAAAAGAACAAATAATTCAAGCAATGAATTGGAGAGTGAATTGAGCAGACAGTTCTCCAAAGGGTAGGTTGGGGGAGCTACAAGAGACCAGGAAATAATAGCAAAGACATGGAAATATGCTGAGAAATTTAGCTTTCATGGAATGGAAAACCAAAAGTACACTGAGAGACCATCTTTCCCTATTCTGAATAATTATCTTCAAGAAAGCAAGCAGCAATGAAGGCTGACTAGGATGTCAGGGAGAGGAGGAAAAATAGCAACAAAGCTCTCCTCATTCACCATTGATGAGGAAGGAAATTAGAACACTTTACTTCCCAAATCAGTGTGGAGGTTTCTCAAACAACTAAAAATAGAACTCCCATGTGATCCACACTATTCTGAGTTTCTGCCCAAATGAATCAAAGAGGCATATGACAAATACACTATCATACCATGTTGGTCATGCCACTATATTTCCTTTTTTTAAAAAAAATGTATTTTATGTATCAGTGTTCTGTCTTCATGTATGCTTGTATGCCAGAAGAGGGTATTAGACTCCATTTTAGATGGTTGTGAGCTGCCATGCAATTGCCGGGAATTGAACTCAGGACCTCTGGAAGAGCAGTCAGTGCTTTTAAATGGTGAGCCACCTCTCCAGCCCTGGCTATACATGACAACCAAGATATATAAAAAGCTTAGGAGTCCATCAACAGATGAATGGATGAAGAAATATAAATATAAATTTGACATATACATGGAATGTCATTCATCCACAAAGAAGAATGAAGTCAGGTTACTTGCTAGACAATGAATGGAGCTGCCGAAAATGCTAGGTGAAATAACCCATTCTCAAAAAGACAAATATCTCACCTCTTATATCAGGATCAAAATTATTTTTAAGAAGCCATTAATAGCCGGGCGGTGGTGGCGCACGCCTTTAATCCCAGCACTCGGGAGGCAGAGCCAGGCGGATCTCTGTGAGTTCGAGGCCAGCCTGGACTACCAAGTGAGTTCCAGGAAAGGCGCAAAGCTACACAGAGAAACCCTGTCTCGAAAAACCAAAAAAAAAAAAAAAAAAAAAAAAAAAAAAAAAAAAAGAAGCCATTAATATATAAGAAAAACTACTTGAAAGTGGAGAGAAGACAGGAGAGGATAATTGGGAGTAAATATGATCAAAGGACTTTACCTAAAGGATGATAATGCCATAACGAATCTAATTATTTTGTGTAATTATTATATACTACTTAAAAGTAAATAAAAAAAACCTACAAATGAAACAAAACAGTTCACTCTGACGGTGAAGGTTAATTACACATCTCTGCAGCTTTGATAAAAGTTAAGAATTTAGTAATAAATTCATATGATTATTGTGCAGAAGATGTGTCAGAGACAGAATGAACAGCCATCTTTATGCAATGATTTAAAGGGATTTTGTTATTGGGAGATTTGTAAGTCCTAGACAGTCTCTGAAGTAATTCTTCAGTCCTTGGATGCTGTGATTTAATCTAGCTAATCTTCAAGAGCATCATTATGTAGTTAATTCAACATCATCATTGGGCAATAACACTTTATTAGAAAACAAATCAGCAAAATAATAAATAGAAAGTAATTGCATTTCAGACCTCTACTGATTGAATAACACGATAGCTTATCACACACGTGTGCACTCATTAACACAAGGTTTTACTCTGAATCCTCTCACCCTCCCCAGACCCCCACCCACAGATAACAAGAATACCTAGGGCCAGTCATCTAAAGGTTTTTGTTCACTCGCTTGCAAATCATTCAGGTTTAATGCATTATTCTTCATTTTCTAAGCAAACTGCAAGTGTAGCTAATTCACAATACTAACACTGTTTTCCTCAGTATAATAGCCATGTGTTAGAATGTTTTTTGTTAAGGTGTCAGCCCATTAGTAATATGTACTATTATCATTTATTATACTGTACCATATAATTTAAGTATTACAGAAACAATTATTACAAATTAAAATTGTACTAACTGGGTAAATTTCTGTGCACAATAGTTAGGAACTAAGAGCCTTAACTTTATTGTATTTTAAATAATAATTAATATTTATCATTTAATTAAAATTACAAACACTGCTCAAAATTCAATAACATCTATTCCTTTCCGTATTCAGCATGTTTCTGAGTGAAATATTTCCAAAAGAAAGAATGCTTTCTTTACAAATCCTTTTTAGAAATGAAAAGGAAATAAATAGTTGAAGTCCAGCTGAGAACTTCCATCAGGAGTATAATTTCTCCAAAGCTATGTTTGACAAAGAGTCGACATGCAGAACAAGTTGATATTAATGTGCATTTGAATAATGCATTTTGGGCCATGTTTTACCACTACAAATTAGGGAGAATCACAAGTTTCATAGGTAGTAGGCACATTCCTGGTGATTACTATAATTTTACATACAGCAAACCTGGACATACTCTCAAGAGACTTTGCATTTGATGCTGTGCTGTGTCTTTATTAGAGTCTCCATTTTCCAGTGAGCTATTATCCTCACACATGAAGATGATCTTAACTTCCTTATCCTATGTGCTTTATTTACAGTGGGGCCATAGGTTATAAAAAGAGAAGGACAGCATGAGATATGAAAGAAAAAGACTGGACAATCAACTTCTGTTTGCATTGACCAGAGAGTTAGAGGACAAAACCAGCACAGAAAAATTACATATAAACAGAGAACTATGAGAAGAGTATGGCTTGTTAAAACAACAACCAAACCAAACCAAACCAAACAAAATGGAGACAAAACTAGTGAAAACTAGAAGTCACAATGATATCAAGTTGATCTAAGTGGTTGGCATGGCAGGTGTTTCTGCTTCACTACAGATCTTTAATTCAGTGTGGAGGCAGATATTATCAAACAAGTCTTTAGATGTATGAAGACATTTCAAGGCATTAAACCAAAAACCCTACACAAAAGCAGAATGGAAATGGAATTCAGTTTTCAAGCCAGCCCTTTTTCTCAGGCCTGCTGTGGGATGTCATTCTGTATGCTGTGAATAAGTGTTGCTCTGATTGGTTGATAAATAAAATACTGATTGGCCAGTAGCCAGGCAGGAAGTATAGGTGGGGTGAGCAGAAGAGCAGAATTTTGGGAAAAGGAAGGCTGAGTCAGGAGTCAACAGCCAGACACAGAGAAGGCAAGATGACAAGGCAGAACTGAGAAAAGGTACCAAGCCACATGGCTAAACGTGATAAGAATTATGGGTTAATTTAAGTATAAGAGCTAATCATTATTAAGCCTGAGCTAATGGCTGAGCAGTTATAAATAAAATTAAGCCTCTATGTTTTTATAAAGGCTGTGAGACTGTGGGTGAGAGATTTATCCCAGTCATGGGCCAGGAGGGACACAGAGAAAGCTTACAACTACATTTGGCATACCAACTTGGCGCTCTCAAATTTCCACAAGGCCTAAAAGAGGTTTAAAAGGACTTCTAAACACACAATAACAGAGCCAAAACCAGCTTTCTACTTCCTGTCTCATGCGGATTGAGATATAGAGACACCAAGGTACAGAGACACTATGGCATGTGGACTTGCGCTACAGTATAGTGGATTCCTGTCACTGTGCACAGTGGCATCTGCAAGCTGTGCACAGTGGCATCTGCAAGCTGTGCAGCATGGTGCATGGTGGATATAGCTTTTGTAAATATAGGCAAAAAGGAAAGGAAAGAAAGAAAAGCGCTGCTGGATGGAAGCATAGACCCACTGCTTCACAGAGTCAGCCATGAGCATGGTTCTCACAGAGCTGGTGGTAAACATAGTTCCACAATGTCGAAAAGCTGAGGTGGGCGGAGCCAGTAGCCAAAGCTGCCCTTTCAGTCCTAGTCATGCTGCAGTTTAAAACAATAGATTGACAATAGAACATATTCAGATGAATTAAAACTTTAAATGGTTTACAATGTGTGTAAAAATGCATGTAGTATTGGAAGAGAGAGGAAAATGAGGATAGACAGTTATATAAACAAATAGAAAGTTTTAAAAAATAAAGTCTTTTAAAGGGACAGTAAAACTAATATAAAAATATAAGCCACGTAAAGACGGAAATCACATAGAGAGTCTGGATTGTGTTGTCTTTGGGAATTTTAACTGCAAAAAGACATTTGATTGTAAAGGTTGCTCAGTTAAACCAATATGTATATCTTAAAGGTATCTAGACTTCAAAATTTAGATCTAAGGATATGTTGCTTTGGAAAGGAGACTCTGCTTTTGTTTCCACAGGAAGCAAGAGACTATGGATTTGTTCCAGGATAAGATGGATCATATTTGTTCAAACCAGACCTCCGGAACTTTAACAGATGGTACCTGTCAACAAAGGTTATAGCCGGTCTTCCCAGGACTTGAACATTATCTGGAATTTTCTCAGAATCATCATAAGACTACCAGCAGGAAGTAGTATGAGAAGCTACGCCCAAATTCCCAAAATATATATTTTTATTTTTATTTTTATTTAAAGGGGATTGGTTATAAATACAATCTCTTTCTAAAAAGGAAAGAGGAATAATATAGATATGATAGGATAAAAGGGTAGATTATTGAAACAACTTTTAAACAGCAACAACTTGTTAAAATAGTTTACATTGCTAAGGATTTTAGTTTATTGATACAAATTTAAAGTTACTTTTGTTATACTGTATGTATATTTCTACTCTTGTTTAAAGTATTTTGTGGCCGGGCGGTGGTGGTGCACGCCTTTAATCCCAGCACTCGGGAGGCAGAGCCAGGCGGATCTCTGTGAGTTCGAGGCCAGCCTGGGCTACCAAGTGAGTTCCAGGAAAAGGCACAAAGCTACACAGAGAAACCCTGTCTCGAAAAACCAAAAAAAAAAAAAAAAAAAGTATTTTGTTTGTGGAACTCATTTGAAATTGTAGTGTATAATTAAGAAATACAGATTAATAATTAGTCATCTATAATAATCACACTTATAGTCATGTTAGTTAAGTTTTCTAGGTATGCATAGATATATTTCAATTAGATAGGTAACCTTCAAATACTTCAAAGATCTACCAAATATGGCATTTAAAATGTTTTAAGAACTTTGACTTTCTGGACATCTAGACATGTCTGCTTCTGAGAAGCAGACTACTTCAGAGAAGATAATGGACATTGAGGAAACTCATTATGGAATTTGCTTTCTTTGTAGCAAAAGTTAGCCACTGGGCAAAAAAGTGCCCTGTGTCAACTGCTTGAATGGTAGGGTTGTATAAAATGGACATGCAGAATCCATAGGAAGATGACCACTGAACTTTGCAAGATGAGATGGTTCTTCAGGTTCCTGCTTCATAGAAGATACTGTCAAATATTCTACAGGACACAGAGAGAAATGACTTAAAAACTCTAGGCCCGTCAGCTGAAGATGGATGCCCCAATGTTACAGAGGAACTTTGGATGATTGTCCAGGCAGGCAGCTGTCTCTGTCATTCTAGACTTTTGGAAGTTGCTTACAAAGCACTTCCTGTTTAGGTAATACTATATCCTTCTGGGTCTTTGATGTAGTTGAAGACTAGATAGTTATAATTTTCCTTGGTTATGATAAAAGATAAATTAGATATGAAGCTTTAGACTCACAAGTATAGGATAAATAGAATATTCTATTTATATAAAGATATGGAGAAATCATATAGATTTTCCTTTTTCCAGATTCATAATATATTATGAGTATAACGTGATGAATTGATATTAGCTTCTTTAGGCATAGAATTTAGCAGACGGCATCAGACACTTTAGAATCCATTTATGTTGCTTCCACAGCTAGAGACTTTTTAAGTCTTAACTTGAAGTATATGACCAACAAAGTAATGTCTCAGTTTTTGACCAGTACACAATTCATTCTACCTGCTTCCCTGGCTGCAGTCTAGATGTTCTTTTTTAAATTGGAAACAAGATAAGTATATTTTATTCATTATTATACCCTAGTATCTAGTAAATTTAATAATAAAATAAATTATGTGCACAACATGTTATTTACTTATTTGTTTGCATGATATTAAGAGACGTTCTAAACACTTCAGGATTTGATAAGATGAATCAATGCAACTGAATTTAAGTGAAATGTAGAGAAAACAATTGTGATCTTCTATCAGTGAGAAAACATTTTAAAAGAGACAATCCTCACAGTTACATTCTCATAAGAGTAAAATTAAGAAGAGTTTAACTTAACACAAAAAATATCCTATATTTCTGGAAGAAAAGGAAACTCTTGATCAAATATATTGTAGGGTACCAAACTCAACTAAGAGTTGTAATGTACTCTGACCAAATTAACTTGATATTGAAAAGTTCAGGTTGTCCCCTATGCCAATTTAATACATACACCATGTAATTAAAATAGCTTATTTAAATTTTATTTTTGGTCAATTAACAAATTTATTCTAAAGTTAATGTGGATAGTAGTGTGAAAAGAGGCTCCTAGAGTGGAATATTGGGAAAGTGATTCACAATAGCAAACGGCAGAAGCTACCTTGATTAAAGTAGTAAAAGCAGAAACTATAAAAAGGAAGTGTTAATGAATATTGTTATATTAGTATAAGATTCCAAAAACTACATAGTTGCAGTACATTTAATTGAAATATATGGATATATATTCTTCATGTAGAAAAATCCTATGTAAGTCAATAAGAAAATGACCAAAATTTCAGCAAAAAGTATTTCCCCAATGTATGTAAGATTTCGTTTACACAGTCATGAAGAGGAAATAAACACACACACACACACACACACACACACACACACACACACACACACACACACACATATGGAGAGAGAGAGAGAGAGAGAGAGAGAGAGAGAGAGAGAGAGAGAGAGAGAGAGACTTTTAGTTGGTTATTCTTCTGTGATTGGTCAAAAACCAAGGGTCATGCAAATGCTATTTAAGCACTCAACTAGTGAGACACATTCTCTACATTTTATACTGTTTTAAATAGTGAAAGACAAAAACAAAACTGACCCAGGTTGGCTAGGGGAAGGGAGGACTTGGGCAGCATTGAGAGTACAGATACTTTACGGTGTGTGGTGATGGTGAGGGTAGTGCCTTGACTCACACCCCCACAGGTTCCCTTTACCACCCCAAACTACAACAGAAATGGTGTAGGCACAAGCCCCAATTCCTTGCTGGTAATTCACTCTTCACCTCCCAAATGAAAATCACTTTTATTTTATCGTTTTTGCAATTTTTTAGCAACAGAAAATCCCTGTCCAGAGTCTGACTAGAACTGAACTATTCAGACTGAGGAATGGAACAGGCCATGGGTACACTACTGGTCCCTCTTGAGCAAGCGCTCTCACCCCCAGGGAACAAGATCCAGCCAGGCCAGTTCGCTGCATGCTGACACATCACTTAGCCATACAGGTCATCGTCGTTGTCTTCAGTGTACACCCTGGCACCTGTGCCACTTCCACTGCCCTGGCTGGGGCCAGCTTCACCCTGGTTCCCTGAAGGGAACCTGAAGCTGCCAAAACCTCGACTTTGCTGAAGAGTCTGGGTGAACATTTCGTACTTCCGAATGTCATTATCACTGACAGAATGACAGGCAAAGCGCATGGCTTCTTCAAAGTGATCTCTAAGGATCTCGGGCACTGGAGTTTGCTGGGTGCTTATATAGAAAGTAGGCTGATTTTACTTTCCATGCTTTTAAGTTATTGTTGGAAGACTAATCATAAGCAGTTTCTAAACCAAAAAAATTAAAAATAAAAAAAAAATGACGTGCTGTAAAAGGACAATAAATGTTGGGTCAAAATAGAGCCTGAAAACAAAACAAAACAAACAAACAAACAAAAAGAAAAAGCAAAACCGAGGAAATAAAAATTGTTAGACTTCACTAATGTTGAGAGAAATGCAAATAAATGCCAAAAAATGTGTTTTCTTGATTTCAGGTTGACAAATATTGAAAAGTTGAAAATGTAAAGTGATCACCAAATTATAGGGAAATTGGGACTTTCATGTTTATAGTTAAACTTATATTTACTGGTCTTCAAAATATATCATAAGTGTTTAGTATGTGCTCACAGACATAAATAAATATATATTTGCAGATATTGTAGTATATTTAATTAAAATATATATATGTATATATATATTCATACTGTGGAAAAACTCTTGTAAGTCAATAAGTAACAAGGAGTTCATAAAAAAGTACCTATAACAATGTAACAATGTATGTAAGAGAAAAACTGAATAGGCAAGAAGGTGGAATACATATGTATGTATATATACATATGCATATAATACACATATATGCACACACATACACATATATATGCATATATAAAGAGAGAGAGAATAGTCTTCTAGTTATTCTTCTGAGATTGGGCTAAAACCAAGGGTCATGCAAACGCTATTTAAGCACTCAATTGGTGAGACACATTCTCTACATTTTATATTATTTTAATAGTGAAAGATAAAAAACAATTTAAATATTCATCAAAAGAAACTAATGCATTTATAGCACATATAAAAACTTAAATATTATTATTTTAAAAGGTTTGAATAAAGTCTATTAACAGCTGAAACTTGTGGATTTTGCATATGCAAGACAGAAGAATTTAAGTTGCCAAGTGATGTGTGCAGTAGGATTTCAGATACATGAATGTGAAAAAGTATGTGTGACAATTAACATAATTTATTGCTCATATTTACATATGTATTCACATACTATACATAAATTATATTTAAAAGGTGAAGATTAAAGAGAATAAACACCAAATTCATAGCAATCCTTTACTCTGAGGAGACTAAGCAATTGAGGTAAGTGGCCTTTGACTTCATCTTAATATTCATATTCAATCTTGTCACTAAGTACAGGGGTGTTTTATAATGTATTTTTCATATTTTCTATGTCTGTAGCATTTCTTACTGAAAAGGACATTCATGTTGTAAAAACTAAACAGAAAATATAAATACAAGTGAAAATGAATCAAAGTGTAAAAAGTGGACACAGTATAAAATGGAAGAAGAACTATCTGAATAAAACTAGACGGAGACAAATGAGAGCAGACAGTAAGATATACTGGAAGCCGTTTGAAAATCTGCTCGCAGATACAGCTCAGTATTATTATAAATGTGGACAACAAACAACGTGCTTTACCTCGGTGAAGAAGTGGGGCTCTGGGTAAGCAGTATTCAAAACTGTAAACTTATGGGCTGGGCAGCAGAGCTGGCCTGGACCTTCAGTTATTGCTTTGGAGGAAGGGTATCGATGTTCTTGAACTTTAGGGTGGCACCTGGTCATTTTCTTCTCTCTGTTTGGAAATGCTCTCATTTCTACATTCAAAGCCCCATGTTTGAGGAATCCTTCAATTCCAAACTAGGATAATCTGGATTCTTATTAAGAGGATTTGGACAACAAGATATTTTATATGCTGTTTTATTAAGTTGTTTTGTTGACAATTTAACACCTAATATAATGCATTCTGATCATTCTCTCCCTCATTCTGTCTTAACACCTACTGTTATTATCACATTCTTTCCTCCCTACTACTCCCTTTACTAAATTCATGACTTTTGGTTTTTTGACCCATTTAATTTAACCAGGGCTGTAGATGTGACCATTGTATGGAGACTGATCTTCACAAGTGCATCCTGGTGCTGATCAGGAGCAATATCAGCAGTTTCTGTGAGTTTCTGACTGCAATGGCTGTGTCTTGCCCAGAAGATAAAATTTTGTAGCCCTGTCTTTATCTTTAGATTCCTATATTCATACATATAAAATGCATTTAAATCATATCCACTCCCAAATTCCCTCTCTACCTCCCCATGAACTGCCCCATAACATAATCCTTCAAACTTCACGTCCTTTTCTTTTCTTTTTTTGTTTATAACCCATTGAATTCAATTGGTGCTGCTTGCATGCCTGTGCCATCCCCTGGAGCACTGGCAAACCACCAGGAGCCACACTCCTTAAGAAAACTGATTCTTCCTTCACCAGCAGCCATCATTTGCCAATAGCTCCTCCCATAAGGGCAAGGCAGGGCAGGGACAAATGAGCCATCACCATCCATGCTGGAATTTAGGCTGTCTTTATCTTTTGCAGGTCTTGTGCAGATTATCATAGCTACTGTGGTTTTATGAGTGCAAGGACCATGTAACATCAAGAAGACAGTATTTCATAGGACATTTCCCCACCCTACTCTCTGTTTCTATTTTGTTTTATTTTTTTCAGAAATCAAACTTGGATTAATAAAAACATTATTTCTGGATTCATAAATTTCAATGTTTTTCAGAAGTTTCTAATTGTTATGGTTTGAATCAATTCTTCATTCACTTAAAATTATTTGTGGAATGAGTACAGAGAGATCCTAAGTCAAATAACTGTATGATTTAATATACTCATTATTTCAGCCTTCCTTTCTTACAATCTCTGTGCCTTTATATGAGCTAGTAAAATTTATATTTCAAATACAGGCCTTGGCATTGTTTTATCCTGACTAGAGAAGTAACTGCCTACTCCAAACAATAGGAGGTGTGTTTTTAGCAATGCTATTATTTAAATGTTCTGTTAATTCTATTATCATGCTACAAAGTGACCAGAAAAAATAGCTTCATTAGTGCTCTAGGTGCTGTATGCATGTTTAGTAGGTGAAAATAACTCCTTTTCTGAAATATCTCCACACATTGGTATGTATATTTGTTTATTTATATCTTCATCAGAATTAGAATAGTTCATACATTAATTACTTCAGTATTAGTATATGAATTATATATTTGATTTCTGAAAATTTGGAATATTGGATAATATTAATAATTACTTGGCAATGATATAATTGATTGTAAATTTATCCATTTAAGAACATTTTCAAGTAAAAGCAGTTTTTGACTAATGTGTATTTAATCTCTACTAGAATTACATCAGAAAGAAAATACATAAAAATGTATTCTTTTCATTTGATAAAATCAATGATGTGCAGAAATTTCATCCCTTATTCTTTCTTGTATCTTCTACAGTACCCAATAAAACTGGCTCTGCTAAATGATTAATTCCTAAATTTAAAATGGAATGTCTGCTACAAAGCTAAATCATGGCCAGCGGACTGTGTAACATAAATCCTTCACAGGGTGCTGTAACCTTTATCGTTTTGAAATGTGCCCCATCAAGGAGCCCTCAGGAAATGTACAAGGGACCTGTGTGACATTTACATAGCCACTGTGTCAGATTAGACTCTGTGATCTTTCCAGATCATTCCAGCAAATACTGCACAGAGCAGTGGCATGTCAGGTTGCCCAGCACCTGAGGCTTGGTAAAGAAACAGAATCAACAGGGCCCTCTCACACCAGAGCCCCATAGCAGAGGATCGCCCATCGGGGACAGTCTTCAAGTTCAATTCCTTCAAATTGGAGATTCTGGAAACACACTGAAACCCAATTCTTTTCAGTAGCATATAATCATCCATTAATAGTGTGATATTTACCAGGTACCCTGGGCCAAATAGCAGGCAGCAAATATTTTACAGCCAACACATTCCTGAGCAACTGAGCATCCACTGAATTTGATTGTTTCATTACTGAGTGATCCTCTTATAGTAAATGAGGCTATGATTCTGGATTTTATTCTTTTAAAATTAAAAAGGAAACAAAGACTACATTTTTGTTTTGAGGTTGTCAAGAGAATAGTACACATTAGTGTAGAAGGGTAAAACTGAAGGCAGGTTGTTACCTATTGGCTTGGAGATGGTCAGAATTTGTGTGTGTTTGTGGCAGGGAGATTGGAGGAGGTAACCTGGCATTTATATCTGTGCTTTAGAATCATATCTGCATAGCAATGACTAAGAAGCAGAAGTAGCAAAAACCCAGATACAGGAAATGAATCGGCACAATTGAATTCTGAGTCTAGAAAAATCATTCAGATTTCACAAGTCTCTTGACTGTTTTTCTCCCTCTTTCCTTCCCTCCCTCCCTCCATCTCTCCAACCTGTGTGTGTGTGTATGTGTGTGTGTGTGTGTGTGTGTGTGTGTGTGTGTGTACATGTGTGTACATGTGTGTATGTGTGTGAGTAGAGGTCAGAGGTCAGTGTTAGGGGTCTTCCTCTGTCTTTCTCCACATTATTATTATTGCTATTATTATTATTATTGAGACAAGATAGCTCATTGAACATGAAGTTTTGTAATAAAGCTAAACACAATGGTCGGGAGCTCAGGGGTTTTGCCTGTCTCCACCCTTCCAGTGCTGAGTAAGTACTGCCATGGCTCCTCTTTTGTAACAGGAATTGCTAAATGGTCTTACTAATAAAGAAAAAAAAAAAACAGAGCCAGAGCCAGATATTGGAGTGAAATCTAAAAAATCAGAGAAACAGAACAAGCTAGCCAACCTCACCTCACCAACTCCTCAATCAGCCAATCCTGTTTCCACAAATCATCAGACTGAAAGCCCCTGAGTCCTCACCCCTGAAGGTCTCAGTTGAACTGCTGCTCAAAAGCTTCTAGTTCCTGGTCCTCACACCTTATATACTTTTCTGCTTCCTGCCATCACTTCCTGGGATTAAAGGCGTGTGTCCTTCCCAAGCAAAGACATGAGATCTCAAGTGCTGGGATTAAAGGTGTGTGCCACCACTGCCTGGCTCTGTTCCCAGTGTGGCCTTGAACTCACAGAGATCCGGACAGATCTCTGCCCCCCGAGTGATAGGATTAAGGGTGTGTGCCACCACTGTCTGGTTTCTATGTCTAATCTAGTGGCTGTTCTGTTCTCTGATCCTCAGGAAAGCTTTATTAGGGTGTACAATATATCAACCACGCTTTTTACATGGGTCCTCATGTTTGTGCAATAAAACTTCTCCTACTGAGTCATCCCTATAGCTCCAGATCCTTATGTTTCTATTTTTATTTCTTATCTATAGTAGTATCCTGTACATGATGACTTTTTTTTTCATTTGACATATAAAACCAGGGTTAGTTTAATAGTGGATAAAGGTATTACTGATAACTGCACCAATACCCTGGTTTTAAACCTAGACCGAACTGGACAAATCGGAGTCCATATTTGTCTTGGCCATGGCCTGAATGTGAGTGTACTTCCAATATTTATCAGTAGAAATGAACACCAAGGTGATGGGGTAAGGAAGTGATGCTTCTAGGAAGCTATTTGGTCATGATAAGTGACCTGATAACCTCCTAAATGATGTTTTGGTGTGGAGCACTTGCCTAGCATGTTTAAGCCCTGGGATGGTGTGCTTCAGAGAACTGGCTCCTCACATTCTGCCCTTCTATTGTTTGCACATGAGACATAGAATTCATGCTTTCAGTCTGATTTGTCCGTTTTTTCATGTGAGGACAGCAAGATGGTCGTTGGCAGATGCTGAGGGTCAGCACCTTGCTCTTGGATTTCTTAGGACTGTGCACAAGCTTGAGTCATATGAGAAGAGGGTACATCAGTTAAGGACTTGTCTACATCAGACTGGCCTGAAGCCAAGTTTTTGTGGCATTTTCTTGACTAATGGTGGTTGAGAGAGGGGCCCAGCACACTGTAGGTGATGCTGCCTCTGGGAAGGTGGTCCTGGTTGGTATAAAAATGTAGGCCGAGCAAGCTATGGGGAACAAGCCTGTAAACAGCTTTTTGTCATGATGGCCTGTTTCAGTTCCTGCCTCCAGGTTCTTGCTCTGAATTGCTATTCTAACTTTGCTTTACACTAGGTTATAAACTGTAAGATGAAATAAACCCTTTCCTCACAAGTTGCTTTTAGTCTTGCTTTTTACCACAGCAATAGAAATATAAGTAGAATAGGCTTCCAAACCATAAGAGAAATTTCTGTTTATTACAAGTTACCCAGTCTATAGCATTTATCAGAGCAGCAGGGATAGACAAAGGCCCATTGTTTTTGTATAAAATGCATATGCATACTGATATCTAGCTTGAAGGGTTGAGATTTTATCTCAAGTCCTCTTTACTAATAGTCAAGAGGAATAGAATCCAAGAGTTGCAAAGAGGTAAACAACGCAAGAATTGAGTGGTTAGAACTCAGCAAGGTTTCCTTTTTCACCTTTATGTCCTCCATCTGTTTAACTTCAGAGTGCAGAAGGGACAGGATTCTTACATACCTCTTAAAATGTTTTCTATTTGGGACTAGAAAGATGACTCAGTAGTTAAGAGCACTTGCTACTTGTGCAGAGAACCCAGGTTCAGTTCCTAGTGCCCACATGGCAGCTCACAACTGTCTGTAAATCCAGTTACCTGGGATCCAGTGCACTTTTCTGGCCTCTGTGCTAATCAGGCATGCATATGCTACACATACATACAAGCTCATAATTACTCCTACACATAAAAGCAAATAAATATTTTATAAAATGTATTATTTCATCAGTAGTTTTTTATTCACAGTACCTTGTCAATTTACTGACTGTATAACAATCAATTTAGTGACTGTGCTGATGTTATTTGCTTCTCTACTTTTCCTCATATATCTCACTTTTAAAATAGAAATCTCATCTCTTACTCTTTCTTGTATATTTGATGTTAGTATTAACAAACCTAGCTCTTGTTTTAGATAGATAGTGGTTAACCTATCTCTATTGTTAAATTGATGAGATTAAGAATCACCATGGGTATATCTGTAAAGATTTTCTAGATGAGGTCAATTTAAATAGGAAGACCCCCTAAAATGTGGGGAGTGCCATTTCATGGTCTGGATTCCAAACTATGTAGAAAGGAGAATGCTAGCTGTACATGAGCATTCATATCACTGTGCTTCCTAACTGTGGATCTGATATTACCAGCTTCCTATGACTCCTGCCCCATTACTTTCCTGGCTAGACAGACTGTTCCCTTGAATTGTGAATCAAAATTTCCCTTTCCTGTTTAAGTTGCTTTTGAGAAGACATTTTGTCCAAGCAATGGGAAAAGTAACTAATACACTTTTCAACCACTCACTCACATGTGACACTTGCCTCCAATACCTCTATACAAGAATCTAACAGTCGAAAAAGATAAATAGAAAAGTGCTTATAATTTCTGAGTTATCAGTTCTCAAGGAAAAGGAAAGTATTCAAGAACACTTTCATTCAAAAAAATACAGATCAAATGAATACAAAGAAGTAAATGCAAAATCCTAGACTATTTGTCTATTTTTATTTCCTGAAAAAAAGGCTAGTGTTAGAATTTTCTTTCAAATATCAACTGTCTGAAATAATTAAATTACTATAGAAAATCCCATCCTGCATCGAGACTTATTAGCAGACTTTGGAAATCAATATGGCGCCTTCTCAGAAAATTGGGAATCAATCTACCTCAAGACTCAGCTATACTGGTCACATACCAAAGGACACTCCATCCTACCACAATGACTCTTGTTCACCTATGCTCACAGCAGCTTTATTTATAATAGCCAGAAACTGGAAACAACCTAGATGTTCCTCAACCAAAGAATGGATAAAGAACACGTGGTACATTTACACAGTAGAGTATTACTCAGCTGTTAAAAAATAAAATCACAAAATTTGCAGGCAAATTGATGAAACTAGAAAAAAAATCATCCTGAGTGAGGTCACACAGGCCCAGACAGACAAACATAAAATGTACTCACTTATAAGTTGATATTAGCTTTAAAGCAAAGGATAATCATGCTACAATCTACAGGCACAGAGAGGCTAAGTAATAAGGATGATTCAATGTACACATATATGCATGTGTGTATTGTTTATGTAGTATATTATATATGTGCATTACATATAGTATAACATATATCTATATGTATATATATATATATAATACAGAAAGATGACTCTACAAAGTTAGTAAAGAAACTTAAAATTATATTTTAAGATTATATTCCCCCCTGGGCCACATAGCTTAATTCTCTATGGATAGAGCTGAAATTTTATTAACAAAGAATAAAAATGCCTAAGGCTTGATACAGTAATGGAGAACTCAACCCGTCCAAAATAGCAATTATTACAGCAAAAGATTGCAAACCAGTCTAATCATGTATGAGAACATTCTTCTCTTCTCTGTTCTAGTGAAACCTAGACTTACTGACCTCCATAATTTGTGTAATTATCCCAGCACAGTTTCTAATGAAGGCTTAGTTTGTTGAGAAGATATACTGAATCACTTTGAATACACCTCCCATAAGAAGCAGTAGCACAAAAAAAATGTGTGATACAAAATAGAGACAAGAAGTAATTCAAACCCTGCATTTGAAAGATACATCGCATACACCCCAGATGTAATATTTTATTCTAAAATAATGTGATGAAATCCTATTTAAGAAAATATTTAGTTAAAATAAGTTTAATTCCTTTAAACTATTTTATGCCTCAATTCTTACAAAGAGGTATATATATATTTACTTTATTATACTACATTTAGTATTTATTGTATGGGATGTGTGTAGATGGGAACAAACAGAAAGAACTTTCACATATGTGCAGGGCAGAGGACAATTTGCAGGAATCAGCTTTCTCCTTCCACCTTGTGGGTCCTGGGGATTGAATTGAGGTCCTCAGGCTTGGGGACAAGCACCTTTACCCACTGAGACATCTCACCAGCTGCAAGAAATACTTTTAAAATGTGATTTACACAAACTTTTAACCACAGAAAGTGAAATGTCCAGGAAAAAATGCAATTTCCCTTAATAGCTGCAGATCGTAGAGTATCTTTCTGAATGTTGTTCACATTGTATAAACCTCAGGACATGTCCTGGGAGTTTCTCTTAGAAAAGGAAGTTCAAAGGTTACATAAAAAGTGCATACATTTCCTTTTCTCCTAACTATTATATCAGTAGCTTTAGATTTCCCTTGTTGAATTTACCACATACACCCCAGATTTAATATTTTATTCTAAAATTACATGATGAAACCCTATTAAAAATATTTGGAATAAAAACATTTGAATTCCTTTAAAGTACTAATTTATGCCTCAATTCTTACATCAAAATAATTCCTTTTTATTTTATTTTATTACTTATTGTGTGTGTGTGTGTGTGTGTGTGTGTGTGTGTGTGTGTGTGTGTGTGTGTGTGTTACTATTGACAGGTATTACTATTATACATAATGAGGTTTCTGGTATTAGTTCTGTTGAAGACACTACTTAAAGAAATCAGGACTCTGCTTTCAGGGGCAGTTGCTTGTTGCCTCTGTGTTCCCTGTACAGATCCGACTTTATGTTACAGATATGCCCTGCTTTATGTTACTACACTACCCTAAGTTACTTCATCTTGCAGGGGATAGAGTGCTTCGCCCTGGGTGACTTTGACTTACAAAGTGTCAGTTGGTTCCATTGTGAGGACAAATACAGAGACAAGGTGACCCTTTTTTATGTGCTCAAAGACACCACAGTCTACCTCACACAAATTATGGAGGCACTAGCTTATTAATGCAAGCAAAACCATACCCACCCATTAATCTATCAAAGTAGACTGAGAACACAATGTCACATGGGATTATTAAATCCTTATCAGACAAATGAGACCTGTAAACTTATCAAACACAATAAACCAACAAAGGCTTGAATGTGTTTACCTGAACTGCACCAAAGGAATGACATTTCCATCAAGGGCTTAGAGCTCACTCCTTCCCCTTTGTGCTTGTAGTTAAGGATGGAAACCCTCAGCTTTCTGCCCTTGCTGCCATGGCTGAAGGATGCAGCCATACTTCCATGCCATGATAGACTCTTCCCTTTAGAACCATAATCCAAAATAAACCCTCATTTTTATAATTTTTCTTTGGTCATAGAATTTTGTCTTGGCAACAGAAAAGTAAACAATACCTGTGTAAGTCCATTGAATGTTTTCTTGCCTATTTTACAGCCAAAGTAATATGTTCCTCCATGGCCCTGGGGCCACTCCTTTGATGTATGTCTGTCAAGGAAAATCTCATGCATTCCTGTCTTCATGGGAGAGTACAGGCCTAATGTCGGTGGGCACTTTGCTTCAAGGTTAATACAATCATGGCTATGCAGATGATTTTGCTGACATCATTTATTTCCTTAAAGGGAGGCTAACAAACAAACAAACAAACAGAAAACAAATAAAGAAGAAGAAGAGTCAGAGTAAAAAGAAATGAGAGAGAGATAGAGACAGAGACAGTGGTGGCATAAAGAAGCAAAGTTGTCTTCCTTTATAGGAGAGATGATATCATCCATTCTTTAACTCCACATCTGGCTCAGCACTTCCTCTGAGAATAATAAAAATATGAAATATCTCTAAGTAGACAAAAACAAGTGCCAAAGCCCTCATGTACCATTCCAGTTACTAGGAATAAATATAATGTATTTAATAACAATCCCAAATGGTCTAATGGCTATTATCTGCTCTTTTCACTGAGGTTTAACAAATTATGTAGGAAATTGCATGATATGCCAAGCAGGATGTGACATACTGCGGTAAAGAATGTTTTAAACAGTCATTCTATTACTACTATGTACAAGAGAATGTTAATCTTCCATTCCACAGCACCTGTCCACTGCAAAGTACAAACACAGAGGTTCACATTATGAAAAGAGAAGAATAGACACTTATCCTGAAACCAGTTTTTTTCCTTAATAACAATGCATTTTGAGAAAAAGTATATGGAAAAACTAAAATTACCTATAATTTAAAATATGAAAAGGAGACACCTTTATACTGGCAGTAATGGATGAAAATAAAAGGGTATTAATAGAAATAATTCAGACAAACTGAACTTGTTTCTCCCTCTGTAGACAAATAGAAAGATTGTATTTCAAGGCAGAAATTCTTATTTCTTGCAGCAAAATCAGTAATTTTTCCCCCAAATTCCTGGTTCCATTCCAACCTAATAAAGCGTTAAAGTACCAAGTCTGGGATCATAGCCATATGAGTATCATCTCATCAAAGAATGGTAGTCTAGAAACTTACTTTCTCATATCTTGCCTCTCATCTACCTTCAAGATACATTTTAATCTATGTTTTTCAGTACTGGAAATTGAATCTAAGGTCTGGTACATACTAGGTAAGTATACCATCACTGAGCTAGGCAGGAAGTATAAGCAGGATAGGCAGATAAGGAGAATTTAGAGAAGAGGAAGGATGAGTCAGGAGACACCAGCCTGACTTCCAGGGAGCAGCATGAAATGGCACACAGGTAAAGCCATGGGACATGTGGCAACATGTAGATTAACAGAAAGGGGCTGAATTTAAATGTAAGAGCTAGTCAGTGGTAGGCCTGAGCTAATGGCTGAGCAGTTTTAATTAATATAAAGCCTCTGTGTGTTTACTTGGGTCTGAGTGGCTGTGGACCAGGTGGGACACAGAAAAAACTTCAGCTACAAATACACACCATGTTTGTCTTTTTGAGTCTGGGTTACCTCACTTAGGATGATTTTTTTTCTATTTCCATCCATTTGCCTGCAAATTTCATGATGTTATTTTCTTTAACAGCTGAGTAATACTTCATTGTGTAAATGTACCACATTTATTTTTTATCCATTCTTCAGTTTCTAGTTTCTGGCTATTATGAATAAAGCTGCTGTGAACATAGTTGAGCAATTATCTTTGTGGTAGGATGGAGTGTCCTTTTGAGTATATGTCCAAGAGTGGTATAGCTGACTCTTCAGGTGGATAAATATTAAATTTTCTGTTTTATTGCAGAATGTTACTAAGTTGCCTGGATTAGCCTTGAAGTGGTTATACAACTTAGACAAGCCTTAAACTTATTATACCCAAAGATTTCCCAGTAAATGGGGTTTGCAGGCTGCACTAACTCTTTGTCTTTATCTAAATTTCATTGTGAGAAGACAGAATTTCGATCTCTCTTCCCTTTATTCTCTGATTGATGATGTCGTTCTGTACGCTGTGAATATGTGTTTCTTTGATTGGTTGATAAATAAAGCTGTTATGTCAATGGTGAGGCAGAATAAAATTAGGTGGAACATTCTAACTAGAGAGAGAGGAAGGAAAAAGAGAGCTGGGAAGATGCTGCCAGCCACTGCCAAGAGAAGCAAGATGTAAAGGTAAACCACGAGCCATGTGGCAAAATATAGATTTACAAAAATGGGTTAATTTAAGATATAAGAGCTAGCTAGCAAGAAGCCTGCCATGGCCATAGTTTAAAATTAATGTAAGCCTGTGTGTGTGCTTATTTGGGACCAAGCAGTGCAGGCCAGGTAGGACATAGGAAAACTTCAGCTACATTCTCTTCCATCTTCAGTTTCTTTTCTGTGAACTTCCGTCCTTCTGAGTCCATATTCCTTTTTCCATGTGATCTTCTTCCTGTTCTAGTGATTTACAAGTGGTTTATCAACATGTTTTTGAAATAATTAAAATATTGTATAGTTTTTGTTATATGTTCATTTTTGTATAATATTAGATGGACCAGCCTTAATATTATACATCCCAGGGGCTCAGGAGAGAAAACTATGAATGGTAAGGACTATTTTCAGGAAATAGAATCTCAGCACACCGAGCTCTATAGTCCACTTGCTTTAATTCCTCTGGGAAAACATCTTGTTTACATAGCTTCAGTTCTGTTCTCGTGCCTACCTCCTTTCTCGCCTGATTTCTCTCTATATCTTTATGCTGTCCCCTCTTGGTTGTATCTTAATTCCTTCATCTTAGTTCTGCCCCTTCTAGGTTCTCATCCATCTAGTTCTTTCCCATATCAGCTCTTCTCCTATCTCCTTTTCTCTAATCTTGTTCTTCCTCATCTTGTTCTCTCCCATCTGGCTCTTTCTCATCTTCTATCTTGTTTCTCTAGTATTCTCTTTTAGCCCTTCAATCTAGTTCTTCCCTGTCTGTTCCTCTCAAGTTCTTACCCATCTAGTTCTTCTGTTCTCTTTTTTCCTTTCTCTCTCCTCCTCTCAGTCTCCTTATTCTCTCCCTTCCCCCTAAGTCTCTAAGGAATCCAGATATATACTCAAGCAATAGCAATCCTCTTGGCTGAACAAGGTCACCAGACTTGAATTCTACAGGGTCATAAAGGCAGGTAAGATTTTTCCTTAGGCAGTGACCACCAGGCTTTCTTTTATAATTCAAATGGGAGTGGTAAAAGAGGAGGTCAACAGAGTGCTAATGACTGGTTAGTATATCAAAAAGGGGATCTATGTGCTCAGTCTACATTCCTAGAAGTGCTTAGGTAAGAAGTTAGGGATCTATAAAGTTAGTAAGGCTGTAAGAAAGGAGGGTCCAAGCTAAATTGTGTAAAACTATTACTTAAAGTCCACCTGACCTAGGAAGTGTCTCCTTGAGGAATCTACCTTAAATCAGGAGACTTAATATGTGGTGGTCTGGGCTATTATCTCTGTTAGTCCTTGAATGTGGCTAAGGGAGATATCTGATTCCAGTGCTGAAAGGGGAGAAATGAATGGGCTGGGGGAAGGAAGCCCTTCCTGAGGCTGTTCTCCAAATACCTTGAATGGATATGCCCAAAGAGTGATCAGTCCACACTGTTAGCAATTCTTAAGGAAAAATCAACTGGGAAAGCAATGAAGGCACACATGACTTTCATAGCAGAAGACAGCTGATATATAACAAGCCAAATAACACCAAAAGCTCCTTGGAACTTGGCTTCCTCTGAAGGAATTCCTTGATCCCTTAAGGTAGTGGCTTTGCCATAACCAGCTCAGTTCTTATAATATTTTCCTGCAGCCTGTAGCATTCATTAAAATATAGCTACTAGATACTCTTTAAAAAAGGGGATCTTTACAGAAAGCCTCAAGCAGTCAAACTGCAGAGAACAACTGGCTGTGGGGACCCCAGCCTCAACTGATACATCTGTAGCCCAAGTTCTTCACTCAATGCTTAGAAACCATGCCTGAGATGACTCAGAAAAATTGTAGGAATGAGAGGACCAGGGTCACTCTATACACACTAAGCTAGCTAGCATTCTTCTACTGTGTCACACTCCATCATTGCACTTTTGAGACTGTGTCTCACTATAGTCCAGGCTAATCTTGAACTTCCGGTCATTCAGGTCCATTTTGGAGTACATGATTTCAGGTACATGCCATCATGCTCAACTACACTAAGATCATTTTTAACATGAAGCAGATTGACAATGTCTTAATTCTGATGACCCACTAACACACAGGTTCAATTCTATACCATGGAGAGAAATCAGTAATAGTCCCAATACTTGACTGATATGCACTGAAGGCAAAAATATAAATTTTTGTAGTTTTTTTCTTCTTTCTTTTTCTCTTTTTTTTCTGGTAAAATAATAAAAATGACAACATCATAGTTACTTCATGATAAGTAGTAAAATGAGAAAGAGAATAAAACAATATTTCTTTATATGCATACAAAATCACCCAGAAATGTCATGCCTTTCCGCTGATTAAAAAAGATTTGATAGCACTGAGACTCCTAGGTTGAAAAGACACCATAAGGTTCTCCTAGTAGAAGTTTCTAAAAGCTTCTCAGGTGGACAATCCTTTACCACTAGAAGAGAATGATTCAAAGAGAGGGCTCTAACCATATTTCTCATGAACTAACACACTGGAGAAAAATGGAGAGAACTTCATTTTAAAATTACATTCATATTTATATTCTTATAATAAGATATTGTCACTACTTTATCAGGACATATGTAATAAGCAATTTCAAAGAAAAAAAGGAACCCAAGGTCTACAACAGACAATGAGAGCTAAAAATTCCTGAATTTACTTGTAGTAATTAATCAAGAACATAATGTGCCTTCATGAGGAAATCAAAACGTATTAATGTTGAAAATGTAGAGAGGAAGTGAGGGAGAGATGACTGGAATGAGAGAGAGAGCTGTGTCTGCTGTCACAGAACTGAAATTCCAACTGCTAAGGAGGTTGAGCAGGAGGGTTCCAAATTTAAGATCTGCCTGGGCTAAAATGTGAGCCAAGGACAGTTTGGTAAAATTTGTATAACTCTGTTTCAAAATAGAAATATTAATAGCATACCAGGAATACTGTCCAGTGGTACGGTGCTTGGTCGAGCATATGAGCAAACCTCAGATATGATCCAGTGAAAATCAATTTTACCTTTGCTTCTTTCAAATGAACTGAATGAGTTTGGGCAAAGCAAAAATTATATATAATTGTATATGATTTATGCATGTATACATGTGAAGATTTAGCATGTATATTGTACAAACTTTAGAAAGAGGAGCAAGACAGTGTAATAATGGGAAATGAGCAAGGATGGAATGTAGATAGAAGGACACAAGTGTCATGAAAGAGAACATAAAGCTAAATGAGTTCTAACTCCATCATATCTGGAATTAGTTTTTAATTTCTTTACAATTACTGTTATAGGAGTCAGACATGATTAGATACTGAATATATTTGTCTCATCGATGCACTTAGAAAAAGTTTCTTTTGTTTTTTTAATTTTGTTCTGGAGAGGGATTTTGTGACCTAAAATCTTGCTCTTTTCCTTTTGCTTAAAACCATATAAAAATCATTGTATTATAGTATAATTTATCGTATAAATTATTTTGCTACACACAAAGTACAGTACGGTTTATTTTATTTTACTTTTTTAAAGGATATATCTCTTCTACACGAGGTGAATTCTGACCAGCTATTACAGCATCTTTGGCCACAGGCAGTCAAGTACCCAATACACTTTCATTCTGAACCAAATGTAGCACAATATTTCAGGTGAGTGTCTTCCCAAGTTAGAAATAGAAGGATTTTTGCATAAGGGAAACCCCAAGAATTGGGAGGAAAAGACCATCTGAATGACAGTTAATTGGATGGTTCCATTTAAGTAATAAATTACTGTCACTTAAAGTGGTTGCAGTGATATCAAAGAGAATAAGCGTTTGCAGCTACCATCTGAGAGTGGGCTCTGTGCTTGCTAGAGATGGGAAAGGGTGGACAGAAGGGTGGGGCTTGATGTTGACCATGCAGCATTTGAGCCTATTAAAAACAAGTGGAAAAGTAACAACTTCGCTCTACAACAGACAAGGATGATACTTAAAAATTCAAGAGAAGGTTCATGAATTGGGCACTGTGTTCTCCTGTGGAACCTTGAACTGCCTGACTTGTTCTTGCCTCTATTTTATTTTTTTAACTACAACAGAGTAGGTATTATTCTAGTGCAATTTTTATTAACTGGACTCTCTGAACAAGCATAGGAAGAATCAGAGCTGATAGTTACTCAATTGTCAAAACCATTAACTTGTTTTTGTTATTTTGTTTTTAAGACCCTTTTAAAAACCAACTAACTGTACATGATATTTCAAAGACAATAAGGCAATTTTTTTTCCAATCCCCACATTTAATTTCTAGATATTTGTTTGGGGAAGGCATTTTAAATTATTAATCTATAGTTATGCTGCCCAGAGTGCATGAAGTTCCTATCAAGTTTTGTAACACAGTCCTTTATAATTTAGCATAGAGTCAAATTTTGTGTTTTAAATTTGTTTTCTTTAGGGGTTATACAAAACATACAGATAATGGACAACATATAGGTTCAGAAAATACATAAATGTATGGGATCAACTATGTTGATAAACTTGTGACTGAGATGTTTCCCAAATAAGGCCCCCATCTGTTTATTCCCCTGAAATGAGCAGGCCTTTTATTCCTTCCAAAAGTTGGGTGGATATTGCTTTCTCTTTGTCAGAGATAACCTAGTGATCAAAAGAATGATTTTGGTGTGGCACTGTTAAAAAATTCAAAGCTTTACTTTTGTTAGACTTGGCAGCTTCCACTTATACTCAGGGAAACAGCCAGGGAGGCCTCAACAGTATGGGACTAGCCTGGTACTTGAGGAGATGTTTGAGGAAATGTTCTCCATGAAGAGAAGAGGGAAACATGGTTAACAGTGCACCAAGCATTCCAAATTGAGTGATGTTTCTCACATCTCCCTCCTCGCCAAACCTTTTGGAGGGAGCTGATCTAATGAGAGCCACAGCTTACAACACATGCATCTGAAGATATATCCACCATCCCAGCCTGAACTTGTGACCTTCACCATTGTGAGGGGTAGGCACTTATGTGTAACTAAAATGAAGATGATGATCTATAATATATTTTGTCTGTTTAATCTATTATTTGGTATGAAATCCAGATCATACTCTTCTGTTTTGACTGTGAATTTACTCATCTCTCCCCCAAATTGTATCAGTATCTGCTTTGCAGTTTTAAGATAACATTCCAATTATATTGATAACATACTGGTTAATATATAGAAAGAGCTTACTATTTTACCAGACATTCTAATAAGAACTATATCTACCTTTAACATTCCAGGAGGCAGATAATAGCTCCTGATTTTACAGTGACTGCACTGGCTGAGGAAAGGAGACTGGAAGCAGCTGTTTGTTGGTTGTTTTCATTTGTCTAATGCCATGCCTCAAGCAGAAAGCAGTGTTAGGATCTGAATTCAAATCACCGGAAAGCTGGTGCCTGTTCTCTTATTCTTGATTTTCTAATTTTTATTGATGTCTTTGTTTTTATACAATTTAATCAATATTCTGTCTTTCATCGAATCATCACATTTCTAGTTTACAAAAAAAAATCTTTTCTTATGTTCTATTATGCCTATGTGTTTCTTTCACATTCAGATTTTTAAAATTGCACCTAAGAGGTTCAAAATTAGATCCAAAATGAAATTTTAAACATCCAACCAGCAATCCCTTTCCATTTCATTCACAATTGTTTTTTTCTCAAGTTTTGTAAGTTAGTACTATTTTTATCATAGAGTTGATAGTTTATATGTTTATATTTTACTAATAACAATGGGCAACCATGCTTACGCTTTTGCCAGGGGGGAAATCTTGGCATCATTAATTCTCTATGAAAGTTAGCTATGGTAAGTGATACTTATACGGGAGTTGTAGAGGACCTGCAATGTGTTTATATGCACATCAGCTCTCCAAAGCAGAATTTGCAATTCTTGGTCAAACCTAGTTTTCATCTTACATGCTTTGTTGTGTCTAGACAGTTTATTATTTTTAACTATCTAAATTTCTTGGTTTTATACATGCTTACACAGATAGTTAATTTTTACATGTCTTCTTTTAATTTCCGTTGTTTGATCCTGAGCTGTGAGGATCCTATCCTTTTATGAAGTCACACACAGAGAGGTGCAGATGGAGGGAGCACATGAAATTGATGCTTCTGCTGAAGTGAGTCTGCTGGTCTTAGCTAAGGCAGGAGACTATCGGGCTATATTGAGTCACATATTGAAAGCAGTTCTATAACATCTGACATTGTGTTTACTATGAGTTGGTGCTTGATCACATGATGCATAATCCTAGAAAAACCTGCAGAATGAAGATATGGTAATGTTTCCTGGGTTAAATTGCCTTCCCTTGAATAAGTGAAGTCTTACTTCTACATCATGGATGCTATGACTTCACTTATTCAAGGGAAGGCCATATAAATAACTAGAAGTTGCAATCATGGAACCACAGAATGATCCTGGGTGATTGTGCTGGTCTAAGTTCTCATTTCCTAAATAAGAAATCTCAGTGGAAATCTCTGGCTTTTGAATGATATTAATACTAATATTTAGGAACTATCAAATTCTAGACACAGTTTTCAATGAGGATATACAGAGGTAAGTTGTATACAACATTTAGGGATTTCAAGTGTGGTGTAGGAGATAAGCTAAGGATCATAGCAAAAGTGTTGAAATCAGATGTGTAAATACTAGAGAAACAGAAAGAAGCACACATGCAGTCTGCCTGTGTCACCATGGGATATTAGACAACTCTTTGGACAAAAGTGACACTAGAAGAACATCCTGAGTGCAGTCACATGGATGTAAATGATGCAGTCATGTTGTGTGAGAGACTTCCAGAAGAGATACAGCACATTCACCTATCTACATTTCCAGATATGGAACCCACAACATCCCAAAGCATCAGTTGTACCAGATGCAGCCTAGTGAACCAATGACTTCTTGGTATGTGTACTAACAGGAGCGTGGGTGAGGGGTTACTCACAGGAGCTTCAATGAATCAAAACCAACCGTGGCTTCAGAAAGCCCACCCTTAGAAGGCTGATGATTCATGAGTGCCACAACCTTGCGAGGTCATGAACAATTTGCTGACAGCTTGTACCTAGGAGAATCCCTTAGCAGCACGGCTCATCAGTCTCTTCCTCCAGCAGTCGTTTTCTGCTTCTGAAAACTGAGAGGGCTCTTTTAGAATTTTGCAAATTTCAGCTTTCTTAGACATGAGAAGTTTGTTTTCTTTCTGAGTATCACAAGCTTCATTGATCTCTCCTGGACAGAGTGTTTCTTTTCAAAAAAAAAACCCTGCAATATAATAAAGCAGAAAGAAGGTCTCGCTTGAATCACAGAGGTACATTTTCTTCTCTTAAATTTGTGATTGTGTCTGATTTCTACTTGGTGACATAATATTCACAGCAAAAAGAAGGCTGAAAATAAGCAAGTTATAGAAAGAAATTGGGTCAGTCAGATGAAAAGGTCAAAACTCAAATGTAGGAGCAAAGGTGTATTTTTATTTATTTAAGAATTTTTTTATTTGTTTTACATACCAACCACAGATCCCCTACTCATCCCTACTCCAGCTCCCCGCAGCCTTCCCTGTCTGGCACACCCTCCATCCCATCATCTGAAAGTGTAGGGCCTCCCATGGAAAGTCAGCAAATCCTGGTTCATTCAGTTGAGGCAGAACCAAGCCCTTCCCCCTGCATCTAGGTGAGCAAGGTTTCGGACCATAGGTGATGGGCTCCAAAAAGCCAGTTTATGTACCAGTGATAGATCCTGATCATACTGCAAGGGGCCCCTCAAACAGACCAAGCTACTCAATTGTCTCCTCTATATAGAAGGTGTAGTCCGGTCCTATGCAGGCTCCATAACTGTCGATCTAAAGTTTGTGAGTTCCCACGAGCTTGGTTCAGTTGTCTCTTCAGATTTCCCCATCATGATCTTGAACCCCCTCTTGCTCATATAGTCCCTCTTACCTTTCTTTGATTGGATTCCTGGAGCTCAGCCTGGTGCTTGGCTGTGGATCTCTGCATCTGCTTCCATCAGTTACTGAATGAAGGCTCTTTGATGCCAGTTAGGGTATTCACCAGTCAGATTATCAGGTAAACCAGCTCAGGCACCCTCTGCTATTGCTAGTAGTCTAAGCTAGGGTCATCCTTGTGGCCTCCTGAGAATTTTCCTAGCACTAGGTTTTTCCCTAACCCCATGATGTCTCCCTCTATGAAGATATCTTTCACTGCTCTCCCACTCCATCCCTTCCCTAGCTCAACCATCCCATTTCCTCATGTTCTCATCCTCCATGCCCTGTCTTCTATTCCCCCCACCCCATCCCCTGTTTACCCTGGAGATCTCATCTATTTCCCTTCCCATGGTGATCTATACTTCCCTCTTAGAGTCATCCTTGTTAGCTAGCTTCTCTGGAGCTGTGGATTCTAGTCTGATTATCCTTTGGTTTACATCTAGTATCTACTTATGAGTCAGTATATGCCATGTTTGTCTTTTTGAGTCTGGATTACCTCACTCAGGATGATATTTTCTTGTTCCATCCATTTGCCTGCAAATTTCATGATGTCATTGATTTTTATAGCTGAGTAATACTCCACCGTGTATATGTACCACATTTTCTTTATCCATTGTTTGGTTGAGGAGCATCTAGGTTGTTTCTGAGTTCTGGTTATGATGATTAATGCTGCTATGAGCAAGTGTTTTTGTGGTATGATTGAGCATGCCTTGGGTATATGCCCAAGAGTGGTATCATTGAGTCTTAAGGTAGATTGATTCCCTATTTTCTGAGAAGTCACCATATGGATTTCCAAAGTGGCTGTACAAGTTTATACTCCCACCAACAGTGTAGGAGTATTCTCCTTGCTCTATATCCTCTTCAACATAAACTGTCATCAGTATTTTTATCTTAGCCATTTTGAGAGATGTAAGATGGTATCTCACAATCATTTTGATTTGAATTTCCCTGATGACTAAGGATGTTGAGCAATTCCTTAAGAGTCAATAAGTCACTAAGGCCATTTGAGACTCTTCCATTGAGAATTCTCTGTTTAGATCTGTAACCCATTTTTAACTGGTTTGTTTGGTATTTTGATGTCTAGATTCTTGAATCTTTTATATATTTTGGAGATCAGCCCTCTGTCAGATGTGGGGTAGGTCTTTTCCCATTCTTTAGGCTGTTTTTCTCTTATTTACCATCATTTGCCTGACAGAAGCTTCTCAGTTTCAGGAGGTCCCATTTATTAATTGTTGCTCTCAGTGTTTGTGCTACTGGTGTTATATTTAGGAAGTGGTCTCCTGTGCCAAAGTATTCAAGGATGCTTCTTACTTTCTCTTCTATCAGGTTCAGCATAACTGGAGTTATACTGAAGTCTTTGATGTAGCTAGAGTTTTCCTGCCTGACCCACAGTAAGGACAAATCTCTGACACCCGCCAGTCCCACAGCCACTCAGACCCGACCAAGTAAACACAGAGACTTATATTGGTTACAAACTGTATGGCCGTGGCAGGCATCTTGCTAACTGTTCTTACAGTTTAAATTAATCCATTTCTATTAATCTATACCTTGCCACGTGGCTTGTGGCTTACCGGTACTTTACATCTTCCTTGTCCTGATGGCGGCTGGCAGTGTCTCTCCGACTCAGCTTCCTGTTCTCTCAATTCTCCTCTCTGTTAGTATAGGTCCCGCCTATACTTCCTGCCTGGTCACTGGCCAATCAGTGATTTATTTATTGACCAATCAGCAACACACTTGACATACAGACCATTCCACAGCACTTCCCCTTTTCTTTTCTTAAAAAGGAAGGTTTTAACCTTTACACATCTCCAAAGTCAGCTTGGTATATTTGGGAATTTGGGCGTAGCTTCTCTTACTACTTCCTGCTGGAGGGGGGCGCTGTATCTTATGGGGACACAAAGAATACTTTAGGATTATGGAGTAGTCCATGAGGGTGTATTGTCTGAGCCAGTTGCCTTGAAACGGTTCTGGATGTTGGATCATCTGGGCCATGGTGTCATCGGAGACCTTTCAGGGGGTCTTGGCTGGTCAAACCTGATGTGTCTTAATCTGGAACAAATCCATAGCCTCTGGCTTTCTGTGGAAACAAAAGCAGAGCCTCCTTTCCAAAGCAACATATCCTTACATCCAAATTTTGAAGTCAAGGTACCTTTAAAATATAGATTTTGGCATAACTCAACAGCTTTTGTAATCAAATGTTTTTCTTTAGTTACGAATATCAAAGAGAACATAATCCAGATTCTTTGTGTGGTAGCCATCTTTACGTGGCTTATTTTTTTATATTAGCTTGAGCCTATTGCTTTGAGCTGCAGCCTTCTAAGCCTGAAAAGGCGCTGGCGCTGCTGGCTCCGCCCACTTCAGCTTCCCAACATGGCGGTGTTACATTTTCCGCCAGCTCTGGGAGCCATCAACTCTCAGAAATAGTGGGTCTATGCTTCTATCAAAGTAGCATGTAGCCCAGAAACCTCTTTTTTTTTTTTTTTTTTTTTTTTTTTTTGGTACTAGCAAAGGCTAAATCCACCACACAGCTTAATGTGCCACTTGCAGAGGCCTCATTCCCGCCATACTGCAGGTCGAGCGCACACGCTAGGAACCCGCCAGTAGCTCAAACCGGCAGCTGCCGCTCATTTGAGAGAGACAATGAGGAACTGTTTTTAGCTCCGTTTTAGAATCTTTTCTCAGTTTTTAGGTGGAAACTCTTGCCACCAAGTTGGACGCCATTTGTAGCTAGAGATTTCCTGCCTGACCCACAGTCAGGACAAATCTCTCTCACCTGCCAGTCCCACAGCCACTCAGACCCGACCAAGTAAACACAGAGACTTATATTGGTTACAAACTGTATGGCCGTGGCAGGCATCTTGCTAACTGTTCTTACAGTTTAAATTAATCCATTTCTATTAATCTATACCTTGCCACGTGGCTTGTGGCTTACCGGTACTTTACATCTTCCTTGTCCTGATGGTGGCTGGCAGTGTCTCTCAGACTCAGCTTCCTGTTCTCTCAATTCTCCTCTCTGTTAGTATAGGTCCCGCCTATAATTCCTGCCTGGTCACTGGCCAATCAGTGATTTATTTATTGACCAATCAGCAACACACTTGACATACAGACCATCCCACAGCACTTTGATCCACTTGGACTTGAGTTTTGTGCATGGCCATAGATATGGATCTATTTGCAATTGTCTACATGTTGACATCCAGCTAGCACCATTTGTTGAAGATACTTTCTTTTTTTTCATTGTTTAGTTTTGGATTCTTTGTAAAATATAAGGTGTTCGTAGGTGTGTGGGTTGATATCAGGGTCTTCAATTTGATTCTATTGGTCTACATGTTGGTTTTTAGGCCAATATGTGTGGGATGACTCATTCTTAACAGGCTTGAGAGCCAGCCTGCCCAAACAAGTAAAAAAGATACTTTCTGAGCGCCAACCTGGGTCTACCTAAGGGCCTTAGCAACTGCACCTGGGACATGATCTGGAGATGACCTGGACCAATGAGAGGCAGCCATGTCACACCAGCAGATGCATATTCATCAGACCTCCCGCCAGGGTGGGATGGAGGGTATATAAGGCTTGCTCTTCCTGAATAAACTGAGCTTGTTGCTTTGACATTCTCCCAGAGTCTGTGTGTTTTGACTCTGTGCCTACGTGCCCCCCCGACCCCCGCAAAAGGAACAACAGCACAGGACCCTACTACAAATATGAAGCTGTTTTTATTGCTATAGCTCAATAGTAGAACTTAAAGTCAGGGATGGTGATGCCTCCAGAGGTTGTTTTATTGTGCATGATTGTTTTAGCTATCCTAAGTTTCTTATTTCTTCATATGAAGGTGAATGTTGTTCTTTCAAGGTCTGTGAAGAATTGTGTTGGGATTTTGATGGGAATTGCATTGAATCTATAGATTGCCTTTGGTATGATTGCCATTTTTATTATGTTGGTTCTACCTATCCATGAGCATAGGAGATTTTTCCATTTTCTGATATTTTCTTCAATTACTTTCTTCAAATACTTAAAGTTGTTGTCATACAGGTCTTTTACTTGCTTAGTTGGAGTTACCCCAAGGTATTTTGTATTATTTGTGGCTATTGTAAAGGGTGAGATTTCTCTGATTTCTTCCTCAGCATGTTTATCATTTGTATATAGGAGAACTGATTTTTTTAAGTTAATTTTGTGTCCTACCACATTACTGAAGGTGTTTGTCAGATGTAGGAGTTCTCTGGTAGAATTTTGGGAGTCACTTATATATACTATCGTCTGCAAGTAGATAAAGTTTGACTTCTTCCTTTCCAATTTGTATCCCCTTGATCTCCTTTTGTTTTCTTATTGCTTTAAGTAGAACTTTGAGTACTATATTGAATATATATATGGGGAGAGTGGCCAGCCATGACTTATTCCTGATTTTAGTGGAATCGCTTTGAGTTTTTCTCCATTTAATTTGATGTTGGATATTGGCTTGCTGTAAATTGCCTTTACTATGTTTAGCATGTTTCTTGTATTCCTGGTCTCTCTAAGACCTTTATCATGAAGGGGTATTGGATTTTTTCAAAGGCTTTTCAGCATTTAATGAGATGATCATGTGCTTTTTTTCTTCCAGTTTATTTATATGGTGGATTACTTTGACAGATTTTTGTATGTTGAACCATCCCTGCATCTCTGAAATGAAGCCTACTTGATAATGTGGATGACTTTTTTGATGTGTTCTTGGATTTGGTTTGCCAGTATTTTATTGAGTATTTTTGTATCAATGTTCATGAGGGAGATTAATCTGTAATTCTCTTTCTTCGTTGCATCTTTGTGTGGTTTGTGTATTAGGGCAACTGTAGCCTCATAAAAAGAATTGCAAATGTTCCTTCTGTTTCTATCTTGTAGAACAATTTGAGGAGTACTGGTATTAGCTCACCTTTGAAATTCTAGTAGGATTCTGCACTGAAACCATCTGGCCCTAGGTTTTTTATGATTAGGAGACTTAACAGCTGCTTCTATTTCCTTAGGGCTTGTAGGTCTATTTAAATTGTTTGTCTGGTCTTGATTTAATTTTCGTATGTGGTACCTATCCAGAAAATTTTCTATTTTTTTTTAGATTTTCTAATTTTGTGGGGTACAGATTTTTTGACCTGATGATTCTCTGGATTTCCTCATTGTCTGTTGTTATGTCTCCCTTTTTGTTTCTGATTTTGTTAATTTGGATATTCTTTCTCTGCCTTTTGGCTAGTTTGGATAAAGTTTTGTCTATCTTGTTGATTTTTCTCAAAGAACCAACTCTTAGTTTCATTGATTCTTTGTATTGTTCTCTTTGTTTCTATTTTATTGATTCCAGTCCTCAATTTGATTATTTCCTGTTCTCTACTCCTCCTGGGTGGGTTTACTTCTTTTTGTTCTAGATCTTTCAGGTGTGCTGTTAAGTTGCTAGTGTGAGATTTCACCAACTTCTTTATGTAGGCATTTAGTGCTATGAAGTTGCCTCTTAGTACTGCTTTCTTAGTGTCCCATAAGTTTGAGTATATTGTACATTCATTTTCATTGAATTCTAGAAAATCTTTAATTTCTTTCTTTATTCCTTCCTTGACCCAGTTGTGAATCATTCTAGTATTATTCAGTTTCCATGACATTATAGGCTTTCTGTAATTTGTGTTGTTGTTGAATTCTAACTTTAAGCCATGGTGATCTGATAAAATCCAGGGACATATTCCATTTCTTTTTTATCTGTTGAGATTTGCTTTGTGACTGAGTATGTGGCCAATTTTAGAGAAGGTTACAAGGGGTGCTGAGAAGAAAGAACATTTTTTTGTGTGTTTGGGTAGAATGTTCTATAGATGTCTACTAAGTCCATTTGAGTCATAACTTCTGTTAGTTTCAATATTTCTCTGTTAAGTTTCTGTCTGGCAGACCTGACCATTGGTTAGAGTAGAGTGTTGAAGTCTCCCCCTATTATTGTGTGGGGCTTGATGTGTGATTTATGTTTTAGTAAATTTTTTTACATATGTTACTGCCCTTGTATTTGGGGCATAAATGTTCAGAATTGAGACTTCATCTTGAGGGATTTTTTTCTTTGATGAATATGTACTGTCCTCGATTTCTTTTGATCAATTTTAGATTGAAGTCTTTTTGTTAAATATTGGGATAGCTACACCAGCTTGCTTCTTAAGTCCATTTGTTTGGAAAGTCTTTTCCCAACCCTTTACTCTGAGGTAGTGTCTGTCTTTGAAGTTCAGATATTCTTCTTGTATGCTGCAGAAGGATGGATCCTGTTTTCATATCCATTCTGTTAGCCTGTGTCTTTTATAGGTGAATTGAGTCCATTCATATTAAGGGATATTAATGACCAGTGATTGGTGTGGGATTATCTTTTGCCTGTGTTTTCATGGGTACATCTAACTTCCTTAGGTTGAATTTTTCCTTCTAGTGCTTTTCATAGGGCTGGATTTGTGAATAAGTATTGTTTAAACCTGGTTTTGTCATGGAATATCTTGTTTACTCCGTCTATGGTGAGTGAAAGTTTTCCTGGGTATAGAGCTAGCATCCATGGTCTCTTGGTGTCTGCATAATATCTGTCCAGGATATTCTGGCTTTCAGTCTTCATTGATAAGTGGGTATTATTCTGATGGGTCTGCCTTTATAAGTTACTTGACCTTTTTCCTTTGCAGCTCTTAATATTCTTTCTTTATTCTCTATGTTTAGTGGTTTAATTATTATGTGACAGGGGGACTTTTTTGGGGGGCAGGAGATTCAGTCTATTTGTGTTCTGTAAGCTTTTTGCATCTTCATAGGCATTTCCTTCTTCGGGTTGGGAAAATTTTCTTCTGATTTTGTTGAATATATATTCTATGCCTTTGAGCTGCTATTCTTTTTTTTCTATCCCTATTATTCTTAAGTTTGGTTGTTTCATGGTGTCCCAGATTTCATGGACATTTTGTGTTATGACTTTGTTGACTTCAATGTTTTCTTTGATTGATGAATCTATTTCCTCTGTTGTATCTTCAATGCCAGAGATTCTCTCTTCCATCTCTTGCATTCTGTTGGTTATGCTTGCATCTGTAGTTCATGTTCATTTAATCAGATTTCCATTTCCAGCCTTCCCTCACTTTGTGTCTTCTTTATTGCCTCTATTTCAGTTTTCAAATCTTGAACTGTTTTCCTCACCTGTTTGATTGCCTTTTCTTGGTTTTCTTTAAGGGATTTATTGAATTTTTCCAATTTTTGGTTTGTCTTTTCCTCAATTTCTTTAAGGTAATATTTCATTTCCTCTTTAAAATCCTCTATCATCTTCATAAAGGTTTTTTTTAAGGTTGTTTTTTTTTGGTTCTTATACATTGGAATGTTCAGATCTTGTTGTTGTAGAACTGCTAGGTTCTGGTGGTGCCATATGCTCTTTATGTTGTTGAATATATTCTTGGCATCTACCCATCTCTTCCTCTAATTTGTGTAAGTGATGTTTGTGTCACAGAGAGTTACTGGGGTCTCAGTGGATGGGTTTGGGGGATGGAATGGGACTTGTAGATTCCAGGGTCCAATGAGTGATCATGATGGGAAGACCTGCCTACAAAAGTCTTACCTACTGGCCTGCAAATGTGGCTGCAATGGTTATGGGGGGGCACAGGTTGTGCCTTGAGGCCTAGGTTCTAGAAACTGGGCTGCCCCACTGGGAGAACAGTTACTCACCTCTTCATCCAATCAGAGCTGTCAGAGTCTGTGTCTCAGGGAGCAGCTGAGGTCTCAGTGGGTGGGGAGGTTGTGGGGTAGGAACTGGTAGTGGGTTTGGGGGACAGAGTCGGCCTTATAGATTACAGGGTACTATGAGTGTTGGTGGCAGGAAGGCCTGCCCACAGGAGTCTTGCCTGCTGGCCTACAATTCACAAAGGTGGATTTTTAAATATAATAATATTTGTCTTTATAAAGGTCATAATAGCTGTAGTTAACAATATCCATTATAACCAGGACCCCCACATAGGCAGTGGAAGTGGGAAGACAGAAGACTTCTCTGGGTCATCTGTGAAGTAGAACAAAGAGGCATGATGACCAAACAAATGTGAGAGATGAGATAAAGGGGAAAACTTTAAAATTACTGAACAAGGGACCAGTAGTCAGTACTGTGACTATGAGATTATGAGAATATGAGCCATAGTTTTGGACAGAAGATGAAATTTAGAGCAAAGAGAATAGTTACTTCCAAGAGGCATTCTGTAGTTATCATTTGGAGCTTAGTGAAGACATCTTCAGATTCTTGTCACATCTCTTTTATGTAGAGAAGTACTGAGGAAACATCATTTGAAATTTATATAAAGTGAGAAAGTCAAGGGCAACAAAACATATAGCCAAAGGGAGAGAAAAACATGGGGCAACTTGAAAAGTGTGGCAATGTTAGAAATGAGAAACCAAAGAAAATTCATCAAGTAAACAAAGTGAGATTTGAAAACGGGCCATGTTCAAGTGTGATGGCTAGTGTTTTCTCAACTTCACACCAGCTGGGACCATTTTGAAAGAGGGAAATTCAGTTGGGTAAATACCTCTACCAGATTAGCCTTTCAGCAAGCCTGTAGTACATTTTCTTGATTAATGGTTGGTGTGGTAGGGCTCAGCCCACTGTGGATAGTGCTTCCCTGGGCAGGTAGTTCTGGATGGCTTAAGAAAGGAGGCTGAGCAAGCCATGAGGACCAAGCCAATGAGAAGTGTTCTTCCATGTCCTTTGCATCAGTTCCTATCTCCAGGTTTCTGCCATGGATTTCCTCAGTGATAGAGTGTGAGCTGAGCATTGTTAGCAGAACAAACCCTATCCTCCCTAAATTTCCTTTAATCATAGTGTTTTAGTCTCAACAATAGAAATCCTAATTAATACACTCGGGTCCAATATTGCAGAAATGTCCAGAAAGACAAGATTTTTAATAGATATCCTGAGACATTTGAGATATTACTGAAAATGCCTCTAGAACAATTTCAATACATAGTACATTGTAGGTGGGAGTTTTTCTGTGTCCTGGGTGGGGGTGGTCAGTACAAATATCTCCCACTCCAGGCCCCCAAGTAAGCCCACAGAGGCTTATATTAATTATAACTGCTTGGCCATTAGCTCAGGCTTATTACTGACTAGCTCTTACACTTAAATTAACCCATAATTCTTATCTATGTTTAGCCATGTGGCTTTGTACTTTTTCTCAGTTCTGCCTTCACATCTTGCTTCCTCTGTGTCTGGCTGGTGACTCTTGACTTTGCCTTCCTCTTCCCAGAATTCTCCTCTGCTTGCCCCGTCTATACTTCCTGCCTGGCATTTTATTTATCAACCAATCAGAGCAAGACATATTCATAGCATACAGAATGATATCCGACAGTACCTCCCATTTTCTATCTAATTAAAAAGGAAGTTTTTAAATTTAACATAGTAAAATTACATATAATATAACTGTAATCAAGCAGGAATTACAGTTATAATATCTAGTCTATTTATATTTGGCAAAATTAAAGAAAATATTCTATCTAGTCTTCAACTACATCAATGACCCCAGAAGGATATAATATTACCTCAGTAAACAGGAAGTGCTATGTAAGCAGCTTCCAAAATCTAGAATGACAGAGACAGCTGGCTATCTGGACAGTTACCCCAAATTTCTCTGCAACATTGGGACATCCATCTTCAGCCTATAGGCCTATAGTTTTTTAGTTGCTCCTCTGTGTGTCCTGTAGAATATCTGGCAGTCTCCTCTGTGAAGCAGAAACCTGAAGGATCATCTTGTCTTACAAACTTCAGTGGTCACCTTCCTATGGGTCCTGCATGTCCAATTTATACATTTTTCCAAGCAGTCCAAGAGAGAACAGTTTCTTGCCCAAATGACTATTTTTGCCAAGAAGAAGACAAATCCATATGGAGTGTCTTTGGTGCCCATCATCTTCCTTGAAGTAACTGGTGCTGCCAGGAGCAGATGGGTCTCATTGTCCAGAAAGTCTAAGATTTTAAAACATTTTAAATGCTATGTTCTGTAGGTCTTCGAAGTGTTTGAAGATTACCTATCTATCTGAAATATATCTATGTATACCGAGAAAACAAACATGATTATAAGTTTTACTGTCATAGAAGACTAATTATTAATCTGTATTTCTCAACTATAACTACAATTGAAATATACCTTTGTATATTTAGAAAAACTTAACTAGCATGACTATAAGTTTGATTATAAAGGATGACTAATTATTAATCTGTATTTCTTAATTATACATTACAATTTCAAATGAGCTGCATAAGCATAATACCTTAAACAAGAGTAGAAATATACATACAGTATAACAAAATTAAATTTAAATTTGTAATAAACTAAAATCTATGCCAATGTAAAACATTTTAAGCAAGTTGATGCTCTTTAAAAGTAGATTCAATAATCTACCCTTTCATTCTATCGTATCTCTGTCACTACATAGAATCAGAACCTTTTTTTTGAGAGCATATTGACTTAGATACTAATATGTTCAAGTTCAATAATCACTTTAAGAATCTTGGCTGAGGGAAAAAAGGAGAAAATAAAGCCAAAATCCTGTAGGGTCAGTGAAAGGTTTTACTATGATAAAGATTTTAGTGAATGTATATTATAATGAGGGAGACTAAAGAGAGATGCAGAGAAAGGAAGAAACTATACAGACTATGAGCCAAATGAGAAATGAAACAAGAAGTTCAAGTCACAGGTTGGAGGGTACCTGTAGCCAAGAATTGCAGCCTGCCAAACAATAATGTAAGGGATAGGGTAGGTTGGTTGCATATAAATTTTATAGATTAGTTATGAGAAGCTGAAAATACATTGAGCAGTTGGTTTTACATTATGATATGCAAGACAACTGTAGGAGAAATAACAAATATTTATTTTATTTCAAATCCAAATAGCCCCCATTAAATGATAAGCAGTTCTCAACTTTATGGCTGAAATAGTTTCAAAGCACAATGAGAAAATTCTCACTTATCCGCACTCATCAAGAATTATACACATAAAAGTTGTGCTTTTTTGTCACAATTAAAAGATTTTATAGACATTTAGTGAGAAATTCAAATGCAGCTCCTCACCTCCTCATTTATTTGGTAATTAAAAAGAAGCAATCTGTTATATTTCAAAACTGAAGGTAAATTTTATATTTCACAGAATATTGGACAACAATGTCATATGCCGCAATAGCAATGAGTTACATCTTTGTTCTTTATTTCTTCAGGATATGTTACATTTAAAAATATATTACAATTATAACTAAGATTTTGAAAAAATAGACTGATCAGTTATTGAGTGATGAGCAATATCTGAAACACAGAGGAAGACAAAATACTGCAAATGAGAAGTCTTGGTGTTTCAACAAATACCCAACCATGTCATTGCTGGTATGAAAGCTCTGAAAAGTTATTAACATATATATATATATATATATATATATATATATATATATGTATGTATGTATATATATATATGTATATATATATATTAAGTAGAGTTGAGGAAATATGGGAATGGAAGAAAAATACAAACACATTGAGATGGGATTTATACACAATGATCAATAGAGAGTATATGGAAAAAGAATTGCTTCTTAGACTTCTGTACACTATTCGCAGGTATGAATCACACTTTGTGAAATTAACCATAATTCTCTGAGAACTAGTTTTAATTGAAACACTGTTCTATCTGCATAACATTCAAAAGAAGTGTTATCTAACCTGGGTAGATTGGCAATGGCAATTTACTAGAGAAGAGAGCAAATTTTCAAGTTAAGGACACAAATGTGGAACTTTGAGAAGTTGCTGAATGATTCTGAGCTTTTATTTCTTTATCTGTAATTACAGATCATTCTTTGTGGGGAGAGTAGGAAGCCCTGAGAGAATGAAATCCTTGGTAAATGTATGTATTAGACATGAGCCAGCCATGTCAAGGAGCTCACTCACAAGAGAAAATGGCAGAACCTCTGCTTCTGCCCCACAAGGCTCAAAAGGATAACACAGCCTTTCTTTCATTCCTGAATTGCTACTGATAGTATGTGCTTCCTCTTCATGAATATGTAGGTCCTGAAGACTGGTTCTGCACAAAGACTACTCCTGTTGATATCTGCTGAACCTACTGAACCTGCCTCCTTGTTCAGTTGAGTGCAATAACCCTGCTTCTGTTCAACTGGGTAGAATAAACACACTGAGCTTCTGGAATGCTGAGCCTTCTCCATCAGAGAGGCCAGTATGTTTGATCCCAGCTTTTCTGTGTGTGCCTGTCTTTTCTTCATTCCCTTGCCATTCCAGTCAGGTTAAGTCCCAGAGCCATCAAGGATTTAGCAGTTTTTAATGTTTACTTTGAAGCATTATTGTTAAGATTCAAATTAATTAATGTATAGTGAGAAGCATAGATATATCACATAAAAATACAGAGATGTCACATTTCAAAATGCTCATTAAGTTGTTCTTAATGATTATCAACTCAGGAAAATGTTCAAACCATCATCTTAAAGAACACTGTGGAAGTATTAATTTCAAGATAATATTTTGCTAATAAACTTATGTCCATTAAAGTAAAGAATTCCAGAGATCACTGAGTAGTTCAGATTGAAAAATAATCTGCTGACTGGAGATTCAGGCTTGCTATTTTATAATATAAAGATGGTGTAAACGTTTATATTAACTCATTTCCATAAGTCAACAATTATTCAATGTCTATACCTTTAAACTTGTATTTATTTTGCAAGTATATATTCCAGCTGAGATGATTACGAAGAGGAAGCTGGCATATACCATTCCAAATCTTGTGTACTTTAAATAGAAAATCAAAAGCAGACAGTCCTCACTTTTCTCAGCTTGATAAATGCAGTTTTCAGTTACTGCAGATTGGTTAAATATCACAAGTCCACAAACAGTTGCCTGATTTCTACTAACATGTTCAAACTGCAAGTGTACTCCATACTGCTGCCTAATTTGTCCTCAAACCACATCAGTAACCAATGTGCATCATGATCAGTGACAAATCATAAGTTTTTAAAAGTCTGTCAGTGATTGGTCATGATGTATCTGTCCTTTGGTTTGTGCATAGATAGCAAGGCATGTAATGTGTCATCTCCTTATCATTTAATAACAAGTCCATGTGACATTTTTTGAAAATAGATCTTCACAAAAGAAAATAGACACAGAATTTGAATTAGGTGTTCAAAAGTAGTCACCATTTAGTGCCTGATAAAGCTGGTATTCTATAGTCATGCAACCAGAGAAATGAAGGCAAACTTTATTGACAGGAATGAAGTGTGGTGAAAAGGTGATATAAAAATGGAAATGATTCCAGCCAAAATGTTAAAGAAACTCTAGTGATACTCCATCATGTTAAAAATGTCAAAAATCAAATTTCAGAAATTTTTCCAAACTTTTAAAAGGAGGATGGTGTTTTGGAAGCCTCGGGGGTGGGGTCGGGTGGGGTGGGGGGAATATACTTACTTTGCATGAAAACAAATGACAACAAATGTTAAAGGGAGAAGTGTATAGGAACCCTTAGACAGTGCTGGTAACACTGGAAGCTGGTGTAGCCACTATGGAAATTAGTAGGGCAATTCCTCCAAAACTGAAAATAGGTCTGTCATATGACTTAGCTATAAAGGTATATAGCCAAAGGAACGTAAGCCAACATCCCACAAAGGTGCTTACATATCCATGTTTGCTGCTGCATTATGTACACTAGCCAGGATAGATACCCAAACTAGATGACCACCAACAGACACATAAAGAAGATATGGTATGTACATCTACATGTATGGCATTAAATTTTGTTCAGTTGTAATGCATAAAATTATAACATTATGTGCAGGAATATGCACATAAACAGAGATCATGCTAATCCAAATAATCCAGACACACAGAGACACTATCAAGCTTTTCCTCATATGTGGAAGGAGAAAAGTAGAAAGATGGGGATAAAGGGTTGGGGTGAACAATGGGGGGGAGAATCTTTGCAATATACAATGATGTATATGTTTAAGAATATCAATATTGCCGGGCGGTGGTGGTGCACGCCTTTAATCCCAGCACTCGGGAGGCAGAGCCAGGCGGATCTCTGTGAGTTTGAGGCCAGCCTGGGCTACCAAGTGAGTTCCAGGAAAAGGCGCAAAGGTATACAGAGAAACCCTGTCTCGAAAAACAAAAAAACAAAGCAACAACAAAAAAAGAATATCAATATTAATATCATTACTTTGTTTACTAATGAAAACTTTAATGAGAGAAAAGGCATCTTGTAAAGGTGGAAATTTAAAAATATATATTTGAAGAAATCAACTAGTATAATAAAAGCATTATTGTTAGTGACAGTCACATTGTCTCAGTAAGAACAGGTGAGTAAAAATTATTTTCATTATTTAGTAAAAAATGTGTCACTTTTTTTCAGATTAAAATAAAATGAGACAGTTCCAAGTTGTTTTCTCCCCTCCACTGAGAATCTTGACTATTAATAAATGCCAAAATATTTAACCAAATATATTCTTCATTTGTGTTTGTATACTGTTTTTGTATAAGCTAATTCAAATATTTAAATTCTACATTCCTTTAATTGTTATGTTAAAAGCGTTTCAATTGGAATAATTGGGTATCTGAGTCACAAATCCATAGCATTCGTTCTGTGTAGTAGAGTATTAAGTTACATTTTATGGAAGAAAAAAATACAGTTATGTGTTCTTATGGAAGGAGATTAGAGAAAAGAAGAAAAATTACAGTATCAAAATTTCAGTGATGAAAATGAAGCCACTGACTCAACAAGATGATGCTACAGTTAAGTTTGGAAACTGATCCTCAGCTATAGGAATCTGGACATTGTAGGTATAAGTTTCTGTCCCACCAGCAACTCCCAAATATCCAACAGCTGCTTCCCAAATAATCGACTTGGATGCTTAATATTACTTATGAATGCTTGGCTAATAGCTCAGGCTTATTACTGACTAGCTCTTACACTTAAATTAACCCATAATTCTTATTTATGTTTAGCCACGTGGCCTGGTACCTTTTCTCTGTATGACATTCTCATCTTGCTTCCTCTGTGTCTGCAGGCAACTCTGACTCTAGCCTTCTTCCCAGAATTCTCCTAGTCTGGCTCTAACACTAAATATCTTCCTGTCCAGCTATGGGCCAATCAGCTTTCTTATTAACAATGAGCATAATCCACAGCAGCACCTTGCTATAACATTAGGAAGGGTAGAGGGGCATTGAGTAATACGCACATTCATCCCTCACTTCCTTAAAAGCAATCACTTTCCTAGTTATTTACTCCTTGAAGTACATTCTGAAGGAAGGAGTACTATAGTATTTAGATATGAACTTCTCTGTCTCTTTGGTTAGTGTTCACCATCCTTCATTATTTAGTAAGAACCTGTGAAGCTGCAACTTCAGGAATGGTGTGCATTCGTATATATAATGCTACTCATGTTTCATCTGTAAAAGTGTCAAAGAATAGCAAATCCAGGCATTTCTTTTTGAGTAAGAAAAAGCTAATGGGGCAAAAGAGTGCTAAATCCCAGCAGATCACATAACAGCCAGGGGATTCTAGCTGTCGCTGGTACAATGTCCTAATTAGTTTTGTTGTGGGAGGAACAGCGTGAGAGAGCTTGATCTTTATTGAAGGCTCTAGCTAACTGACTTCGAGTGTAAAATTTATATTGTCTCTGGTAATAGCATCAAGCAACACCGATCTGAACACTGGATGTAATTTATGTTACTATTTAGAGGCCGTGTGTTCTGTTAAAGTCATATTAACAGCATTCCAGTCTTTTTCCCATGATACCTCCTGCACATATTAATCATAACATGCTAGATGTTATTTTCTCTACATGCCACTTCAACTTATCTTACAGAAATTTAGTGAAAAAACATTTACAGGTTTCAGAATGTTTTGGCCTTTGATATTAAATGCTAGAAAAACCAGAGGATTAAAAAGATGACATTACTACAGGAGCAATCTATTCACCCTGACAGTTGACTGTCTAGGAAATGGACACAAATTATAAACATATCATCAATGACATATATATTTACAATTAAACCATACAATGTGAATTTCTAGATATTTCTGACAAATCTCTTCTAGCTCATATACTGTGACAAAATAAACTTTAAATGCATTTTCAAAGGTATATCTCCTTAAGGACCAAATTGGCTTTTTCCACCACAACTATATGCCAGTGTTCATTTACTATATTAGGTACTAAGAACACCAGAATAAATGAGGCAAGAGCTTAGTTCTTAAGGAAAGTGTGGTGGTTTGAATAAGAATGGCTCCCATAGGCTCATATATTTGAATGCTTGGTTCCCAGTTGTTGGACCATTTAGGAAAGATTAGAAGATGTGGACTTGTTGGAACACTTGTATTACTAGGGATGAGCTTTGAGATTTCAAAAGCTCAGGACAGGTCCAGCCTAGCCCTCTCTCTGTGTCCTGCTGTGGATCAGGATATAAGCTCTTAGCTACTGCTCCAGGACTATGCCTGCCTGCCACCGTGCTCCCTTTCATGATGATCATGGTCCAACCCTCCAAAACTGTAAGCAATTCCCCCCCCCAATTAAGTGCTTACTTTTATAAGTGGCCTTGGCGATGATGCATTTTCACAGCAATGGAACTGTAATTGAGACAGAAAGCATCACATTATTAAAAGAAATATGATAGAATAGTGCTAAGTAATTTCTCAGGATAGTGACAGCTGGGTCAAACATGGTGACACACCTATAATCCAAGACAGGTGGCTGAGGCAGGAAAGCTTTGAATTAAAAGCCAGCCTGTGCTGCATTGTAAGACAGTAAAAAAAAAAAACTGCTATCAAAAATAATAAACAAGCAAATAAATAAAAATACTGAGTATCTTATAAGAAAACAATATATTTCATTAATTTTTGTGTAGGATGTTTCATATCCTAATTCCCTGCATCCTCTGCTATCTGTAACAACAGAAGACATGACTGGTACCTATGCACAGATGCACAGCAGATATTGGGAGACTGAACAGAGGGTCCATGGGCAGATATCTGCCTTGCGATGGAAAGGCAAGAGACTAGAAAGCATAATGAATAGAGACAATGTGCTTTCCCAACTTGCCCTCCTTCTTCTTGCATTTTTTGATTGCTTCCATTGCTACAATGTACTATATGACAGACACTTTTTATGAGGAGCAAGTGGGGAGTGTCACATTCCTTTAAGGTTGAATGATTTTTAAATGAATTTCTGAGTTTTCTCTGTATCTGGTAGAGAGAGAGAGAGAGAGAGAGAGAGAGAGAGAGAGAGAGAGAGAGAGAGAGAGAGAGAGAGAGAGAAATCAGTGAAATGACTTGAGACTTTTACTTCCTCCTCTTTTTCCTCTTCCCACACTTTCTTTTCATCAGATTAAAAGCATGACCCACCATCTGAATAACACAATTTCCAAAGTATGACTCAGGCAACACAAGTTCAAGAGACCACGGTACCTTTTTACCTCATCTGTGTTCTTGCTTTAGCAAAAAACAGTACAGAGCAAAACTATACACATGTGTAACTAAAAAATGAACAGTTTTCATTCATAATAGTGCAGGTTTTGCCATGGTAGCAAATTAAAAATCTTGTTTGTTCATAACCCCAGAGAGGAGTTTCTCATGTTCATTTCACATTCCCTGAATTTGAAGTTTTCACCATCTGGAAGCAGACTGTTCACCTTGGATAAGAGAAGGAAGTTTAGCCAGGTGGTGGTGGCGCACACCTTTAATCCCAACACCTTGGCAGGCAGATTTCTGTGAGTTTGAGGCCAGTCTGGTCTACAGAGAGTTTCAGGACAGCCAGGGCACCACAGAGAAACCCTGTTTTGAAAAACAAAACAAAAAAAGAAGAAAGTTTAGAGAACAAAGTGCCTTCTCTTCAAACTTCTTGAGGAGACATGTGTGATGTATGTCACATTCCTTTGCCACTGTTCCAATGTATGTCCACACACATTGCCACATAGTCCATGAGAGGTAGAAGAATAGAACAATATAGAGCTCTGTAGCTAAAATCATTTTATGTGGCTCTTCTTCTTGGACCAAAATTGTCCTGTATGTGTTACTTCTCATTATTCTTCCCCTTGTTCATGCTCCTACTACACTGAGTCTTCACTTGTCCTTCTCTACTACAGTGTCTCAGCTCCTGGGACCCTCCACAATTATGTTGCTCTAACTATTTACATGCCTCAACATTTTGCTTCCTTCAGGTCCTTAGTCCTATTACACTTCCTCCATGAGGACCTTTGTGAGCTAGGGTCCTGGGTCAAGTTTTTAAAAAGAGCGAAAAAACAGGGAAGATAGCTGAGTCCCTTTCAGGCTTCTTTCTTTGCTTCCTGATCCACCTGGGTGTGAACAAGCTCTGACCTCAGCAGCTGGAAACCTCAAGCTTTTCCTACCCTGATGGACTTCACACACAAACTGTAAGCCAAAAATAAAGCCTTTTGCCCTTTAATGACATTGTGTAATTTGGTCAAAGTGACAAGGAGAGAAGTAACAAAATAACTTTTTACCTAGTCAAAACTCTACATTCAATTATCTTGTGTTCCCATCCTCTGACAAGATTTCAATTGATTTGCTACTTGCCCTGTCAGTCTTTGGGTTACTACAAGGATTAAATTTTTTCTAGGAAATCACTGCAGGATTCAAGATTGCCTGAAATACAGAGTTGATTGTAGCCACAGAGAGTGTCTCCTAATTGTGGGGTCAGTTACTCTGCAGGCACTGAAGAGGCATGGAGAAGAGAAATCGGGCAAGGCAGCACAGCAGAAGAGATCAAGGCAGAAATGCTGGAATTGACCTGGGTCAAGGAAAATGACTGCCAAAGCAAGGCAGCAACACATTCCAGCTCTGCTTTGAATGGGTCATGTGTGGGACACCCACTTCTTCACTACCATTAAATGATGTCATTATTTCCATATAACTTGTGTGAACAGTTCTGTGTGCCATTTTTATTTACAAATCAGAGGAAAAGAGATGAAGGCAGACAGAAAGACGAAGGGAAATGCCCTTAAATGCAAGAATAAGCCTATACACAGTATGTTTAGTGTATACATAGTAGAGATGGTAGCAAATCCTCTGTTCTAGAGTGAAAGTCAAGGCCCAAGGGAGGCAAATGATTGATGGGCCTGAATTTCTCTACACTCCTAGTAGCAAATTGAAATTATGAGCAAATAGGTAAAACAACCAGAATTTGGAGTAAAACAAAATAAAATAAAACTCCTATATTAAAAATCTCTTTGATCTTATAATATTCTTTAAATTATCTTGAATTTCCTTACTTTCCAAGAAACAAATGATGCTAATAAAGTAGTCGATACAGCATAATGGCCAAATGTTCTTCAAAACAAGGGAGCTAGTTATTTTCTCCTGTTTTTGACATTACGTGTGAATAAACTTCAGTAGGTTATGGAACCTTTGAGCCAGGTTTTCCTGAACTGCAAAGTGAGGAAGATGGAAATGAATACTCACCACGTAACTTTGGTGAATTTTAAACAAGTTAGTGTAGGAATGTTATAGCAGCCATGGAAGACATTAAAGCTTGGGGCCCTACCTCCAGTTTCCCTGGTAACATTGGAAAGATAAACATCAGCTTTGTCTCTTAAGGCCTCGTTAAAAAAAAAATAGACTATCCTGGTCTTGTGTGGACACATGACATTCTGAACTGACTCAAAGATTGGTACAGTTCATATTATTGTCTCTTCTTTTAAAATTTAATCAACTGGGCTTGCCAGTCACCTAACCAAGCTATCAGGCCTCAAGAAGACTGATTCACCTAAAGAGACTAGAGGCATAATTCCTCCCTTCATTAAAATAATGTACTTGACCTTCCTAGAGCTCCACCCTCAATCAATTGCTGGGAGCCACCTGATGAAGCTCCGCCAAGGTTGCATGCCTCTCTGCTTTCTAACTCTGAAAAAGCATGTGACTCTAGCTCAAAAAGTGCAACTTCATATTTCTCTTCGTCTGTCTCTCCTGATATCAGCCAAAGCTTAAGTTTGTTTCCTTTGCCACAACATAGCTTCTACCACATAACTGCTTTATTCCATGTGGTCACTTGCTACTGAATGTTTCTGCCCAACCCAGAGCACAGCTTCCTCCTTTCCATATCTCTCTTCCCAGTGGCTTGTCAAGCTTTAGAGCCCACTTCCTGTACTGCTTTCTTTCAAAAATCGTTATTGAGCTTCCTTCCTAGTGAATTATTTTGAAAATTCTTATGAACAAGAACCCAATAAAAGACCCCCAACTTCCTTGGTAATATACAGATAGCATAGAATATTTCATAAGACAGTAAACATCAAAAAATGGTAGATATTAAGAGAATTAGTTTCACCTCAAAAAACCCCTGCTAACTAAAATACATCTGAGAATGTGCAGAACCACTTACTGTCTTGGCTAGTGGTCTTCCAATAAATAATGGTGAGTTACACATCTGAAAGCTTTTGGAATATAAACAACTATTCTTTAAAGGAAGAAAAAAGTGCAAGTGATAGAAAGATCACAGTTGTGTTCTCTTCTCATCTGAGGTTACTATAGCAGAGAACTGTAAAGACAGCAGGACTGCACTTGGCAACAAGGAATTTGTGTGCAAAACTGAGCCTGCCTGCTTTTATTTTCCCTTTTTTTTAAAAACTGCATCCAGGACCAAGTCAAATCATTCCTCTGCATTTGTAGTGTTTCTAGGGCATCAAACTTTCATGGGGTCTCAAACTCTCTCCCAGTTTCCACAAGAACACTAAAACTTCCGATGCATTTCAGTCTCCATATTATCTAATAGTCATTAAAACCTGTAGGATTCCTGGGCAGTGGTGGTGAATGTCATTAATCCCAGCACTCAGCCAGAGGCAGGCAGATCTCGATGAGTTTGAGGCCTACCTGGTCTACAGAGTGAGTTCCAGGACAGCTAGGGCAACACAGAGAAACCCTGTCTCAGAAAACCAACAGTAAAACCACACACACACACACACACACACACAAAATACCCAAAAACCAAAAAACAACAACAAAATAAACCAAACCAAGCCAAAAAAAAAAAAACAAAACAAAACAAAAACAAAAACAACAACAACCTGTAGGATTAAATCCTAACCAAAATGAAATCATTGTGTTATAATGGAGCACAGTAATATTTGTGATTAATGAAAATAATCCAGAGAATCAACAAAACCGGGCTCATAGGGGATCACAGAGACTGAAGTAACAATCATGGACCCTGCATGAGTCTGAGCTAAGTTCTATGCATGTACGTTATGTTTTGCCAACTCTTGAGACACTTTTCCTCCTACTGAGTTGCCTCCCCAACCTTGATGTGAAGATTTGTGCCTAGTCTTATGGTAACTTGCTATGCCATGTTTGGTTGTTATCTCTGGAAGGCCTGCTTTTTTTTTTTTTCAAAGAAAACAAAGAAGGGTTGGATCTGAGGGAGATGGAGACTGGGGAGACTGGAAGGAGGGGAAACTGGTCAGGATGAAATGTATGAGAGAAGAATAAAAAAAATAGTGAAAATGAAATTTGTTCTTGGAATGTAGTTTACAACAAACACTGTTTCATTTTACACATATGCCCTAGTCAAAATTTTCTTCAACTTTTTGACTCATGATTTTTTAATTAAGACATTTGTACACAACCCCAAGAAATAGGAGTATGAAATAGGCATATAAATCAAATATTCACTCATAATAAATTATAGAGAAATTTATCATAAAACAATCCTTTGGTATTAAAGGTCAAAACAAATTTTCATACTAATGGGATGGATGGTATTGTTTACTTTTACATACAAAATTAAATCCTGGCTGAATATTTGCTACTGTAGGTCACAGGTCATCTACAATATTTATCAGAGCAGACCCAGACTTTTGTAATTACTATTGCTAAAAATGATACTTTGCATAAATGACAGAAGTATTAGGACAATTTCAAAAATTATTGGAAATTCTTTCTTAATCTTAATCCAAATTAATTTAAAAGTGTTTTTATGAAAACCAAGCTAGCAATTAAAATGACAAATTTTGAGATCAAGCATTCTAACATAATATAATCCAAAGATATTCTAATTTGATACTTTCCAATGAATGACAGTAAGATGCTGTCAGATGACTTCTGTATGTTGTGAATATGTGTTGCTCTGGTAGGTTGATAAATAAAATGATGATTGGCCAGTAGCCAGGCAGGAAGTATAGGTGGGGTGAGCAAATAAGGAGAATTCTGAGATGAGGAAGGACAGAGTCAGGAGTCGCCAGCTAAACGCATAGGAAGCAAGATGACAAGGCAGAACTGAGAAAAGGTACCAAGCCATGTGGCTAAACATAGATAAGACTTATGGGTTAATTTAAGTGTAAGAGCTAGTTACTAATAAGCCTGAGCTAATGACCAAGCAGTTTTAAATAATATTAAGCCTCTGAGTGATTATTTTATAAGCAGCAGCAGGACTGTGGGGACCAGGCTGGACACAGAGAAACTTCTGGCTACAATAAGAAAATGTTACCTTTTTTGTAATTAAATCATTATGTTTCTTTAAGAGCAACAAACATAGTAGATACATGGAAATTTATAACACCACAATCTTAAATCTGATCTGAGTTCTTTTAGGCAGTGTTAATTGGCTTTGCATAGCCTGAGGGCATGCACAATGTAGAATATGCACATTGTGTGTTCAAGAAAGTCATGCAGTGACACAAAGTTTTGGGGAGAACTCAGATTCACAATGCCTTTGATTTAATTTTTGTTTTGTGCTTCAATAACCTTTTACTTTGCCAAATCCTTCATGACTCACACATTCAATACTTGACCCTGTATGAAGTTGTGACCCAAAGTTTAAGGAGCAGGGACTTGGGAGCCACAGAGATGACTCAGTCGTTAAGAGCAATTGACTGCTCTTGCAGAAGCTTAATTCCCAGCAACTACATGACTCACAACTATTATTAATGGGATTTGACTGTCTCTTCTTGTATGCATGAAGAAAGAGTACATATATACATGAATAAATAAATCTTACAAAAAAAACCTGGTTCTTAGTTCACGATTGTCTTATTGTATTTGGTAAGGTCCATAAGGATTGCCACTAGGACCTGAGAAAAGTTGGTGGGCTGACCATTGAACAGAAAGGATGCTTTGCAGTCTGTGCTATCTGTGTAGTACCAGCTGGACCCTCTGACAGAGAAGTTGGCAATGCCTACATTAGAAAACACAGAGATTTTATTTCATGATAAGCATAACCTCCAAGGCCACATTCTTTCATGCTAAGTCTACACAGTCCTCCCAGAGCACATGGTGGGGGAACCTTAAGTATCTTTGTCTTCACTGAAGACCTCACTTTCAGCCCTACTCAAAGCAAGTGGTTGTGCTGAAGGAGGTAGAAGCTTGGAGATACTTTTCTCAGAGATGCCAAATCTTTGTCATATTACTGCTCTTGTATTTGGTAGTCAATCTGCCCTTGATTCCCCTGTACGCTAGATAGTACCCAATAATGATAACACTTCCTAAAATTACTATAAAAATAAAATGAATTACAAGTGATAGGCATATACCCATATAGTTCTATTTTGCCATTTTGCTTCTGTGTGAAATGAAGGAAAAAGATGAAGGCAAGAAACTCTTGAACTTGAAAATAAGATTCAAATATTTTCAAACGGATTATTTTAAAAAGAAAATCAGTACTTGGGATATATTTGCATTTTGCTTGTACTTATAATCTGTTTGCATTTAGGGAATGCTCTAGGTAGAAAAGTCATAAAACACGACTCCACAAAGAAGGAAAACTTCCTCACAAGAACCATCCTGCCCTCTTTCTTTCTGCAGGAACTGTGAGCATGTACACAAAGTACTGGCTGCTGCTGTTCCTCGGAGGGAAACCTGGGGAGTATCTCATCAGAATTGAGAACACTTGTCATGGAGAGCAGAGTGGAGCTTTTTGCACTTTCCCTTACATAAGGGAAATGAAAGAAATCCTGTGGGGAAATTATTGTAAGTAGTAACAGATGATAAACAGTAGGTGGTTGAAGATATCTTCCCAGACTTTGGGCTTTCAAGGTCATAAGACTTAAAGCTGCTGGCCTATGACATCTAAGGATTAGTCCAGGTAAGTTGCCAGTAAGGACTTAGAGATAGACCCTGAGTTCATCATTTTGGTTTTATAGTACTTTACTTTTGTTGACTTGGCAAATATTTATGACTATTTTAGGAACTTTTCCTATCTTTGTCCTTATTATCCATCAAAATATATTAAGAAATACTGAAAAATATTTTTCTGTACTAGAGCACTTGAATTTGGATTCACAATAAAAGCTAGAGATACAGGAAAATCTTGAATTGTTTAAATGCAACTCATAAAGTTTTATTGGGACATGGTAATACACATTTATTTAATTTTTAAGTTTTTCTTTTTTAAATTTTTATTAATTAATTAATTAATTTTACATCTTGACTATAACTTCCCCTCCCTCCTCTCCTGTCCCTCCCTTCCCTCTCCCTCCTACCCCACCCCTCTCAATCCATCAGTCCTCCATATTCATTAAGAAAGATGCAGGCCTCCCATGGGCATCGAACAAAACATGACATATAAAGATGCTATAAAACCAAGCACCTCCCCCGGTATTCAGGCTGGGCACAGCAATCCAGCATGAGGAGTAGGTTCCCAAGAGCCAGCCAAAGCACCAGGGGTATCTCTGCTCCCATTGCCAGGAGTCTCGCAAATAGACCAAGCTACATAGTTGTCATATATATGCAGAGGTTCTAGGTCAGTCCCATGCAGGCTCCCTGGTTATTAATTGGTTCAGACAATGTCAGTTTCCATGAGTCATGCTAGTCATTTCTGTGGGTTTTCTTCCAATGTCCCTGACACCATCCCCATCCCACCCCATACCAGGCTCCTGCAATCTCTCCTCCCTCTCCTCAGCAGGACTCCCCAAACTCAACTCTTCTGTGGTATGTCTTTCTGTATGTTGTAAATATGTGTTACTTCCATTGGATAATAAATAAAGTTTCATTGGCTTATGGCATGGCAGGATGGAGCCAGGTAGGAAAATCTAAGAAAGAGAGAAAGGAGAAAAGAGAGTAAAAGGAGACACCAGCTAAAGGAGCAACAAGATACGACCAGTAATGCCGTGGTCATGTGGCAACATATAGATTAATAGAAATGGGTTAAGGTACAAGAGCTAGCTAGCAAGAAGCCTGAGCTATAGGCCATATAATTTGGAATTAATATTAAGCCTCTGAGTGATAATTTTATAAGCAGCTGAGGGACTGTGGGGCCAGGAGGGAATGGAGAAACATGGGAACTCGGAGCCAGGTAGGATTAGAGAAACTTATAGCTACACAACCCAATGTCTGGCTGTGGGTCTCTGAACCTGCCTCCATCAGTTACTGGATGAAGGCTGATCACAGGGATAGTCATCAGTGTGATCAGAGGGGATGGCCACTTCAGGTTACTACTACTGACAGGAGTGTTAGCTAAGGCCATCTTTGTAAAATCCTAGAGGTTTCCCTTGCATCAGGCTTCTACCCGACTCCATAAACTCCATCTGTTTTAGTACTCTTCCTCACTGCCCAACCCTCCCAACCTGATCCCCTGTGTTCCCATCCCCACTTGCCCCCAGGAGATCTATATTTCCTTTTCCCTGGGAGATCTATGCTTACCCCCTTGGGCTTTCCTTGTTACCTAGTGCTCTGTTGTATGCAAATCAACAAGAGTCTGTTAAAGTGTAAAGGGTATCAAGGGGTTATGAAGACATAAAATGGGGGGAAAATACACTCTTGGATACAGACCAAGTGAACAGCCACCCTGGTCCTCCATTCTGCCCAGGGGTAGATAGAACCAGCAGTCTGATCTCTGACCACCCCAAGAGAGAGGAAGCACACACTCTCTCCTCAGTTTTAAGCAGTCAAGTACCCAGAGAAAACCATGCCTCTATTAAGCCACTTACCCCAAGGTCATTGGCAGAGTAACTTCCCACAACACTTCTCCTTTTTGTCTAAATAAGAGTATTTTAAACTGAGTACAAAACTATATACAATAAGAGTGATTATCAAGTATTGTCCAGGAGAAAGAGAGGGTAATAACATAAAAAAGGAACTACAACCAACATTCACAACAGCTTCAATGCTACTGGCAGAGATAGACCAACCACACAAAATACACCAGCCAGGACTTAAACATAACTCTAAATTTCCCCATAAGATTAGCATCCCCCTCAATCAGCAGGAAGTATTATAGAAAACTACACCCAAATTCCCAAAATATTGTTTATGAATATTTGTTTTCATTTAAAGGGGGTTGATTACAAATGGTTAATGGTTATAGTCAATCTCTTCATAAAAAATGTGGGATATGATGTAGAAATGATAAGAAAAAGTAGATTATTGAATCTACTTTAATCTAAAAAACAATTGTTAATCTCAAAATATATTGGTATGGATTTTGGTTTATTGATACAAACTTGACAGTGTGGGGAATAGCCTTGAATGCATTGACACAGGAGACAGCTGCCTGGATAGAACACCAGTAGCCCAGACAACTGAGATGGACAATTAATAAATGGGACCTCACAAAACTGGAAAGCGTCTGTAAGGCAAAGGACACTGCCAATAGGACAAAATGGCAGCCTACAGAATGGAAAAATGTCTTCACTAACCCCACACCCGACAGAGGGCTGATCTCTAAAATATATAAAGAACTTAAGAAATTAGACATAAAAAACTCTAAATAATCCAATTTAAAAATGGGGTACTGACCTAAACAGAGAATTCTCAACCGAAGAATCTCAAATGGCCAAGAAACACTTAAAGAAATGCTCATCATCCTTATCCATCAGGAAAATGCAAATCAAAATGACTCTGAGATTCCATCTTAAAACTGTCAGAATGGCTAGATGTAATGGAACACAGGTAAAGCCACAAGACATGTGGTAATACATAGATTAATAGATATGGTTAATTAAGATAAAAGCCAATTAGCAGTAAGCCTGAGCCATAGACCAAACAGTTTGTAATTAACATAAGCTTCTGTGTGTTTATTTGGGACTGAGTGGCTGTGGGACACAGGAAAACTTCTGGCTACACTCTGGGTCTGTAGATTTATAGTATGATTATCCTTTACTTTACAATTACTAGCCACTTATGAGTGAGTACATACCATATTTGTCTTTCTGTGTTAGGGTTACCTCACTCAAGATGAGTAGTTTTTATTACTATAGCTCTGATCTTGAGATCAGAGATGGTGATACCTCTGGCAATTCTTTTACTGTACTGGATTGTTTTAGTTATCCTGGGCTTTTTGTTTTTCCATATGAAGTTGAGTATTGTTCTTTCAAGATCTGTAAAGAATTGTGTTGGAATTTTGACGGGGATTGTATTGAATCGGGTGTAGATTGCTTTAGGTAAGATGGCCATTTTTACTATGTTAATCCTACTGGTCTATGAGCATGGGAGAGCTTTCCATCTTCTGATATCTTCTCAAATTTCTTTCTTCAAGGACTTGAAGTTCTTGTCATACAGGTCTTTCACTTGCTTGGTTAGAGTTACCCCAAGCTATTTTATATTGTTTGTGGTTACTGTGAAGGACTGGAGATATGGCTCAGTTGTTAAAGACTAGGCTCACAACCAAACATATAAGATTTTTTTCTTCCACCAATGATGTTTCATAGTTTACCCTAAAACTAAAGGAAAATTTCTGCCAAGCAATGTCATCATTATTACCATTATGAATTATTATTCCTACCCTTAAATTATTATAGATGAACTATATGTACAATATTTTACAAATAGCCCTTTGTTGCTGAGAATGGATTTCAACAAACTAGAATAATCTGGGCGTTTGATTGATTTAGGACTGAGGTCAGTGTATGGATTGAACTTTTGAGGTATATGACATTCCAGAGGTCTGCTTGGGGCCCATGGCTTTATCCTTTGAACAGGATGATTAATACCTAGGAGGCCTTGAAGGTGCAAAAACAGGTCTTTTGCCTATACCAACCTCTGTGCAGTGATCACTTTCCCCATGTTCAAAATATTTTGGAGACACCCACTACCTAAACACTAGCCATCCCAGGGGATAATCAAGGGAGTCACAACAAGGGTGAGACAAGCTCTCCAGCTGAGAAATGATAAAACTAAGTGTGACCAGGAGAGGCCTTTGGAGCTCAAAGCAGGAAAGCTACCATGATGAAGTCAACTCTGGCATGTGCCAGACACATGTCCAATACACATGCAGCAACAGCATAAACTACAGGAAAAACAGGAGTCCACAAGTTCAAATAATTCGCTCTCTCATGAGATTTTGGGGACCAAGAAAGAAGATGGCCAACTGTTTTACATTTCCTTATTGTTAATCTCAAGTGCTCCCTTTCTTTCTTTTTTGAAATTTTTTAAAAATTGAAAATAGATTCTTATCTCATACAATACGTCTGAACCAGAGTCTCCCCTCTCTTTACTCCTCTCAGCTCCCCTATTGTTTCCCCTCTTTCCCAGATCCACTCTCCATCCATCTCCCATCAGAAAAGAACAGGCCTCCAAGAGATGTCAACCAAACACCACAAAATGAAATACCGATGTATCCATTTCTTCTATTGTATCTTCAATGATGAGACTCTCTCTTCCATCTCTTGTATTCTGTTGGTGAAGCTTGCCTCTATATTTCTGTTCAAATTCCTAAGTTTTTTATTTCCATAATTCGCTGTTTGAGTCTTCTTTATTGTTTCTATTTCCATTTTCAGGTCTTGAACAATTTTATTCATTTCCTTCAACTGTTTATATTTTATTCACTTTCTTTAAGAGATTTATTCATTTCCTCTTTAAGGACCTCTATCATTTTCATAGTTAAGTTCATATTCTTATGTTTCAGTTATATTGGAATATTTAGGACCTGCTGTAATAGGATAGCTGGGTTCTAGTGGAAACATGTTGTCCTGGTTATTAATTGATTGTTTTCTTAATCTGGCATCTAGGAGCTGAATTCTGGGTTTACCTATGTTGAGTGGGTCTTTTGTTCTTTGGATTCTGTTTTCTCTCTGAATAGAGAGAGTGTGATAGTTGTATGTTACTTGTTTTACTGACCTGCTAGACTGATGTATTTATATTATCAAGGAATACCTACTGGTGTTAGAGGCTGGGATATAGTAAAGAGCAGGGTGAGGGAGGTTATAAGGGAATGAACCCCAAATAGGCATGACCAGAGAAGACTGTCTCTATGACATATTATAGTCAAGATACAATGTGTACCAACCAAAGAAGCAATATTAAAAGTTGTAAGAGAAAAATGTTGTCTGACACACAGAGGCAGAAACATCAGAATAACTTCAGCTCTTATCACCACCTTGAAGGTTCTGAAAGGATGATATAATATATCTCAAGCCCTGAAGTTAAATAACTGCCAACCAAGATTGCTATATTCAGCAAAGCTATCTTTTAAAACTGGTGAAGTAAGGATATTTCAAGACAAGTACAAATTAATGTAGTCCATGATCTAGTACTGTAGAAGGAATACTATATACAGGGAAAGAAATATAGTCCCAATCACAAGTGCACAGGAAAGAATAAATTTCACAAGAGGATGAGCAAAGGAAAGCTAGGAAGGAATCTGTCATGTCCAAAAAAAATAAACTTGAAAAATGTTGGACTAATAGAAGAGGAAGCAAAATAACCACCCAACCAATGAGAAAAATAATGAACGAAGTTAGTCAGCATTCATTTCTCATAAAAACTTAAATAAATAGACTTTACTTACCACTGAAAAGATGCAGAGAGGCTTGCTTGGTTTAAAAAACTGGACCTCAGCTGGGCAGTGGTGGCGCACGCCTTTAATCCCAGCACTTGGGAGGCAGAGGCCGGCGGATCTCTGTGAGTTCGAGGCCAGCCTGGGCTACCAAGTGAGTTCCAGGAAAGATGCAAAGCTACACAGAGAAACCCTGTCTTGAAAAACAAAAAAAGAAAAAAAAAAAGAAAAAAAAAACTGGACCTCAAAATCTGTTGTCTCAAAGTTCAAAAGTGCCTCACTGGTAATGACACCAACAGCCTGTCAAGTGAACGGAAACTGGCATTAAAAATAAATCTGGCTTAACTCCTCTTATATCTGATACAGTTTGATTCAAAGCCAAACTAGTAAGTAGAGATTTTTAAGGAGTCACTACATATTAGTAAAAGGAATGATTCACCAAGAAGCTATAATAATTATAAGTATATATGCACCCAGTGTTGCAGCTCTCAATTTCATAAAACAATCACTAATGGACAAAGGTCAGACAGATCCTAATACATTGATAGCAGGTGATTTAAATACCCTACACTCATCTCTTCATAAAGGGTTCAAACTAAAAATCAACAAAGATAAATCTCAAAGTGAAACTGTATCATACATCAAACGGACGCCATAGTTGTTTAGAGAATATTCCACCCAATAAACATATAATACACATTCTTTCAGCTATGCATGGAACCTTCTATCAAACAGTCTAGGCTACAAATTAATTTTGCCAATTACAAGAATCTCTTGTATCATATCAAACCATAGTGCAATAATAATAATACAAAATTATACTAAGAAAAAGTAGACAAAGTAACATATTAGAGACTGAACAACTAACGGGTCATTGAAGAATTCAGAGCAGAAGTAAAAATCCCCTATAAACAAACAAATAAAAGGATAACTTATGAGAATATTTGGGATAGAGTTAGGGTAGTTGTAAGAGGCAAATTTATAGCTATGAGAGCTTATATTAAAAATCTGAAAAGAAGGGAGAGATGCTGTTTCTCTGTATGCTAGAAGGCAGAATGGAACAAGCCAGCAAACCAGCAGAATACTGTGTGAAGCCTCTTTTGTTGGAGCCTAAATCCTGTTCCCCAGGAAAAACCCTGTCCCCTGTTTCTCATCACCCCAAAGAGCCACATCTCTTAACACTTACTTTTAGGAACATCTTAAGTTTCAAAGGGCCACATTCAAACTAGAATTGCTGAGGGCATGCCAAGGACCAGCAAAAATGAAGAGGAGTTGGATGCACTCAGTGTGTTTTAGATGGGACAAGCTCAGGTTGATTACTGCCTTGTCCGAATATACTACACTGCTGATACCTTAGTGTAAAGTCACTTCCAGGGAAACTCCGGCCCTCCAGTTTGGCTGCTTCTCTTCTTTCCCTCAGATGTCCCTCCCTCTTCTTCCTTATCAGATGTGTCTCCCTCAGAAGTCCTTCTCCATTCTTCCATGGCAGGGATCTTCTATTACTCTTTCCATGCCCATTCTTGGAGATCTCTTCCTTTTCTCTCTTAATCTTTTTTCTTTTCCCACATCACGTGCATGTGTGTGTGTGTGTGTGTGTGTGTGTGTGTGTGTGTGTTATTTGCCATTCTGGGTCTGTCTAGTTTTACTTATCATAAAGATTTCCAGTCCAATCTATTTTCCAGAAAATGTGTTTACCCACTATCGATTTGGCTACTCAGGGTATTTTGTAGTTCCACATGAATTTTAGGATTGTTTTTCTAGTTCTGAGACGAATTTCATTAGATTTGTTAAAATACGAATTGCATTTTGAGCCTATTCATTGCTTTTACAATACAGGAGCTTTTACAAAGCCGATTCTGCCAATCCATGAACATGGAAGGACTTCCTGAGAGGTCATCATATAGCCACACAAGTCAGCTGAACTTGGACATACTCTGATTTTGAAATTTCCAGTCTCCAGAACTGTGAAGAATAAATTCCCATTGTTCACAAATACTCACTCTATGTGTAGATTCTGCCTTAGCAACACAAAGCAGACTAAAGCATTTTTCATGTAAGTTTTTTTTTGAAACTTATTTCAAGTAAGTTTTTTTAAAAAATGCAGTTCTTCTTAGTCATATTTTTAGGTCACTCCTAGGTAAAAATTCTTATCTGGGAACTTCTGGTAATGACATTTTAATGTGAATATTTTATTGAAGACAAGATTCCTTCTCAAATCATAAATGTATGGCTTGATAAATTTTTATGTGAACACATCGATATTACTATTTCTAAGATAAAAATTAAACACAATACCACACCTTGGACAAGGTTAATCACTATTCTGACTTTGAAAATCGTAGCTTAGGTGTATTTCCTTTTGTATTTTATGTAGGTTCATATAAAATGCATTACTCATGTCTGCTTTCTGTAACTCAACACACTATTCCCAGAGCTCACTTATACCGTGCATAGAGCACTACCCTTGTTTTCAAGAACATATAAATTTTGCTCTTTTAGTTTTCTATAACCTATTCTCACATTCTGTATTTGATGGACATTTTGCAGTTTCCAATTGTCATTGATGCCTTTATGAACATTATTTTTACACATCTTTTTGATATGCACTGTAGTTGTAATAGTTATATGTGTGGAGTGATAATTGCTGTGTCACAGGGTACAGCATTAGCTTTACTACATGATACCAAACACATTCAAAATGTTGTATTAGCTTCCAAATTCCCTGGGTCTAAACCTGGTGCCTGGGATCATTTTCATTTTAAATATCCTATTTACTCTCTTTGTTTATGGTTATTGACTATTTGATATCTGCTTTTGTGAGGCATCTGTTTATCTTTTGGTATTTTTTGTATGATTTTCTATCTTTTTAAAATATTGCTTTATATTTTTATGGAGATTTTTTATCTTAAAAACCATCTAAATTATATAAACATAGAAGTGCAAGTATATTTGTAAAACAGGGGCAGTTTATGATTTATACAAAAAGATAAATTTGAAGAGCATTTAGACTCTTACAGTTTTCAAATATGATTTTTTTTTTTTACTTTGGCAGTCATTAAAACATATAGATCCCCAAAAAGTATACACATTCTTATATGTGGACATCTTTCTAATTAGAATATTAGGGGTGCTATGATCCCATTTTTATGAGTTCCCTAATGCCTTTTTGTTATCGACACACTGTTTGTGTAAATATGGAAAATTTTAATTTGTTAAAAAATTTTTCTTCCCATTCTACCCACATGTTTTAATAACTTAGTTTTATTTGATCATATCTGAAAGAATTTTTCATATAGCAGTTTCCATACATATGATTTTTACAAACACAATAAAATTTCAATACTGAAATATGGTCCAGGGTTTTTTTATCATTTATTAATATGGTTCATGTGAGATCTAGCTCTGTTTAGCTCCAAATGTATCAGTACAGTGCTAACAAAATTAACATTGCCAGAATGCTACTGTCCTTCAATTCATACTTTTCTGATGTTTATTCTTTCTTGTAAATGCTTATTCTACATCACTAAAATCTTTTTATTTTTGACACGGGAAATCCAGCTCTCCTCTTAGGGTTTTTATTGTCAATAATAAAAGAATTTAAGAATGGACTCGAACAGAAGCCAGGGAACAATTTTATTAGAATTTGAAAGAAAATCCCCAGGTCAGGCAAACATCAGCCTGGAGGAAGAGCATATAGGAGAAATAAGGCATGCTGTTTATGCTAGTGAGGTCACACCTGGAGGACAAGCCACAGGGTTACTAGGAGGGAAACTTAACTGGGGAAGCTCAAAGTGTTGACTGAAATTCCATAGTGTAGGGAAAGCATGCTTAGAAAACACAGAAAGTGGAAGAGGAAATTTACACTTTTCTGAAAAATTCATCACCAGGGGCAGATATACAAGCTACATGGCTGCAGAGCTGCACCATACAGAAATTTTGTAAGGAAAAGTACCACCTCTCAAGGATTAATTATTCTGCCTCTTACCTGAGCAAGATTTAGGTGAGCCAGCTGATGGAACGATGCATCTGGAATTTTAGGTCTCCTCCCAAACCAAATTTCTCTTGACCAGAAAGGAATTTCCTTCCCTTTCCTCCCTTCCTGTCTCCCTCTCTCCCTCCCTCTCTCTTGTAAATGCTTATTCTACATTACTAAAAAAAATTTTTGACATGGGAAATTCCAGCCTTCCTTCCTTCCTTCCTTCCTTCCTTCCTTCCTTCCTCCCTTCCTTCCTCCCTTCCTTCCTTCTTTCCTCTAACATTTTCTCACTAGTTGTAAGCCAAGGCTAAGGGGAAGGAAGGAAGGTTTTATTAGAAATATATTTCTTATGGTAGAGCAACTCAAAGAAGCCCTCCTCAAAAGAACATGAGCGCAATAAGAGAGAGAGAGACTCTTGTTTATAGTGCTGATTTTTTGAAATTATGTAGGGAGAAATTGCCAGAGATTTGCATCAAATGATGAATCATTAACAATATTGTTTTGTTTCATCAATTTAAACTCCACACACATTTGTCATTTACAAAGATCTCAAATCTAATATCCAGCTGGATATAGTGGAAACTATGCTTAGAATATTAATCAAATTAAAACCAGGATTCTAGGATTCTCTGTTTTGTTTTATACAGGCAGTTATGTCTCGGGGTTTTCATCTTCAAACTTTCTATCAAACAGGGAGGAAAAGAATCAGAACAAAACTCTAGAAGACTGTAAGAGACAATGATAACAGTTAATTCTTTTCTCACACATAATGGCACATAAACACTTTCTAGGAGGTCAAATCTCAAGGCACTTGCTAACTGCATAGGTTGAACTGTCCTAGACATCGAGAGTGTGTTTTAAATAGAAAATGAATCATTGTGGATGAGTGAATTTGATTTGCAAGTATTTCAATGTTTTGGTATTTTATGCCTGAATGTTTTCCAACTCTGCACCATAGATGCTGCCCACACATTGAAATGTCTTACAGTTGTATTCAGAGAAAAAGAAACCAGGCAAAAAGTCTCTCTCAATGAGAGTCCTTCTATATATAACATTCATTTGGCTGTCAAAACAGAAAAAGGGAGTCTGACAAATGTCTAAATATCACAATGTTCTTGTAGGCTCATTGTCTGAGGTTTCGCTTACATTTGCATTTTACATGTTTATTATACTTATTGTTCATCTATAGACTTCTCACCTTACTTTTAAATGATGTATACATTATTCCACAATTATGAAAAGTCACATCTTTATGCAATGAAAATAAATTAGATGTTATTAGAAAAATAAAGTTATACATATTTAGGAGAAAAATGTATTAAGATGCTTTACAGCATTTGATTTTCAGTCTTTAGTAAGATGAGTTAAAAATTATAACATTTTAAAACATTTTTTTTCTTTCTTTAGATCATTGTTTCAAGGAAAGGCCAGAGGATTTGTTGTTCTTTGCTACAAATAAAATTAAACATTGTGTCTTTAAGCTAGAAACCTTGCTGGGAATAGAATTGGGTCTTAAAAGATGTGCTAGAATTTTCTCAGTGCTTAATTTGCATTCAGATTCTACACATAGGTAAATGCTGAGGAAATGTGTAACATGATGGAATCCCCCTGTCCCTCTTTCTTTTTCTGGGCTACATTACTTCCTGGATGCTCCAGTATTCCTTATTAATTTCTTTATTTCTTGAAGGGATCTAAATTCTTTCAAATAAGGATATGACGATTAGTGTAATCTTGTGATACTTTGATGTAAAGTGATATTTCCTGAAGATTTGCTTTGTCCAACTCCCTCTTTCCCTGCTTCATTCCTTTCTTCTTTCCTTCCTCATATCTTCCTTTCCTCCCTTTATTTATTTCTCCTCTTTTTGTATAAGTAATATTTTTATTCTTTGAAAGTTTCATATGTTTATAAAATGCATATTGATAATGTCAATTTACTACTACCTCCTTCCACCTCCCCTAATGTCCTCCTTTCCTTCTTCCTTGTAACTTCATATCCACGTTTTTTATTGTTATTAATAACCCTCTGAATCTGATCAGTGCTGCCCATATGCATACTGGTGAGTAGTCACCCATTGGGGCATAATCAACCCACAAGTGGCCATAACCCCCAAAGAAGAGTCATTCTCCCTCCCTCAGCCGCCATCAGCTGCTAATAACTCCTCCAATAGGGGTGGAGCCTTGGGTGGCTCCCCCTGTACTATTCACGATGGAAGTTTGATTGGCTTGATTTTATGCAGGTAATCACAGGTGCTGTGAGATGAGGCCTAAATCAGCCATGGCATATTCAGATGTCATCATTTCACAGTTATGCTCCTGAACCACTAGCTCTTACAGCCTTTCCAATCCCTCTTTCTCAAGGTTCCTTGAGTCTTAGATGGTGAAAGGTTGATATAGATGACTCATTTACAACCAAATATGCAGAGCTATTTATACTTTGCACTTTGAACAGTTATGACTCTCTGCATTAACCATTACCCTTTGCAAAATTATTCTCTGACCCAAGTTGAGAGCAGCATGAATCTATGGGTATAAATAAGAGTATTTAGAATGCAGTTTACAGCATGACATGCACTAAAACAAAAATAGTAGGTTCTTCCTTAGAGCCTATGATCTCCAAGCCATGTGCTTTTGACCAGGCTTATGATACCAGAGTCATCTTTCTATGGAATCAGAAAGCGGTTTTATTGCTGTAACTTTAATGATACTCTTTTACCAGTGCAGCTTGTGTGGTCTAGTTCTGGGTTAAAAAAAAATGTTTTTTCTCCTCTAGACAACCCACACAGTACCTTCTAGCACTGTGTGAGCTCTAGCAATGAGAATTTTCTAGTTTGTAGAGACTGATTTATCTATGTCTTTTATCCAAAGTAAATAGTGTCTTCAGATATATGGCCATACCATAAAGTTATGGTGGGCATACAAAAGTAAAAGCCTGTGTTGTTATTGGTGCCTCAGTGACTCCCAGACCAGTAACTCACAGGAAGTTATGCCTGGAACTAAAATTGTCCTATAATAAGCAATATCTTTTGGGAGTAGTATTGGCCACCCATACAGGGTACTTCTGTTCAAACTGTGTGTGTGTGTGTGTGTGTGTGTGTGTGTGTGTGTGTGTGTGTGTGTTCTTAGTGTCTTTTCATAAGGCCTCATGTGTTCTTAGTTTTGGCTATTGAGCCTCTACTGAAACCTCTAATTCTTCTATCCTTACTTAAATCTCTAATCTTATGTTTCCCCCACCCTAACTTTCATGTCACTTATGTTTGGTTGTCCCCTATAAATGAAATTTTCCCTTTGAATTGGAAGATTGTAGGTATTGTAGTTATTTCCATATAGCTCTTCCATACACCTTTCATTTTCATTAATTCTTATGTCAGAATCTCATTTCCTTATCCCCAACCCTTGTCCATACTTGAATCTTTCTGCTTCTAGAAATCCTCTCTGTACTACCTTTTTTAAACCTGTATTTTACTATCCTCCTTCCCTTAAGTTGTCTACCACTAGTGACCTCTTTCTAGTTCCTGGCTTCCATGTATATCTAGATTAAACATGTAAATGATTTGAACATAGAATTCATATATGAGAAAAATGTGTGGTATTTGTCTTTATGGGCCTGGGCGACATCACTTAATAATATTTTCCAGTTTGATCCATTCACCTTCGTGTCTCATCATTTAATTTTTCTTTATAATAAAGTAATAATCTGTTGTGTGTACGTATCACATTTTCTTTATCCATTCATCAACAGATAGGCATCTTGGTTAATTACATCTTTTTTGGCATTGTAGGTTAAGCAGCAGGGGATGTGAATGTGCAAGTATCTGTGTAGTAGGATAAAGAATCCTTTGGATAAATGCCCAGGAGTGGAGTAATGGGCCACATGGTAGTTCTATTTTTAGTTTCTTGAGAAATCTCCAGATAGATGTTCACAGTGGTTTTACTAGTTCATACTCTCACCAAAGTATGTTAAGTTTTTCATTTCATTACATCTGTGGCAGCATTTTAGTTATTTTAATTCTTATATTGACCATTTTGACTAGAATAATTAAAGTGGTTTTAGTTTGCATTTCCCTGCTGTGGGATGTTCTGTATGGCAAATGTGTTGCTGATTAGTCATTAAATAAAACACTGATTGGCCATTGGCTAGGCAGGAAGTGTAGGCGGGACAAGGAGGAGAATAAAGCTGGGAAGTGGAAGGCTGAGTCAGAGAGACACTGCCAGCTGCCACGATGAGAAACAGCATGTGAAGATGCCGGTAAGCCACGAGCCACGTGGCAAGGTATAGATTAATGGAAATGGATTCATTTAAGCTGTAGGAACAGTTAGCAAGAAGCCTGCCACGGCCATACAGTTTGTAACCAATATAAGTCTCTGTGTTTACTTGGTCGGGTCTGAGCGTCTGTGGGACTGGCGGGTGAGAAAGATTTATCCTGACTGTGGGCCAGGCAGGAAAACTCTACCTACATTTCCCTCATAGTGAAGGACATTAAACATTTTTTGCAATTGTTTCCTAGCCATTTGTATTTATTGTTTTGACAATTTTTCAGTCCCATAGCCCAATTTTTAAACATGTTGTTTATTTTCTTGATGGTTAGTGCTTAAATTCTTTGTATATTTTGTGAGACTGATGTCTTTTCATTTGGTGGTTGATTGCAGCTCTTAATAAATTTGGACACCAATTCTCTATCAACTATATATCTGACAACATTTTTCTCCCATCATGTGGGTTGCCTCTTCACTTGACTGACAGTTTCCTTTGCTACACACAAGCTTTTTAGTTTCAAAATATCCCATTTGTAGATTGCTGGTCTTATTTCTTCCACTTAGAGAGTCCTACTCAGAAAGTACATATCTACACCTACATGTTGAGGCACACTCCCTACTTTATTTATACTCTAGAGGTGTCAGAGTGTCAGATTGTATGTTGAGGTCCTTGATCCATTTGGAGATGAGTTTTATAGAAGGTAAAATATAAGTGTCCAGTTGCTGCCTTTATATGATGTATGCTTTTGGACTATTCATAAAAAATTAAAAATCTATGTTTGTGTAGACTAATATTTAGGATCTCTAGTCTACTTCCTTGATCTATGTGTGTTCTTCAGTTGTGGAAGTATCAAACTGTCTTTAGTACTATTTCTCTGTGGTATAATTTGAAATCATTCAAAATTGCCTTGGATATCCAAGTTTTCATTTTTGTGCTGCCAAATGAAATTTGAATTTGTGTTGCCTATGTTTGTCAAGAATGTTATTGGAATCTTTACTGGGATTGCATAGATAGGATGGTCACAGTTTTCACTTTCCACAGTTCTTCGGTGTTATTTTCATATTCTTCCAGTCCATAGCTATGGAAGCTCTTTCCATCTTCTACTGTCTTCTTCAATTTCTTTCTTTAGTATCTTAAATTATCTTGTTCATTGTAGAGTTCTTTCATTACCTTGGTTGGAAATTAAATAATTATTGTTTCCCTTATGTAATTTTCAGTGTTTGTCATTGGGAGAAGATACAGTCTTTAAGAGGTTTAGTACAGAGGGAGGTCTTCCATCATTAGAAACATGTTCTCAAACTGTTTCATGTTACCCTAGCCTATTCTTCTTCTTGTTCTTTGTTTCTGGCCCAAAGCAGCAAGGTTCGACTCATTGGATTGGAACCTCTGAGGCCATTACTTACAATGAAACTTTTGTCTTTATAGTATAGGAACGGAGTCTAATGCACTATTACTCAGCACTTTGTTTAGCTGACTTACTGTTTGCAGAAACAGAAGCTCACATCAGTGTATCTTTGATCTGTTGTGTAGCCAGAATTCTCAGAGCTCATTTTAAATGGCTTCTTTATAGTGTGGTGATATTGTCTAATTTTCTGAAACTATTACTTGAACCATGACCTAGAGAAAGTAAAGATATTTATAGAGTATACTGGTCATTGGGATATAGAGACGGGCGAAAGCTTTAATGAAGCATACATTGAGCACTCTTTCTTCCACATAACCTGGACTAAATACTTCTATCTGTTCTTATATTAGTAATAATTCATTTTGTTTGTGACCTGATAAGTAAGTTGTTGGGCTGAGTAGAAGTTGGTGTAAGGAGTGATGATATGAACATAACTTAATGGCTAATTCTGCCTTCAGAGGGAGATATTAGTATGTGCTCTTTCAGAAAGATGTAGATCACAGACTACACTCTCAAGTGCTCTCCAATGCCAGCCAAATTTTTATCTCTGAAGGAAGAATTCCAGGACAAACATAACATCCTGAGTGATCTCACTGCAGGTTGCTGGAGAATGGCCTTGTGCAGCCTCTTGAAAGTGGCTCTAATGACATTTCTGCAAGGGTTCCTCCATGCATCTCTGCCAGATGGGAGGTTCTCTAGTGGCTTCTCTCCAGACTAAACCTGGTCATGCTTCCACTGAGGGCTGTATAGTTTAGGTTAGTTGGTTAATTAACAAGCATTTAATAAACACCTACTGTGTGTGGAGCACTCTATGTGCAATTCTGCTTTCTACCTACACAAAACCTATTCACATAAAAGCTTGGCTCAACTCCCCCACTTTTTACTTCTACTGTTTCTCAGTGTCAGGTTTCCTACAGTGATAATGATCTGAGCCATACACCTCTGCATTTTACTATTTTGTAATGATTTGATCTCTTATTGATCTTCAAGTGTAAAGTTAAATTTCTCAGAACAATTATAAGCACACAATTCTGTTTTATGACATTGTTAATTATACTTGAAGGAGACTTGGCCGTTGACTTGTTCCTGGACATGCATTTCTTGGTATAACTTTTCTAAGAATATTTCTTCTTTACAGATTCTGAGAAATATGAAACTATTAATAATATAATCTATTTGTATTATGTTTTTGTATATGTATTTATATATGTATAATTGCTTTAATGATATAAACTATTTGATACAATCAAATCAATTTATAAGATGCTATCAACTCATTCCTTTCTCTTAAACTATACAATACATTTTGAAGACAAAACTGAAATTTTGCATAATAAATAAAAAGTTAATTAAGTTTTCCTAAAATTAGAAATCAGCTTTGGCTAATATAATCAAATATAATCCACAATAATTACATCTGAAATTGTTTTACTAAGAATAGGAAACCAAAGTTGATGATTTAAATTTTAGTTGTTTTCATTTTTGAAAGAGAAAATTACATGGCTACTTCATCTTTAGAAAAAGAATATACTTAAACAAACAGAACAAATCGAAAAGGCAGCGAGCAGATGAGGGAGCATCACAGTTACTCCAGGCTCGGGAAGGACCACTGTGGTGCCTGGTCTCTGCTTTGTGAAGGTGCCATCCAGGTGCCTGCACATCTGCATGCACATCTGCTGGCCTCTTGCACCATCATGCTCTGACAGGTTTAAATTGCCCTGCTGAGCATGCTCACTACCTTTACCCTTTAATTTCAGAGAAATGAATTAATAGCAGATACTGTCAGTGCTTGGCAATAATTAAGTGTATGTGCATATTCACTCTTTGCACATAGTTTTTCATTTTTGGAGGTGCTCAGAATCCAGTTATGACCTGATATATGCTAGCCAAATACTCAACCACTGAGCTATACTCCCAGGTCCATTTATTTACTTGTTCCATTTTTTTTGAGACATCTCATATGTAGCCCAGGATGGTCTCAAATCTGAACTATGCAGCCAAGAATGACCTTAAATTCTTGATCCTCCTGTCTCTACCTTCCAAATGCTGGGAATACAGGTTTGTGCCACCATGCCTGATTCTGATTCATTCTTATGAAAATAATGTATACTTATTTTTAAAATTCGTAATAGTGTAATTTTTGGCATGATTAAAATGTTACCACATCTCAAAAAAAAAAAGAAAAAGAATATATAGAAATGGGTATATTTATAAATCAAAGCTCTTTCCTTCTTCCTTTAGTGAACATTGTTTCATATCCCTTAAAGTTCCATTCAACAAAATGGTGGCACAAGCAAAAATAAAATAAAGCTAGTGTTACAGCTGAGGATATAGTATCTGGCTTAGGACTGTTGTGTTTGGAACATCCTGGAAGATGGCCAGCAACTCTGGATAAGTATTAGGTTAAATGGGCTCAGCTTGGTAGCTCATGCTTGTGATCCCAGAGCTTGGGGGACTGATACAAGAAAATTACTATAGGTTCAAGTCCAGTCTGGACTACATAGTGAGATCTTGTCTCAAAAACACAAAACCAAACAACAGAAATTTTAGACATAATGAGCTGAAGTCAGTGCATTTTCCATTGTCTTGATGTTAGGCAAAGCCCTGATCAGATTATCTTTGTCAGATTATCTCTGTGGGTCTTAGGTAGAGCTGGACTGTCTTTTGGGTTACTCTTTCTAACTACTCGCTCTGTACCAAATCCTAGCAACAAATACACAATGCATTGAACCAGTCTGTTTTTTTTTTTTTTTTTTTTTGTGGCTAGACGCAAACTGCAAGTAGTACACAATGCTGTTTTTTCCTTATCCCATCTTAATACTTTCTGTACTTTAATAGTCTGAAAGGAAAAATTATTCCAAAGGAAGTGTATCTTTTCTTTCTTTTCTCCTATTTCTGTGTTAGTAAAAGTGTCAGAAAAATGATTATAGGATTTTGTAAAATAAACAGTAACCAAGGATTTTTTCCAAATGAAGCTAATAGAGCTCATGATTGGATGATGTGTGATTGCTGGTGGAAAAATCTCTTTTAATACATTTAATACAAATGGTTTTCTGTCATGCTATTCTAGCTGCTGCGCTTGCGATACTTATAATTTTCACCTCTTATTTTAGAATAGTTTAAGACAATAAAATATTGCAATAATACATAGAGGTTGGATATTTATCACATGGGTTTCACTATTGAAAAAGCTTTGCATAAATATAGCTATATAAAACAAATTGATATAGTGTTGTTACCTAATCTACATTATGTTACTAGAATGTTTCAAATCTTCCTGATTGTGTCCCTTTTCTGATCCGGGATCTGACTTCAGATCTCACATTGCCTTTAGTAGATAGCTGTTTTCCTTATCTTACAGTGTGGGATGGCTTTTCAGTTTTTCTTTGCCTTACATGACTATGACCCTTATGAACAATTAACAACGTGTCTGTCAGTCTATCTACTGTCTGGCTGTTGCCAGGCTTATCTCTAACACATGAATTCAAGTTGTCCTCCTGTTTTAGCCTCCAAATTCCAGGATTACAGGAATGTGTACCATGTCTAACTTCTTATTGAGTCTTTAACATGGCCCTGGTTTTTTAAATCTTTTGTGCAGGATGTGTCTGTATGTGTTTGTATTTCTGTGTGAAATGTGGATACACATGTTTAAAGGTTAGAGGACAAGCATAGGTGTTAGTCTCACTTTCAGCTTGTTGGAGATAGGGATTCTTGTGTTTTTGTTTTATTTTGCTTGTTTTGTTTTATGCTGAATTTGTTAGGCTAGTTATCCTGAAAGTTCTCTTTGCTCTCTGCATCAGAGTACTAGAATTATAGATGAAAGTTATCTTATATGGGTTTTGAGAACTTGTGTAGAGAATGCTTTCACACTGAGGCATCTGCTCAGACCTAGCATGTCCCTAAATTTATGATATTAGATTGAGGTTACATATTTGGAGGAACTGTGTAGCCAGATAGAAATATGTATCCTTTGAGTTGAAATATCCTCTTTCAGTGAGATGAGAGAAGCTCTGCTGTGGAAATCACTCTATATGCTATGAATGTGTTACTCTGATTAGGTTGATAAATAAAATGCTGATTGGTCAGTAGCCAGGCAGGAAGTATAGTATAGGCGGGACAAGCAGAGAGGAGAATTCTGGGAAGAGGAAGGCTGAGACAGGAGATGCTGCTAGCCGCTGCCACCAGGAGAAGCAAGATGTAAGGATACTGGTAAGCCATGAGCCATGTGGCAAGGTATAGATTTATAGAAATGGGTTAATTTAAGATGTAAAATCTAGCTAACAAGAAGCCTGAGCCATTAGGCCATACACTTTTAATTAATATAAGCCTCTGTGTGTTCATTTGGGTCTGAGTGGTTGCCGTCCCCGGTAGGACTGGAGAGAGCTCCAGCTACAAAGGTAATGTGGCTTTCCAGGCTCAGCGAGTCCAGAAAGTTAAAGGGTTCATTTCCCTCCAGCTATATGAATAGTAACACCTGCTAAGGCAAGGAGACCCTCGGACCTGGTCTGATGGCTGCAATCTGTGTAGGAAGCAGGGATGCAAACTTCTTGAGTCACAAGACCTGTTGAGGTGGCTTTTCAACAAAGTAACTGCTCTTGGAGTCAAGCATAACTCTGTCGTTGATATTCCTTACTGGTAATTCTGATGAACTATTGGTTTACTAAGCAAGAACTGAGAGGAATTGTGGTCTGTTGTTGATGACCTGTCTGGGATAAACAGAAGTTTATTTGCACTTCTCCAGGATAAGTGTCAAACATTAGAATACCCAGAAGTGATCATCTTCCTTTCTCAGTGCACTGTCTCCAGCAAGTGACATTTCTCACACACGATGTTAACCTGGACATTAGTTTTCCATGTTTTATCATTGTACAATTTCTAGTTTTTCTTCTAAATCTTGTCTATGCATTAATTATGTACTTGATTTAGTTTCAATTGTTTGGAGCTCTTAAGTTTCCTCCCATGAGACAACTTTTAAATTTTTTTTTATAACCTTACTTTCTGTCAATTAACAGTATTCTGAGCATGGCTTGCACTGCCCAGACAATTTTCTAGCTCTATAATCAACTGTTTTTGAGGGTTTATACTTGATTTTATTGAAGAATTGCTGCTAGGAGCTAAGATCCAAGTGTTTGATGTCCTCATTATTTCTAAATCCTATTACTCTTGTGCTTTTTCAGTGAAGAGAAATAGGCAATATATGTGTGCACAGTAGTACATATCTCTGTGTGTCTGAATATATTTATTTATACACATTTATAATCAAAGCCATGGCTTTCAGCTAATACTAGGAATACCAGTTCAGTATAAAGAGCTCATTTGAGACTTCCATCAACTCCTTTGTTAGTCTCTTCCCTGACGGTGAGAACACTGTGTTATCACTGGCATCTGTTTCTTCAAGATGCTTTCACATTCAATTGCTCCAGAATTGCTAGTTCACAGGATGGTGAGAAGGAAATATACAAACTGGGATTTATTTATTTTTTTCATGTAAGTTTTTTTTTCATTTTACATACCAACCATAGTTCATTCTCCCTCCACTCCTCCCACTCTCCTCCACCTTCCTCCTGCTCCACCCACCTCCACTCCTCAGAGAGGATAAGGCTTTCCTATGGGGAGTCAATAAAATCTGGCATATCAAGTTGAGGCAGCACCAAGCTTGTCCCCACTGCATCAAAGTTGAGCAAGATATCCCTTCATAAGGAATGGGCTCCAAAAAGCCAGATCACACACTAGGGATAAATCCTGGTCCCACTGCCAGGGTCCCCACAAACTGCCCAAGCCACACAACTGTCACCTGTAAGGTGAATTGCTAAACAGTTTTATTAATGAAAAACCCGGAACCAGATAATGGGGTGAAAACTGAGAGATCAGAGGTATAGGACAAGCCACAGCCAACCTCACCTTACCAATTGCTCAGCCTCCAGAGAGAGCTACTTCCCATATACCCACACCTATATGCCTTTCTGTGCCTGCCCTCTTACTTCCTCTCTCCATCTAGCTACATAACTTTCCTCTTTCTGCCCAGCTGTATCACTTCCTGTCCATCTGTACAAACCTCCAGACTTCTATAGTTAACTAGTGCTGGGAATTATAAGTGTGTGCCAGCATGCCTGGCTCTGTTCCCAGTATGGCCTTGAACTCACAGAGATCCCAATGAATCTTTGCCTCCCAAATGCTAGGATTATGGGTGTGTACTACCACTGCCTGACCTCTATGTTTAATACAATGGCTGGCTTTTTCCTCTGATCCTCAGATAAGCTTTATTGGTGTGCACAAATAAAATATCACTACATTCACCCACATTCAGAGAGCCCAATTTGGTCCCATGCAGGTTCCCCAGCTGTCAGTCCAGAGTCTGTGAGCTTCCACTAGCTCAGGTCAGCTGTCTCTGTGAGTTTCCCCATCATGATATTGACCCCCTTGGTCATATAGTCCCTCCTTCCTCTCTTCAACTGGACTCCAGTGTTTAGCCATGGATCTCTGCATCTGCTTCCATCAGTTACTAGATGAAGGTTCTATGATGAAAATTAGAGTAGTCATCAACATGATTACAGGAGATGGTCAGTTCAGGCACCCTCTCCACTATTGATTGAAGTCTTAGCTGGGATCATCCTTGTGGATTCCCAAACTATACAAAGACAAAACAAAGAAAGAGAATTACAGACCAATTTCCCTCATGAACATTGATGTAAAAATACTCAATAAAATATTGGCAAACTGAATCCAAGAACACATCAAAAAAATCATCCACCATGATCAAATAGGCTTCATCCCAGAGATGCAGGAATGGTTCAACATATGAAAATCTGTCAATGCAATCTGCCATATAAACAAACTGAAAAAAAAAAAAACAACACATGATCATCTCATATCATGCCTTCATGATAAAGGTCTTGGAGAGATCAGAGATACAAGGAACACACATAAACATAATAAAAGCAATATACAGCAAGCCAACAGCTATCATCAAACTAAATGGAGAGAAACTCAAAGCAATTCCCCTAAAATCAGGAATAAGACAAGGCTGTCCACTCTCTCCATATCTATTCAATATAATACTTGAAGTTCTAGGTAGAGTAATAAGACAACAAAAGGAGATCAAGGGTATATAAATTGGAAAGGAAGAAATCAAACTTTTGCTATTTGCAGATGATACGATAATGATCCAAAAAATTCTACTAGAAAACTCCTACAGTTGATAAACACCTTCAGTAATGTGGCAGGATAAAAGATTAACTAAAATAAAATCAGTAGCCCTCCTATATACAAATGATAAACAGGCTGAGAAAGAAATCAGGGAAACATCATTCTTTACAATAAACACAAATAACATAAATATCTTGGGGTAACTTTAACCAAAAAAGTGAAAAACCTATATGACAAGAACTTTAAGTCTCTGAAGAAAGAAACTGAAGAAGATATCAGAAAATAGAAGGATATCCCATGCTCTGAGATAGGTAAGATTAATATAGTAAATAGCAATCTATGGATTCAATGCAATCCCCATCAAAATCTCAACACAGTTCTTCACAGATCTCAAAAGAACAATACTCAACTTTGTATGGAGGATAGCCAAAACAATCCTGTACAATAAAGGAACCCCCGGAGCCATCACTACCCCTGACTTCAAGCTCTACAAACTTAGATTTATTACATATGTATAATTCCTTTTGTATTTCGTCTTTACAGTGTCTTATCAAAACATTTTTAGTAATGGTGCTTAATTTAGGTATGATTCTCTGACCATTTTAATGGGTTAAAGTATATGTAGTAGATTTAGGCTTACTTGCTATTGTTTGTGTTACATTGCTTTGGAAAATATATTGTGAAAATAACTTTATATAAACAAATACTTTCTTTGCTTATTTTTAGAGCTGAGCTTATAATACTAACATGAAAATCTACAGATTAAACTGATAGGAATGACTCTGTTTGTTGACTGTAGTGACCACTCACATTCCAATCTAAATAAAATGCTGTAGGACTTGCTGAATGAATTCTTATGTCTGTCCTGGCCTTAAGAAGCAGGCAAGCATAGACATCTCGGACTTGGACTTACCTGCTCCAGCTGGTGCTTATTACTTCTTTCCCATTCCTTTTTACTTGATTTAGCTCCTGTTTCATCTTGTGATCTCATGTTTGAGACTCACTCATGAGTATCTGTTTTCCTCATCCTATGACTCTGGAAGAAAATCATGCCAACAATACTCGCCTCATCTTAGCAGGAACATGACTTCTACTCTCAGAGTTGGCCAGGTTCAGAGTAGATGCTCCAATCACAGTGGTCTTACTTTCACACTTACTTGTCCACCTGGAACTGATGATTCTACCCTAGACTTTCTTGCCCATAACTCTCTGGAGCACTTACACACCAGAAACAAGATAACTGGTACACTGTCCAGTTTAAAGAATAAAGCTAGGGCTTAAAATTTAGCTTTCTGTAACAAAAGAGCTATTTCTTTTAAACCATGATTTTGCAGAACTTCCCTTCAACTGTTCATTTAGGGTACCATTCAAACAGCTCACTGATGAAATTCATTTATAGTGAATGCCTCCTTCATTTTGTGGGAACCTGCTGAGATGGAAAGTATTCTGAAATTTGATGAAACAGAGTCTATTTTTGACAACTATGAAAGGAGAGATTCAGCAAATGTTGACAGGCTGAATTTCTTAATACTTTAAAAGGAAGAGCGAAATGTATACCCCATATGTATATGTACACACATATGCATCTAGAAACTTCTTGCTTCTGAAAATTACCTTATTTTTACCAATGCAGTGATTAACCCCTGAAGCAGTTGTCAGAGAGACTAAATTATCTGATAGAAAAAGTTGCTAGTCACCCAAATAACACCGAACACAACAAATCAAAAATGTTATGTGCTCTTTTCTTCCTTTTTGTTATCACACATAACAGTTTAGACTCTGGAATTTAGGATATATGAAAATAGGACAGGCATTACTAGATATAAGTAGAAAAAAAGAAAACACACCATGCTGCAAATGTTTGTGACAAAACAAGCCATTTCATTTTCCACACATAGATGGGGTCTCTGCTTTTTATCCTTTCCTTCTTCCTTCCTTCCTTCCTTTCTTTCTTTCTTTTCTTTCTTCCCTCCTTCCTTTGCTTCCTTTGTACCTTCTTTCCTTTCCCTCCCTCCCTCCCTCCCTTCCTTCCTATTCTTTGTCTCCTCCTCCTCCTCCTCCTCCTCCTCCTCTTCTTCTTCTTCTTCTCTTCTCTTTCTTATCTTCACCAGCAATCAATTTGACTGTAGTACATTAAAAGAAAATTTCCTAGATGAACTAAAGGTGGGTATTTAATGGACAATTTTTTTTCATTAATGCAAAGCAATTAAAGCCACGAAGAGGAATTGCCAGTTTCAACTTTTATTCATTTGAAGGACTTTTTTTTTAAAATCAAATAGTACACATAAAATAGGCTGATGCTCCGTGTAGTCTGGCTTCAGAGGTGGAAGTTGATCTGAAAACACTAGCATGGAAATGAAAGTTCTAAAGATGAAAATAGCACACCAGTTGTCAAGGCTGAAGAGCTCCTATTTTCAGACCCAGTTATATCTGCTTGTACTATGAAAGCATGCACACATATTTGCTTCTCTAAAAATACATTGTGTATATATGCTTCCCACAGATGTCTGGTGAATCACCGTACACCGTTTGCGATAGGTGAAAAAGATTTGAACCTCTAATGGAATTGCAAGAACAATAAATATTGTATTTAAAAGTAATATACACAAGGCAACCTGGGTTACAGATTGAGATCTTATTTAACTTATAACACAAAACAAAAACAAAGAAAAACCCAAGTAAATATAAGATAATAAAACAAGAAAAAAGTCACAGAGGTCAACTCTCTTGAGACATTTAAGTTTAGTATTGCCCTGCTGATGCCTAGATTATTTAAGACCATCTGACTTTTCCCTTCTATCTCTCTTTGAAGATGTTGGAAGATGTAGGCTAGTTTGGAGGGGCACCTATAGAGAGCCGTGCACGGCTGCGCCTCAAAGATGGCGCCGGCGTCCGGCTTCCGCCTTCCCGATGGCAGGTGTTCTCTGGGATAAACAACTCCTTATTTGTCTTGGGCGTTGAATCTGGCTTGCTTGTTTATGTCTGACCCTATCGTCATTGTCCACGTGGCACTACGGTGTTGGTTGCCCAGTGGCTATAAAGGGCATGGGCTGGCTTTCCCCGGAGTCAGAAGATGGCTTTCCCCGGGGTCAGAAGATTGTTCATGGTTCCTGAATAAACCGCTTGGAGAAGAGCCTGGTGTTGCATCTTCCTTGCTGGTCGAGGCAGACACGACAAGTGGTGGACCTTATGGGGAACCTTTAAGGCTGCAGAACAAGGGACGCTTGAACATGGGGTTAGACCAGTTTGGAAATTAGTGAGAGGGTGTCTCGAATACCAGCGCTGTAGCGATGTGGTAGAGAATGGGCAGGCAGCCTTAGAAATGTTGCAGGAGGAAAGATCAGAAAAGATCATGTCTGCTAAAGCAGCGTCTACCAGAAGTAAAACAAAAAAAGGGGAAGAAAAAACAAGGTTATATCCTGATCTTTCGGACCTAGAGCCTTCCGAGTCCCCTATCTCTTTCCCTGATTCTGATGATGTAGAGTCATTATGTGAAACCTTGCAGAGCGTGAGAATAAGAAAGAAAAGGGGTAGAAATAAAGGAGAAAGAGAAAGAATTAAAGGATGTGAGTCTGAGTGTGGAGCCACTTCCTCAGCTCCTTCACCCTATCTGGAATCTGTCTCCATGTCTAGAGTTGTCTCTATGGGGAATTCTTTTAACCCGGAGGTTTGGAGACAGGTTAGAACTGAAATGCAGCTAGCTTGCCCAGTGTTTCTCAATGCCCAGACTCAACAGAGATACCATGAACCTTTGGATTTTAAGGTCATCAAGTCTCTAGCGGAATCTGTCCGGACTTATGGCATCACAGCCTCATATACTGTTGCTCAAGTGGAGACTCTGCACAGATTTTGCATGACTCCATCCGATTGGATGAATCTTGCTCGAGCATGTCTCAGCGCGCAAGGCAGTATTTAGACTGCAAGGCATTTTTGATAGAATTTGCCAGTGAACAAGCTGCGATTAACAGGGCTGCAGGTGGAGGTCAAGCAGCTTGGGATGTAGACATGCTGCTGGGACAAGGCTGATTTGCCAATCAACAAAATGGATGTCCACAGCAGGTTTATGACCAGATAAATCAACTAGCAACAAGGGCATGGAAGCCCCTACCTAATAAAGGGGAAGTGAGCGGCAACCTTACTAAGATCCTTTAGGGACCTATGGAACCTTTTTCAGATTTTTGTGGCCCACATGGTCGAGGCTGCAGGCAGAATCTTTGGGGACCCAGATGCCGCTTATAAAGCAGCTAGTTTATGAACAATGTACCAAAGAATGCAAGGCTGCGATCACCCCTTATAAGAACAAAGGTCTAGAAGTATGGATGAAAGTGTGCAGAGAATTAGGGGGACCTCTAACTAACGCAGGCCTTGTGGCTGCATTATGCAACTTAGTAACAAGAAAGGAGGGAACACTGGGGCATGTTTTCGGTGTGGAAAAATTGGCCATCTCAAACGTAGCTGCCCTCAAGGAGAAGGTAACCAAGGAATAGGGAGGAGCCAACGCCCTACACAGCCTGGACTTTGTCCTAGGTGTAAAAAGGGGAAGCATTGGGCGAATGAGTGTAGGTCAGTCAAGGACATAAATGGTCAGCCTATAACAACCGAAATCTTTCAAAAAATGGACAGCGGGGCCCTCGGCCTCAGGGCCTGCAAATATATGGGGCAGTGGAGAATCAGGAGCAAGGCGGGAACCCGGAGCAGTGGCCAACCCTCCGTCATCCGAGGAACTGTGGAGAGCCACTACAGGCTCAGCAGGGTTGGACCTCCGTGCCACCACCAGACTCGTACTGACTCCGCAGATGGGAGTACAATTAGTGGAGTCTGATTTTAAAGGCCCTTTGAAGCCGAGCATGGTGGGTTTATTGATAGGAAGATCCTCCACCACCATAAAAGGTCTTAAAGTACACCCAGGAGTGATTGATCCTGATTATACTGGGATTGTGAAAATTATGGTTGAGTCTCCAAAAGGAATTGCCATTTCACCAGGTGATAGGATTGCACAACTAGTTTTATTACCCAGTTTACATGAGTCCTATCCAGCCACTGATTGAAACAGAGGAAATAAAGGCTTCGGATCCACGGGGACAGATTTAACTTTTCTGTCCCTTGATTTAGATCAAATACCCACCTTGCAATTAACTATTAATAGTACCAAGATAGCGGGACTCCTGGACACTGGTGCAGATTGGAGCATCATTGCCCGTAAAGATGGGACCCGTGGGTGGCCAGTGCAAGTCTCCTCTCAAACTCTACAAGGGCTAGGATATACCAATTCACCAGATATTAGTGCAGGACAATTACAGTGGCAGGATGAAGGGCGCCATTCGGGTGTTATGCAACCCTACGTCCTCGAGCTTCCAGTGTCCCTTTGGGGAAGGGATCTTATGCAATCTATGGGATTCAAATTGAGTAACGAATAGTCTAAGGAGTCTCAGGAAATTATGATGAAGATGGGATGTCATCCTAGATTTGGTTTGGGGAAGTTTCTCCAAGGCAGAAAAGATCCAGTTCAGGCGCAGAGTAGACCACCTAGGCAGGGATTAGGTTTTTCATAGGGGCCACTGAGGAAGGAATTCCCATTTCCTGGAAAACAGAGGACCTGGTATGGGTACCTCAGTGGCCACTTTCCTCTGAAAAGTTATCAGCGGCAGAAGAGCTAGTAAAAGAACAGCTTGAGGCTGAACATATACGACCCTCTGTGTCCCCTTGGAATACACCTATATTTGTCATTAGAAAAAAATCTGGAAAGTGGCGATTGTTACATGACCTTAGGGCTATTAATAATCAGATGCAGGTCATGGGTCCAATGCATCGAGGGCTACCGCTTCTATCGGCTCTGCCAGCCTCCTGGCATATTATTGCCGTAAGCATTATTTTTACAGATGGTTCTAAAACTGGTGCTGGAGCATATATGGTGGATAATGGGACACCGGTCATACATCAATTTTCCCCAGGGACACCGCAACAGGTGGAGCTGCAAATTGTTTTAGAAGTTTTTAGAGCTTGCCCTTTTCCTTTTAATTTGATATCAGATTCCTGCTATGTTGTTAATGCTTTGAAATATCTTGAATGTGCAGGACTGATTAAACCCTCTAGTTCTGTGAGCTCCTTATTTCAGCAATTACAAAGTTTGATTTGGCTACGTAAACATCCATTCTTCGTTCAGCACATACGTGCTCATACAAGATTGCCTGGTCCTTTAGCTAAAGGCAATGACATAGTAGATCAGTGTACCCGACAAGTGTGGATGTTTATGGCTTCAGCTATACAGTGAGCCTCTGATTTTCATAAAGAATTCCATGTGAATGCATGCACATTGCAGGCTAAATTTTCCCTTCCCCGTGCGGATGCACGCCAAGTAGTCATGGATTGTCCTCAATGTGTTATTTTGCATCATCCCCCTAGTTTGGGAATTAACCCCCGTGGTTTATGTCCCTTAAAAGTTTGGCAAATGGATGTTACACATATCCCTGACTTTGGGCGCCTTAAATACGGGCATGTCTCTGTGGATACTTGTTCAGGGATTATACATGGCTCACCTATGACTGGGGAGAAAGCATTGAAGTCTGTTGGAAGTCATTTCCCACTGTTGGAAGCCTGGGCAGCATGGGGAAAACCTCAGCAATTAAAGACTGATAATGGGCCGGCGTACACAGGACAGAAATTTAATTCCTTCTGTCAGCGCATGGATGTGCAGTTAACGCACGGTCTCCCTTATAATCCTCAAGGCCAAGGCATTGTGGAGCGTGCGCATCAGTCCCTTAAAGAAATTCTTCAAAAACAAAAAGGGGGAATAGGCCATGACCGAACCCCAAGAGAAAGACTCTCTTTGGCATTATTCACCTTAAATTTTTTGAATTTGGATGCCTCAGGAAGTTCATCAGCAGATAGGCATCATAATCCACACAGCCCTATGAAGGGCATGGTGAAGTGGAAAGATATCCTCACAGGTAGCTGGCATGGCCCCGATCCCGTGCTGACATGGGCACGAGGTTCTGTTTGTGTTTTCCCACAGGACCGGCTAGACCCTATCTGGGTACCTGAATGATTGGTGTGACGGGCCCCTCAGATGGAGAGATGTGATGACACCCCGGAAGCTGATGTGCCTGATCCAGATAGCCCTGATTCTGACAAGCATGCCGGCTGGAGCAGCTGAGGATCGACTCATGAGCGGAACCTGGTCGGTGGAGTTTGATAACCTGACCCAGATCCTGTGCAATGAGATCATTGCGGTCAACTCCACCCGTGTGCGTGCACCTGGCCTCCGCTGCAGAAATGATGTCTTGGCTGTGAAATTCTATCACCTTTTTAAAGGAGTGGGTGAGATTAGGTGCCCTGGCAGGCCTACTGGTACTTGTCTCTCTGATGTGCCTGTGGTGCATTGTTCGTTTAAGGGTTTCTCAGCAGCACAATGCAGCCATGATTATCCAAGCCTTTACAGCCATAGAGGCTGGACAGTCTCCCCAGGCCTGGCTGGCCACATTAAAAGCTTGATCACGCAGGATGCGAGGCTAGTGCACTGCACTTGGGTCTATCTGTATTGCAAAACCCAAGAGGAGCAAGTCTAATTGCATGTGGGTTGATACCCTAATTCCCACCTCTGCAAAAAAGGGTATTGGACGGGTCAAGTATTCTCTGGGTGGATGACACCTGGACTAACACCAGTACAATGTCCAAGTTGTATTTTGGCAGAGATTAGACCTCTGCTCTTGCCTGCTGCTTAAAACAGTAAAGGGGGAACTGTAGAGAGCCGTGCACGGCCACGCCTCAAAGATGGCGCCGGCGTCCGGCTTCCGTCTTCCCGATGGCAGGTGTTCTCTGGGATAAACAGCTCCTTATTTGGCTTGGGCGTGGAATCTGGCTTGCTTGTGTATGTCTGACCCTATTGGCATTGTCCACGTGGCACTACAGGGTTGGTTGCCCAGTGGCTATAAAGGGCGTGGGCTGGCTTTCCCCGGAGTCAGAGATGGCTTTCCCCAGGGTCAGAAGATTGTTCAAGGTTCCTGAATAAACTGCTTGGAGAAGAGCCTGGTGTTGCGTCTTCCTTGCTGGTCGAGCTGGACTCGACAGGCACCATCTTTTTTTTTTCTATCTGTCAACTGTCAAGTGCCTGGGGACTCATCCTATTGTCAGTAGAGTGTGAACTACGTGGTCCTTGGAGACCAGGAATTTTTCCATGGACAGTAAGATTCTAAATAGTAAGAGAAATTATAGTAAATTATAAAATTAAATTGCACAGAGAATCGAATCAGTTACCTAACTCAGAGTAGAAATATCACGATATTTCTAAAGGATGGACAATTAACCTGCAACTCATCATTTTGACTCACATGCAAGCATGTGTTCTACCTTTTCCATTGTTGGACATTCTTCACTTTTAGAAATTCTTCAATTTTAGTTATCATGTCTCTTTGTGATATCATATGTTAATCCTATAATGGCTTGGGGCTACAGAGAAGGCTCAGCAGTTAAGAATGAGTATTGCTCTTCCAGTGGAGCCAAGTTTAATTCCCAGCATTCATGTCAGGCCGTTTCTAGTTACTATTACTATAGCTCTTCAGTATGACTTACAACCCAAAATGGCGATACCTACAGCAGTGTTATTATTCAAAATTGCTTTGTCTGAAGTCTTTTGTTCTTCCATGTGATTTTGAAGTATTTTTTTTTCTTTTTCTGTAAAGAACTAAGTTGGCATTTTGATCAGGATTGCATTAAATTTGTAAATTTTCTTAGTTGGAATGGCCATTTTTAAAATTTTAGTCCTATAAGTTTATTAGTAAATAGAACATCTATCCATCTTCTAGTGTCTTCTTCAACTTCTTTCTTCAGTGTTTTAAAGTTTCCATTATATAGGTTTTTTTTTCTTCCTTGGCTCGGTTTTTTCCAAGATACCTTCCTTCCATCCTTCTTCCACTTTCCCCCCTTAGTTGCCATTGATGGGATTGTTTCCCTGATCTCTTCAATATATTTCTCTTGGGTACACAGTAAGGCTACTAATTTTTGTATGTGTAGAGGTTTCAAAAGGCCATGACAGGCCCAGTCCCTCTCTTTATGCCTCCAACCTGCAGGTAAGATGTAAGCTCTAAGCTAGTGCTCCAGCACCATGGCTGCCTGCCTCCCTACTGTCATGCTCCTCACCATGATGGTCATAGACTTACCCTCTGAAGCTGCAAGCAAGCCTCTAACTAATGCAACTATTTGCATTGGCCATGATGTCTCTTCACAGAAATATAAACGGAACTAAGACAGTGTGTTACTTTTGGGCCTGCGATTTGCTGAAAGTGTTCTTCTGCTTTGAAGTTTCCGTGAAGTTTCTCTCATGTATAGCATCATGCCTTTTTCAAATAGAGATATTTATCTTCTTCATTTCCTATTTGTTGCCTTTTTAATTCCTTCTCTTATCCTATCACTCTAGCTTGGACTTCAGGCACTGTTTGAATAGGAATGGGGAGAGTGGGGAATTTTTTTTTGTTGTTGTTGCTAAACTTAATGGGGATGTTTAGACGTTTTTCTGCATTTAATATGATGTTGGTTATAGTCCTTCCAACGCTTGTATACCCGATCTTTTAACATGAAGCGTAATCAGATTTAATCAAAGGCCTTTTCTGCATCAGAAATGAAACAGATTATATCACTTCCATACTTAAAACCATTTCTGTGATGAATGACATCTGTTAATGTCTATATGTTGAACCATGCCTCTTTGCTTAGAATGAAGCCAGTATGATTATATGGAGTATCCTTTTGATGGATTCTTGAGTTCAGTTTGCAAGTAGTTTACTGAGATTTTTTTCCTTGCACTTATACACCTCAGGAAAATTGTTCTACTGTGTGTGTGTGTGTGTGTGTGTGTGTGTGTGTGTGTGTGTGTGTGTGTGTGTGTGTTTGATTTGTTTGGTTTTGAAAATTTGAAATCAGGACATGATTGGCTTGTAAAAAGAGTTTTGAAGCCTTCCTTCATTCTCCATTTTATTTTCAATGAATTTGAGAAGTACTGGTGTTTTTCTTTGATTTTGATAGAATTTGAGTCAAATTCAGCTAAAACCAAATTCTAGAAGATTATAAATTACAGCTTACTCTCAATTTTTGCTATATGTCTGTTTTAAGTGGTCTCATTTCATCTTGGTTTACCTTTCTTATGCTATATGCATGTAGATATTTGTATGTTTCTTTTAGGTTTTCTAGTTTGATGGATTATTTTTATGGTACTTTCACAATTTTCTGGATTTCATTGGTTATCTGTCCTTTTACATCACTAATTTATGAATTCAGTTTCCCTCTCTTAGTTAACTTGGCTAAGGATTTGTCAGTTTTGTTCATCTTGTCAAGAAACCATCTCTTTGTTTCATTGGTTCTTTGAATTATTTTTCATATTTCTATTTCATTAATTTCTGGCCTGATCTTAGTTATTTCTTCCCAATTGCTGACTTGGGTTTTGGGTTGTTTTTTGTTTCTAATACCTTAAGGTACAACATTAAGTAGATTATTTGTGATCTCTTAATACATTTTCAAAAATAGGAAAATCTAGAATAATTTTATAAATTTATAAAGATTTTATGTAACTCTTATTAATGTTTTCTTTGTCATTGTCATATATGCATATAAAGTGTTTTGTTTACTCTCCCTTCATACCCTCTACTGTCTCCTGCAAACATCTGTCAACACTTCTCTCCAGCTTGTAAGTCCCTTTTTCACATTCATATCTTTGATTTTTGCCTTGTGATCCAATGAGTTGAACTGGGGCTGTCTTTGTGACCAGGGGTTTCAAACTATCCATTGGAGCTGTTGTGCTCACCTTTGGGTACAAAACTAAAAACAAGGACTGTCTCTCCCCATAATTGATCAGTAGCTAATAGTTCAATAGGACTGAGTTGTATCTTTGGGTCCCTCCCTGATCCATGATCTACTGAAGAATAATTTACTTTAGTTTTGTGTGTCTATGTGTTATTTGTACAATGTGTGTTCATGCATTCATATGTAAATGTGGCCATGCATGTGCTATGGCTTACATGAGGTAGTCAGAAGACAGCTAGAGTGTCAGACGGCACCTTGTACCTTGTATAAGCAAGGCCTCTTTGCTGTTTTGCCACTTGTCTACCAGGCTAATTGGCCCCAGAGATTCCCAGGATTCTTTGGTCTCCACCTCCCATCTCCTTGTTAGAGTGCTGGGATTACAAACACTTTTATGTGGGTTCTGAGGGTTCAAACTCAGGTTTTTGATTCTTGTACAGCCAGCATTTTGAGACATTGAGTCATCTGAACAAATAACGTTTTTCTTTCAGTTTTCCAATTTTTACCTAGTCTTTATATGTCATTATAAACTTCTCTCTTCTCTTTCAAATATTTCAAAGTTTTTTTGGTAAAAAGTAGCTACACATTGCTCAGTATCTGAAACAGCTCTCATATAAAACACTGGGCATGTGCACCCTTTTGCCCGAGTAATCTTCTGAAACCTGTTTCTGCAGGTCCCCTCCTTGAGATCTCAGTTCTTTACTAGCAGTACCATCCTTGAATATGCCTTCTCTTTTAATTTGACACCCTTGTAAAGGATCCCTCTCCTGGGCATTAGGTTTATGCTTATCTTACAAAATGGTTTCTCGGGGCTTTATCATTTAAGGTTCTTCTTTGTTCTTCTGTGGATAGCCTCTGCAGGACTTTTTCAATGTTCTTTACATGAAGAGTTAAAATGTGTAACTTCACGTACTAGGGGGATCACTCATGAGTAAATTGCTTTTCATGAAAGCATGAGAACCTGAGTTGATACTCAGTAAACATATAAAAGTCTGTCATGGCAGCCCATGCACGCAATTCCAGCACTTTGGAAGAAGATATAGGAGGCTCCTTGGGGTTTGATTAACCATACAGTGGAATGGTTGAGCTCAAGTTTAAGTTAGAAAATATGTCTCAAAAAATACGGTGGAAAGCAACTGAGTAAGATACTTGATGTTGATCACACACACACACACACACACATTCACACACTCACATACACATTCAATACACATGCATATACATATACACACACCTACACACACATACATACACATACACACACAATTTCCAGCAACATAAAAATCAAACAACAAATTATAAAAATTTACCAAGATCCTTTAAATTCAAAGACAAAGCTATTTCCCCTCCTGGTATTTCCAATTGCTCACCACTTTACCATACCTTAATCTAAGAGATTTTAAGTACCCCCTTTCGCTTCCTTTAAAATTTTAAAATGAAATGATTAATCAAGGAAGAACAGAACATAGTGAAAATAATCATTCATATACTCATGATGTACTTATTAAACAACAATATCTGTATTCATTGGAAAATACAGTTAAGTAACAAAATAAATATAATTCATATCATTTAGAGTATCTATTAAAATATACATTATATTTTAGAATCAGCTTTGCTACTAGCTATATAATACAGCACAACTCGTTGTATACCTGGTATAAGGTTGTAAACTTGGGGATTACAATTTATTAGTAGATTTTAACTGAAATGTTTTTCTTGATTAAATTAATAATTAAAAAAACTCAAGAGGCATAACATATGGGAGGTAAGCATTAATGTGTGAAATTTTTGTTTTGGTTATGTACTCACATTTACCTCCTTTTTTGTATGTATTTTGGTATTTCACATACACTGAATGACATACATGGTTAGAATGCAGTATGTAGTAGGCATTACTCAATGTTGTACGTAACTAATTCATTTGAGATGTTAAATAAAGATTGTTAATGTGGGTCATGAAAAGATGGAAAAGGAAGATAGAAACAGTAACTTAATGGGCTCTGATTTGTGACTTGAGTTCAGCTTCTCCAGATATCCAGGGGGAAGGCCGCCCTAGCATCAGTGCCTAGAAGTAGACTCTACTTAAAGCACATACTTCAGTGTGACCAGGAGAGAATTAACCAGGTTCAAAGTATTGCTCAATACTGTTCACTACCAACATTGAACCTGGTTTGAAATGTCATTCTACCCCATTTACTGTAAACATCATGGAAACAGAGACATTTCTTTTGAGGACAAAATCAGTTTAATTGGTGTGGGAAAACTTGGGTATCTCTATTGGATTCACTACTTTTCTTTCCATAAGTCACAACTGTAAAGAGAGAAACCAATGAGAAGTTCTTGGTTAGGATGTATGAATGTTGATGAACATGAAATAAATCTTCATTACTTGAAAGATCTGGTTCTTTGTCACATCTTTGTCTTGGACCTGACATTCACAGCCATGTCTGGAGCACAAAATGAAACACAACTTGAAGAGCTAGATGCTAGTCAATGCTTATTATAAAACTGGACTGCAACTTGCCAGGGTCACGGAGTGACATTTTCATAAATTAATGTGATTAAAAACTGCCGGAGTTTTCCTAGCATCTCAGCTGAACTCCCAGAAGTACCACTAGAGGGCATGCTGATCATCCAGGGCAAATCTGAAGAGTACACACAAGAACCTCTGAATAAAAAGTGAATAAAACTCAGGCTTTCTTTTTATATCCCCAAAGAGAATATACTTAAATTGACATGTTAAATATCCATCTTTGATCACTTCGACATTACTTTCTTCTTAAGTATTTAGTTTCCATATAATTTTTGGGTTCTTACTGTGATTTTTATCCAGAAGTAACAAAACTCTTAAAAGTAAAGTTTCTGTTTAATGGGAAAAGAATTGCATGGAAATTGAACAATAAAACTAAAACGATTTTAAAAATACAACAAGGAAGTGATCATAGCTAAATAAAAGAGAAGAATTAATTTTCTACTTACTTGGAGAAAGTATTACTTTTAACAAATCCATACTTGGATGAACCCTAAACCACAGAGTTTGACTGGAGATTATAAGAAGTTTATTTCATTTGTTTTTTCATTCAGCATTAGGTCACATATAGAATATTCTGAAACCATAATAAGGATTGTGGTTACAGATACTTATCTAAAAATTTCATTACATTAAAAAATTATGGGGAATGAAAAATGATGACATTTCCCATGAGAACAGAGGCACAACTGGGAAAAATGTAGACTTTTAATCAAGCTATTATTTCTGTAATATGCCATTATCTATCAAAATTCAGATCATATCATTTAACTCACTTGCTTACCCTTTAAATTTCTGCAAGATTTTTTTAAAATGAGAATTGTCAGTCTTTACTGAGCAGACAGCTTCTAGCCGAGCAAGAGGGACCTAGTCCAGTAGTTACAGCCCATTGTTACAAAACAATATTGGTAACAAGCCACTAGAATTGGACTTACAGACAGTATAGAACACAGTGTGAACAAGGACCATAGCTTTCTGGCCAAGAAAAGGAAACGTTGCCTGTGGATGGCTTCCAGCTCTACCCTACCTGACCAGGCAGGCCTAGAAGACTCAGATGGCTGCCCCTAGTGCCCTCAGCCTTGATGGTGGCCAGGAGAAAGCCTTTATTCCTTTCATCTTCTTGGGTAGTAGCAGCATCATTCTTTGTACATATACAGGAAAGGACAGATAGAAATGACAACCACTGAGTTGTCATAAAGTACATTTAAAAACAAGCAAACAAACAAAGCAAGCAGCACATTCCCTGTTATGTGAATGGAAAACACATTTGCACTTCCCAGTACTCCCCATTGAGTCTCTCCTTACTGTTAGCATACAAAATGTCTGTCAGGGCTTCTTTCTACAGACTTCAATTATTTTATTTTTCTCAAAATGAACAATCTTTTCCCTTAAGTCATATTCTGATAGATAGTTCTGTTCTGACACCCCTTTGTCTTATCCCCAGACAGACACCTTTTGCTTGTGAGGTGACTGAGAAAAAAAAATTCTTTTTTCAAGTCAAAGCTGTTAAAGGAGACAGTGTTCCTTCTCCTGGCTTCTCCCAGGAAACCTCTAAATCTCCAAGCAACAATGGGCGCTGCTGACAGACATAATCTGAGACGTTTAAGAGGATTTTAGAAAAGATTTGGCTTTTGTTTGTTGTTTGTTCATATCTGGAGTAAGGAAAGTATTTAGTCTTTCAAAGAGAAGGTTGCAGAGCTTGCTTTGACAATAGGGTTCATGACTGGGATGTTGTTGGCTCATTTTTCTCCTTGGAACAGCAGTGATGTTACATTATAGAGCTTGTCAATTATGGTATATCTCTCAGTAATAAGCAAACAAAGACAAACAAATGGTAAACTGTTTCATGTGCTTGCAAAAACTAACTCAAATTACTTGGAGTAAACAGATATATTTCTATTATTATTACATATCACAAATTAAAGGTAAGGCTGGGGAGATGGCTTAGTGTAAATTGTGCTTGCCACGGAAACTTCAAGCCCAGAGTTCCAGTCTTCAGAACCCGTATAATAAGTGGTGATGTGCTGACCTGCATATGATCCTCTCCTTTGGAAGGTGGAGACAGGCAATCTCAGGGCAAGCTGGCTATCTAGACTTACTGATTCCATGATCTCTCAGCTCAGCAAGAGAACTTGCATCAGTAAAGTGAGGAGAAATGGAAGAAGATGCCCAACATCAACTCCTGGTCTCCACATGCACACTCACCCCCACATACATGTGTCCATCATACACATGTGAGCACACATAACACATGCATGAATACCACTCACAAATACACATGCAAAAACAAATATATATGGTAATGATCATTTTTAAATTCATGTTATTTTTCAATGACTGCATACTTTACATATATGTATAGCATTAAGAAACTATGACATCTAAAGCATATTTCTCATATAAGATTATAGATCTGGGGAATATATTCGATGATTTTTATCAAATAAATTAATATTCCAAAGAGGCTAATTCTCTTTCCCCTGACTGTAGCTGAGATAGTGGAGAGCTACATTCAAGTACTATAATTTAGCAGTATACAAACACTGCTGCTTTGAAAGGCCAGTACCAGGCTCAGCTCTGCTTTGTGAATTACTTACAGAAGATGCTGAAATTAGTGGGCTCAGTGTTTCAGTACTCTGAAAGACAGTTAAAGGCTGAAGTGTAAGTGTCTCTTTAGAATGTTTTACCCTGCCACAGCAGTTATAGTATATCTAACAAAAATATAATTGAGAAAAATTGAAATGAAGTATTATGTAGTACCAGCCTCTAATTCCTTTTCTCTTCTGTGTGAATTCCATCTCAGATGCATAATTTAGGTATATTTTCCCATTTGTTCGTTCTCATTTGAGTAACATGCCTATCTACGAAAGCTTACTCTTTTTTTCCTTCACACAATCTCATGTGAGTACCATTTTCTTACTGAGAATATTCACTGATGAACTCTTCCATATGGCTTCCATTTAACATTGCAGTTGTGGATTACTGCATCTGGCCTCAGGAACTTAACTTCACCAACTACATTTGTCAATACTGGGGTCCAGGAAGTAATACCTTAAAGACTAGATTTTAAGATATGTTGAGGGGCCTTGGAATATACCTCAACAGAGTTGGCCCTCTGACCTTATCCAGTTTCTTCTTTCCATAAAGGGTGAGGCTTTCTGGAATGTTCTTCATCTACCAGACTCAGATTTGCAAAAGAAACAAAATTGCTTCCATTCTTTATAGTGAGATCTCATTAACTGGAGAGACTTAACTAGTATCACAGAAAGAAAGATGGGAGTCTTTTAATTACACCTGGAAAAATGTTTGTCACATACCATTGTCCTTTTTTTTTTCCTATAGAGAATCATTTACAACATATTGTTCACAGATTCAATATACTTTGTCCTAGGCCATTATATGTTCTCCAAACCTGCCAAGACCACTTAGTATTCATTTGCCACTCCTCTGTCTTTAGCCTTTCTGTACTCAGCTCCTGCTTCAGAAAAGGAGGCACATCTACATTTCAGAATGACATAGAATTAACGGAAAGCCACAGTCCTGTAATTCTCCTCCTTTCGCATGTTAATTTTATGCTTCTTCTTGTGGTGATAGTGTGTTCCCCAATACATTGTGCATCTTAATAAACTTATCTGGGCCCAGAGAACAGAACAGCCTCTAGATAGACATAGAGGCCAGAAAATGGTGGCACACACACCTTTAATCCTAGCATTCTGAAGGCAGAGATCCATCTGGATCTCTGAGTTCAAAGCCACACTGGAAACAGCCAGACATGTTGACACATGCTTTTAATCCCAGGAAGTGATGACAGGAAGCAGAAAGGTATATAAAGCATGAAAACCAGGAACCAGAGGTTTGTTAAGCTTTTAGGCTTTTGAGCAGCAGTTCAGCTGAGATCCATTCAGATCAGAGCACAGAGGCTTTCAGTTTGAGGAAATGAGATCAGTTGAGAAATTGCTGAGATGAGATTAGCTGTAGCTGGTTCTGTTTTTCTGATCTTTCATCGTTCACCCTAATACCTGAATCTGGGTTTGTTTTTATTAGTAAGATTTTTCTAAGATTCATGTTACATCTTCTACCTAGTTGGCTGAGGTGGGTTTATTCTAGTGAAGTTTTAGAGGGTGGTGACTTTTTGTGTTTGCCTCCATGCGACTTTACTTGATGTTCAGGCTTTTGTTTTGCAACATACCCTTGCTCTTTTGTTATTATCTGCTTATTTGTCAATTTTCTCCCTTAATGAGTACCTCAGGTTTCCTCCTGTGGAGAATCTAGTGGTGAGGTATGATGAAAGGCATGGTTATACTCTAGAAAGTGGTTTTGGTTTGATCATGGCTGCTGTGGCTTTGCAAGTAGATGAAATGCCATATTATTTTTCCAAACTGAAATTGCTTCAAAACACTGAGTAAACACTATATTGATTTCTTTAAAAAAATAATTTCACTGCACACTAGATTCTATACTTATCAGTTAGATTGCTATCTCCCTGGCATCAATCTTGCTCTAAATCTACACATTATGTTAAAGCTGATCCAATGTTCATTACAAATATTGATGTCAACAGTTTTCTTTTTGGAAAAAATTAACTAAATTGATTAATTCATTAAAGCATTTTTAAATAATTGAGCATCTTTACTTATTAAGGATCCACTCATTTAATCAACAAATATTTACTGAGCACTCACAGTGTCCTAGGTAATATAAAAGTATAAGACATCAAATGTAGTCTCTGTTTCATATGATTTGAGTACGAGTGGAACAGATACACAAATCTGATGGAGTCTCTATTTCATAGAATAGACTAGTGGGTAATGATCTGTGTTCCAATGGAACTCACAGACCATGAAAAATAATAAGCAAAATACACTTAAAATTAATTTTAACTTCCTGAAATAAATAGAATAAATGGATAGATAACAAGATACTCAAGTCATAAAAAAGATCACTAATGAAGAGAATATTTGAGAGCTGAAGGATTGATAAGAAATAGTAATTTCATATGTTGTGTTGGGAGTAGAGTATGCTGCATTGAGTTGGAATGGAATGCTCACAGTCTCCAAGGGGGAAGCAATATGACAAGCTATGGGATAGAGCCACAGTAACACCAATTCATTCGTCAATGATATCTGAACTGCACTGTATTCTTGAGCTGCCATCATCATACCCCCAAAAATGCAATTCTAGGGTATCTGAACCAAACAAATTTGACATTCACACAACCAGGTCTGTACTAGGGACAAGTCTGAAATCTTCAGATCTATCCATGGCTCTTCACCTATCACACAAAACCTAGCTCTACTCAAGCACTTTCAAAATTAAAAAAAATTGTAAAGCACTGTTACCATGTCATTATAAAACTAAAGCATTAGCTTTTTAAGTTAAAGACCAAAAGCATTAACCTTTTCACAGTGAAAGGCCACTAGGAATAGCAATATATTTCACTAGTATTGTTTCAATAACTCCTGTACTATTTATTCTATTTCAATTAAAAAAATCTCAAAACATGTTTATTCCCTATGCCCTGATGCAAAACAAAACAAAACCTGAAACATTAAAACATGAAGCCTTTTGGAAAAACAGAATGATAATTCATTTGCCTTCCTTGTAACAGTAGAGCTATCTATTATTATTCTAATTATCTGATTCACAAATACCATATTTTTACTGTAATCATCTAATTAACAATTGATTAATTTCTGTTGAGCAATGATTAGTCCAACTCAGGCTTAAACAGATAATAAAAATAAAAATATCAAAGTGCAAACTGGTCTATGTTATTTTTACTCATTATACTTTTCAGAATCTGTACCCTATTCATTAACATCCATAACTCAATCAGAATGTACTTAGGAATATCTATCCCACTATGAGCAGAAACAAAATTACTGGATTCTGCCAGAAAAGAAAAACTTCATTAGCTCACTTCCTACCACAAGGAACTCCCATGTGACTATTGTACTATTAATCTTTTTTATTGAACCTCTCGACTCCAGAAGCCAACCCAGCTGAAGTATAGAACAAGATACAACAAAAATGGGTGGATATTAAGAAACAGACTAATGTCAGGCAGTATTTGAATTTCAGGATACAAAATGAAAGGTGTTTGGATTTTCCTAGTCGTGTAATAGGAAATTTCAGAGGGCTTTACAAGTGTGGGCAGCATGTACACAATTATGCTTGCAAAGCTCTGCTCTGTGAGTCATGGATATGAAAGGATAAAGATTGGGAACAACAAAACAGTTTCTGCATAAATCAAGTGACAGGTGATACTGGTTTGAATTAATCTGATGTAAAGGAATGTGCTGAGAAAAATAAAGTACAATTAAAAGGAAGAAATGAATTGCCTGAGGCAGATATTATGTGAAATGAAAGAACAGCAAGTAATGAACAGCAATCAAAGATGGCTGCCTTAGTGAACAGTTACATGGTGTGACCAATTGTTGAAATGGAAAAGTCAGAGAGTCAGCTGGTGTTTTAAAACTTTAATATGGAATCTCAAAGTAGTTTTGGTTTGCATTTCCCTGATGCCTAAGGATGCTGAACATTTCCTTATGTGTTTCTCAGCCATTTGAGTTTCCTCTATTGAGAATTCTCTATTTAGATATATACCCCATTTTTTATTTTATTATTTGGTTTTTGATATTAGTTTCTTAGGTTCTTTATATATTTTGGATATTAGCCATCTATTAGATGTGGAGTTGGTAAAAATCTTTCTTCATTCTGTAAGCTGCCATTTTGTCCTACTGACAGTATCCTTTGTCTTACAGCAGTTTTTCAGTTTCTTGGGGTTCCATATATTAATTGTTGATCTTAGGGCCCTCACTATCAGTGTTTTGTTCAGAAATTCATCTCCTATTCCAATGTATTCAAAGCTATTTCCCACTTTCTCTTATATCAGGTTCAGTGTATCGGGTCTTGTATTTGAGCCACTTGAACTTGAGGTTTGTGCAGGGTGATAAGTATGGATATTTGCATTCCTCTACATGCAGACATTACCTATCAGAATGGCTAAGATCAGTAACATAAGTGACAGCTCATGGTCATGAGGATGTGGAGCAAGAGGAAAACTCCTCCATTGATGGTGGAAGTGCAAACTTGTACAGCCACTTTGGAAATCAATATGGAGGTTTCTCAGAAGACTGGGAATCAATCTACCTTGAGACCCAGCTATATCACTCTTGGACATATTCCCAAAGGACGCTCTATCATACCACAAGGACACTTGCTCAACCGTGTTCATTGTGACTTTATTCATAATAGTCAGAGATGGGGAAAAAACCTAGATGTCTCTCAACAGAAGAATGGATAAAGAAAATGTGGTATAATTACACAATGGAGTATTACTCAGCTATTTAAAAATTACATCATGGAATTCATCAGCAAATGGATGGACCTAGAAAAATAATCATCCCAAGTGAAGTAACCTAGACCCAGAAAGATAAATACAGTATGTATTCATTTATAAGTGGATATTAGCCATTAAGTAAGTGATAACCAAGTTACAAGCTGTAGACACATTAAAGTTAGATAAAGAGGAGGGATCTGGGAGGAATACATGGATCTCTCTGGGAGTGAGGAAATAGAATACATTTTACAGGTGGAATGGGGGACAATACCAGGGTGATCAGATTTTAGAGGAGAGGTGAGATGGAGGGAAAAGAATGCAGGGAGAGACAGCTGGAATTTGGTTGATGTGGAAACCTAGGGCAGTGGAAACTTCCTGGAATGCATGAGGGTGATCCTAATGAGGACTCCTAGTAATGGCTAGTAATGATGATACAGAGTCTCAACTGGCTATCTCTTATAGCCAGGCAAGGTTTCCGGTGGTGTGATTGGGTTGCATTTCTTTGAGTTGTTGACCAACTGTGTCCCATGGAAGTTCCCAAACAAACTAGGCTGTTGCTAAGACATAGAGTTGTTGTTCTCAAACTGATAGCAAGGCTCCAATGCCAAAGACAACAGCCATATAATTCACTGAACACAGAAATCAAAGTGGAGCCTATAAGGAGCCTTTACCACTATGTTCCAGTATCTTTGGTGCAGAAAGGTACTCTTCAGGCTACTAAAAGAAACATGGACACCAACCCAACCATAAAACCTTTCACCTACAATCTGTCCTGCCTGCAAAATATGCTAGGACAATGGTAGCACAGACATGAAAATAGCCAATCAATGTCTGATTTGACTTAAGGACCACTCCATGAGAAGGAACCCATACATGATACTAGTTGAGTAACCAAGAATCAGAAACTAGATAACCCAGAGACCTAGGGTAAAAACAAAGCAAACACTTATGGTCTCTAAAAAGAAGATATCAATAAAATGACTCCTAATGATATTATACTATACTCATAAACCAGTGCCTTATCCAGTCATCATCAGAAAGACTTCCTCTGGCAGCAGATTGGAACAAATGCAGAGACTCACAGCCAGATATTACTTGGAGAGGAAGTCTAAATGGGACATCTCCACCAAATCCCTCCCCTCAGAGCTCAGGACATCCTGTGGAAGAGGAGGCAGAAAGATTGGAAGAGAGGATGGAAGACACCAGGAGAATAAGGCCCTCTGAATCAACTAAGCAAGGTGCATAAGAGCTCACAGAGACTGAAATAGTAAATATGGGTCCTATGTCTCCACTAGTTCCTCTTGTATATATTACAGCTATTTGCTTAGTATTTTTATGGGTCTCCTGACTGTGAGAACAAGTGGGTCTTACCTATTATGCCTGCTCTTGGGACTCTTTTGCTATGTTCAACTTCAATAAGATAGTTTTTGCTTTATTACATTGTATTTTATTTTGTCATGTTTGGTTGCTATCTCTTATAAGCCTGTTCTTATCTAATGAAAGACAGAAAGGGAGTAGATCTGGAGGTAAGGATAGGTGGCAGTTAACTGGGAGGAGTAGAGGGAGAGAAAACTATAATCAAGATATGTTGTATGAGAAGAGAATCTATTTTTCAATTAAGGAAAAAATGATAAAAATGAAAGTTTAATATGGAAAAATTGCTTGCAAAACCAGTTAGATGGAAAAAAAGTTAAATAAAATCAACTTTCATGAAGCTGGAATTTAGAGTAGAATTGTCGGTTTGAGACATAAATTTGTAAATCAATAGAGATCATATTTAGTTATTATAGTAAATGAAGTATTTCACAAAATTATAAAGAAAAGAGGAAGTAGGAATCTAGAATAACCAGATTGTGGATAGCCATAATAGCAAGCAACACATTCCGCTTTAGTTCAGAAAATGTTTTAACACTTCAAGTATTTTAATGATGTTACTATGCTATGGATGACTGTGAAAGCAAGATGAGCTCATCTCCACAATGTAACCTTATAACAAGGAGGCTGAAAGAAGGGATTGTTTGTTTATGTCCTTGACTAATTTCAAAGGAAATATTGTCCATACTACCTGTTTAAAAAAATTCCAATCAGTTTTCATATTTCTTTTCCTCACCATTGAGCTCCTGGGCTCTGGCCAGTGCCTGACTGACAGTTTGGTTTCTATGAACACTGCCGAAATGAATTTATAGGTTTCACTAGGATGGGAATTTTGCTTGAAACACAGCAGGGCATTTTCCTCATTTCAACTTAAGTGCTAACAGAAAAGACAGACTGTATACCTTCTTTAGTAAAAGACAGTCACCAAACAGGAATCTTACATCTTGTGTATAATTCCAGTGGAGTGTGATGAAAATGGTCATGAATCTCTTGGCATTTGTGGGAGAAAGGCCTGGTGACTAAGTAAATCAAAAGGATAAATGCTAGTGGAAGATGACTTTAATGGCTAACTAACAACGTTGTAATGAGAGTAACTCAGACTTCTGGAGTTTGACTAGCATGTGAAGTACTTAACTGCCTTATTCTGCTCCAAAGGACCACACCCAGAGGACCATACATCCACAGGTAAGGTTACTCCATGGGAAAAGGCTAAGCAGAGTTTAGCACCAAAAGAATGTTCTAAGCTGAGGAATAGTGTGGGAGGGCAGAAGACCACAATTGTCTTTCTCAGAGTACAGCTTGCCTCTGACACCTGACCTCTGAGATCGGTGCCAAACCTTTTCACTGCCACCTGTTATTGTCTTTTCTCTGAACTTGGCTTTTACTTTACCTGTTAGTTCCCCTCAAAGAGCTAAAAGTTGTAGTTAAAAATGGGCATCAGTGAAGAAGGAGAGAAAATATCGCCAAGTTTTCCCTGTACTTGTTCTTCATAGACTAGTTACTCTTGTTTCAGGCATGGAGCATGATACTCCACTGAGGATGGGAGAATCCACAACAGGAATGAGAACTTAAAGTTTTCAATTATATTACATTTGATCTTTTATATCTGAAAATGAGAGATTTTTTATTAATGTCCAGAACTACAAACTAATGCTGTCTCTTGATGGATGAAAGAGCTCTAGGAGTAACAGAGGGCCAAGAGAACATTTGAATTACTTATTTTCACAATTTTCTGAGTTAATCTCATAATTATCTTATTTCTAATTGTGAGGTTTTCAACATCCATACTATTACTTCAATGAGTCATCTGTAACTTTGGAACTCAGACAGAGGCATATTGTACTATTTTTTTTTCTGTTGCATTAAATATGTAGGTGAAAACTATTTTGTGGAAGAAAGGATTTATTTCAGTATAAATTTCCAGGTCACAGTTCATCATGAAGGAAGTCAGGGTGGAAACTTAGGACAGGAACATGAGTAGAAACTATGAAGGAATGTTGCTTGGTGCTGTGTTCTCTGGCTCTCCCACATATTTTTTTCTATACAGCCCAAGACCACCTGCCTAGTGATGGTACTGCCCACAGTGGGCTAGGCCCTCCTCCATCAATCATAATGCCTGTATACATACCCACAGTTCAATATAATCAAGCCAATTCCTTAATTATGGTCACCTCTTCCTAGGCATATTCCTTACTTTTCCGTTGCTCTGATAAGATACCATGACAAAGGCTACTTAAAGAAGAGAAAGTTTATGGGCTTATGATTCTAGAGTATTAAGAGTCCATGGCAGGGAAGCATGGTGACCAGTGACAGGCACAACAACGGGAATTGGAAACTAAGAGCTCACATCTTCAAATGTAGGCATGTAGCAGATAACAAACTAGAACTAAAGAGAGGCTTTAAGCTCTCAAATCCCTTCCCCCATAACATACATTCTTCAGTGAGGCCACACCCAATTGACCTTACCAAGAAGTGCCACTAATTAGGCACCAAATATTCGGCTGCCTAAGCCTGGGAAGAGGGGGCAGTTCTCATTTAAACAACCGTACTGTATGACTCTATAGTATGCTAAATTAACATCAAATACTAGCCCAGATATGTATATTTAAGAATAGGATGGACTTCCACGTTTATGCTTCCAAGAAAACTGTTAGCTGGCATGGAATTGTGCATATAGCAAAATGCTGTAAACATGTCTTGTACTTTTTTTCACTATCAGTTTCAATGTGACTACTGAAGCTGAAACCAATAATTAGAGTGGGGAGTAGGCATGTAACTAATCCCATTGCTGCCCACAAGATCCTGATGTGCCAACAGCAGTTCACTGTACCTCCCTACATACCTCAGCTACACGTGACTGAGGTGCATTGGAATCACCTCAGGGACTAATTTAAAAGTTGCATTTAATCTTATTAAGCCCAAATCTAAAATGCAAGTGGCTAATGAATAATACAGTTTTAGATCCCTTAAGGCAGCAGTTCCTAATGCTGTGACCCTTTAATACAGGTCTTCATGTTGTGATGATCCCCAGTCATAGAATTATTTTGGTGCTATTTCATAACTGCAATTTTGCTACTGTTATGAATCACAATATAAATATCTGATATGAAGGATATCTGATATGTGACTCTTGTGGGGTCATGTCCCACAGGTTGAGAAACACTTAAAGATCCATATAAATTTCTGAAAATGTAGCATGAAACAATGGTGTAAAACTAACAAAGATATTGCCACTTTAAAAAGTCTATGTGGGACAATGGTTTTGTCAATTACCTTGTGTGGAGAACTTATGCTCTCAGCTCCATTATTTTATGCTAGGCTGTATCACATTTACCTTCTTTTATTAGTCTGGCTAGTGTTTTATATCAAGCTGGAAGAAGGGTATTTCCCTCAGTATAAAAAGTATCCTAATTAAGACAGATAAGTCACACTGCTTTTGTTTATGTCACAATTGTCCCTGTAGCTAGAATTAAATGATGCTGTCAAAGGGCAATGCTAGTGTTTGATGGCTTTTAATATTTTTGCCCCGTATCAAAAGACTAAATAAATGCAATCAATATTTACAATTCCTAACTCTCTAGTAATTATTCCAATAAAGAGGTCTTCACACTCCTAAGCATCGATACTTGCTCTTCATAGCCCTAATAAATCTGCTCCCAGAAAATGAACCGAGCTCAGCTAAGGCTTCAGGGAGAATATTATCAAACATGAAGCTCAGAATGTGATTAACCAAACTCCTCAGCACATGGGGCTTACGGAATATGGATTTTAAAACCCAAACACTTAATGAGAACTATCAAGAAATAAGAATCATATCACCAGTGGGACAGCATCTTGTATTTAGGGTAGCTCCTTAGTCAAGTAGCTCAAATGAGGGTTTTAAACAGCATTGACTATTCACAAGAAAGAATCCTACAAATGTCTACCTCATAAAATAAAATCAAGTCATGGAAGAATAATATCTGAGAGTTATTGAAAACCTCCTGTTAGCTGACTCTGTGTTTAAGATATACATGGCTTCACAAGAACTCCACAAAACAGATCCTATTTTTATTCTCAAATGACAAATGAGTACACCATGGCTTTACGAGACTAGTCGCCTTAGGCAATAGATATAGGAAGGGTGTGGCATGTATTAAACTTGCATGTGTCTTAATCCAGACTCACATTCATTATTCATTACAATTTTAAAGCATATGTAAAATACTCTTATGTAAAATGTATTTAGTATATATTTATACTAGTTATCAACAGAGCTTATTACTAAGAATCAGTGCCAGCCACTCTCCTACTTGTTTGAATAAGGCAAACATCCTACAGAACTTTCTGTGTAAACATCAGTTAGCAAAACCTCTTAGAATGACTAACAGTTATAAGTTTTACCTGGTACTTTATTTTTTTTGAGATAAGGTCTTGCTGTATAGGCCAGGCTGGTCTCAGGCTAGTTGTGATCACCTTCCTGAGCCTCCTAAATTCTGGACAGTAGTGTAGAACTATAATCTTAGTTGTTGGAAGGTGGTAGCAAGAGGATTAGGAGTTAAAGGAGAGACTTATCTCCTCATCAGGAATTCAAGGCCAGTTTGGGTTACATAAAGTACCCTAATCCTGGTGTAAAAGTGTAAAAGTAAAAGAAAAAATGTATTATGTGGGATAACAAAGAATAAATGAATGAATGCTTTCAGTATCCCAGTCATTTAAGAATTAGTTTTCTCTCTTACCTCCATCTCTACCTCCACCCCATGAAGTACTTCCTTAAATCCAGGTGTTCAAGTGTTATTAAAGATTAATTTACATGAGAAATGTTGACATAAGACTCAATAGTTTCAGTACCAGATTAAAAATTAATGATTAGCTGTTGTGTAATAATCTTTTTGTACACTGTGAAGATGTTTCACTTGGATTGGTTTAATAAAAAGCTAATGGCCAATAGCTAGGTAGTATTTTCAGGGGAGAGAGAATGCTGGGAAGAAGGCAGAGAGCAAGTAAGTCACTCGAGAGGTAATAGCCATGAATCATGTGGCAGTGCATAGATGAATAGAAATGGGTTAATTTAATTTGTAAGAGCTAGCTAGAAACAAACCTAAGCTATTGGCCAAGCATTCATAATTAATAAGTATCTGTGTCATGATATTAGAACTGGTAGGAGGGACAGATAAAGTCTCCCAACTATTAGAGGCAATTATTTGACCAACATTTATTTTTCTGTTTTGTTGAGGAATGATTGCACATAACATTTGCATATCCTTTTGGTCTATAAGGATGTTGTCTTGATACATGTATATATTGTAAAATGATACTGTGTTAGAATTCTCTAGAAGAGCAGAACTACTAGAATGAATTATAAAAATGGATTTATTAGATTGGATTACTTACATAACTGGTTGGGTATCCTAACAGTGGTCATCAGCATTGTCTGAGTTAGAGCTTCCATTACTGTGACAAAAGACCATGATCAAAAGCAAGTTGGGAAGGAAAGGGTTTATTTCAGCTTTCAGATCCACTGCATAATCCATTACTTAGGGAAGTCACAGCAGGCACTCAAACAAGGTGACCTTGAGGCAGGAGATAATACAGAGGCCATGACGGAGTGTTGTCTACTAGCTTACTCCTGTAGTGTGCTCAGTCTGCTTTCTTATAGCACCCAGGACCACCAGCTGGGGGGAAAGGGTGGGGGGGGGCATTGCCCACAGTGAACTGGGTCCTCCCACAACAATAATCAATCAAGAAAGTGTACTACAGACTTGTCCACAGGAAATCTGGTGGAGTCATTTCTGCAGCAAAGGTTCCTTCTTCCCAAATGACTCTGGCTTGTGTCAAGATGACATAAAACTAACCAGCACAAACATGTTGGAGAAGCAGAGGACAAGAGAACTGCTCAGTCCACGAAGCTGTGTGCCTCAGTAACTCAAAGCTGGCATTGGAGGCTTGGAGGATTTCTGCAGAGCCAATGCCTTCAGTCTGTATTAGAAAGCTGAAAAATGGAGGGCCTGGTATCAGTAAAGAACAGCAGCCACAGGAACCACAAAACAACGGGATAAATTCACTCACCAGTAACAAGCAAAGGCAGGTAAGTAAACAGCATTTCTTTTTCTTGTACCTCTCTATATCTGGGCCTTCACATGGAAAGTGGCACATATTCTGGACAATTCTTCTTTCTCCCTTTACTCCTTATCTACAGTTACTCCTTCCTGGAAAACCTCTCATAGACCTGTGCAAAGGCATGTCTCTAGGTTGATCCCAGATCCTGTTGAGTTGCCATTCAATATTATTTATTAGAGGCCAGACTCAGGAGCATAACTATCATATTGGTTCTCTACAGCTGCAGAATGTCCCTTGAACTGACTCAGATTTAGGAGCAGTGGGATATGAATTTCATATTAGCAGATTCTTTACAAACCAAATAACCAAGATAAAACATAGAACACTTATCACCTCAGTCTGCAATAAAGCATACTTAAACTGAATGACATATGCAACCAGAATTACTTTTTATGGTTCTGGAGGATGACAAGTCTAAGATCCAGACTTGTCACCTGGCTCATTCAGTCCCTTGGTGAAGGTCATCTTCCAGGCTAACAGATGGCCACCTTTTCTCTCTGTCTCAGTTGGAGGAGTCAGAGTTAGAAGCAAGGCCTCTGCTATCTCTTCTCATAGGTCATTAATCTAATCATGATTGGATGACTAGAGTATAAATATATTCCAAAACTGCAATTAAAAATTTGTTTTGAGAAATACTAAAACAAATATATCAAGCTCAGGCCAAACAAAAACTTCACTACGATATGCCAACATAGCTTTTCTCAACTACAGGATTTATAAAAATATTTTGAGGCATTATAGACTAAAGAGTATAATGATAAAACTTCATAGATTAATTTCTTTTACCAACCTAGGAGATTGCTTTTAAACACAAGATTTAGGTTGTTGAATAAGAATGGGCATGGGGTGTAAGGGAGGGGCAGCTAAGTATGAAAAGTCCTCTTTATGATGATGGAGTTAAAGATTGTTTTCAGTATGATAACAAAGCCAACTACTCTTACTGGATTTTTTTTTTTTTTAAATTCCAAACCTCATTTAGGATCTTGTAGATATTCTTTGGTGTTTCTTACACAAAAAGTTGGCAGTAACTTACTGGCATTCCCCCACAGCTTTCCGCTTGATATACAACTGTCACATTTATTCAGAAGTTCTCTCTAGGTGAATCCTCCCTCTTTGCCCTCTTCCCCAGTGGGCAGGCCAGCCTCCCTGCACTACTGTCTTATCTCGAGTCCTCCTTATTAAGCTTAGCTGAAAAGCAGAAGAAATGTGTTGTCAGGAAAAGAATGACCTATGTTCTTAAGACTTTCCTCCAGGAAACAAGCAGGTGATGCTACTCTTCAGAAACACCTGTTCCAGAAATGAAGCAGTCATACTGGTTTCCCTAAGAATTCTTATATTTTATATATTTCTTCTTCTAAGCTCTATTGCAGCTCCACATTTTTAACTTTAGAAAAGTTCCATAATAATTTTCTGTGATTATTTTCATATAGATGAAATAATATGTATTATACCTACTATGTAATTTTTTGTGTGGACCACTATAAATTAAATGAGGAAGTATAATGTGCTAGCTACAATTTCTATATATAAATGCAATATTCATTTTCAGGTTAAACAATTATTAACATATTACTCTAAATAAATCTAAATTTAAATACACACCAATAATTTTGGCAATGATCTTTTGAGTCACTCTCCAAATCTTTTTCAATTTAGAACTTACATTGTTCTCAATTCCCGTTGAGGAATATTGATGGACTCTCCTGTATCCATAGGTGAATAAGGCAACCTTCAGTGTTTTAGAGATGGATCAGGAGTTAAAGAGCACTGACTGCTCTCCTAGAGGATCCAGGTTCTATTCTCAATCCCCAAACAGCTGCTCATAACCTACTGTTCCAGTCCCAGGGGATCTGACATTGTCTTCTGGCCTCTGAGGGGACCAGGCATGCTCATGGTACACAGACATGCAACGTACCCACATATTAAATAATAAATACTTCATAAAAGACAGTCTTCATGATTTTTACTCATCTTTTTTGTTGGACTGCTTATGCTTTTCATTCTTTACCTTCCCTCTTCTTTTACAAGAATAGCTATGCCATCTGCCTGACTCACAATGGCAATATTAAGATTCTGCTCTCTTGTGAAAATACATGTATAATTATTTACAGTATCAAACAGACTAGTAATATAACTGGGATACCCTATAATTCGTTTTATCGGCTTGACAGGACATTTAGCCTTACTTCATAACCAAGGTAGAAGTATTTAGAAGCTGAATGGGGTCTAAAAAGGAGAGCCTTCCCATTCAACCAGGGCCAGTGTTCTTTAGCAAAACATGAAAAGACAACACAGTATTTTATTGTAAGATACTGTACAAGAGAAATAGCACAACTTGAATCTTGAAAATAGTAAAATACTATAGTTTTACAAATGGGATAAAAGGAGGAAAGCTAATAAGAAATGGGTTGTGACCAAATTTATAATATGTAGGTGGTGATCCATGTCACATTTTTATTGTACTTTATTATGAGGTATTCAGTTATTACAGACTCGAGTTGTAATGTCCAAACTACAGAGCTAATCTTTTCTTGACCAACTGCTCTCTCTAGATACGATTGTTTCTCTTAGAAACAACATATTCTAAGTTCTGTGGTTTATAGAGAAGTCAGAATGTAAATGAAGAAACGACAGCTTTTCCTGAAACTAGCCCTACTGAAATTGTTATTTCATGAAATGACTCTTTAGAACTGAAGTAAATTTGTGGTATTTTAGCATTTAAGCTGGAAAAATTAGAGGGCCACAATTAACTATTTGTTTTCCTGGCTACTTATTTGAATCATAGTTCTCCTATGCGCCACGTGTTCATTTCCTTGCTCCAGTGGTTTTGGGGATCTTTAATTTGAAAATTAAACGGAACCTTGCTTGAAACACAGATTCTTGCTTCCATCTATTTCCCAAAGATTCTGACTTCATTATCTAATTCTTTACTTTGCAATAATTCAGGGCCTTGGTAGGCTGAGATGCTCAAGAAAACAAGTAATGTGCTTCACACAATGGTATGGATCCAACTGTCTCCAGATAGTTTGGAACCTATTGAATTATTAAGTATCTCGACTAAATTATGAGTCCTGAGTTTCATAAGTTCTGAGGACTGTACTGAACAAATGATTCCTCATAACCTTATTATGAAGCTCAAACGTACAGGATGTCCAGAAACTGAGACTGACTCCAGTGTTTCAAGTGCTACCTGTTGGATTCTGAGCGTCCCACGGCAGGTGCTCAGCCCAATAATGTTCCGTGTTTCTTAAACCTGGGCGTGGTTAAGCAGGTAGGTTCCAAATAGTGTAATTATAAATTCAGTTTGCCCCAGAGCCCTCTCAGAACTCCTTTTATTAGTTCTGAGACTGCCATGTAAGTCACAAAGTAAGCAGTGGCGGCTGTGCCCGGGTGCAGGGCGAGGCGGGCGTGTGCCCGCAGTGTCCAAGCCCGCAGGGGAAGCGGTGGCAGCACCCAGCGGAGGACCCCGCTTTCCCCGGCGCGGACACCGGGACTGAGCAGCAGAGCGCTCCCCAGGGGCGTCGTGTGCGAGCCGACCAGGGACCACAGGCCCAGGGGGGCCGCTCGGCCGCGAGAGACAAGGACACGCCTCGGCTCGGGCCAGCTCCCGGCCTCCCCTGGCCTCCCGCCAGAGCCGCCCGCCACCTTTCTTCCTCCGCCCGCGGCTGAGCGCCGGCTCGGGGCCCCAAGTCCGCCCGCGCCCCCGCGCGCGGCCCCGAGGCCCTCGGAGCTGGCGGCTCAACTAGACCGGACGGATGTGGCGCATGCGTGGTGGCGCCACCCGGCGCGGGAGCTGCGGCGGGGACGGCGGCGGGAACCGCGGAGAGTTGGGCCGCCTGGGCCGGGCCCGTGAGGGCGGCGGTGGCGGCGGCGGCGTGGGTTGGCGAGGCCGCGCGGGCGGGGCCCGGCGACAGCTGGAGGAGCGCTTCGCCGACCTGGCGGCCAGCCACCTCGAGGCCCTGCGCGCGCGCGACGAGCGGGACCGGCAGAACGCGCGGCTGCGCGACGAGAACGCCCGCCTGCGGCTGGAGAACCGGCGGCTGAAGCGCGAGAACCGCAGCCTCTTCCGCCAGGCTCTGCGGCTGCCCGGCGACAGCGGCCAGCGGGAGGCCGCCGACGCGACCCTCGGCCCGGACGAGCCCGCCACCGACCGCAGGGCGAGAGGCGGCGGCGGCGGCGGCGGCGGGGAGGACGAGCCGGGCAGCCCCAGGGCGCTGCGGGCCCGGCTCGAGAAGTTGGAGGTCATGTACCGCCGGGCCCTGCTGCAGCTGCACCTGGAGCAGCAGGGCGGCGCGAGCCCGCCGGAAGACAGGGACGAGCGCTCGCTCCGGGAAACTGCCGCCGGCCTGTGCGCCCATGACCCGGATGTCCCCGGGCCCTGGCTGTAGCCGGAGGGCCCGGCGGGAGGGGTGGGGCCCGCGCGCGCCCCGCCCCCTCGGCGCTCAGCGCCCCGCCCCTCTCAGCACGCGGAAGCTCAGGATTGGTGCTCCCGGGACTCCCGCCCCACCCATGGGCACTTCCGGGTGCCACCTTCGTTGGCCCTGGGGGGTGGAGAGGAGCCAGAACTTCCTAATTATGGAATGTGCAGAGCAGCTGCCAAGGACCCTGCTAGTTTCTTGAGGAGAGAGAGGCCTAGCTACTCTAGGGCCGGCTTTAAAACAGCAAGAACTGGGTACCTAGCAGCACCTCCTAAGTTCTTGAAGTTTTTAAAGTGTTGTAAGGACCAGTTGTGTATCTTTTCCTCCCTCTGTTTTTGATTCTTTGAAGGATGAAGTGTATTCAAGCCTGTTCATCCTTTCGTTCCCTAAATCTGCTGTTATCTCTTTTGCGACCAACATGTTTTATAAATTGGTATTACTTGGATATCCCATCTTCTTTACACCTTTTTATGAAGAAGAAAATATTTATAACTGCCCGTTACTCCAATTCACATATGTTTAATATATTCTGGTGTGCTGACCTCCAGAGATTTTTTTTTTTAGAGTATCTTCTGACAGGTGATCATTTGAGTTGATAAATAAAAACTGGTGCATTAAAATCTAAAATTTCCATGCCTATTATTTGATGACTGTTGAAGATTTATAGGGTCTTCTAAGATTATATATACATATATGTTGCCTGTTTTAACACCTAGCTTTGTTTCTCTTTTATAATCTTTTGGATAATTTATATAAGATCTTTAAAAATCTCAGGATAGTTTGAACAATATTATTCCAACATTTTATATTAACTTATTCAGTTTCACGGCTATTTTACCTGATTTTTAACAACTTTCAAGAAATTGTAAATTACTTTCATTTTATTAGACAAAAATCCCTAGAGAATTATGTTTCAGTTGTGCACTTGGTATCAGAGAGAGAGAGAGAGAGACTACGACACATGCTCTAAACTTTTTTTCTTAAAATTTATTTATTTATTTGAGACAGAGTAAATGCTCAGTAATCCATTGTGGCCTGGGACTCTGCCCTCCTCCCTTAGCCTACTGAGAACTAGGATTACAGGCCTCCACCACCAGCAACACATTCTCCTCTATGGTCATTTTATTGCATTTTTCCTAAGCACTGAAGAAAATGCAATGTGTCTGATAAATTTTGTGGAAGCAAAACGATGTGCTGTCTTTATTCCCCATGGTAAGAATCATAGTCAACACTTCTGTAACAAAGCCAGGTCAATCAGAGAAAAGCATAATCACCATTTTACATGTCCCACAGGCCCAGGGGAAACTGTTGAAATTGCCACTAAAAGAATGCAGAGCCCTGTAGAAATGAGTGAATGATAGCTACAAACTAATAGTTACAGACTAAAAGGGAAACTTAGTGAGGCCTCTCTGTTCAGTCTCTTCTCGACCTCTCTGTGTGGCATTCCTTCTCCTGGGTACAGGTCATGACTCCTTTCAAAACATTGCTTTTATGACAACTATCAAGTTAGACCAGAAATTTTCTTTATGACTATCTCCAAGAGGAAAGCATAGGCTATTTAAAGTAGTATATATCTATCTGTGTTTGAGGAGTTTCTCTAACTTGCCTTAGAGAAAAGAGGATTATGAATTCTGTAGTTTGCTTGTGGGAGGGAAACAACTTATGAAAGACAACTTATGAAAGGAGCTGCAAAAGAGACTGCTTCTGAGATTCTTTCGAGGTATCCAGTATAAGTACACTGCTTTGGAGTATTGTTTCTGAGACCCCTATACATCATGTGTTCAAAAGTATTAAAACAATGGGGAACAGTTTAGGGGAAATGGGGATACAAATAAGTAGAGATGTAAAGAAACGAAATGTATACTCTGTACAGCATCTCCCAGAAAAATTTAAATACTATATTTGAAATACTTATTACAAAACAAGGGTCAAGGAAACTAGTGATATTCCTTGTTAAAATTTTTTTTTTTGGTTTTTCGAGACAGGGTTTCTCTGTGTAGCTTTGCGCCTCTCCTGGAACTCACTTGGTAGCCCAGGCTGGCCTCGAACTCACAGAGATCCGCCTGGCTCTGCCTCCCGAGTGCTGGGATTAAAGGCGTGCGCCACCACCGCCAGGCGGTTGTTAAAATTTTTTAGAACACTTTCTGCGTTGCCTGTTGGTAACTGATATTCAGTTGTGAATATTAATTCCTCTGTGGCCAAAGTATATGAAAAAGGATTTGCTGAGAAGTAGTAGGTACATAAAAATTAATACTGCCCCTATTCATTTCATGTTTTTACAGGGAAATAAAGCATTTATGGAAGGCAGTAGAGTTTCAAAATAAAATGAAAGGATTATTTTTCCTTGGGCATTTCACTGTAGCTTTAGATTTAATTTAGTTAATTACTCTAAGACTTAATTTTTTCTCATTAGCAAAATGAACACAAGATCTACCTCAGAATATTGTAAACCACTTATTGAGATATTAAAAGCAAAATGTCTGCTTCAAAGTAAGTGAGAATGGCATTTTTGAGCATGAAAATAGCAAGTACATATTTTATTTGCAAATACCATTGCTTTGTGAGTTTTTCTCTATGACATTGTATTTTTGTAAAAATGTTAATGCCTTTCAATGCGTAAAAAAGTAAAAGGGAGGAGATAAAAACTTTAGAGTAAAATAATAATGTAATACAGGGTTTAAAGATATTTTTCACTAACACAAAATTGAGAAAATTCAACAAGGAAAATAAATTTTTATCCTTCAGCACTTTTTGGCTTAAAGTTGTGCAAATTGTTATTGTGAATAAATAGCAAAATCATCAGATTTACTGGTGGGAAAAATGCAATGAGGTGCAGACACAGATTTACTTTTTGTGCACCATTCATGGAATATGTTAAAAATTCTCAAGCCAACGTACCCTATAAAATGGGAGAAGGTTCATACACATTTCCACTTTAATGACTTCACTGTTGGCCATGGGTAAAGTACCCTGAAGTGTGAAAGATAACTTGCTGTAACAAAACATGTAGTCATTTAAAGAGTGGATAAAGTTGATATTACAAAAATTACCCAAGGCCTAGTTTAATCTGTGCAAAACTAAAAGTGCGCTATCCTCTGTTTTATTAAAGGAACACTTCATTGTCCTAATTTCACATTAGTTATACAATGAAGAAAGGTTTTACAGCTTATTGATAAAAGCAAACAAAATGTGTGTTTTTAGCAGAAAATATGTTGAGACTAATTGGCTTTTAATATGATTTTTATAGCTACTACTCTAAAAAATATACTTTATCTTTTTCTCTGTATGAAATTGAGATGGGAAAGAAAGTAATATAAAATAAGATCTTAACACCAGTGATCATACAACAAGCTATTTTTGTAATACTTAAATATTTTTAAGACACCATTGCTAACTCATGATATTACCATAATGGAAATAATACTAAGTTAATAAATTTAACTAATAATGTATGCTAAAATAATTAGCACCATGATCTTGATTCCAACACAAAAGAACAATTGATACTTTTTTCTAAAAGGAGGATATTTTTACTGAGAATTTGACATAAAATATTTAGAAAATTTTCATGAATCACAATTTACATTTCTATTTAGTGATGTGTAGATTAATTATATATTGACCTTCCTACCACAAGTATTCTCTTTTTTCATGTTTCTTTTGTTTTTTCTTTTGAAGATAGGGTCTCACTATATATTATTGCATGGTCTGGAACTTGCTGTAAAAACCAGCTCGACTTGGATTCATAAAGATATATCTGCTTCTTCCTCTGAGTGTGGTGATAAAGGCATGCACTCACATAGACAGTTATAACATATATACACCACGCACACTGTGTGTAATTATATATTTGAATATATAGTATGGAGAGTATGCAAATATATTCATGCAATGGAAATAAAAGATTTAGAAAAACATGTTGATTATAGCCTCATCTTAGTATAAGAATTAATCTTGCTCATTTTTCAAAAGGTAAAGCTTAAACTAAGATTTTCATATTTCAGCAGTGAGAATTAAATTATAACATGTTTAATCCAGAGAATATATGGCTTATTGTAAAATTCAGTGGTAGAATTACTTGTCATTATAGTTCCTATACTTTAGATGTTTATTTGTAACCCAAAAGTTTAGATATTGCAGCTCCATCTGCACCACTGTGATGGTATTAAGAGATAGTAAATATTTTAAGGGATGGGGCACAGTGAAGGAGGTTGTTTTATTGTAGGTATTCCCTGTTAAGGGTATGTTAACCAGGGGCCTTAAAATGTTTTCTAATTATTTCTATTTGTGCAGAATTACTAAAAAGATAATGAAACATAAAAGCAAAAATACACACATGCACAAATGCACTCACACATATTTTTATATATACATATATCTGAATTTTCAGTGCATTCTACCTATTTCCACTGACATAAAAAGTGATGTTATATGTATAAAAAGAACTTGCAACATATATTAAACTACTCTGAGATTCTATCTCAACCAAGTGAGAATGGCAGTCATTAAGAGCACAGCAAATACTGGCAAGGATATGGACTAAACTGAATCTTTGTGCACTGAAGGTGAGAATGTAGCTAGTTTAGCCACTATGGAAACTGTATGAAGGTTTCTCCAAAATTATACAATATGTGTGTGTGTGTGTGTGTGTGTGAATTTTCAATGCATTCTACCTATTTAACTGACACAAAATGATGTGATACATATGATACATATATATATATATATATATATATACATATATTATGAAAATAGATATACCATATATACAGATATACCTCTGTAACATGCCTGTGTTTATACAAAAGGGTAACAAGCCAACACATCACAGAGACATTTGTACATCAATGTTTATTGCAACACTATTAACAAGATCTAAGTTACAGAGCTATCTTTGCTGTCTAACAACAGAGTAGTGGGTAAATAAAATGTGGCACATATACACAATGTTCCTTTCAGCCATAAAAGAGAGGTTATGTCATTTCTGGAAAAATGGATGCAGCTGGAGATAATCACATTAAGTGAATTAGGGCAGTCTCAGAAAGATAAATGCCTGTTCAGTTTTTGTTCTTAGATTTCATATGGATATAAAAATGTTTGTGTATGTCTGTGTGTATCTGTGTATGAGACATGAAATTGGAAAAATAAATTGTCTTATGAAACATAGGGGACTAAGGGCAAGGAGAGAAGGGAGAAAAAGACAAGTGTAAGACTATATGGAGACTGTGTGCAACATGTAATATATTTTTATTTGATAACCAAAAAAATAACAAAAATGATCTTTCAAATGTCTTAACTATAAGAGCAAGCCCTAGTGAAACCATAAACCTATCAAACCATTGAAACTATAAAAAAGAATACAATTGTTTTATAGATTAATTCCACCTGTCATATATACATGTCCACTTCTTATGAACTTACTCTGTTCTTACTAACTCTTTATCTTGGCTATTATTATTTCTACTCCATAAAATATTTTGTTGTTCATAAACATAGCCAAGAGACATCTTTAAAAGTGTTCAGCATCTTTGACAATTAGATGGTACAAATTTAAGCTACTTTGAGCTACATTTTATCCCAGCCAAATAGCTCAGATCAAGAAAACAACTGACAGCAAATTCTGGGGAAGATGTAGGGAAAAGAGAAAACTTGTTCATTGTTTGGGGTATTGTAAACCAGTGCCCCCATTATGGAAATCAGTATTGAGAATTCTCAAAAAGCTAAAATTAGATTTACCATGTAGCCTAGCTATCCTACCCCTTGTTATATACCCAAATGACAGAAAGTCCTACTGTACCTGATACTTGCTCATGCATTATCATTGTTACTACATTCACATTAGCTAGAAAATGGAAACAGCCTAGATGTTCATTAACTGATAAATGGATATTGAAAACATGGAACATATACACAGTGAAATTCTGTTCAGCTGAAAAGAAAAATGAAATCATGAAATTTTCAGGTGGACAAATGGAACTTGGCATATTACACAGTTATTATACAGAGTGAGGTAACCTAGACTCAGACAAGCTCCACATGTTCTCTCTTATTTATGAGTCCTAGCTTGGTAGCAGAGGTTTTTGTTCCACAAACCTCTCCCAAGTAACTACACAGAGGCTTAATATTAATTATAAATCCTCATCCAATAGCTCAGTCATGTTACTATCTAACTCTTACATTTACATGAACCCATATTTTTAATCTGTGCTTTGCTGCATGGCTTGGTACATTTTCTCAATATGGCATGCTCATCTTGCTTCTCTCTCATCTGTTGACTACTCAAGACTCCACCCTTCTTCCTCCCAGCATTCTCAGTTGGGCTATCCTGCCTAACTTTATCCTGTTTAGCTATTGGCCAGTCAGATTCTTTAATAAATCAATCACAGAGACATATATTTACATAGTGTAAAGAAATATTCTACATAGCTCCAAATCTTTTGATGGTGAGTATATAACTTTGGGTAACCATGGAAAACTGGAAAGTAAAAGCAACCATGGTGATGGTAAAAAAGAATCTCTGGAGAGGTGAGTATAGTAAGACATGGGTGCTTTGAACAAGAAATAGTAAAATGGAGGTCATGTTAACTGGGGAGGGGAGAGTGAGGGAAACACTGATGGAGAGGGAGGGAGGAAAAATATGACTAACGATGGTTGAAAAAACCATAGAGGAACATCACTTTATGTTTACTTATAATACATATATAATATAGGTAAGTGTATGTGTATACATCCATAGTCAAAATAAAGTTATGCCCATAGGGTGATATTTTCCCCTAAGAGCTATAGACTATATAACAAAAATCCTAGTGCCAGGCATGAGAAATTTGTGTAGTCAGAATTTTTTTCTATGTCCCAGCCTGCCAATGGTAGGGACAAATCTCTCCCACTCGCATCCCCCAAGAAAACACACAGAGGCTTATATTAATTATAACTGCATGGCCATGGCTCAAGCTTTTTGCTAGCCAGCTCTTATATCTTAAATTAGCCCATAACTATTAATCTATGTATTGCCACATGTTCTGTGGCTTTACCTGCAACCCATTACATTGTTGCTCCTTGGGCGGCTCACTGGCATCTACTCCTCCCTTCTTCCTATCTCTCTTTTTGAATTTCCTGCCTACCTCTAAGCTGCCTTGCCATAGGCCAAACGGCTTTATTTATCAACCAATCAGAGCAACACATATTTGCAGCATAGAGAAAGATATTACCCCATCAAATTTTCCCTACAGTTGTAGGTCAAGGGAGTAGAAGAGACTCCCTAAACAACATGAGCTACTGCCATTGCCCTGGGTTGCTTCCTGAAACTTGAAGGTAAGATGCTATTGCTGAAGACATCACACACTTCACAGGACTGACGGAATCAGATTCAGTTTGGAATGCTGACCTAGAAACCTCTCATTGTAGACCAGCTCTCATAGTATCTGAAGGTGTTGTGCAAGCTAGTTAAGGAGAAAAGTAAGCAACAGTTTTACCCAACTCTAAAGACTATGACCTAAAACAATGACCAGCATAGCAAGATATCCCCAAATGTGCAATAGTGAGATTTATATCTTGCAGAAACCAACAGCTGTCTAATTGAACTTAAAGGATTACTCAAGAAAGGAAATCATGTACAGTTCTGTAAACAAAGCCAACTACCTCTGGCTTGTGAGTTTATGAACCTTAGAAGAGAACCTACTATTGACATTGTCCTGAATCAGTATACATTCTAACTGAGTTATAAATACTTACCATTATACCCACAGATAAGTATTTCTCACATCTCTCACCAAAATAACTTTTTGAACAGACAGATGCTACTGTAGATATCTACAATTAGTCAAAATGCCGAAACCAACTTACTTATAGGTTCCTAACCCAATTTATACATCTACAACACAACTCCATATCTAATACTCAGGGAATATTGGAAAGTGGGATCTGGAAAGTTTTAGGGACATTAACAAGTTCTGAGAAAGTGACAATCAACCTTCTTCAGGAATTAGTCTCCCAATAGGTTACCCAATCCCAAGTAGTCATCTCTAAACACATACAAATATTAGAAATACAAAATCAACTGTGCTGGCTGTATTTATATATGCATTTGTGTATGTATGAATGTGTGTATATGTGTAACAATAATTAAAGAAAAATAGGTGATAAGTTTTAGAAAGAGTAGGGACATGAAAGAAACAGAAGCTGGGAGAAGGGGGTGTGTAAATGATGTAAATAGAGTAATTGCATGTGGACTGCTCAAAGAAAATTAAATTTAAAAAGAACTTACACTATTGAATAGGATTTGAAGGTGGAATAAATGTATTTACTTTAATTTTTTCACTCATGCGGCAGAATAGTTTAGACAATAATGGAGTTATTTAGCAAAGATTATATATGGCAATTTGGGAGCTAGAAAGATTATATTGTAGGTGTAGAATAGACCTTTGAAAATTTATCTTCTATGTCTCAGACAGAGAAAGATACACATTGAGGTGGGGCAAGAAGGTACTCCTTGCACTTTTTCTGAATAGAGAAGGAAACATAATGTCTCATTGTTCTAGGAAGTTATCATGTGGTCATAAAGAATGAAAGTACTGGAGAGGGCAAACCATTTTATAAGGAGCTGGGGAGATGACTCAGTGGGTAAAAGTATGTGCTGTAAAACCATGAGTACTGGAGTTTGGGTCCCAGCACCCAAGTAAAATCTAGATCTGCTGCCATCTTAACTCCAATGCTGGGGTAAAGGGATGGAGACAAAAGGACTGATTACTGAGGCTTGCTGGGCAGCCAGCTCACTCAATGAATGAAAAGTGAGAGTCCCTGTGTCAAGGGAGTAAAGTAGAATGTGATAAAGGATGCCATCTGGGTCTTCCTAAACAGGTATGTATATGCACACACACGCATACTAACACATTACACAATTTTTTTTCCTTAAAATGATTGCAGATGCAATTGCAATTTCGTGAAAGAAGTCTTTTGGACCTTGTTGTTCTGGGTAAGTTCATTTTCTCGCTGTTGGAGCCAGTTAGAGTTGGGAAATTTTCTTAAATAGATGAAGAATAGATTGTTAAATGAGCTCTACAATCATATAGGTGTTTCACAGACTTATTATTAAACAAAAGAAATTACACTCAAAGGCTGTATGATTAAGTTTATTCACATATAGCATGCAAAGGGTACAAAGTTAAAACATCTGATATAATAGGTCAGGATAGTAAATGTTCTTTGATTGGCAAAAGTAGGGATATGAAAGATGCAATATAGTCTATTTTAAAACTACAACCCATACAAAAAAAGAATGAGATGTGTTATTAAAATATCCTAGCAATTAAACAGTGTTTTTTGTTGCATAACTAGAAAACCAAAGGGTTAAAATGAAGAGCTCAGACTAAGACACACATCTACACTAAAGTTTGAATTGTGGATGATGTGTTTTTTATTTATTTATTTTTTGAGTTTTATAGGAAATGTAAAAGGTAAACTTTCAAAGAGAAGTGTAATATACACATATAACACATATATAGCATATGTATATATAATATATTATACATATAATGCATATTTAATAATTTCCACTTTCCACATGAGAAATATTATTCTTGCCTTTTACATTATATCACATATGTAATTTTTTTCCTGGTAGATTAAACACTCAAATTTGAAATACATTCTTCATACAGTCCTAGAATGCAATTTTAGAGAATTTGTTTATGATTCAGAACAGGAAAACATTCCTTGCAAAATGAATGGAAACACATGAACTATGAACCAATGGCTGAGGGGTCCCCACTGGATCAGGCCCTCTGAATGGATGAGACAGTTGATTGGCTTGATCTGTTTGGGAGGCATCCAGGCAGTGGGACCAGATCTTGTGCTCATTGCATGAGTTGGCTGTTTGAAACCTGGGGCCTATGCAGGATTGTTTGGCTTGGCCTGGGAGGAGGGGACTAGACCTACCTGGACTGAGTCTACCAGGTTGACCTCAGTCTGTGGGGAAGGCTTTGCCCTGGAGGAGATGGGAATGGGGGGGGGGGGTCGGGGGGAAGGTGAGGGGGACGGGAGGGGGGAGAACAAGGGAATCCGTGGCTGATATGTAGAACTGAATTGTATTGCAAAATAAATTAATAAAAAAAAAAAAATCCACACCTGGAAACAAGAAGCCACTGACTTCACTGACTCTAATAGAAAATTCTTTCCTGAAAAGTTAGTAAGATGTGAGCAGCACATACTAACTAAAGGAGGATGAAAGCCAGTAGCTCAATACATTGAGCTCCCCTAAATCAGGAAGAAAAGACATCTCAGTGCTGAAAAGGACGAACAATAAACAAAGGAGACAGAGAAAACAACATCCTTCAAGAGGGCCCTCTAAGTCCTTTCAATTAGGGAGAAATCGAATATCAATAAATACAAGGGAAAAATGCAGATGAATATTGATAGAAAATGAAACTTAGGCTCCTTATCTCTTGTATTTCATGACCTTGGCAATCAGCATTTGCCCAATGACTGAAGCAAACTGCATGGATTTCAGGAGCATTCTTATAATACTCTCTTACTCTTTATATATAAATGCTAATTAAGTCCTATTACTTTTACCTCAAAAACACCTAATGTCTTTTCCTGGAACTCACTTGGTAAAGCTACACAGAGAAACCCTGTCTCGAAAAACCAAAAAAAAAAAAAAACCTAATGCAAAAAGTTCCATTTTCTTTATCATTTTGGAATAAGATAATTTTGAAAACTTTGATTTGAGTTATTGTATGGTAAACATGGATAAGGGTAAACTTACTTTAGTTTACAGAATGAACTGAGGAGTATCCTGCCTACTCATAATTCTCACAGCAAAGTAGACATATATATATATTGGAGATCAGATAAAAACATAAATTTAGCATGTGTCCAGATGTTTTGTAGATCTTGGAGACCAGGAGTCAAAAAGCTGTTTGTCTTTGTAAGTTCAGTACCCAATTTTTTAATATATATGTTCTTTTCTAACAAAATTTCATAACAATGTATCCCTAAAAACATCAGAAATTATTACGAGACAACTTAGATATTATACCTAAATGTGCCTTGTATACTTTATTTTTGTCTCATTTTGTTTTGTTTTGTTTTGTGACAGATTGTCTTTGTAGCCCTGGCTGGCCAGGAACTTGCTATGTAGACCAATCTTTCACTGGACTGAGAAAGACTTGCCTGCCTCTGCCTTCTGAGCACTAGGATTCAAGAAGTGTTCTACCGTGACCCTATTGCTTCCTTGTATTCTTTAAAGGACAATATAAAAGTAAGAGAGTTAGTCCTAAAAGATAATTACTTTATGTTCCTTGTCCTTTAATACAAAATTACTTACTATTAAGATGATAAATCTTGATTATAAATTTGATGGGATTTGAGTAGACCTCTGAGGTACCATAAATGTTCTTTTAACTCAGGAGGCAAGACCCATTCTTTGTGTGGGCATACCATGAACTGAAGGCCTGGACTAAATGAAAGGGACAAAGCAAGCAGACCGCTCATAGCCATTGGTCTCTGCTTCTGGAGTTCAGGCACTATGTGACCAGCTATCTGGCTTCTGCTCCTATGCTTTGCCTGCCATGATGGACTGCAATCTCAAACCAAAAGTCACAACAAAACCTTCCTTTTTTAAGTTGCCCTTGTCAGGTACTTTCTTGTTGTAACTGGGAGAAACATAACTGGTACAGAAAGCGTAATAGTCTGTGATAAATCTGTGTTGTTCTTGGGCTTTTCTTAATGGTTTTCTGGAGAATGTGCAAGAGTTTGGACTTGTGAGCCAGGGAAGCCTTGGGATGTTGTTAGCAAACTCTAATAGGAATTTGTGGTAAGAGTTCAGAAGAAAAGAAAGCCAAGGAAATGTGGTCAGTAAAGGCATGTCTTATGTGGTATCAGAGAGGACAAATGCCATCAGGAACTCAACTACCTCAGTATATAACAGACCATACTTGTTATGTCTTCATACAGAATCTAGCTACACTCTCCGTGTCCTCACTGAGGCTGAACACAAAGGGATTCTGCTAAGTTACTTGGCTGAGGAAGCTTCAAGATAGGACAGAGTCTTTGGTCAGTTGTTTCATCACAGAAAGGTGGAAATGTAACAAGTAGTTTGTTCAATTGGGTTAGGGAGAGGTAGTGGCCATGCTGAGCATGTTAGGACTACCAGAGTCCATACATTGACTCTAAAATCTCCAAGGAATGAAGAGACAACTGGCTAAGCCATGTGAAAACTCCAGGCATCTCATCTAAAATCTAACTGAAGATCAGACTTGTTTTGAAACCATGAAGCAAGAGAGATCAATATTATAATAAATTTTCATTCAGGTGTGTAGGAGGGAGAATGGACACAGGAGACAAATGCTTGGTATCTAGCCATGATGCACTGAATATTTACTTTTTACGCTACAAATCTGAATTTCATAAGAATAATTTGCAAGAATTAATTTTATCTAGAAAGATATTGGTTTAGCAAAAGTAAAAAAAAATTTCTCCCTAGTTAAAGGGAGTTGGTAGATCCAATTATTTAGCATTTTTGAAGAGATTCAATATGTGCACCAATAATATAAAAAAATTGTAAAAGAGAGTGGATTCAGAAAGGTTTTTGATTATAGCTTTCTGCTTGAGTACATAATCAACTTCACAGCCAGATATTTTCAAGCCTGAGAATTATTAGTATTACTGATGTGTCTTATTAAAAGCATAAAAGTGCTTTAATCCTTCTTAGAAGGTGTTATAAAGCACATAGATTTAATAATATAGCCTTTGGGATTTTCAAGTTAATTTTGCAGTCCTCTTATGCTTGATAGACACAAACATGTCCTGGGCATTCACTTGAGATGTATAAAAGGAAAAGAAAAAAAGATATATCAAAAAATTCTGATAAATTAACTCTGATCTTCAGGAAGCAGAGGTAGGACTTTTGATCAAACATAGTTTTAATGTAATACAGGTATCAGATGATTACAGAGAGGGAGGACAGAGCTGGATATAGAAATGCCAGGGAAGAAAGAGACCAAGAGAAATAGGGTCCAGACAAACAACTGTTCCAGAAGGATATGTTTCTAAATTAATTTTCTCTGAATGTAGAGACTGAAATAAGACAGAAAATAGAGATTATGTAATCATCAAAGAAGCATGAAATAATAAGGCATAAAGGACAACTAATGAGTTGGAGAATGACTTACATGGAAATAACAAACAAAAGCCAACTGAAGAGATTGAAAGAAAGACTGAAAAACAAGGTAAAATATAGGAGCTTGTAATTTCTGAAAATGCAAAGAGCATGTATTTGATCTAAAAATTTATTTTTTCGAAATAAACAAGTTAAGCAAGGTGGGAAAGAATTGGAGTTGGAAACAGCAACAATAAAAAGAGCCAAATGAAACCCAGTGGAAGAGTGCTTATTTACCATTTTAAAGACCCCAGGTATGAAAATCAAATGCAAACAGGAATAGTAACAACACCAAAAAGATAAAAACAGCACAATTCTTCATCAATCCCCATATCTGTGTTTTTTGTAACTGTACAATATAAAAGGGTAGAATAGATTTCCCTACTTTTTACTTTCATTGACCAATGGAATACGGTAATAATCTTAATGTACTTGTTTGCCTCTAGGATTTTAGAGACCATGAGCATGAGTGATTGCAAATTTGTGCCTCACTCTACCACAAGATAAAGTTTACAATTATATCTTTTTTTCATTAAAAGAGAGTCTTGCTAACTGACAGTATTAGTTACATTTTGTTGCTGTGACAAATTTTCATGGTCAAAAGCAACTTAAGGAAGAGAGCTACAGCATCAGAATGTTAGAATCCATAAGGTAGGATAGCATGTTAGCAGGAAGCAGGAGAAGGAGCAGAAAGCTGAGAGATTTCATCCTCATCTGAACATGGAAAGCAGATGTAATTGGAAATAGGGTAAGCCTATGGATTAGCAAGGCCTGCTAGTGATGTCCTTTGTTCATTAAGCCTGCACCTCCTAAAGGCTCCATAACCTTCCCAACCAGCATCAAAACCAGGACCAAGTACTGAAATACACAAATGTATGGAGGACATTTTGAATTTCTCATTGAAACCCCAAAATGTCTAATTGGTGGCAAGAACCTTTTTTTTTTTAATTTCAAGATGATGTCTATTTTTAATCTACCTTGTTCTGATCCTATTTGATTTCATTTTAATATTTAATTTTATTTATGGTAATACTTGAAAAACATTTTTGTAAGTAGTTAATACATAACATTTTAGCATATAAATTTAACTACAAGGTAGAGTTGAGTGGCTTACAGGTAATGATTTAGCATAGAACTCATTTCTATGTAGATAAAAAATTCAACGCAGAGTTAATCTGGGTGATATTATTTTAAATAATTGAATCTAAGGCTCTATTAATTTAAAAATAATATGTAATAACCAGAGATAAATAATTCCACATTATTCGGTTCATACTACAATATACTGTTCAGTAAAATTCAGAACAATTACATGGATACTTTTGAATATTCTTATAGCCACAGTGAGATTGTAAAACATAGTTCCATTACTGTATTATATTTACCAAAATAAATCCAAAGGTTATAATTGTAAAATGTAGTTAAAACAAAACTATTAATGCTATATTTAACTTATCCTGAATAATTATTAAATCTAGTTTTTTTTAGTTTTAGCAGTTCAGTTCTCAGTTCAGACTAGCTATATTTCAAATACTCAAAAGGCAATTCACCTAGTGTCCACTCTATTGACCAGTATAGTATTAAAATATCTGAATTGAATATTTAATGCACAAAAACATTTAAGAGAGAATTAGAAAAAGTAAATCTCAAATTATCATTATGTAAAATGCACAGGAAGTCTAAATAATAAAAACTGATACATTCATTTCTTCTAAACACTCCTTCAGTGATTCCATAATACAGCATTTAAAAGATTTCTATTCAAATAAACATGATTTTGTACTTTACCTCCTGCTGCAACAAATCTAAAATGCTGCAAGTAAAAAGCTGCTAAAAATTACAAATTACCACCCAAGCTTCCCTGCCTTCATGATGATAATTAGTCCTATTTTTGAAGGACCAGAAATTATTGCCAAACAATTAGATACATCTCTAGGAAAACTCATCACTTTGCCTTCGACATACCTTTTAGGAAGAAGAGAAAAGTAATCTGTTTCCATTTAGAGTTGAGTTTGAGACTTCACTTTACATTGTCTCTAAAATTAATTGAATTGAATATGAAAAGCTATACAAATCAAGACAATGAAATGGAAGGAGAAGGTTTTAAACACATCCACCAGACAGGCTGTAAGCAGTTACTCACAGCTAGGTGCCTGTACCTGTACTGGTATTACCCCATTGCTTCTTTGTTTGTTTGTTTGTTTGTTTGTTTTGTTTTGTTTTTTTTCAAGACAGGGTTTCTCTGTGTAGCTTTGGTGCCTGTCCTGGATTTCGCTCTGTAGACCAGGCTGGCCTCGAACTCACAGAGATCCACCAGGCTCTGCCTCCTGAGTGCTGGGATTAAAGGCGTGCGCTGCCACCACCCGGTTCCCATTGCCTCTTTCAGTGCAATCTTACATTTTGTCCTTCCAAAAAAATCTAACCCAAAATTTAGGAAGATGTTTTAGAAATAGAAAGCAATATGATCTCCTGAATTTTATTTATGTTTTGAATTAGATTTATTCATTTTATTCTATGCATTAATGTTTTGTTTGCAAGTATGTCTGTATACCACATGCATTCTTCATGCTTGTGGAACTCAGAAGAGAGAATTGAAATCCTTGGGAATGGAGTTACAGAGAGCTGTGAACCACATGTGGGTGCTGGCAATTGAACTTGAGTCCTCTTCAAGAGTAACAAGTGCTCTTAACTGTCAAGCCACCTATCCAGTCCCCTCTTCAGTATTTTAACACACACACACACACACACACACACACACACACACACACACACACACACGCGCACGCGCACGCGCACGCGCACGCACAAACACGCACGCACGCGCACACACACACACATTTATGGTGTAACTGCTGCTGCTATAATAAAATGTCACAGACTAGGTAAATTATAAATAATAGAGTTAAGCTTTTATACTGTTGTAACCGATGATAAAGTGGTGATAAATGCCAAAACCAAGATAGCAACTGACTTGGTGTGACTGAAGGTCTGTTTCTTTGTTAATACTTCCTCTTTACAAACTCATTTAACAGAAAAAGTGGAACCAATACTCCGTCCTCACAGAATACAAGCAATAACAGGGAAGGATAAGGCAGCTCTCTGAAGCTTCTGCTATGGTACTACTTCCATCCATAAGAAGACAGATGTTGAGGCCTAATTATTTCCCAGTTTCCCTATATCTTCATGCTGCTACCTTGGGCTTAAGTTCTAATTACAGAACTGAGAAGGGATACATACATATAATTCTATGTAAGCTTTCCAAGGTCATGACGAATTATATTTCAAGTTTTAACTAGTTCTTAGTCCAGTGTCTGGCAAATCATGTACTACTCATTATGTATTTCATAGGTTAATGGTTCTGGTTTTGTTATTGGAAGAAGTAGAATTTTGAACCCCCCCATCCACTCCTCATTTATGTTCATTGAGATTCAATCTCTGTAGTGCTAGGATTAAGTGAGAGTAATATAACTGTCTCTGTCTCTATGTATGGAAATGGTAAAACACATCAATGTACAAATTTATGCTTCGTCAATATCTTTGTGGACCAACAGAGCAAATAATCTTCAGCATAAGGGACTTACTTTCTAGTGGCACAAAAATTGATAAGGAAAATAGTTTGTATAAACATTGTTCAATAGAAATGACAAGATACATAGAGCTTATGGAGTGAGAAGTAATCACATTTCATTTTCTTCAGTGACTGTTCCACAAATACAGGGGCAAGAGCTTATATGTAGACTTCATAATATATAATACTTAGTGTATTATTTAATCTCTTTTGACTAGTGTCTTAAATGAAATGCTTTGGTCATTTTGAGACAGAGTCAGTAATTTTAAAGTAATAAAGTAATATGAAATTAATTCCTTTAATAATTACAAATAAATTTTAATAAAAATTATATTAAATAATGTTGCATTTAGATTTAGTAAATCCTTTTCATATATGTGTGTTAAGTAATATGTATATTCTTCTCATTTGGCTGCTAATCAATCCTGTGGGTTAACATTTCTATGCTATAAGTTAACATTAAGTCCAGTTGGTTATTCCGACTCTAGGTAAAGAGAGAAATCTTAACTGAAATCCATAGAATCCAATATTTTATTCTTATATAAATGTGCCTCATCTGATCCCTTGCTTTTACCAACACCGTCTTTGACCAGCATCTTGTAGGCATAGTTTGCTATCTCTGTGCAAAAGAAACAGGAAATCTTTCTTGTCAACTTCTAAATTTGTAAATTAAGCCTGTTATGAAAAAGTAGGGTAGTTGGTTCCTCAAAATTTCTTTTTGCTATCTCATATTCTCCCTCCAACATAAATCCAGGTTGCAAAGTCTCTTCTTCATCCTCTCTTTGATCTTACACATGTACCCTTAAATTATGAAGTTATTAATGGCATACTGTGCCGGATAGTTTTATGTCAGAAGTGAACCTCAATTAAGAAAACATCTCCATAAGATCAGGCTGAGGGGGTTTTTCTTAATTAGTGATTGATGAGAGAGGGCCAAGTCCTGTGTGTGGCACCATGCCTGGGCTGGTTGTTTTGGGTTCTATAAGAAAACAGGCTGAGCATGCCATGTGGAGCAAGCCTGCAGGATGAAGTGCTAAACAGTCTTATTAATAAAAAAAAAACCCAGAGCCGAAACCTGATTTATTTCTACCTTCACTGCTTTGGATGATAAACTGATATATGGAACTGATAGTGAAATAAACCTTTCTCCTCCCAAGTTACTTTTGATCATGGTGTTTCATCAGTGCAATAGTAATCCCGACTAAGACATATGCATACTACATCTACATTTTCTACTTAATTTTAAAGAAGTAATTCAATACCTACAGCAGCTAGATGAAGTCATCAAAGTTGACTTATCTGTTTGATGCCTAAGTGGAATCTATCTTAAGAAATAAAGTGCTCTCTTGTGTGACTTTATTTTTCAGAGTTATCTCTTGCATAATTATTTTGCTCATGCCCCATGTGATCTGATGCTTTAATAATTCATAAAACTCCAACAGCTTACCTCTTTACATCCCATCATCATCCCTGCTTCTTCCTGTATTAGTGTATAATAAGCTACCTCAAAATGCCATTCTGAAATAGCCACTACTTGTACATGTAATCACTTGATTGGTTGCTCAGAAACTAAACATAGATAAAGTAGGAGAGAGTCATATCTGCTTTGTTAAATGAAAATAAGCTTGTATTTTATTGTACATGTAATGTCAAGGTATTAGCTTTTAGTACTGGAAGTATGAAATTTTATTTTATGTTTTAAAACATCAGTCTGACTAATCTTGGAAAAAAGAGATAGAAATTGAATAAAATTAAAGTGATATCTTTAGGTAGAGCCATGAATATGTAGCATAAATTCATGTTCGTGTGTGTGTGTGTGTGTGTGTGTGTGTGTGTGTGTGTGTGTGTGTGTGTGTGTGCCAATGCACATGTATACATGAGTGTGACTGTGTGTTGAATCTCAAAAAGGAACTTCAATATCATTCCTCTGGGGGTGATATTCACTTCATTTTTTAAAAATAATGTCTTTCCCTGCCCTGGAACTTGCTGAGTAGGCTAGCATGGCTGGCTTATGAGCACCAGAGATTCTCATGTCTCCACTACCCAAGCACTGGAATTCAATCACCATTTTTTCCCATAGTACTAGGAAGCAAACTCAAGTCCTCATAGTGTGTGACAAGCATCTTTTGGACTAAACCATCTTCCCAGACTATAAATACTTTTGGAATAGAAGCTTGAAGCTCAGGGGATAGATCAGTGTGAAAAATGCACATGTTAGTTTTGTGGGTGTGATCAATACTGAAGTAAACGAGGGATGAATTTTTAGAGCTTTAATTTGCTGGTCACTTCCTTTCATCCTTTCTTGGTTGTGTGTGGTGGGGAGTAAAATGGCAGACAAAGAGCAGACAAAGAACACCTGATGCTGGGCTTCCACCTTCTTTTACATTTGTTTCATCTGGGCACATCTACCCCTTTCAGTTGTTGTCCCCACTGACAATCATCTCTGCTAACACACGTAAGGCACATCTAGAAGTATGCCTTACTAATCTCCTTGGTTTATCTAAATCCAATTAAGCTGACAATCAGAAGTAACTAACATCGTAGTAGATAAATCTGTACATCAGCATATAAAATGCAGAAGAAAACTGAGAAACAAACAAATAAAATAGAAGACACTGAGCATCTAAATATTTGGATTTACCCCAGAGATGCTAAGGTAAAAAGAATAAACTTTGAAGAAGAATAGCTACTAGACAGAACAATAGCAGGGCAAATGTCATTTCATGGATACCAAGGGCCTATGACAAGAGATAGGGAATTATCAAGTGTGCCAAAGTCTGTAAAGGAGGTAAGGCAGAAACGGACACAGAAGTGGTCATGAGATGCATCATCACTGAGGCTACTGGTCACATGTCCAAGAAAGGTTTCATTAGTTTAGATGAAAGGCAAAATTTGGAATTAGGAAAGTGGATCCTGTATGCTATAATTTTAATCAACACTTCCAAGACTTTTCTGATTGAAGGAACAAAAACAACAAAAAGAAACCATTTTGATACAGAATCAGGAGAAGCTGGCTGTCCTGGGTATTTTGTTCTTACCTAGTAGAAATGGTACAATACAGAGTAAAAGCTGATTCTGGAGGAAGGACAGGTGGATCCAGAATGGTCTTCCAGAATAGTATACAGAGAAAAATGGCAGGAACCTCAGTATAAAAAGAAAGATGGGGCATTTCATTCTCTTCACAAGAAATAGAGTAGTAACTGTAGGTTTGCAGATTTATCATAGGGCCCCCAATTTTCATTTGTTTTCCTTCCTCATGAAAGGAAAGTTAACAGGTAAAGTGGAAGTGTCTTATCTTGGCATAAAATAACAAAAGAGTTAACTCTAGAAAGGAGCAGAAAATTGAGCCTGTTTTCATATTTGGATGCTAGATTTTCTTCCAAGTACAGCTGTGAACATAATTTCAAATGTTTTGAGAATTCTCTTTCAAGAAGATGCTTGGAAGTTCCATATCCTTTCTTCTTGTGGGATTTAGGGATGGGTTGTGGAGGCTGGAATATACGCCAAATACTCATATGTCCTTTATTTTTTGAGTCATCAGTATTTATAGCAAATCTGAAGCACAGCTAGGAGATGGTGCATTGAAGGTAGGCTGAGGTTTAAAATAAAAGTGATTGACATTTATGTTTCCCTAAAACAATGCATGTGTAGAAATTGAACAGAGAATCTATTTCTATTCATAGACATAAAAGATATAAAGACATGTCACAACAAAAGCCGGCTAGATTAATAGCATCTATATTGTTTTCTTGGAACTATAGAAAATCTGATTTGAGATGACAAACATGAACATCATTGTTTGAAATGTGATCGTTATATCTTATTGCAGCACGTTTTAAAGGAGAGTCCCACCTTGATATGAAAATCTCAGACTGAAGTGTAGTAAATATACTACACATGTTCTTGGCCTGCTACAATTTAAGTTAAAACTGGAGTGTGGAGTTTGGAGTGTCCTCCATAGTGTTGAGAATACCCATGGACCTTTAATGGTCAATGAATATGAGGGGAGCCTACAAATACCACTCTAAATAAATAAACCCAATATTTTAGCTTTTTGCAATGTATTATATTTGATTTGGTGAATTGGTGTTAGGAATCTGTTTGTCACTTAGCAAAAACATAAAATGATTTGTGTACAATTTAAATGTGTTTTAGAGTGATTGGTTTTGGATAACTGCTTTCTTAATGGTGTCTTGTTGGGAGTCAGACCAATTCTAGGTTTCCTCAGAGGCCCTGATAAAAGGACAAAAGGAACATAGTTCTGTGTCCTTGCTCAGGAGCAGACTTGGCAAGGCCAGTCTAGGGCTGAAGCTGGGACCTTGAAGGAGTTAATATTTCATTCCTGTGGATTTGGCTTTTACCCCTGAAAAGACCACTGTGTGCTTGTGTGTAATGTTCTTGAGACATCTGCTTTCCTTTTGTGCTATGTTGCTTGATTACCCTCCTGCTGACTTTTCCCATTGTATGATAGATGCTGCTTACACTGACCTCTTTCTCCAAGAAAATAGTATATAAAGGGCCTTACTACTAAATAAATTTGCTAGGTATAAGACATAGCTTGTCCAAGACCTCCCAGTCCCTAACTTCCTCATCTTCTCTCTTTTGTCTCTATCTTCTGACCTCCTGATCCTCTCTCCTCTCAGGACTCTGTTAGTAAAGAAAGACGTGTTGATCCAGGTCAATGTCGACTTGGAGTGAGACAGCTGGTCCTTGAAAAATTAATGGGACATTTAGATCTCAGGTGATAAAACTTGGTATCTAAACTTAGGAATCTCAATTCCAATTGTGCCATCTTTGCTTGTTTTGTGTCATATGATAGGTCACTTAACTCCTTTTTTCCATTCTCACATGCAAAAAAGGGGAATAATAGTATTCTATTATTATTATAGTAATGTAATATGTAGTAATATTATATAATATATAGATAATGCATAATTATATAATATATAAGAATAGTATTCTGCATCAGAATCTAGGGATTCCAGCACAAATTAAGGAAGTGAATATTCAACACATCTGCAAAATATTTACACATCTGTGCATTGACAATATTGGCAGAGGCAGGAGGTGGAGACACACACCTAGACTCTCAGCTCAGAGGAGGCTGAAGCAAACTGATGCCAAGTTTGGTTTTAATTTTACTACACTGGGTGATTTTGTATTTTGAAAGTGTCCATACCTGTTAATACCGGATTAAGAACTGTAAATTTCTCAGGGACCTGTAAACCTATGTCTTGAGATAGTCATATTTTCTTTACCAGAGATCTCCTTATCCTATTTACCCATTAATTAATTAATTAATCTTGAGACAAAACCATGTAACCTGGCTGGCCTCAAACTTGCCTTTGGCTTGTTCAACCTCTTATGGGCTGACATTCTGGGTATATGTCACCATATCCAATTTAAATCACTTTCATTTATGTGTTCAAATAAAGTATTTTGGATTACTTAAGTGTTTTAGCTATTAAAATTATTTGAACAGAGTAATATAAATTATTATGTTCTATTTTAAACATAATACAATATATTATTTTTATTTTACTTTTTATGTATGAGTTTCTTTGTATATGGGTATGTTCCTGTATGTGAAGGTCCCTGTGGAGGTCAGAAGACAGGTCACTTCTTCTGAAACCATATTTACAAGTGGTTGTGAGCTACCTAACATGGGTGCTGGAACCCAAACTCAGGTGCTCTACGACAGTGTCCTGGCTGGTTTTCTGTAAACTTAACACAAGCTAGAGTCATCTGAAAGGAGGGAACTTCAACTGAGAAAATGCCTCCATAAGATGCAGTTGTAGGGCATTTTTTTTTTTTAAATTAGGGACTGATGGGGAATGGCCCAGTCCATGGTGGGTCATGCTATCCCTGGGCTGGTGGTCCTGGGTTCTATAAGAAAGCAGGCTGACTGAACAAGTCCTGAGGACTAAGCCAGTAAGCAGCATCTCTCCTTGGCCTCTGCATCAGCTCCTGCTTCCAAGTTCCTGTCCTGCTTGAGTTCTGCCCTGATTGAGTTCCTTTCCTGCCTGCTTTCCTTCAGTGATGAACAGTGCTGTGAAAGTGTAAACCAAATAAACTGTTTCCTCCCCAAGTTTCTTTGGTCATGGTGTTTCATCAGACAGAGTAATCTTAAGGCAAGTTAGTACCATAATTAGGGTTGCTGTGACAAACTTGACCATGTTGTTTTGGGGAGGATTGTGGAAGGGCTTTGGAACTTTGGGCCAGAAAAGCCACTGTGTGTTGAAAATGCAGTGACCTGTTCTTTAGGAAATTGGAAGATGGCATATTGAAAGCAGAACAGACAATGGAGGACTGGCTTGTGAAGTTTCAGAGGGAAACAAAGACGACTGGGCCATCTGTGTGAAGAATTTGTGGTGTCCAGTCAGCTGGAGCTGAAGAATTGGCTGCAATAAACAAGAGACGAGAATCACTAATATAAAAACTTTGCTTTGTGGGGACAATTGATGCTCGTCAGCTGGGGTTAAAGAATTATCTATGAATAACAGACCACCCTCACTGAGGTGAAGTCTTCTGGGAAGTATTTCCTCAGAATCAGAACACAGAAGGTGTGTTTCAGAAGTGGTAAAAATTATGACTTGTGCCAGTGGCTAAAACTGGAAGTTTAAGAGTCACAGAAAGGAGCTGAGACGTGGCACTGCAAAGCCAAGAAAGAACACTTGTGAAGACACAGCCTCAGTGTTAGTTAAATGCCCAGGATTGAAGGGGTCATGCAGGGAACTTGAGGCTTGACACTAAAAAGAGAGCCTATGAGAGGCTATTGGTGAAAGTGCATCCCAGTTGCAGCAAATGACCCCAAAATGTGTTTGCCACATGTTCAAACACAGTAGTAAAATTTCTCATTATATTTTAAATTTCCTCCTGTAGATAGTTTTATGTGTTTATTATGCTATTTAAAAGAATATTTTCTAATATTTTCATTTCTAATAATGTCATTTCTATGTGTTTGAGGTATGCGTGTGAGAGCAAAAAATGATTCACTTTTGAATCTCAAGTGTCTTCCTCTGTCACCACCAGCTTAGCTTTTTGAACACAGCCTGTCTCATGGAAATTGACACTCATCATCTAGACTGCAGGGCTGGGTGGCTCTGAGGATCTGCCTGTCTTCATCTCTCTTCATGCTAATGTTTCAGACATACATGACCATGTTCAGCTTTTTATGTGGAGTACTAGGGATCCCAAGCCAGATCCTCACACATACACAGCAAGCATTTTACCCACTGAGCTAGATACACAACCCTCATACTTTTATTTAGTTCCTTTAAACAGAAGTTCATGCAAAGACTTTTGAAAGTGTGTTGAACAGAAATGATCATATACATCTTTGTTGTATTTTAATTTGAAAGCTCTAGTCTTTTTTTTCTAAACTTTTTTTTTTTTTTTTTTGGTTTTTCGAGACAGGGTTTCTCTGTGTAGCTTTGCGCCTTTCCTGGAACTCACTTGGTAGCCCAGGCTGGCCTCGAACTCACAGAGATCCGCCTGGCTCTGCCTCCCGAGTGCTGGGATTAAAGGCATGCGCCACCACCACCCGGCCAAGCTCTAGTCTTATAAAGACACATTTTATGATGTTTGACATAATTACACAAGTTTCTCATTTAATTTTCTAAGAAATAGAATAACATGAAGATATTGTGCCACCTTTATATGCATTTGTTAACTGGGATTAATCATGGCAGTCTGTCTTTTCAATGCAATGATGACTTTAGTTACCTAACATTTTGATTTACTTTTGTATCTATGCTCATAAGTGCGATTGCAATGAGTCCTCCATTACTTACATGAAGCATACCTATGTTAAAATTTCTTTCATATATGCTCTTATATCCTATTTCATCTATACCCATAATTTTTGAGTTTACATTTTTTTCTATCAGTGTAAGTTAACATTTACTTACCTTAATTAGTCAAATTAAAACAACTCAAAATGAATTGAAGACTCTAATGTTCTTCAAGAGTCATATATATGTATACCTTATACGTATAGGGAATTATAAAATACGAACTTGTGGCATTTGAATGAGGATAGTCACCATAGATTCATATGTTTAAGTGCTTGGTCCCTAGTTGGTAGACTTTCTTTGGGAAGGACTAGGAGTTGTTGCCTTCTTGGAGGAAGAATGTCACTAAGAGTTGAGTTTGAGGTTTAAAAAGATTACACCAGGTTGATTCTCTCTCTCCCTCTATCTCTGCTTCCCTTCCACACCCCTTCCCTCTTTCTCCTTCCATCCATCCCTCTCTCTTTTCCTCCCTTATTCCCCTCTCTCTTCCTGTTGCTTGTGGATCAGAAGTAAGCTTTCAACTACTGCTACAGCACTATGCTTGCCTGCCTACTGCCTTGCTCCCTACCATGATGGTAATGGACTAACCCTCTGAAATTTTAACCAAGGCCCCAATTAAATGCTATCTTTTTAAAGCTGTCTTGGTTATGGTTTATTTCACAACAGCTGAACAGTAACTAAGACAAAACTCAAGATTTTATGTTGCTGGTTTATTTAGCATAAAAGTTAAATTTGGTAACCAGTTACATGTGTCATTTCAACACTGTACCTGGTAGTCTAAGGTACTGAGTGTTTGACTACCAGTGAGTTAACCAGGAACTACTAGTAACAAACTTGTGAAATGTATCTGCTGATTTCTCATTGCAGCTATGACAAATCAGCATAGAGTGCATGGTTTAAAATGACACAGATTTATTGTCTTAAAATTCTTAAATTAGAAGCAATATTTGGACCATAAGTTAGAATCAAGATGGTGTTATTCCAGTAATAATCTGTTCCTTGAGTGTTACAGATTCTAGCAGTAGCCTAATTCTTCAGATCAAGATGCATCCTCATTATTCCCAGACAACAGAGGACAAAGACTCATAGAGATTTTGCCATGTTGTGTTACTCTAGCACTGCTACTCTTATTTCTGTCTTTTATGTATAAAAAATATTGTTATTGACTCAGAATACTCTTATTTGTTATTCAGAATAATTACCTTGCTTAAGGGCCACCTAATTAGTAATCTCAATTCCAAATGTAACCTCATAGGACCAGGGATTAAAATATGAAAATTTTGGGGAGATTATTATGTCACCTATACCAATTCCTTGCCAAAATTTAAATCTAAAATAAAGAAATCCAAGTTTCATCTGCTATTTTATTTTGGACTAAAATAACTTTTTCATTTATTCATTATATGCCAGTGCTGCAGAACTTCGGTTGATTTATTTGGATAATTACTTTAATCTTCCCGTTAATTTTACATAAGTTAAAAAAACATAGATTTAAAGTCTCAGCCAAATGTAAATGTTCTAGTTTTAGAATTGTATTAATTTTAGAAACAAAGTACAGTAAGATAAACCTATGAATATTAATTAAGCTGGCTCTAGAATAAACTAAATTAAATACAATTTCAGAATCTAATAATTCAGCTTTTGTGTAAATTATATTAAACGTGATAGTATGGCTTGACAGTAGTGTTTTCTTTTATCTTTTCTGATCTTATTTATTTAACTTTTCAGGGTCAAAAATAATATATTTGATTTGAGTATATGAATTTTTGTCTTAAGGGTTCCTGACTCCAACTCTATCAAGGCATGACCTTTTAGCTTAGAATGATTTGATTTAGTCAGGAAATAAGATGATCATAGTTTCATGTACAAACAAAAGTCATTTTTTGCCTTTCAAACTGGATTTAAAATTCACTGACATGGTAGAAATATAATTTATATGGAATATGTTCACATAATTAACATTATGTTTATGCTGGAATAAAAATTACCATTTTCATTGATGCTGAGCCAAGATAGATTGCAATATGACTTTCCAAAAGGTCTTTGGAGTCTTGTGCTATTTATCTTTAAGATGCCTGGGTATGTTTTTGCTAACTCATTGGTTTGGAGCTTGTAATTCAGGAGGCCTCAATGATTCATGTATAGGTCAATGAATTATGATTGATTAAGGAGCCTTTATTTCATAAATTTATAGAAAAGGTAACCTAATATAGGTTTTCTGTTGTTGTAGGTGGTTTTCCTAATTGTTAAGAAATAAGTAAAAATTGGACAACCATGAGTACACATTTTCTTCACTGATGCCTTTGCTATGACTGCTGCTGCTTCTAAGGTGGCCCTAAAGTGACATTTTCGTTTCTCCCTTATTAATATGAGATTCTTAGTTATTACCTTTTAATTCTCATTATGTGACTACCTATTGAATTATGAGCATTTGTAACAAGTGTTAATGAAAAAGGAGCCTGAATTTCTGTTTGATAAGGGAAGTATTTGGTCATCAAAATAAAGTCCAACTAAACTGAATCTTGTAGTTTCCAAAAACCAAATGCCTAATTACTTCATACAGTAATTACATAAATGAATTTTTTATAGATCTCAATCTGCTATATTTGACTTTGGTTTTTTTCTTAAATTGACTTAATTAAGTTGACTTAAGTTGACTTAATTTTTTTCTCACCAAGGTCTTAGAGAATATTACATTTCATTTTACATATATATAATACATGGCTTGACTTAGTAGTTAAGAACACTTGATCTCTTGAAGAGGACTCAAGGAGTTAGGTTCCCAGCACCCAAGTGAAGAGGATGAAGAGAAAGAGATGAGCTTGGTTTACAACTTTAACTTGGAAGACCAGGAAGTGGATAGCATGACTAGAAATGAACAAACCAAAAGGAAATTTTTGTAGAACACAAATAGCCTCAATGGTGTCTTACTTTGAGAGGGTTTGAAAGAAGAGAGGACTAAACTCATGTGTGAAGCTATAATTAAACAGCTGAAAATGTGATATCAAGCAGTGGTATAATACAGTAGGGAAACTCAGTGGCATTTACCCACCAAAGAACAGAAAGCGGTGAAGACCCAGTGAGAGCATTTGGAAGATATGTGGCTAAGGTGCATTAAGCCCAGGAAGGATGTGGAATAGGACAGAGTTTGAAGTTTAGGAGAGGACTTGGACAAGGTTCCCTTGTTGCCTGAGGGGAGATAGTAAATGGAGTTTTACGGAAGAATATGTAGATTGTGGATAGAAAAGATAAAAAATAATAATAGAACTACAGAAACTCCAGGGTAGTCATAATAAAGAGCAGAGCATGAACAATCAGATTTGGTGCACAACTACAAGAGTGTTGTGAAGCTGATATGAGAGGGTGAGGATGTAAGGATGGAAATACTGAAATGTTGAAGGAGACTGAGACACAAGCTTTATAATGAGCAGATGTAGGTGTAATGGGAGCTGAGAAGAGCCAGCTGTAAATACCACTCCCCGCTACTTTTAGGCTTTAAGAAAGATGATTGATGAAAGTAATGTCTCTAAACGTCATTCCATCCTTTGTATACATTTGTTCATGTCACTGGTGGCTATTTTATAAAAGAGAATACACAGCATATGTGCTTCATTTAAATTTTATGTTACTTTATAAATTCTTTCTCAAGTGTCTTGTACACAATTTCATTTTCTGCTGTAACCACTGTTCTTTGCACAAAAGATTTGTTAACAAGATTTCTGATTTCTCAAGTGAACCCAAACATTTCTAATTAACTATGTACTTACCATGTTTCAGAGAAAGTCCATAATGCTCCCCTTAAGATTGGTAACCAGTACATGCCTACATTAATACCAGCAAAACTTGATGACTTTAGTCTGTGAGTAGAATATTCCCCTTTGGTGATTAACGGAAAAAGTCTTATAGAATTTTTGTGATTAATTTTAGATAATTTATTAAACTTACAAGGGCTGATTAAGACATGCTTTCTTGTAGAAATTAAAGTCAGGAAGAAAAATTGTCTCTAACTGAAATTATTTGACCTTTGCTATTTTTTAAAAGGACTTTAGCTGATTTTGTAATACTTTCAATGTTTAACACATTTACCCAATTTAAATAATAGATTATTTTTAAAATAATAGATATTTTGATCAGAAGCTATAGTTTTTTGTTTTAACATATTTTTTAACTGTTTAGGTACTATATCTTTGATTCCATTAAAATCACCTTAGACTTTTAAAATTAAAATATCTACTATAGTAATTTTGTTTCTAACCCAGCAGATATTTTTTTAATTCAATTTATTTTATTAGTTGTCTACAGCCCTCATATCTTCTAAATGAGTTGCAGCAATAATCTGTTAAAATGCTCTATAGGATTTTCTATGAGTACATGTTCTCTCTATTTGCTATAAATGAAGAACAATTCAGAATTCATCACTATTCATGGGTACTAAAGAAAGTCCTTAAAAATGGCTATGGGATTATATTATATATATATATCATATATATGTATGTGAAATTTAAAACTAAGAAAATGAAATAAACATAGAATGCTTGTGAGTCTTAACAAAACTTAGTAAAAAAGAATGACATCCTGAAACATAATAATTAAAAGGCCAAGACATTGCAAAATAAGAATAGGATATGGCAACACAATTTATTTTTTGTTTATTTTTCATAACTAGGAAATAGCTCATTCTTTACCCTTGACAGTAGCACTTGTACATAAAGGTCATTTTCATTAACCTTAGATTTGTAATTTCCAGCCTCCTTGCCCAAAGGCATTGCTGTTATTTACAATTTTTCTTAGTCCTATGCAAAACCAAACAGTCATCAGTGTAAGGCTAATATATGTTAAGTGCCTCAGGCACATTTCAATTAAGTATCAACATAGATTGGAAAATTTCCAAAAACATTTAGTGAATATTACTTTCAATCATTTTCATTAAAATTAATAGCAAATGTTAAAATGCAATATGCCAGGGAGCTGGGGGAATTGAAATCTTAGTTTCTAAAGTGCTACTTGTGCTAATGTAGAAAGAATATAGAAACAATTCAACCAGATATTAGCTACTTCTATGAAACACTGAGTTTTATGTTTGTGAAAGGATGGGAGTTATGTGAAAATTGTTATTATTTTTTGATAGTGCTGGAGATTGAATTTAGGGAATTAAATATGCTGGGCAAGTTCTCTACCACTAAGTCACTTCCATAGTTACAAATAAATTTTACATTAATACTCTTATATGCTAAGCTCATATTAAATGAGTGTTTAATATTTATTATTCATTTAGTATTTAATATTTATTGGCATGTGCACAAGCTTAAAGCTTCAAACTACCTGCATGCAACCTTAATGATGTAATCAAGGAATATTTACAGACTGACTTTGAATACCACTTTGCAAATAAATAAAAAAAGTGTGTCTAAATTAATTGTGATTTCACTAACAAAGAACTCACATAATCATTATAAAATGAACCAATGAAGGAAGGATTGCATATGAGATTCATTCTCTGTGGTTATTTTTGTTGAAACAGGATCACACTATGTGCCTTGGTAGGCTTCCAACTTGTAGCAATCTTCCTGCCTCTGCTTCTGTGTGCTGGAATATAACTAACTATGAGAGATCTAAAAAAAAAAAACCACAAATAAACAAACAAAGAATACAATTATTACTGAAGTACAAAAGTAACTAAGAAATAATAATAGCCAAAATTTTCTCTCAGAAAAAGGATTGCATAGAACATGACCTTTATAATAAAACAAAAATACCCATCACTGACAAGTTTATTTTCTGAACAATATAAAGGTCTGTATCTGCTATCTCCTTATTATTACTATATTAAAAAGTATATTGCATTGATTCGTGATATATGTTATATATATGTACATAATGTATAACATTTACACTTTTAGGGACAGATCATTCAGTCCTGCAACATGATTAGACATTATTTCAAGCCAATTATATTGCTGATCAATATAAGCTGATCACATTAGAACATGAAAAAGTTAAGAATGCTTTCCTTTTTTAACAGCAAAATTTGGAATGACAACATTTAAATAAATATTTTCTATTTTGTTCTAATTTATTTTCAAATCTAAAATAAAATGACATAATAAAAGAAGGGGAAGATAAAACTCCTTTATATACAGTGGGACTGCCTTCCTATTGTCAATTTCATACATACTCAACTTTGAAAACAAAAGCCTCTAGAACAATTAAATTGTCTCCCCAAGAGCATAGACTATCTTGACCAAAAGAATAATCATCTCAGAAAAAAAAATCTCAAGGAAAAATTGTAATATGGCACCTTAAAGAAGTGAGCTTAGGGGAGCGGGAGATCCCAGCTGGATCAAGAACAGAGAGAACAAGGAATAAGAGACCATGATAAATGAAGACCACATGAGAATAGGAAGAATCAAAGTGTTAGAGATGCCCATAGAAATCCACAAAGATACCTCCACAATAGACTACTGGCAGTGGTCAAGAGACAGCCCGAACTGATCTACTCAGGTGATAGGATGGCCAAACACCCTGGTTGTCATGCTAGAAACCTCATCCAATGAGTGAGGGAACCGGATGCAGAGATCCATGGCCAGGCCCCAGGTGGAGCTCCAGGAGTCCAATTGGTGAGAAAGAGGGGGATTTGTATGAGTGAGAATTGTTGAGACCAAGGTTGGAAAAAGCACAGGGACAAATAGCCAAATGAATGGAAACACATGAAACCAATAGCTGAGCAGCCCCCAACTGGATCAGCTGCCTCTGGATAAGTGACACAGTTGATTAGCTTGATCTGTTTGGGAGACATCCAGGCAGTGGGACCGGGACCTGTTCTCAGTGCATGTGCTGGCTGTTTGGAACCTGGGGCTTATACAGGGACACTTGGCTCAGCCTGGGAGGAGGGGACCAGACCTGCCTCAGACCAAGTTGAACTCAGTCCTCAGGGGAGTCTTTGCCCTGGAGGAGAAGGGAATGGAGGGTGGGCTGGGGGGAAGGCAGGCGGGAGGGCAGGAGGGGGGAGAACAAGGGAATCCATGGCTGATATATAAAATTAAATTAAATTATAAAATAAAAATTAAAAAAAAGAAGTGTGCTGATCAGAGTGAGGTACCACAGGCTGAATCTAAAGCAATGACCTATAGTGTAAAACTGGGACAATCACCAAGACTAGACACTTACTGAGTAACTTGCCTACTTCATGGTAATATAACCATGAATACTCATAAGTAGGTCCACTGGAGAACAGGGTAATGGAGAGCAACCATTAAAAACTACTAAGAGTATTTGGTACAAGAAGATACTCCAGGTTCATGTTTCTTATTGGATAATTAATACTGCATAAGAATATGAAGACAGACACAATAATATATTATTAATTTCCAACATCTAAGATAGCTTCTCTGGTCCCAGCTTGTTGCCTCGGATAATTCTTTTTCTCATGCTCCAAATCTGGGTAGAAATGTTCTATTTCTAGTTCCATATTCTTCAAATCCCAAGTCTAGTAATTTCTTTTTCTAGGTTCAGTCTCAGTACAAATATAAACATATTCACCTATCTATGTCTCTGTTTCATTCTTTTCTTCATAAACTAGACATGTAAGCTTGCATTCTTTGCCTCTGGTACACTGATTGATGCATAGCAGCTGTTTAGATTTATTTAATGCATAAATTAATAACGTAAGCCCATAAAATGAGATGAAAGGGTAACAAGTTCAAATAAGTATTAAGAACTTTTAAGGCAAAATCATCCCATAATTGAAAAAGACTCTAAATAGATTCCAATAGAATTTACAAGGTTTCTGGAGTAACTGATATTCATGGAATACTACTAAAGGCAGATTATAGAGTGATTGAATTGTGTGAAGTCAACTAGGGAACCCTTAGCATTGGTATTTTGCTGTATTTGCCAATATTTCAATAATCCATGGTTAGGAAGGGTTGTCAAAGGCATTATATTCACACTAAATAAAATGCAATTTGTTAAAATGACATGGAACTTACAGTTTGTGGAAATCATTGTAAACCTCAAAAGATATGATGTTCTATTGTTCTTAACTGCATTGTTTTCTTTAGTTCCAAACTGAAATGAATCATATTTTAAAATGAAATATCTACTTCTCCATCTGATGTCATAATAAAATCTATAGTAACTTATCTTCAAACCTGATTCAGGTTTCTATAGATGTCTGAATGGAAACATATTTTAACTGGTTTGTTTGCAAAGAAATTACATTGTACTTTAGGTTGTTGTCTTTAATGATATGAACTATAGAATAATTTAGCGCTGGGTGGTGGTGGCACACGTCTTTAATCTCAGCACTTGGGAGGCAGAGCCAGGTGGATCTCTGTGGGTTTGAGGCCAGCCTGGTCTACAGAGTGAGATCCAGGATAAGCACCAAAACTACACAGAGAAACTCTGCCTCTAAAAACCAAAAAAAAAAAAAAAAAAAAAAAAAAGAAAGAAAGAAAGAAAGAAAGAAAGAAAAGTAATTTAGCTATGTAATATTAGACATTATTAATATAAAAATATATGTTGGCTAATTTTATGTTGAGTCACTTGTGAAGAACAAACCTCAGTTGATAAAACACCCCCACCAGATTGGCTTGTGGGCAAACCTGCAGTGCATTTTCTGAATAGATAATTGAGACTGATGTGGAATGGCTTAGCCCACTGTGGGTAGTCCAACCCCTGGGTTGTTTGCCCAATACCTTGGCAGGTAGTCCTGGATAGCATAAAATAGCAGGCCGTGGCAGGCATAAACAAACAGGTAAGCAGTTTTCATCCATTACCTCTGCATCAGTTTTGCCTCCAGGTTCTTGCCTTGAGCTCTTACTCCAACTTCTTTCAGTGATAGAGTGTAACTGAGAGTTGAAAGGTGAAATAAACCCTTAAATAAAATACGTTGTATAAGTTAAATACTGTCTACTATGATTTGAAAATCATTTGTTCCTGAAAGGTACGAAAGGCTTTGTTTCCAGTGTTACTGAATCTAGAGGTAGGGCCCAAAGTTGGGTAAGAAATGATTAGACACCAGCCTCAGAAGGGACTAATGCTCATCTGATGGGACTGGACTGGCCACAATGAGTACAGGCTGCAACAAAGTGAGTTTGGCTTGCTCTCTGTCAGCTTCTCTTTCCATTTGTACCATTTACCGCCTGCTGTCTGCCAGCTTCGGATGCAGCATAAAGCCTAACCTTATGGCCCCATCCAATCCTAAACATCTTGAATTCTAGAACTGCTAGTTAAATAGCCTCATTTTTGTAATGTTCCCAATCTTGTGTATTTTGTTATCGAAACAACAAGCAGACTGACATGTCTTCCATCTAAGCTATATATTTAAAAAAATAGCAAAAATAATTTTCGTTTTATAAATTAAAGTGGGAACTTGAATTTCATTTGTTTTATTCTTGGTCTCATCTCTAGAGAAAGGGTTCGATAAAAGCTTTTTCTACATCAGACTAACTATGCTATATTAATTATATGATTAAATAGTGACAGAGACCCCCTGAGATTTTAGTGATGAAAAGATCACTTCTATAACATTTTTTTAAGTTTCCTTCAAAATTCTAAAATTTTGCTAGTGGCCTTCAAAGTAATACATCATTATTAATATGTGTTGGAGTTGAACTTGTAACCTTTGGAACAAGAGTTGTATATTGGAAATCTATATTTGTGATTCCTGTATTTTGGTATATACTTTTAATATTACTAGAGAACAAACATTGGACTGTTTGTAGAAACATGTTTGTTGAATCTTTTATATGAAAATTATATGTAATTCAATTATTTTAAGATTGATAATGCCCATAAGGAAATATGACAAAAGTACTGGGTAAGAGTAATAGTCTATGGCTGTTTTGCTGAGTAATTACAGCATGTAGCTCATCCAGATGGCTCTTCTTCATATACAATTTTAATTATAACTGATTCCTAGTAACTTAAATCAACTGATTATATGTCCATGGTCCATTTGATGGAGAATTAAAGATAGCCTTAGCAATAAATTTCACGTGATACTAACTTAAAGAGTTAAAAAATCAAATGGATAATTTATCTATAGCTTAAAGAGAAGCCTGGCTGCTTCATGGATGCACTGTAGCAAATGGACAAAGAGCCCTTTTGGGTTCATTTACCACATCTATCATTCCCAAGAGGTAGTTGTCTTGGGACAGAATTGATGGGTGCACACATGGGCTTTGTTAGCATGGGATATATCCTATGAAAATGTAAGGCACTGTTCAGAGTGAGATACATTTTGTTAATGGTACTTTTTTTAAAAATAGGAATTACAAATTTAAAATCTGTATAAATGTTGTCATTACATCTCCAACTCTCGGTAAGATGACCTGACTCTAAACAAACGTTTACATTAAGCATGGCACAAAGTTACAGCCAATCAAGTGGTTCTTGTTCTCTTTTTTAGCTGTAAAGTAGGCAGCAGGTTCATTAGAATCAAGTAAGAGCTATGAGAATGGATACTGTTTATAGAATATTTGTGATTGTATGTAAATACTTTTGGTAACCATTCATTAAATACTAATTAAACTTTCTTTTCATCTAGACATAATATTTCTTTCATTGGAGAATTTTAATATCCTTACTTCATTAAGGTAGGGGAAGTTGCCCAATGTAGCATACAGTTGCCTTAACAAATTATTGCCCAACAAAGCCATTCACAATGTGTTTTAGAATTTTTTAAATTATAAAGAGAATTATTTCTTTGTTGCTAATTAGAAAATAAGAGTTTCCTTAATTCTAGTCTCAAGATATAGAGAAAAAAACTAATGGAAAGAAAGAAACAGAGTTGAGAAATGTAATAGGAGAAAAAATTAAGTTCTACTCCCTGTTTTTCTTTGGCTCCTGAAGACTGGATGAAAAGCAGAAAACTATCTTAGCTAGTTGTGGGTGGTTTTCAGTTATTTTCCAGTGATAAACATCTGAAAAATTAGCGATGGGATGGGTAAACTAAAAACAAGAATTCTAGAATTAAGATTTGTCTTAGGAAGTGGCTGGGGTTTAGGGTGGATGGGTATGGGAGCTGGGCGTGTAGATTGCAGGGTCTGCTGATGAGCTGACCTACGCTGGTGATCAGATGGCCGAACACCCTAACTGTCATGATAGAACTCTCATCTAGTGATTGATGAAAGCAAATGCAGAGATCCACAGCCAAGCCCCAGGTGGAGCTCCAGGAGTCCAATCGGCGAGAGACAGGAGGGATTATATGAGCAAGAGATATCTAGACCATGATTGGAAAAAGCACAGGGACAAATAGCCAAACTAGTGGAAACACATGAACTGTGAACCAATAGCTGAAGAGCCCCCGTGGAACTGGACCAGGCCATCTGGATAAGTGAGACAGTTGATTAGCTTGAACTGTTTAGGAGGCCCCCAGGCAGTAGAACTGAGACCTGTCCTTGGTGCATGAGTTGGCTTTTTGGAACCTAGGGCCTAGGCTGAGACACTTTGCTCAGCCTTGGTGTAGGGAGGAGGGGACTGGACCTGCCTCAACTGAATCTACCAGCATGGGCTGACTCCCCAGGGGAGAACTTGCCTTGGAGGAGGTGGGAATGAGGGGTGGATTGAGGGGGAAGGCTGGGAGGAGTGGGAGGAGGAATCTGTGGCTGATACGTAAAATAAAATTAATTGTAAAATAAAAATATTTAAAAGTAAAAATAAATTAAAAAAAGATTTGTCTTAGGAACAGAGAGCTCTCTGCTATTAACTTTGAGTGCAAATAAAATACTTTAAGCCATTTGTTAGATAGGTGTTTAATAAAGTATTGAATACAAACCAAGGCAAAAATTAACAATAATTTGTTTTTCAGTCTTTCTTTTTGTATTTATTCACATTTATCTTAACTATAAACTCTATAAGGAGTGAGTATGACTTAAAGTAGAAGTAATTATTTTAGGATTCTCCCCAAAATAAGTAAATATAATTTTCACCAATACTTAAAATGAAATTTAGAAATCTCAAGTTTACTAACTAAAAAAAAATTTCTGTTTTCTGTTTCCCTAACCTTTGTACCTAAATATTATTATATTGTATCACAGGTACCTACAGTACTTCCTGGCTTTAGTATATATTGTGTAACTATTTCTTATAGATGAATTTCTAAAAGGTCTTATTAATAAAAACAAACCTGGAGCCAGGTATTGGGGTGAACTCGGAAAGATCAGAGAAACAGACCAAGCCACATCCAACCTCACCTCGCCAACTTCTCAGCCAATCCTCTTTCCTCAAACTGGAAGCCTCTGTGTCTTCATCCGAATGGAGCTCAGCTGAACTGCTGCTAAAAGCTGAAAGCTTAAAAAGGCCTAGTTCCTGGTTCTCATGCCTTATATACCTTTGTACTTCCTGCCATCACTTCCTGGAATGAAAGGTGTGTGTCACCATGCCTGGCTGTTTCCAATGTGACTTTGAACTCACAGAGATCTAGATGGATCTCTATCTCCTGAACGCTAGGGCTAAAGGTGTATGTGCCACCATTTTTTGGTCTTTATGTCTATCTAGTGGCTGTTCTATTCTCTGACCCTAGATAATTTTATTAGGGTGCTCAATGTATTGGGGGACACACTATCACCATAATTTCTTGACTACATAAAATGAGCACAAAAATGAAAAATAATCTATTAAATTTGTTGACAGCAGGCAATTGGTGGTCACTACTAGAATATTTCTTATAAATGTAGAAATAGGTTTCTGTTGGATGACTATGTACAAAATTAGTAAAATATTTTCTCATGTGTCCCATGATATTCCTCTAGGTTTGAAATGTTTCTCAGTATTATGCTGGGTCACTTTAATAAGTTCTACTTTATTCTGTGGATTTTCTCACTCTACAGATTTAAAGGTTGAATTCCAAGATTGAGTGCCCACATGTGTCAAGACACTTTTGTTGCAGTATAATATGGCAGATGGCATAGTAGCAACAGGTACAACGGAAGTGAGGGAGAATGCATGTATCAAAGCCTCGTGGAAGGAGGACAAAAGACATAACAGGATTGCCTTCTAGTAACCTACTTTTGATAAACAGTTGAATCTTGTGAGAGTGAGAACTGCCCCCTCAAGAAAATCATTCATCCTTCATGTTACTCAGCACCATTACATTAGGTATCAAGCTTTCAGCTCATGAGCCTTGGGATGAAAACCATGCCCAGACCTATTCACTGTGTGAATCTTCTCTCCAACCAGTCTTGTCTTATGTCCTATTGTTCTTACCTACCTATTATTTTTCTTCACACTTTCTCCCTCCCTGCCTTCCTTCTTCCCTCCATCCTCTCCTCCCCTCTTTCTTTCCTCTTTTCTTTCTTTTTAGAGATGTTAATGTTTCTGCTTTTAAAAAGAGGAATAGTACATAGAATCATCCTAGTAATAGTGTAACCATATTTTCTCTCTAATTGGAATTTCTCTCAGCAACAAGATCCTTTTCTTCCTCTTTTTACATGTCTTTGAACAAGCCATACTTATGATAGAATCACGGCTTGCTTTGAACATAGAGCCACTAGACCCCTGTCACATAACTGTCTTAAGTTGTGTATCTCAGCTTTGAATGTAAGACTTCAAAATCCAGTATGTTTGCTTATAATTGGTATCGTCTGTTTTATTCTAGATCATAATAAAAGGCATAGTTACTAAATGAGTAGAAAATCTAACATCAAAGCTCAGTAAACTGATTTCAGAATTTGTCAACATAAGCAATGTAACCCACATTTATGTCTGTTTTTCAGGAACTCAGACTCAAAAGGTAAATCTGTATAATTCAATTTATTAAAAATATTTTTTAAAGAAATAAAGAAATCATTATAAAAACAATTGTGTTGAGGGACAGAGAATATGCTAGATAATATGCTAAAATAAATGCAGCAATTAATTAAGATGCTTAAGAAGCATGTTGAGCCTGTTGAAGTCTTGTTTTGTTCCCATAGAAACATTTAGTATTATAGTGAATTTACAAAATGCTATATCATCCAAAGTAACTAGGCTGCAGTGATTGTATACCTCACCATCATGATATGATAAATTGGCTAATTTAAATTCAGTAAACATTTCCAGTGTGTTTATTATTAGTTCAGCACCCTGTTACATGCTATGAAGCATAGCAAACAGCTAAGTCAGGGGTTCATCTCATATAGAGCTTTCAAGTTTATTATTATCTTTTCCGTAAGAGAATTGAAAGAATGAAAGACTTCTTAATTGTATTGACCAGGGATTAGTGCTAATGGTGATGAAGATAGCCAAAACTTTATTTATTTATTTTTATTTTGAGGGATTTAGATCACTGTAAAACTGAAGGGAGAGGACAATGAGGAAAAAAATAAATAACCAAGATTAGTGCTTATGATTTTTGTTGTATCTCCAAGGTGAATAGTAGGGTCATTAAGACTGTGCAAGAGGTTGAAATAATCATGAAGTACCCCTTTAGGCATGTTAAGTCAGGTTTGCCTGTTAAATATCCCAGCTTACTTAACTTGTGTTTAAGGTTGTATAATTTGTCATTGCTTCAGAACCCTTTTCTTTTAGGCATTTTCTTATTGTAATTATCATTTTTGGTGTGTTTGTCTCCTTTCACATAAAACAGCCTTTTTTCTCTTGTTTTCCTATGGAATCTCCACCACTAAGAACCTTTTACAATTATTTACATGCTAATGGTGGCAAAATAGTTTTAACATGTATCTTTCTTCTGAACAAGGAAAATATTCATATATCAAAGTAGTCTAAAATTTACTTACTGTTTTCAAATTCATATTCCACTAGTGCATTTATTGAGATCAAGTCTTATGCCAGGCATGCTGCTGAGCATGTTATATCTGCTTATTCTTTATAGTGTTTTCAGAGAGAGATGCTCTTTCTTGTATCATGAAGAAAGTAATACGACTTAGATAAATGATAGAGTTTGGTGCAAACTGTTAGATTTCTGGGGAGGCTGGGTGATTGACTGTGCTACAGAGCCCCTTTACTATCATTTTTTATTCAATTGGTCGACTAGGAAATCTGGGTGCCACTTATCCCAAATCATATAAATCACATGTTTATTACATCCTCTTTTTAGAACTTGAATTCATCCACTTTGTTCTGACCCCACTGCTAATGACTAAATTCAAATATTTGTAGTTTCTAAGATTATTTCCACAACCTAAAATGAGTTACTTCTTCAGTATCTTATATCCTTTATAGTGCTGTATATAAATGTTCTTGTAAAATGCAAATCTAACCATATTTTTTCTCTGCTTCAACCATTTTATTGCCTTTTCAGCGAGAGGCAGCAATAGTTTAGTGGTTATGAATTTAACTGAGCCATATGAGAGTAAATCCTCTTTTACTTACTTATGTTCAAGTTTTTCAACATCTCTATCCTTAACAACCACATCTTCAAATGGGGATTCTGATACAGTTTTGTCATTGACAAATAGACTGTTTAGGAGAATCTCTATAACCCATAATAACAACAGCATTGGTGACAATTTGTTATCATTATCATTTTAATGTCTAAGGTAAAATACTAAGTAAAATGGCATACTAAGTCCTCAAACCCTGTGACATATATCTTTCTTTAGTCTAATCTCATACTACTACATTCCTTCTAAACACTCATGAGGCTCAGAGAGACATTGCCCATTTCACAACCCATATTTCCATTCCTCTAACTTGTTTGCTTTGAATCATATTTTCTGGAGTAGAAACCTGGAAAATGTTTTTCATATTTTAGGGAACATTTTTAACCTTTCTCTCCCTCTTCACTCAGATCTCTATCTGTCCTCCATACCATCAATTTTGTTTTCAGTGCCCATGGCGACTAAATGTACTATTGGTTTACATATCTATTTCCATCTCTTAGTCTATAAATTCTTTAGGCCAAAGACTTTTATTGACATTTGTATGACTCAATGGAGGTCAATATCTAGAATAGTGACTAAGATGTGAGGTGTACACAAAGAGTCATGCTCCTACAAGGGAGACCACCTTATTTCACTATGTAAACTGCCAGCTCGTCAAGCCAAGACAGATAGAACAACAACACTGTCAAATTTGACTTTTGAGAATAACAAATAACCACCTTATATTCTAAAGAATAATTTAGAGATATTTGTTTCAGGACAATACTTGATTGATACAGATATGTAAATAAAACACTAGGAAAAGCATCATTTTGATTTTACCTCTTATTTTTTTATAATAATATATTAAAATAAGATTCCAATGCAAAGAATTTGCCTTTGTAGATGAATAAAAGTATTTTACTGTTGTTTGAATCTTAGATGGTCTTTTAATAAAAAAAAAGCCAGAGCCATACATCAGGGTAAAAGCTGAAAGATCAGAGCAGCAGAGCAACCAGCCACTAGTTCTTACCTTTGAAAATCCTCAGCCTAAAGAAAGTGAGTTCCTGTTTCCTCATGCCTTATATATCTTTCTCTGCCCAGACATCACTTCCTAGGTTTAAAGGCATGTGTGCTTCTCAGTACTGGAATTAAGATTGTGTGCCACCATTGCCTGACCACTATGTCTAATCTAGTGGCTGGCTCTGTCCTCTGATACTCAGGCAAGTTTATTAGAGTACACAATATATTAGCACATTTCATGGCAGGAGTGTAAACCTACTATTTTAGGGGATTTTCGTTCAATTATAGAAGTTCTAGTCAAAGCTCATCACTCCCTTGTCCTCAATTTTCTTAGCAGGCTATTGATGAGCATCATCAGAGACTTCAAGGCATCCAGTTATTTTGTAATAGTGGAGTGCAACTATGTGTGATGAGTATCTAGGGCATAATGGAAGTCAGTAGAACTACATGTACAATGTCAGGATTTTTCACAATGCTTCCCAATTAACTTCTAGAGAGCCTGACTACAATATCACCAGCTGCTCACTCAATCAATTTCTACACATTTTCCTGAGCTAAATGGGGCTTGCATGGCTGAATTTGCAAAGGAGTTTTCTCCAGTTGCAGTATTATAACTAGTTTGTGATGCATTTGGAAATGACTTCCTTTCTGCTTTGTGGGACATTTGCTTTGATTTTATACCTTCCCTGTGTTATTCTGCAGCATTGCTTTGCATCTGTAGAATTTAAAAATTTGGGATGAAAATCAAAAACTGATGAGGAGAGTAATAAGATAGACCCCCACTTCTTTCCATTATTTATTTATTTATTTATTTATTCCCTGAGGCTGAGTTATTGTCTATTATTTGAGGCACTGTGGTTTGTGCTAGAGATGGAATGAAAAAATAGAATTATGAAATAACATTTTACGAAAGAATCTGGAAACATACAAGGAAACCACAAACAATAATTGAAAGGTTCTAAATGAAGACAAAAGTTGACAAAAATACCCTGTATCAAAATATTATTTAATCCAAGATTCTGAAAGAAAAAAAAGGAGTTATAGACTGAAAACAAAATGATGGCAAATATCATTTTGTTGGCAACAGCTATTTATATACGAAGCCAACATCTAGCGACTATGATGTATTTGTAATACCAGGCATATGAATGACAAGACGTTGATGCAGCCAGGAAGGTGACACGAAGAATTTTTACACTTATTTTACCCATCTGGATGACTCTTTCTACAGGGTGGAACTGTGATCTGAGAACTACAAGAAAGAAAAAGGAGAGACCAACTGTCCCCTAACACACACATGAGTGATCCTGGGGTTCGAAGTAGAGTGGACACAGGTCACAGCTTGGATCTAGTTGAACTACAGAGACAGGTGTTACAGAATTGTTGGGGTGTAAACCGTTATAAACTATGGTTTTGGCTACAGAAGTTTGTGTACTTAAAACCAGGAAACACTTCTACTTAATGTAAGACATGACATCTTACAGAAATGAGTATCTAATTTTCATGGAAGTAAAATAATAGCCAAACAGGTAAATTTTAGAATAAATCTTCATAAGGGAATTATCTAGATATGTAGAAATTGCAAAAATGTACAAACTGAAACATCCACAGGTGTAAATGTTTCCTAAATTAATATATTACACATATGTACAGGGGGACCAGAGATAAATTTAATAAATATCTTTTGGGGAAATACATCTTCCATTTGTATACATGAAACAACTTATAATGAACTGTTAGTAGTTCATACTAAATGGCTTACAAGGGCACAAAGTGACAGTTCATGTTGAATAGCAAAGAATTAGGAAAACAAACTGAACACAACAGAAAATTGTTTTCTAAACAGGAAAGGAATATAGCACACCAATTGCCAGCCTTCAGTCCATTGTAGAGGTGAGACACTGGGCCCACACAGAGCTAAATCCTCAGGCTCAACACCCAACATGTTGTTTTGCAAGATGTGGAATAACTTATCAGTAGAAGATTTGAAAATGAACCATATTTGAAGAGAATAATGCAAAAATATTATGAAAATAAAGAACCTAGATACCTATGTGGTCATAGTAGAGACTAATGGGCCAGCAATGTTCTCATCCTAGTGGCTGAAACCCCTGGATGTTCCTTTCTTGGGTAAGGGGCTTTTTGGATATGATTAAGTTAAGGTCTTCAGGAAGTCCAGGGAAATGAAACTTGAGTAACTGGTTGGTTTGATCTCAATGGAAACAGAAGGAATATACAAGAGCAAAATGATTAGGATTAAAAGAAGAGATGTAATTTATCAGAATTAGATTTCAGAAAGTAAGAAGGAAGATTTGAAAAAAATTATGCAGCTGGTTTTAAAATGAACACAGCAAGGCATGTTGCATCTATAAGCTCAATAGGGGAATGCTGATTCCCCCCACAGCTTCTAAGAGGAAGACGGCCTTTCAACTCATGTGAACTTCTAAGGTTCCTGTTTGAGTTCTTAAATTTTTCATTTCCAGATTTCCCTCAATTTGAGTTTTTCTTATGGATTCTATTTCAAGTTTCGTGTCTTGAATTGTTTTATTCATTTCCTTCTCCTGTTTGTTTGTGTTTTCACTGATTTTTTTAAGGGATTTATTTATTTCCTCTTTAAGGACTTCTATCATATTCTTAAAGGCTATTTCAAGGTCTTTGTCTTAGCCATAAGCTATGCTGCAATACTCAGGGTATACTGTGGTAGAGTAGCTGGGCTCTGGTGGAGATATTGTCCTGGCTGTTACTGATTGTGTTTTTATTCTGATGTCTAGGCATTTGAGTTTAGGAAGATTATAATTCTAGGTGCTAATATCTGGTCTTGCCTTTGTTGGGTGAATATTTTGTTCCTTGGTTTCTATTGCCATCTCTGGTTCTTAGGATAATGTGTTGGCTGTGTGTTTCCTGTTAGGAAATTCTAAGATCCACCTGGTATGGACACTGGGGATTTGGAGTAAAATGTATACTAGGTATTTGGAGTGGGCTCTCAGGGATGGGGATGGGCTAGGAGGAAGGGGCTGACTGTGCCTACAGGAAAGAGGAAAGCGGGGTGTTCCACCAGGATCTGCTTAGTTCCCAAGGAATGGGGGCAGAGAATGAGGAGAGGCCACAGAAGGTAGTATGCTATAGAGCTGGAGGTGGGACTTCATGATTGGATATGGAGGACAGGAAAAAGAGTAAGATGTGAAGCTAGCCTACTTACTTCTCTGGAAGGCTTGGCTGCAGGTCCCCAGGAATATCCTGCTGGAGTTGGGCCTAGGATATCAGGATGAGAGTGGAAGAAGGTTAGAGGAGAAGATCTATGAGATATGCTGGATATGGGGACTGGGAGGAGGGGGCGCTGCAGCAGGTGGTCTGCTACAGGAATGGGGTGAGACTGGAAGATTGGATTTGGAAATGAGGGAGAGGTGAAGATAAGCAGTTAAACACTCTGCTTCCTTGCCTAGACTGCTCTGGAGGTTCCCTGAGGATGCCTGATGGAGTTGTTGATTCAAATAAAATGATAAAGTGATCCATGGTGCTTGGAGGGGACTATCTGTGTGGTCCATTGGAGAAGGTGTCAAGGAGATATGAATGTGCCTTGGAGATTGGGTTTGGAGAAGAGGGAGAGGTGAAGATCTGTAGTTAGCCTATACCCATTTCCCTGGCATGCCGAGAGAGTGTGTTCTCAGGAAATGTCTGCTGGTGTTGGAGGCTGGGTTAATGGAAAGAGTGGGTGGAAAGAAGTTTGGAAGAGAATGTCTACGTGGTCCCCTGGAGATGGGGTTGTAAGGGGAAAATAAGATGCAGCACGTGGAGATAGGACTGGGATTTGGATTTGGAGGAAGTGAGAAAGAGGTGAAGATCTGCAGCTATTTTATCTGTGTCCCTGACTGGGGTGGCCTGCTGGTTCCCAGGAAATGACTGCCAGAGGTGGGGGCTGAGATAAGACAATGAAAATAAGAGAAGTTTGGAGGGAAGTTTTGTGTGATCCACTGGAGATGGCAGGGTAGCTTGGGTGGGAGAGTGAAAGGCTGGGATATGGATGGGGATGATGTGTCACAGCAGGTGGTCTTCTGCCTAAGGAGGGATGAGACTGGGTGATTGGATTTGTAGGAAAGGAGGGAGAGGTGAGGATCTGCAGTGAGCTAACCTGCTTCCCTGGATGTCAAGAATTATTTTAAATAAAACGTTGTTGAAAAGTTTAACCAATCATGGTGGCATATCTTTCAATCATAGCTATTTTCGGAGGCTCAAACATGAAGATTTTAAGTTTGAGGCCAGATTTAGCTACCTAAAAAGACTGTCTCAAAATGAAGTCAAACAAAAGGTAGAGATATAAGACCAATGGCAGAGCTCTAGCTTACCATGTGAGAGACCTTGGGTTCAATCACTAGTAAAACACAGACAGACAGACAGACAGACCACACAAGCATGCATGAACACACACACCTTTTAGTAATACATCAAGACTGAATACACATTGTACAACCCAAATCATTTATAATCAAATATCCCAAGGGTTTCCACAGTCAATGATAGCTATTAAATGGAAAAACTCTGTTTAATCAATTCACACCAGAAGAATGGAAGGATGATTTATGACCATGTGAAAGTATAGGGCAGCAGAGGGGACAAGATAATAATGATAACTGTAAATAATAATAATAATAATAATAATAATAATAATAATAATATAATAAGGACTAGAGAGTCATGTAAATCCCAGGAAAGTGCAATACCTTGTGAGAAATTATGAATAATGACAAATTGCTATTTCTCCTGACTAAGAGTTATCCCAAGAACAAGAACAAATCATTATTAAAAACTGAAGAAGCAATACAACAATCCTAATCAAAGTTCTAAGGAATGGACCCAATGGCTGAACATAGTCTTGCCTTATAAAACTTACATGCAGTTTTTAAAACAAAGCTCATTGTGTAGGCATGAATGGAGTATTGTGATTTCATTTCTTATTCTTTTACATTTATTCATTAACATTTCATCTTCTTTGAGAGGCTCGGGGTATATTTCTCAGATGTTTCTCCTAATTTTTCCCATTTCCTGCTCTTCCTAGACTGTAGGGAGATATCAGTGATTCTACATTTTCTTCATATTGAGGTTATATTGAGATGTATTTTATTTGTCATAAAATTTTGAATGGAACATTACGTGATTGGCACATGTAGCATCATATATTGCTAAATATCAACATGGGATCAATTGAATGCTCTGAGTGATTAGACACAATAAACCAATGTCAATGCTTTAGGTAGCTAGTTAAGTACCAGCAAACCTGAAGGTCATTAAGGATGGACTTCTATCTCACTGTCAGCAGCTTGTAAAACTAGGAATGGCAACTGCCAAGTTTTAAATCATACCTCTGGTTCTGGATGGAGATGGGGCAGTCTGAACTGTCCATAATGTTTTAATGGAATACTATCTAATCAGAGACTTTAATCTCTATTTGTCTTTTGACTGCATTCTTTCCACAGATGACAAAATCGTGTGAGTCAAAGGGACCCTGTCTGGAACAAGACCTTGGTGACAAAAACACTTAAGAAAGGCCTTATTGGTGGTGATTGTGATTATATTTAAGTGGGTACATTATAAAATGTAGTCAGAATGAGTGATCTGTATATTTTAGAATGTGCATGCATTATGATTACAAGTTTTAATTTAATGATATATTTCTTTAGTTTCAGTCAGTCTTAGATGTCTACCTCCAGTGATGGACAGCGTGTCTCAGAAGAACAAATACATAAAAATAGCAATTACAAGAGTGAGTTTTTGAGGCAGATGTGGACATTTCCCATTTTGACATATTAGTTTTCCTTCATTTTCTTTATATAAAATCGATATCTAGATAAATGTTGGCCATAGAACCAGTGATTAAATTAATTGTATCTAGAAGCTATATATGTATTATCTAAGTACAAAATGTTCTAAGATTTCGTGGCTCAAAAGCACATTTTATGTTTCAAAGTTCTATATACCCTATGATTTCTTAACATGTGAAAAGTGATACCATAGTTATAGGCTTCTGACCCCCATTATGCACCTCATAATATAATGTGGAGAAGAAAACTTGGAACCTACTTTGCCAAGAACCAGTAGGTCTTTCTGTGTTTTATTTTTCCATTAGATTCTCATGCCAGATTTACTGAATAGACACATTAAGCTTAGTCCACAGTTAATAACAACAACAACAACAACAACAAAATACTAAGTAAATTTATGAAGATTGATAAAGGTTTGCATGATCACTAATTAGTGAATTGAGTCACAGTGAACCCTCAATCTCTGTATTCTAAAATTCTGTTATATTCTCTTAGGTATTTAATGTGAGTTTTCACATATTGACGAAATAATAACTGAAAATAAAAACAACTATTTCCTTTGTGTCTCTCCCCTACTCCACCATCATCTAATGTAGACTGTCAGACAAAATAGATATTCCCAGATCTTGGCTGCAGCTCAAAATATAACTATATGAGCCTCTTACACCCATTTCTTTGTTTTATATTTCCAAGAAATTAAAGGAAGTACAAACAAATTTAGTCTTTCAATGAGGATGGTTTCCCAAAGTTTGGAATGAAAATGCAAAATAGCACATAGATAAAATGACTGTTATAAAACATGGCATATAGATGTCCTTGGCCATGAATTATCCACCACCACCCACTTCTCCACTTCTCTCTCTCTCTCTCTCTCTCTCTCTCTCTCTCTCTCTCTATATATATATATATATATATATATATATATATATATGTTTATATATCTTATATGAATTATATATAAATTACATGAATATGATTGTTATAAATGAAAATATGAATATGATTATACACAAATACTACAGGTGCATATAGAAATCACATACTCATTCATAGATATACATATATAAACAAATATAAACAAATTTGTTTATATATGTATATCTGTGTGTTTATATATGTATAAACAAATTTGTTTATATATGTATATATATATATTAATGAGTGTGTGGTTTCTAAATGTGCATGTAGTATTCAATGTATTTTAAATAGTATGTTTCTAAAGATGTGAAGAAATACTAAAAATCCATCACTGTGATCACAGAGTGGGGTTAAAGTACTGAGTGAATCCAAGCGTATCCAAGTGAAATCTATGAAGAAGGAACTTCTAACTACCACCTCCCCTACATCATTTATAGGTCATGGTATCTGCACTGCAACTCTGTTTGCACAGCCAATGGTGTAAAAGGATTCTTTTCATGACAAGTATAAGGGTTTCTGTTTTACTAGTTCTTTTTTAATTTCAGTCTTCTTGAAATGAAAGTTTTAAGTATACTTGGATATCATCTAAGACATGAAGGAAGAAAGTGGACTGTATATCAACACCTACCAGCTAGGGTGATACAGATATCCCAAAGCTAGGTAAGCACCAGATTAATAAGACTGAAGCACTTGGAGGTGCTTGGAAGGACCACTTCAGTGGTGAAGTGTCATGTTCTTAATGGCTGGAGGATTTATTCTAATGAAAGAATGGCAATAAAGAAACATTTACTTTGTGAGGACATTTATTATTTTTTTTTCTTACAAAGGAAAGCATTTATTGGGGTTAGCTTACAGTGTAAGAGGTTTAGTCCATTATCATCATGGTGGGACATGGCAGCATGTAGGCAGACATGGTGCTGGAGAAGGAGCTAAGAGTTCTTCTATATATCGATCTGCAGGGAACAGAAAGTGCACTATGTCCCAAACTGAGCACAGCTTGAGCATATGAGACCTCAAAGCCCCCACAGTGATACACTTCCTCCAATAAAGCCACACCTCCTAATAGTGCCACTTACTTTGGGCCAAGCATTCAAGTACATGAGTCTATGGGGCCATTTCTATTCAAACCCCCAGAGAGTTTTTTTTTGTTGTTGTTGTTTGTTGAATGCTGTTTATTGAAGGAGGGAGGAGGTCTTAAATACAGGCTTACAACTGAAATGTAGATTAAAGAAATTAAGAACTTTGAAAATAGAGAATCAGTGAAGGAGTTATTTGAGGCTATCTCATTACTAAGTTGGTGGGGACAAAGGCAATCATAGAGCTTTTGTTTTCTTGATTGGCTAATTATATGGATTATTTTTGTAAAGGCAGGATTTTGTTGAAAACAGTATGATAGATGTAAATAATTGTCCAAACACCTTCTGGAACCCAGTGCCAAATAAAAATGTAAACCTGCACTTAAAAGTTAATGCCTCTACTTTACTGAATGTACCAGACTCTGCTGACTCCCCATGTGAGGCCTTACCTTCTTGTAGGAGGGAATTGGGAGTGGGTGGGGGGAAATGCTGGAGGGGTCAAAGGAAGGAAGAGAAGGATCTGTGATTGGCATGTAAAATGAATAAAAAATTCTTAATAAAAATGTTTATTGTTCAAGCAAAAAAAAATTAATGGAAAACATTTTTTTCATTGTAATAGATCGAATGTCATCATTGGAACTGTTAAGTGCTGTTCCACAATAACAAAATGTGTCAGATTGTTTAGTTTGAAAAGCCAGTTACAAAATCAGAAAGTTTTGAGAGCAGATTTGATTTTCTATTGTCTCATATTTCAGTATTTAGATATTTTATTTTATATTTTATTACCTTTATGGTTCAAATCAAATTCCTGCCCTAAACACATTTGGCATTCTTTTCACAGCTTCTTTGGGTGCATAAACTGCACCATAGTCTTAGCTTCTATTTATTCTAACTCACTTATTCTTTTCTTGAGACAGTTTCCCTTTGATGCCGAAGCTGCTAAGCTGTTCTAGAATTCCTGGTCCTAATGCCTCTCCTCCAAATTGCTAGAACTATAGGCTTGCTCTACTATACCTGGCCATAGTCCACTTTTAGCTTGTATATAACTTGTATATATATGTTCTGAAATATTTAAACTTCCTATAAGAAGGGCGCATATACTAAAATTTACATATTTTCTTGACAATAGTAGGAGATAATTTTGGAATCTTCAAGTGAATAGAAAATATGTTCAAGTTTGCCTAAACAGAAAAAAGAAGGAAGAAAAGAAAGAAAGAATGAAGGAAGGAAGACCTGTATTAGATCTTGCTAGTGAATGATGTAATGGGTTTTTTCCAAATAATATTAGAGTTGTTGGATTATGATAATTTTATTAATATCAATTTTTTCTGTCTCCATTTATTTTTTACTATTTTTAACCTCTAAACTCAACTGTCTTGCTAACAAGATTGCTAATAAGCAATCTGGGCTCTCAGATCACAGTTACAGAGATGTGCAATTTATTTTTCCCATCCAGACAGAATAGCTAAAATATATTTCCCATGAATACCAGAACAGATTTCTATCAAGACATACAATTTTTCTTATATTCGAAACAAAAGCTTTATACAGAGCATTATCAGAATTTCAATAGAGCTTTATCACATATTTGACAGATGAATTCAAAGTTAAGATAGTAGTTTTGGTCATATTGTAGGCAGTTTTGAATGCTAGCCTGAAGATTGAAGACTATGCTCTTGTCAATGACATCATGAAAGATGAGCCAAAAACTGTCTATATATTCATGCTGAAGTACAGAGTAATGAGGATTAAGTGTCATTGCTGCAATTACTCATTTTAGGTATGTCTTAATGTAATTATTTTCCAGTTTTCAATTATTGGTAAAATTATTAAGGCTACTCTACATAGTTAGAAGGGAGGTTTATTTAGTGGTGTAACTTACAAATGAAGGGATAGGTAGGTTGCAGGGTCTAGGAAAGGCGTGGCGCAGTCGGCGGTGTTCTCTGGAGAACTCTGCTCAGTCTACCTCCAGCGTCCAGGGTCCAGGAACCATGAGAGACAGTGCATCCAGATCTCGGATCTTCAGGATCCTCTCTTGGCCCCGCCTTGCAGGTGTGACAGTTACCAAAGCCTCAATGGGGGTTGGTTTTCCAGATCAAGGTTGGAATGGCTACCCACTGCATTCAATCTTGGTAAATATGTTAATAATCTGTAAACAAAATTAGGTCTTGGAGAAATTATAAAATTGTTTTTTTTTTTTTCTTGTGAGTGAACAAATTAGAAATTCCTTCTCTGTACTGCTTAAACTCATAGCATGGGTCTGCGGGTCAGTCTTAACAGAAGATAACGTAATTTGTAGGGAACAAAAGTTTATCAAAATATTTTCATAGAAAGACAAACACATCTCTTTGGAAATCTAAGAAGAGACACAACACATTGGCATTAGGACAGTCTCCCTGCTTATCAGGAATCTTTTACAGGCGTAGTTTTTAATACTGATTCCTGATTCCACTTGTCAGTTTACAAAGTTAGTCACACCTTTTTGTGTTACCAGGATGTACTTGGAGTCAAGGACATGTTGGCTATTTGCTAAGCATTGCTGAGGTTGAACCACAAATTGCTTTGATACTTTCACAAAATAACATTCTTCTCACTGGTTACTCTATTCCTTATTATTGGATATAACATTTGTAACTAATAATCTTATTGTTTAAGGGTATGTTTTATCATGTTTATCACAGTTATCAAATATTCTTCTTTTCTATTTATTAGTAAGTGAATATTATCTACATGAACACCTGATGGTTGGAAAACATTATTTCACTATAATATTTTAGTTAATTTTCACTTTAGTTTTAGTTTGGGATTTGAGACTATAATGTATTTTTACCAAGTCTTCTATACACTCTGTGCAACAAGCACATTAACTTCTAAGGATGATCTTGTACAAGTACCTGATGTTTGTTTCCAGTTTGATTTTCTTCTTTTTTCTTTATTTCCTTGTTTTGAGTTCTGCTGAGTTTTCATCTAAGTGCATGTCTTGCATTCTTTGGGGGTAGTGGTGTTGTAGAAAATTGGTTTATTCATTTTTACTGTAAGTTTGCTTTGTTCTTAATTTTGGGTACCATACCTGTTGACATAATCTTTAAATCAAAGGAAGAGACAAAACTTGAAGGTATACTTTTGCTAAGCAAGGAAAGTATTAACATGTTGATTAAGATTTATATCTCAATACCCAGAAACAATAAAAAGAATAGTAATATTACTTTTACTATAGGTTTTCAATGGATTTAAAAAAAGATTATATGTATTGAATATGGTGTTAGCATATGGTACTGACTGATAAATGGGCCTTACTAGTTTTATAGTACTTAAATCAAAACAAACAAAAAGTAAAAGATCTTGAGAAGTATGTTAAAAGATATTCCAGTTCTATCTTTCATATTTCTAAAACAAGACTAGGTTTATTCTTATAAAGGCAAGCAAATTCTTGCATGGGAATTATCTACTTTAAATACATTATAAAGACTTCTGAAGTTTCTTTTAAAATTTACTCCAGATTTTTGAGGATTCAGAAACAAAATTAAAGTTTCTCTTATAATGGAACTTTCAACCTAGATGCATGCCAACTGTAAGTACACAAATAAATGAACAATGTAATTTCTACATTTTTATGAAGATGGACAATGAAACAGCTTTTTTTTGGTTTGTCACAAAAGGTCTCTCTGACTACAGGGAAGAGCCAGTCAGAGAGAGAGAGAGAGAGAGAGAGAGAGAGAGAGAGAGAGAGAGAGAGAGAGAGAGAGAGAAAGAAAGAGAGAAAGTAGACAGAAAGTATACTAAGAATTAATTGGGGGTGCTAAGGTGCTCATAAAGTATATACTTAAAATATTTGTGAAACTTAAAATGGATAAAACAAAATCTAAGGGGTAAGCATTTTTGAGCATGGAACATTTAAATTTTATTATGTGCACTATTTTGGTAAACAGTATATTGTGGTATTTAGTGACTTTAAAATTGCATGTCAGAAATCTAACAAGTAGATTGCTGTGACCTGAAATAAAAGTGGAATTCATTACCTTGAATTAAGTAAATCTAAAACTGAGTATCTGTCAATAATACACACTGATATAAGTAGGTGATATTACCAAGATAACTATTTCTTATTCAGACAATAGAGTCCATCTGGCCACTAAAACTAAAGCCATTACAGTGGAGCCTGATTCTACTCATTCACCCAAGCCCTGTGGTCATTACATCTGCAGCTCCTTCCAGCTGTACTTTAAACACACATGTGCTTTAAACACCAAGCCATGACCCTCTATACTTAACCCACTATGGGATCTCCTTCCCTTGGATCATGGGAAGAATATTTCAAATCTTCATCAAGCATCTTTTTTTTTCTTTCACCTTTTCATTACCTTCATAAATTCAAGATTCATCATATGAATCACATTATATAACCTTCTGCTTATAATCACTCTGTGATTCCTATCATACTTAAAATTAAAATTTTCCATACACAACAAACCATACTCCTTATATTCTGTCTTAGCAGTTTTCTGTTTCAGCAATACTGTAAGCTTATACTTCACGGGAGCCCTAGTATTCAAAGTAAATTTTAGTTTTTGTCTAGGGATGGGACCCAGTGAACTTTTCTCTCTTGTGTTAACATGGCCATGGCCATTGCCATTGTTCTGGTATTGTTTGTGTAACCATTTCTAGGAAAAGACTGTTTCACAGCAGACTTCTTAGTATACTGGTTATTACAATCTTTCCACCCCTGTCTTTGATATTCCCTAAGACATAGATACAGGAGCTGTGATGTAGATGTATTTGCTGGGGCTGTGCTTCCCATGATCTGTTGATCTCTGCATTGTGTTCAGTTGAGGTTTTCTGTGATGGTCTAAATTTGCTGTAAAAAGTGGCTTCTTTAACGAGGGGTGGTAACTATACTGACCAATGGGTACAAGGATAAACTTTAGTATGTAGTAAAGAACTATGCCAGTCTAGTAAAGTGGTGGTAGAAGATTCTTTCCTAAGGTCCATGACCCCTTTAGTTTCAGGAAGTTGGCTACATTTCTGTTACCAGGCACAATTTCTCTCCTGTTGAGGACACTTAACTATAATTAGATAGCTGTTTGTTGCTATCAACCAGTGGTTCTGCTTACTGCACCTTTATGTATATCTTGCCATGCTTCTAATTGTCATGGTTCATAGATGTTGCAGCTGGGTAGGACTGTTTAGTTGCTTCCTTCCTTTGGTAATTTGCTTAGTATTTCTTGAACCATGAAAGCTATTTTTCAGGGAAAAGGCTTTTAAATCAAGTCCACCTTTAATCATTGGAATCATGTGTCCTAAGTGTATGTTGTCTTCAGCAGTTGGAGTCCACCCTCAACCCTTGAGAGGCAAACAAGAACTGCATCAATAGTCTATATTGTTTTATGAGTCACTTGGACTACCTTGACCAATTATTTGTAAATTTTCCTGTGCTTGGTACTGATTATTATTATTTTTTTAATCAATGGTTCTTGTGGGATACATTGTTAGCCCAAATAACTTAGCTTCCATTAAGAACTTTGTATATATATATACAGATATACATATATGTATTGTATATAATTTAAGTAAATATAAATTAATGTGATTCCCGGAGGCTTTATCAAACATCCTTGCTGTTATTTGTCCTTCCTTCCTCTTCTGTATTGACCTCCTTCCTTTCTCCCCAGTTTGCTTTAATAATTTTCTATGGAATTTACACAAACCTCTAATTTCATGTAAAACAATTTTATTTGTAATCTCCCCTTAACCTAAATGGAAGTGGTGACTCATTAAATTTTAGTAAAATTCCCAAGATAATACACATACCAAACAAACAGTGTCAGAATCAGAAACCAGCAATTCTAACTCTAAAATTCACTTAAAATAAATTAAGCCATCTCTCAGAGTTCTTTGGAAAGACAGGTCTCAATATTGTGTTTGACTTAACTGAGGCAATTGCAACTCAGTCATGTCACTCAACATTTGGTCTGGTCCCTGAGCAGCCCTACCTGTGCAATGTACTGTGGGTAAGCCGATATTTCAGGTAGAACCTCTCCTATCAGAAGACATTCTGAAGTGTTCTGAGACGTCTCAAAAGCTGTGCTCCTCCTTGATGAATTCCAACTATATTGGACTTCTTTAAGTTTGATAATAAAAATAATGCTAAAACAATACTAAATTAATCTTTTCCTAAAAATATCAAACAAGCAAACACAATTACGTATTTTATTAGTCAACTGTACATAGCCACACTTAAACATCCCCCTTCCCATGAATTAAAAACGCATATGCTAGACTTCAGTCAAAGCGTGATATTATGGTTAGATCACAAAATTATACATTTCAAATTATAAAGAATGTAACAATAGTAAGATCTGATTAAAAGGTTAAAGTAAAGCAATCAGTGAAATAGAATAATGGAAAGTCACTCTACACTATAACAACAGTACAGTGAACTATGGACTTAATAACTAAATAAAGTAAAATAAAAATATCAAGAATTGGTTGAAATAGAATAAATATAATTCTAAATCTAAATGATTATAGCAATAAAAGTAAAGTATATATGTTGATTTGACACATAAGGTACATATGTTAAAAAACTAGCCAGGCAGTGGTGGTGCACGCCTTTAATCCCAGCACTCAGAGGCAGAGGCAGGCGGATCTCTGTGAGTTCGAGGCCAGCCTGGTCTACAGAGTGAGTTCCAGGACAGGCACCAAAACTACACAGAAAAACCCTGTCTCAAAAAACAAACAAACAAGCCGGGCGGTGGTGGCGCACGCCTTTAATCCCAGCACTCGGGAGGCAGAGCCAGGCGGATCTCTGTGAGTTCGAGGCCAGCCTGGGCTACCAAGTGAGTTCCAGGAAAGGCGCAAAGCTACACAGAGAAACCCTGTCTCGAAAAACCAAAAAAAAAAAACTATAAGTTCAGTAGGTTATACTACTACATGGGGGCACATTTTTAAATTATTTCAAAAAGAATTTCAGGGTAGAATATATTAAAAGTAAAATGAATATTTTGAGATTTTAAAAGTGGTTAGAATAGAGTTCATATATACTTTCTTATAGAAAGACATAAATTACATGGAACAGCAGATAAGACTTGTGGTTCATCAAAACCTAAATGATGATCCTTGGGGATGTAGAGTACATCTCTACATCTTTTCAAACTGGTCCTCTGGGCTGTCCCATTCGTGTGAGTGTAAGAACCCTCACTTTAGAGAAGTTCCTAAGAATGGAAGCCTTCTCTGTATCTACTTCTTTGACCTCATTTTTTCCTCCCTCTTTGCTCCCAAAGGCCCTAACACTGATCACCCACCTAGCCATTGTATTTGGTATTTTAAGAACTGTAGATTTCATTGATTGTTTTCTATCCATAACATTATTTACAAGCCTAGTGATACCTTTGAAAGCTAAAGAGACTGAGAAAATTTCTTGTGAAATAATTATTAATTTAGTTTTGAACAGAACATGCAAAATGTTAATGCTTGAATTACTTTTGAGTTGAGAGAATTAGATACTTGACTCTTTTGCCTGGTTGCACTTAGTTTAAAAAGTTAATAGAATGTAAGCCCTTGTTTTCTACGCTAACATTGTTCTTACTTTAGAATGCAGTAAATGCCACTTGAAATTTTTTTCTGGGATCCTTTCTTAAACAGCAACAAGGATCTAATGTAATTTACAATTAAACATTAAGAGAAACCCATTGAACATAAACAGTCAGGTTTGTTCTTGTGTATTTATATATTTATTATGGAATCAAACAGACTTCTTTGTTGTAATTGCAAAAATTCTTTTAAAAATATATTACCAAATAGAATATCAGGATATTTATATCTATGTGAAAAATTTCTCCTGAGGGATAAATTTACTTATATGATACCACTGTAATTATATATATGGTCTATAATTACATATATATGGTATATATATATACACATACATACACATCATTGGTTTTGTTAAATTAATGTCATATATAAGCTCATAATATGTGATAAGCTTATCTTGAATTATTTTAGAAGATATGAAACTCAAAAATGAACAAGTGAATTTAAAAGCTTATAAATGTGACTTTAAATGAGTACTCCTCTTGAACTCACTGAAAGTTTATAATTGACTGTTGTGCTCTGAGAATTCCATTTTCCCCTCAAACTTTAAAAGTACTCTGTTTGCAGTGGACATTTTTTTTTAACTATAGTTAGCCTGCAAAAATTGCTAATGGACAGGCGTTTGCATTGACCAGCTTAACAACAGGTAAAATCATCAGAGAAGGAGAAGATTCCAGTAGTGAAAGTGAAATAGGTGTGTGGTGAACTGCCAACTAGATGCCTGCTGTCACTCCTGACATTTCCAGTTCTTAGACTCAAGGGGGCACCAATTAATACCTGCAAGTAAAATTTAAAAAGCCACTTAAAGAATATTATATGGTAATGGAAGAACTTGTTAAAGAGCCCAACGATCCAGTAGCCTTATGACCCAAAACAAGATGACTGCCATTACCCTGATATTACACCTCATGCAATTAATGGAAGTGCCAATTAGTCCCCAGAAATGGCAAAGTGGGTATACTTCTAGCTCCTAAATAGCTGACTGAATTGGAAAAGACAGGGAAAGAAGTGGCACATTGCAGCGTAAAACTCCATAAGGCAGATTTAGACATAAAACAGAGTCTTATTATAATTTCATAAGAAGAGAAGCAGTTTGAAAGAACTGTTTTAACAAGTTTTCCTTTTTCTAAAGTCTGGTAACTTATTCTCTGATCTTCTATTTCTATAGCTTCCTTTTCTATGTAAATTTTGGCCTCATTTTCTGAGAATGACATTTAATTTCTGTTACGTGAGCTTGGCTTCAGTTTATAAGTTCTAATACAGCACTCTGTGATGGAGTAATTATATTCTGAAACTGAAAGAATGCCAAGGCCTTGGAGAATATTATAACATCGTGTTGTAATTTCACTAGATTATAATTTTGTGAAAGAATATAAATCAAGGCAGGTCAACACTCTAACAATAATTGCAGTCGTTTATTACAATAAAGGTAGCAGGTGGTGCTGTTTGGGAAAATGTGGAACCTTCAAGATGTGCACCTGACTGGAGAATGTACTTCACTGGGGCACACCTTGAGGCTTTGTAGCCAGGACCTACTTCCTGTTCACCTTTTGCTCCTTGACTGCGGATACGATGTGGCCAGTGGGCCTGCTGACTTTGCCTCAAACATAAGGAGAAATAGGACTAGGTATATCTTTAAATAGAATTAGAAGACCTGCTGATTCATCAACCTAGAAAGCCAAGGAATCATATATAAATACATTATTTTGGACTTACCAATTGGGATATGCAGCATTCAGTAGAGAACTGAGAAAAAAAATGAAAAAGAGAAAAGATTCCACAATATGGCGCCAAGATAGTATTGTTACAGAATGAATGATTTTCTCAGGAGGCCGCCGGATGAGATGATCCATAGTTAATAATATGACAGAGATTTTTGATGGGGAGTTTCCCTTAATGACTGGCTTAATCCTTCAATCACGATAAGGAATGACTTACTAAGGTGATTTTGAAGGTCATTGCATAATTTCAGGTACAGTAAAAAGCAATGTATTCAAGTCTCCACAGGGGACATATCTATATCATAGTCAGAGCTGGCAATCTCTGTTCCTTCTTAAGAACTGTCAAAACCTAGCAAAAAAGGTGTATGTGTTAATAACTAACTATGTGCACAATGGGAAACCTAGAGACTATGAGGAAAGTTGGCCATTAACAAAGATACCATTTGACTTGGGTGAGTTGAGGGGGACTTTGCTTGTGAGGAACAAAGAGGCAGCAGGGACAAACGCGCTATTAAAATCTTTTAGGATTGTGGGCTGTGGAACTTTTAAGGATCACTTAATCCTTTTGCTAATGTTTATTACTACTTTGAGATCTTTTTGTTTTCTTCAATAAAATAATTTATTATAGTCCAGATGCGTCATTGGTAGATACATAGCATTTTACTAAGAGTTTGTGCTTGGGACTGTGTCATAATGTAACACACATTTTACAAAGCAAATATGTAGTAATGATAGTGATGTGTATTACACCATGTAACTAATTAGTATTTACTTAGGCTACATAGGCTTGGGAAAGTGTTTTTCCATGATGATAAATGTCAAGAGAGACAGTAACACTCACTTGAACCTGAAACTTTAATGTGGTATATCATTATGAAACAATTTTTAAAAAGAAAATGACTATTGAAATAACTTTTTGTGAAGTTCATAAATAAATAAAAATAGCATTTAATGAGATATGAAGAAGCCTACTTTGGTGGATCTGTCTTCTCATTCCAGATTCTTAGGAGTCTGAGGTGAAAGGATTGTTGAGTTCAAAGTGAATGTGAGCTACAGAAATACTTTGGACTACTACAAAGAAAAAGACATATGGAGTGTAATCTGATTTGGAATTAAAATATAACATTTCATACCTAGCATATAAAATCCTTGCCTACAACCTGTTTTCCATTCTCTGTCGATGCATGATCAAGATGACTGAGCTTTTAACAGAATATGATTCTGGATGATATCATAGAAAAGTCCTGTTCACCTCTTTGAACTAGTATGCAAGTGGCATCCTATTATAATAGCTACTGAATTAGTGATTGTGCTAGAGCAGTTGGCATACCTTGGTTTATTTATTCTCACACATCTGTAAGGTTTATAATATGGTATGATAATCTCTTCCATTTTTTGGCTTGCTTTTTAGGATTAGATTTTAAAAACTGAACCCAAACTGAGATGATCAAAATTCACTTCCAACCCAATATGAAATTATTAATTGAGAAAGAAAAATAATAACCAAAGTATTTGTATAATTATCATAAGCATTTTGAGAGAACAATCCAGATAATTTCTGCACTACAGACATTTTTTCATTCAAATTTAAACACATCTCCAATCCTATGTTTCATGACCAGAAAACAAATCTACAGTTCATATTTTGAACTTTTGCCATAAAGAGTATAAATGAAATTCTCCATTTTATAAACATGATAGAATTGTAGAATCCTTCAGGAATGAGAGACGGAAATTTCTTGTGTTAAATGGTTTACTAAGTGTATTAATAAAACATAAACTAATAAATGAAATAATTCAAAATTTTGATTAAAGAACTTCCCTTGCTGGAAGGTGAATCCTTTTGCTTAACTTCTAGCTGCTAATTTTATATTTAAAATTGCAACTGTAGAGAGTGAACCTGACAGTTCATGCATGTAACAGGATGCAATGTTATGTATCACATACCATCATGCAAAACATCATGCATCACATTCTAAATTATTTCATAGATACTTCAGTTTCTTTAATAAGTTATTGAATTTCTACTCCATTTAAAATATTGTCTATGAGTTACCAAATAAATATTCTCTTTAAAATTCATTTTCTTTTGTACTTAATATAATATCTATAAAAGCTAAATGATAGCTGATAAAAATTAAAATTCACATCGTCTTTTACTTCCAAATAGGTAATTTCAAAATTCTTTCTAAGAAATATGTTCTGGATATCAATTCTTTTAATCATACCCTGCCAATCCATTTTATGTATTTTTTCTGTTTCATTTAGATTAGCCCATTGGTCCATTGAAGATTTTATCATTGCTAGTCTTTTTCCTAGTATCTTAAATTAAACATCTAAGATTATCTTATTTCTTTATACAACTTTAAATTCACCGATGTTCATCTTCCTTTTTTATTAGGATTCTACAAATTTTGATGTCATTCATTTCATATATTAGAAAACCATTATATTTTCTTCCTTGCTGTGTGGTTTATGAGGGTCAGACACTGAATTCTTCATTTACTCCCGTTTATTCAAATCTTTTTATTTTATTTTATTTTTTTATTAAGAATTTTTTTCATTCATTTTACACACCAAAGATCCCTGTTTTCCCTCCTCCCACCCCACCCCCTTCAGCCTCTCCCTCCCAACCCACCCTCCATTTCCCCTCACAAGAAGTCAAGGCCTCCTATGGAGAGGCACATCCAGTTGAGGAAAGTCCAATCCCTTCCCTCTGCCTCAAGGCTGTGCAAAATGTCCCATTATAGGTAGTGGGCTCCAAACTCCCCCCACTCCGCCCCATGCACCAGGGATGGATTCTGATCCTACCGCCAGGCCCCCATCCCCCCCAAGCAGATCAAGCTACACAACTATCTCCCCAGCAGAGGGCCTAGTCCAGTCCCATGTGGGCTCCACAGCCATTGATCCAACTTTTCATGAGTTCCCACTAGTTTGGTTTGGTTGTCTCTGCAGGTTTCTCCATCATGATCCTGATGCACTTGATCGTAGAATTCGTCTTTTCTCTCTTTGACTGGACTCCTGGAGCTCTGCCTAGTGTTTGACTGAGGATCTCTAAGTCTGCTTCCACCAGTCATTGGAGAAAATCTCTGTGATGATAGTTAGGGTATTCACTGGTTTGATTATTGGGGTAAGTCAGTTTAGTTCAAGCACCCTCTCCACTATTTCTAGTAGTCCAAGAGGGGCCATCCTTGGAGATTTCTGGCAACTTCCCTAGCACCGGGTTTCTCTTTATCCCCATGATATCTCCCTCTATCATGGTATCTCTTTCATTGCTTTCCTACTTCATCCCTGTTCCAGCTCAACCATCCCATTCCCTTATGTCCTCATCCCCTATCCCTTACCCTCCATTGCCCACCCCTCATCCCCAGTTTACTCATGGAGATCTCATCTATTTCCCCTTCCAAGAGGTGATCCATGAGTCCCTCTTTGAGTCTTCCTTGTTATCTAACTTCTCTGGAGTTGTTGGTTGTGGTATGGTTATCCTTTGCTTTACATCTAGTATCCACACAGAAGGAATGTTAAATTTAATTTTTAAAGTGTCTTTAATTATTATTTTCTTGTATCTTTACTTGTCTTTACATGTCAGAAGTTGTCTACACTATTTCTGTTTGCTTAGTTATTACCTTGGAAGTTGCTTCATAGTTCCTTAATCCAAATTCAGGGTTAATGACTATGTTGGTCCCTTTTTGTGCTGTATAAGAGCTTTAAATCACTTCTAATCAACGTTTTTTATCCAATTATTTACATTTACTTGATAATTTAACTTAATATTCTTTAAAAGCAATCATGATTCTATTCTTAATTAAAACAGTTGATGTGTGTTTGATCTTATATGTAAATTTATCACATTATTTATCACTCAATTTTGTACCTCAAAACTCTGTTCACATTTTATTTGCTTACAGGAAAATTAATCTCTTTAAAAGTCTCTCTTATGAGGAAAAGTATAAACTCTCAACTTTTGTTTATGCAGAAAATAAGTTTAAAAGATATTTTTGCTTTCCATAACGTTCTTGGTTGACAGTTGTTTCCTGACACGATGTTAAAGATATTCTTATAGTCTTAGGTTTCTCGTTTTGTTTTGGTTTTGGTTTTTAAGCAACTGACAGTTATTGTTTTTTAATAGAAAGTTCAAAGTTCACAGGTTATACATTTCTTCTTTGATGCAGCTTTCTTGACATCTTTTGAATTATTTCTTTTGGCTTATTACTTTACTTGTAGATTTTTTTATTGTTTCTTAATAGCATGCTGTTTGCTATTTTTCTTAAATATTTTTTATATTTTTAAGTAGCTGTTCACATCTTTCAAATCCACTTGACTATTTTGTCCTCTTTCTAAATTGCTCAACTTTTATTTTTGCTTTCATTTCTTTGAACAATTAAGTATCATTTAAATTTTTGTTTGTTTTGCTTTAAAACAGGGACTTGCTTTATAGCTCTGGCTCTCTAAAACTTGCTATCTAGCACAAGATGGCTTTGAGCTGTAGCCCCTTCCTTCTTCTGCCTCCCACGTTCTGTGGTTGAAGGCATGTGCCATTCAGCTCAGTATGTTTTTTAAATTTCTAAATCTGATAATTCCAATATCCAAAATTTTAGAAAAATCTAAAATCAAATAAATAAAGGCAGATTCAGGTACCCTAAAATACTACAATTGCATAAACAACCATGCTGGTATTGCATCTGTCTCTAAGTCAACTTTTTGACCAGGTTGTAAACTGAAGTTAGACCAAAAAGCCACAACTGTTCAACATTTTCTAAGGCAGGTGACTTAGTGCTTGTAGAGAATTGGAATATTGCAGATCCAGATCCAAAACTATTTGGAGCTTAAGATATCTCCTAATTTTTATTCACCAAACATTGGTTTAATCTAATATACTTTCAGCAATCAGGAGAAATTGTAATATATTAGCACACAGACTAGCTTTCAACAACCCCCAAATTAATAATGTCATCAGACAAGAACTGAAAACTATATCAAAGCTTTTCAGAACCTGTGGTAACCTACTCATGTTCAGTCAGTCCCATGTGTTAGGAATATGTGTTCACTTGGAACTTTCTTTTGTTCTATGGCATTTGACACCTTCTACACTGAAAAATGTTATTTAGAGCAACTTGAATCACTGTCCCTAGGAAATGATATTCCTTATATTTTGGTCAGAATAAAGTCTCCCTTATTCCTACTAAGATGACCTCTTCCCCCCTCTATTTATCTCTCTGTCTCTCTTTCTCTCCCTCCCTCCCCACTCTGTCCTCTCTCCTCTCTCTTCTTCCGTTCTCCCTCACCCCTCTTTCCATCCATCTGTCCATCTCGCTATCTATCTATCTATCTATCTATCTATCTATCTACTATCTATCTATCTATCTATCTATCATCTATCTACTCAATCTCCTCCAATATACACACACATACCAAGCTTTTTTGTTATTTTTAGAGCAAATACTAAAGCATCCACAGTCCAGAGCTACACTTAGCTTATGGTCCTAAATCTATAGCTCTCATTAGAGTGGATTCTTGAGGTGCCATTGAATGTCACCAGGTCACCTTGCCCTATCTTCCTTTTCCCCCAAAGTTTGCTTGTTTCCTTTTTTCTTTCTCCTCTCCTTTTGTGAGAATTGCTTCATTAGGTGCTTTCTGACTAATGCAGCCCCTCTCTTAGATACAATTTGTCGTTCTTCCTGGCTCAATCTGAATTATTGTTAAACAACTGGTGGAATCCCTTTTCTGATGTGAAGTTTTTTACTTGAAAACTTAATGAAGATACTTAAAATCAATCACTCTGCCTAGAATCTCTGTCTACAGAGTTGAATTTTATTTTAAAGATTTACTTATTTTGTTTTATGGTTTGACTGTTTGTTTGCATATATGACTGTACATCACTTGTGTGTCTGATGCTCTAAGAGTCAGAAGTGGGCGTTGGATCACCAGGAATTAGAGTTACACTTGGTTGTGAGCTACGATGTGAGTACAGAAAGGAACCTGGGACAGCTGTAAGAGCAGCAAGTCCTCTCTGAATAATGAAGTCATTTCCCTAGCTCCAACTGAAAAACTTTTCAGTCTAAATAAGTTATCTCGATAGGTCTAGGCAACTCTTTCTGATTCCAAACCAATTGGCACTTCAGTTTCCCTTCAGGGTCAACAGAGTGCCAGTCAAATTGATTGAGTCCTCAGTTGTACTCTCTTATTTCAAGTGTGGTGCCCTGTTTTCCTCTATATTGACAGTTTTGAACCTATCAACTGGTATGTTTATGTGTGAGTCAAGAGCATGATTTCCTCCAAGAATGACTTTTCTTCTGCCCGATGCCTAATGGAGCTATCAGTCTAGTTCTTCTCTTAAAGTAAACATTTGATTTCAAAAATGTTTACCTTAAATAGTAAGTGTAATTTCTGAACATGAAGATTTTAGTTGTGGATTTTTCCCTTTCTTCTCTTGTCTTTCTGGATTTTCTTTTCTATGATAAAGGCTGTGGCAGACTCCTTTCTGACATATGAGCCTGCATCTTCTATCCTCCCTCCATATTGGGTAAACTTTAGTTCTCTTTTATCCATGCTGCACAGAGCTTTGAAAACCAAGTTCAAAGTTACAGAAAAAAATATAATCAAGATGGAAACAAGCTGCAGTCTCTTATCTGTCTTGGTTCTTGGTCCTGTTTTGCTGTTATCAGTAAAGATTTCTAACTACATTGCCTGTGTAGCAATTAATTTTCAAAGACTGTGCTTATATTTTCACCACAGTGTTTGAGTGCTTGCCTCAGGAAGATCAGTCAGAATGGAGAGAGTATGCAGTCTGCTACATTGTAGAAAAGAGGGGGAAAATCTGAAAATCAAGAACTTACAGTAAATTTGAATTTATTTTAAAGCAGGATAGTTTTAAAAAAGCTAGAAACCACTTCTATTTTCATCTTAAAAGATTTTAAAATGTGGAAGAAATTATATTAATTCAGAAACCAGTCATCAAACTAAATACATGTGCATGTGATTTAAGAAAAAACTCAGTGAGTACATCTAGCTAAAAGCAAATATTCACACTGGACAAGCAGAAGAGCTGACTCTAAGAGCAGGCGTCTGGCCATTTCTTTCTTTGTTTATGCTATTGCTGTTGTTGTCATTGTTACTTAGCTATAGAAAATGCAAGACCAGACTATCAGCTTGAAACATTATCAATTAAATTTTCTCATTAGCTATATTTGGTTCCTTAATTGGCCTTTTTGACTGTGTAATTTCAAGTGATAATTATTTGTGGCACTAGAACATTCCTATATCAATGTTATCTCTTAATTAATTCAAGAATTGACTGGAACTTTTTTTTCCATCTTCAGACACAAAAGTAATTTGTGCATTCCTGCTCCTCAGACAGTACATTCAGCAGCACTTTGAGAAATGACAGCAAGAAAGTCCAGTCCTGCAGATCTAAGTGCAGAAACACGGGTCATAATCATCGAGAAACTGTGCTGGGGACAAATCATATTCAGTGTGAGATCAAAAGGGGGAAATGGGTACAAACCACAAGATAGAGAAACAGAAAAATGGAAGAAGATATGATGTATCTGTGAGGAACATCCGCAGTTGAGCAGTTGCAGACTGGCTACAGTATTAGCTTGTGTAGACTGTGTAAGACTCATCAGCAAGACAGCAGTGGTCTCATGGTAACTTACTTCCCTAATTTAGTTGTCCAGAAAACATGGAAGGAAGCAGTGTTTCAGTGGGCAGTAAGTTCCCCAACCTGAAAGGAAATTTCCACTTGTGAAAGCATAGATGAACTGTAGAGGAGGGAAAACACGGTAGTGAAGAAAAGGGGTAGATAGTTACGGCCAGTCTTGGTTGCTGATTCCTTTACTAAAAGGAGGTACCTTCTATCATCTGGAAGCATTTGCCCCTGGCCTTGCTCTCAACATGACTAGTTCTTCTTTCTCCAATCTGCTCTTTTGGTACCTTCCTGTTGACACTGCTATAAAGGGCAGATATGCTGATGCCATTGCTGAACAATAGTAACATAGAACAAAAGAATCACTGAAAATATTATTTTTAAATATAGAATTTAGCCAACGTTCTATTAGAAAAACACAAATAAGTTTTATATATTGAATACCTATGAACAAATGTTTGTAATAAATAAAAGTACTAATATAAAGAAGCCTTCTCTGAAGAGAAATGAATGCTGTGCTTTCATTCTCACTTGATTAATTGAATCCTCATGTTTAATCTCCACATATTAATTTATAAACAGAATTTAAGTTTTAATCAGTGGCATCTTTCATCATTCCTTAAGTGATTCTAATGTTTAACTTCAATAACACAGCAGAGTCTATAAGAGTCAAACACATAGAAGAAAATAATAATAATTTTCAAATTAAATCTGAACAGACCCCTCAGTGAGTTAGCCATGTGGAAAGAAATACTGTAGAACAGATAAGATAGTGAAGACTATAGATAACAACTGTTTTATGGACAGTCTATGTAGATGCACCAGTATAATCGCATATGATACATATGCACATATATAATATATATGCATATATATATATATATATATACATTACAAGTAAATACACACATATGCATAACTTTAGCAGAAAATAATTGGGGAAAGATAAAAAGCATTTGCTTTCAATGTTCAAACAACTAAGAAATGCAGAAAGAAGGAACAAGTAAATGCTGCTATTTTCTAACTAAATTGACAAAACATTAGAAGCAAATGCCACTGAAAAGAAACACGATCTTTTGTCTAATGCTGTTGGAATCACCAATGGCTAAATTCTTTGGAAAGTTAATCTGGCAACAAGAAAGGACTTAGCAGATGGAAGATGCCCTTGCTTTCACCATTCACATGTCATTTCACAAGCAGCAGGACTCTGGGTTCCTCCATCCTTCCTTGCCTTCTTCTGTAAAATGGTAAAAATGAGGAATAAATGAGTAGATGTGGTAGAGTGTTTAGAACAGTGCCCCAAGTCATCATTGTTGAGTCTTTGATTTTCTGATAAGCATTTCTCAAAAAACGAATTTCTTTAATTTTTTGTGCTTGTTCGATTGTATGTCCCCTCAGCCCCACTTTTAGAGTGCATCTCTAGTTAAACTCAAAATTTTAATACTCTTGTCAGCTCACCAAGCTCTAAGATTACTGGCATAACTTCCCATGATGACTGTATTGATCTTTTCCAGTATGGTGTTAAAAGGTGATAAAAAAAATGAGGTCTACTAAAGGCCCAACACCCAAACTGGAATTAGACTTTGTAAGATAGACTGTAATGGAGACTGAGCTATCCTCTTTTCTAAAAGGGTTAAGACTGTCGAACTGGCCTGGTGCTTTCTAACCAACATATTAATAAAAATTAATTCTTACTGGGAGGCCAATCCATGGCTTTCCTATACACCTTCACACATATGAATACCCTTACAGTTTGTGTCATCAAAGTATAAAAAGTAGGAGTAATAATGCTAGTAGGGATATTACATGTGGGGAGCAATAGTGATGTTGAGATCAAAGACATTATTAAAGATCTGAATATATTGAGGAGATTGTCACAAATCAATTACATTTCATAATAATTAAGGCTAGGCTGTAGCTTCAAAGGCATGATCTCAAATAGCAATTGAATAGACACTGAACAAATATCTGAAATATATGAAACTGTAGGGTTTTTTGGGCGGGTTGTGGGTTTTCTTGTTTGTTTTTGATTTGTCAGATTTCTGCAGTCTATTATGGTGCTTGAGAAGCATCAAAGAGAATAAGCAGAAAGTAGATTTTAGTGCCTTTTACTCAATAGGTTTGCAGATTAAAGTGTTGGTAAAAGGAAATGATACTGTCTTCTGTGTGTATTAGGGAGGTAGTAGAATGTGAAAGGATGAGAGAGATACTCTGTCATTTTATGTTGACTGTATAGAAATATTTGGTTATCTATAATTTCTTCAATGTATCTTTCTGTCTTCAAAGACAGAAAGATAAATATTTAGGATGAAATTACACATTTCTCTGAAGATTCCACAAATATAGACTTACCAATCTACAATCTTTAAGAAACCTGGGAGGATTACCAAGGCCACGTCTGCCTCCAAGCTAGATTTACTAGATGAGATGATAGGATCCTTCCTGAATTTAAAAAGTGGTACTATTTTTATTTTTATTTTTTTGTTTGTTTTTTGAAGTATCAAAGCCAGTTGGTGCCAGAGATAGAGCGTTACTCAGATCCGTTTCTAACACAGAGTCCATTCCATGATGTTGATGAGAAGGTTTGTGCCTGGTCTTACTGTATCTTGTGCTTTGTTTGGTCGATGTCCCTGGGAGGTCTGATCTTTTCCAGGGGAGACCAGGGATTGGGGAAAGTAGTTACTGGGGAGAGGGGAGGTGGGGAAAAACTGGGATGAGTTGATGGAGAGAAAGCGCAGTCAGGATGTATTATATGAGAGAAGAAGAAATAAAATATAAAATAATAGAGTTAATAGATAGACTGTGCATTTTTGCCTTTAAAGATACACTCTCCTTAATGAATTACCCAGCCAGCAGGCCTTCAGGTTGCTGAACATATGACTGAAGTTTATATAGTTTTCTTTGCGAAGTGTTTGCTTATCATCTTCCTCCATTTAGAACATTCACTTTAGAAAACTTAAACCCATGAGTTCGTTCTCTGTCTCCTGGCTTTAAAAATCCTTTGAAAAAGCCTTTTCCTGGTTTTACACACCAAGTATTCTCAAGGTCCCAGTAGCAATATCATTAAAATTCAGTCTTCTGGGTGAGTGGAATATCTTTCTGTCTCCCAAGTCTCTATGGCTGGGAAAGAGTCCAAAGCCACTGACATCTTATTTCAAGTTGTAAAGTTGTTTCTCTTCAGGAGGCAGCAAAGGAAGTTCAGCTGGCGTTTGGATAAAGCCAATTAACAAACACAGATGAACTGAAGTCCCTTCGCCTGCCCTTTGCTTTAGAAAAATTCTGATCAAGATCTTACGCCTCACCTTTATTTCAAGAGCCTTGAAGAAAATCTTTCTTGCCTTTTTAATTACCCAGTACACTACATTGATAGTAGCTTACTGACTCCTGTTTCTATAAAAGTTCTCACTTTTACATTAATTATTAAGACTGCTTCATTTGATCTTACCTTGATTTTCTTCCAAATTAAAAAAAATAGTTGCTGCCATTTACCATTTTCTTCTGAGTCTCTGCATTATTAATTTTCCTTTCACCTCTTGTAAATTCCTCTAAACCCTTCTGGCAAAGCTAATTGTTGAGGTTATCCAAATCCTATCTGCAAAATTTTGTATCAGAAAAGTCACTGTCAGATGGTTGAATTCTTCAACAGACTATTTATCCTCTTCCTTGTTTTCCTTTATTAACTGCATTCATCATTTCAGAAGTCCAGAGCTTTAATTCCCCTTATGACCAGGATATGAAGAAAAGTGGTATGAAATTAGTGGGCCAACATTCTGAAAGATTAGTCCAACTACTCTATATACGTAATTAGAACTAATTGAATTAGTCCCACTCCTTGCAAAGAAGTAAAATCAATACTATAATTAAAACTGCATTTTGGTATAATTGAATTTTCAAATGAAACCTGAAGGAGGAGAAGAAGGAGAAAATGATTCTTCTGTGCAGAAGTAATGAATATTTGTATTAAGTTTGTATCTTTACACTAGTCCTGTAGGAATTTGCAGCAGTGTCTTCAGTTTCATTAGCTGTAGCTGACAGTAGGAACCCCTCACTGATCCTGAAGTCATAGCTACTTTCAAGCCATCACAACAATGCCTCTGAGCTCGCTGGATAACTGGCTTCCCTAACCCCTGTTGCAAATATTTCGCTCAGATTTAGCATTCAGGTTTTAAGACTTCATTTTGCTAGAAAATTTTTGCATTATACTTCTTTCTAGATCTACATAAATAAAGTAGCATCAATCTGAACAGATCTGGGCAACTTAACAGCTGCCCTACTAGGTGTTTCCTGGAACTCGTTGACTTTCTTTTATGTGCTTTGCCACCATTTTATACCCATATGGAATTCAATCCAATAATGGGGTATTGAAAGAGAGTTTTGAGCTGAAGAGGTGGCCCAGGGGTCAAAGGGCTTGCTGAGCAACCTTGAGAACAGGAGTTTGGATCCCCAGTAACTAAATAAAAGCCAGAGATTGTGGCAAAGCATAATCCTGTAACTCCAGCAATAGGATGATGGGGACAGAAGGTTCCATGGGGCTTTCTGCCAAGTCAGCCTAGTCACATCAGAGAGCTTTAAATTCAGCTAGAGATGTTATTTCAAGAAAATAAGACAGAAGATACCAGAGGAAGACACTCACCATCAACCTCTGACCACCCTACATGCACATAAGTGTGTGTAATCCCTCCACAATTATATTCCACACACATGAACACACACATATATCACATAGATAGATAGATAGAGAGAGAGAGAGAGAGAGAGAGAGAGAGAGAGAGAGAGAGAGAGAGAGAGAGAGAGATGGTAGATTGATGATAGGTAGGTAGGTAGATATATAGGTAAATGATAAGTAGATGGATAGATAGAGATAGATAGGTTATAGATAGATTGTAGATAGATTACAGACAGATAGATAGATGATAAATGATATATAGAAAAACAAAAAGACACGGAGAAAGAGAGAAAAAGAGAGACAGAGAAAGATATTTTTTGAAAACTAACATTTGTAGAGTCACTTTATTTTAGGGAGAATTTTAGGTTCCAGTTTGTGAATGATAAATCAGATTTGCTCTCAACTGTCTTTCTTTGGTTTTGAATAATATACATACCACATAGGACAAACACACACACACACACACACACACACACACACACACACACACACACACACACCATATATATACATATATATCATATATATTACACAGAAAAAGTGAAAATCAGACAAATATGGTTTGCCACAAGAATGTTTCATGCAAATATGAAGCAGAAACATACTTGGGAATGTTGGAGGATCTTGGTCAAGTCCTATGATGCCACAATCTGGGAGACATGGGTCCTTGGGCATGAGTCAGTTGATCTATATGAGTTATTTTCATTTCATTTTCAAATGCTAATTTCACCCAGTTCTGAAACCCACTGGAATTCAGAAGAAGGAGAACATGATTCAGGATGAAGTGGGAAGGAGTGAAGAATGAGGCACCTAAAACTGGAAGAAGGGGATATTGCTAAATAAGCTATAAAAAGAGACAAAACATAACCATAGCATCAGAGCCACCATCTTTTTTATTCACTTTTATATCTTCAGTGTTGACCCTGGTATTTGGTACATACCAATAATGCAAAATACATACTGGCATGTGAGTTGGAAAATATTGACTGCTAAAATGCTACCTGCTGTATACTTTTAAGTCCCCCACCAAAAAATAATTGAGGCAAATTTGTTTGGTTACTTTCTTCTGCCTTATAAAAGGCAACACAATCTTCTATATGTATGCCAAGCTCTTATTTGTGTATTAAAATTTACTTTTAAAGATAAAAGATCATATAATTAACAAATGAAAATTTCCAGAAACAATCTATGAAATTCCCTCGTTGAAGTAACTTTCTCATCCATGACATACTCATTAAGTAGCTATTGAACTTGACCCGTAATACATACTTGAATGTACCTTCTTTTCAGCTATCATCTTGACTTGATTGAGTTCTGTGTGTGTGTGTGTCTTTTGTAATTTTCAGTTCTCCAGATTTCAGAAATATGATACATTCTAGAATGCCTCTAGTATTCAGGCACACAAGCACCCCTGAAACATCTTTAAAAGTCCAGTGGCCACTTGCCTTCATTTCTCCTTTGATGATACTGTGGATAAGCTTTAAACAGCTATTGGCAGGATGAATTTAGGTACTAGAAGAAAGAGCACATTACTTTGATTTCCCCTGAGTTTGTGAACATGTCTCAAATTAAAGTAACCAGAGAAGACATAGTTGATTGCATCTCATTTCTTAGAAATAGATAAATTGTTTCTCCATGGTTTTCTTTTGAATCTTATGTTGGATCAGTTTTTAACTTGGAAACCATTCTCTTTTGAGTAATACTTTTTCAGTGTGTCACACCTTGAGATTTATTGCTCTAATGTATCATCAGAGTGGCAGGTAGCCCTGATGATGTATAGCATAATACATCATCAAAGCAATTTCTCATTCAGTTACATATTACATAGAAGTGCTAGTGCTTGTATTTTTAATATATATACAATACCACACACACACACACACACACACACACACACACACACACACACACACACACATATATATAGTGCTTAGGACAGAAAATCTTTGGTATAGTGATCACAATTCTCAAATATTTTCTAATTATTAATAGGTAATAGAGTTACTGGGACACAATAATGAGTGTCAACCCTTTTCTGGACAGCTACTAATTTCTCTAAAGTTTTCACTTTTAAATGATAAATGCATGCACTTGAGAAGAATTATGAAATTTAAAGGTACACACAGTAAATATTTTCTCCTTAGCTAGCAGCTACCCATAACCTTCGCCAGAGAGAAGCATTTATCAAGTCTTTCAGAGATAGTACAAAAATATAAAGGTATTTGTGCATATATAAAAATTTTCCCTTTAAATTCAGCTACTAGCACATCTCATTAAAATTCTTCCCCCAATTAACTATATATATTTTAAGTTGCTACATACAACTTAAACAGTTACCTTATTCTTTTTAGTTATCGCATACTATTCTATTTAAACACTTTATACATGGCATTCAAAATTTCTTTTGATCCAATATTTTGCTGCCATGAGCATTGCTGCAATTAAAATTATCACACAAAAGTTGTTTTATTCATAGGAGCACATGTAAGGGAATATCCCAAATGAGAAGTAACGCTTTCTTTTTCCATGCTTTTAAATAATTTTGAAATTAATCCTTGTGTATTATGCAGTCTGCATTCCTTCAGTGAGATATAAGAGTTCTTCAAGCTGTGTATAATTTAAAATCTTTACCTCAACAGTGTGTGTGTGTGTGTGCATGCATGCGCATTTATGTGTGTGATATCATATCTGTTTGGGTCTTTTATTAATTTTTTCCTTTTATCAGATCCTTACATTCTCCCACTAATAATTATTATATATTTCAAACTATCTAGTAGCATAACCCTAGCTTAATATTTGCTTTACAGAACTTATAAAAGTCTTTTCAATGGTTTTTCCATATAAACATTAACTCTGTGTGTACAAGTATAAGAAAATTATACATTATTTTTTAATTTGAGTGAAATTATAGAAAACCTGCAGCAAGGTTGGCAAATTTATGAAGATCTATTTTGCTAAGATCTCACTTTACCTTTCAAGTACACCACTATGCTCTTGGAGACTTTTAAGAAATGTTTGAACTGTAGATCATGAATATCTTTAAAGTTTATTCCTTGGAAATAATTTTTTGTAGTTATAATTTTCAAGATATGAAAGATGCCACAGTTGAAGACAATATGCAGAATAGCTTGAAAAGAATAAATGTCTCTTCAAAGGCATAGTATTTTCATAATTTTTATTTCATACAATTCAGCTTTTATCATTGATGCTTCTATTAATGTTTCCTTGATGGTCATCATGCAGAATTCTGTATTTCCTGTCATGAACTTGGTTATTCCCTTTTGAGACTTGCCGAGTCACTTCCACTGAAATTTGCCTATAAACCCAAGTCCATGAACACAGCAATTTTTATTTAATTCAGAAAATGAATTTATGGAGTTTTTTAACAAGGATATTTTTCTTCAGAAGTCCTTTAAAATTTTTTGTTGCTTTTAAAAGTTTTACTTATGAGACAGTATTTACATCATTTCTATCCTTCCCTCTCCCATCTCTTCCCTTCCCTCCCTTCTCTAAATTTACACCTTTCTCTTCATTAATTTTTATCATTGCATATATATTTGGAAGACAAAACATTTCTTCCAAAAAGTGGCATGCTCATGAGAATAGAAGACATTTAAGTGTTGGCAGTAAGATCAAAAGTCATGTCATGAGGCTTCTGGAGAGAAAGTAAGAGAGAGAAAGCCATTGAGAAACAGGTAGAAGCACAAATGACCGGTCACTGCATGATACTTAGTAATCTTTTGTGTTTAATAGCATAATAATTATTATATATTATATATGACTATATAATAACCAATAATACATGTATTATAATCCACAAAAGAGTCAGTAATTTTAGAGTTACAAGTATTTTAACAGTTGTTTGGTCATAAAATAAATGACTTTAAGATTAAAAGTTGTTATTAGCACCCAGTCACACAACATAACTTTAGAAAATAAATATTTGTATGACAGATATAATTGATATTTGAACACATCAAGTTTCATTCCTTCCAATACAATTGAGTCACTCTTCTGTAAAGACAATTCACAGACAATTTAGTGGCCAAAGTGAGGCATTAGTAACTCAGGTCATGGGATTCAACCTGTAGCACTTATCATCATCAACAATCTGGTTAATCCGAGTGAATCCTAGCATTCTTATTTAATGTATATCCATATCTGCTGTGGGACGGTCTTTCTGTATGCTGTGAATATGTGTTTCTCCTATTGGTTATTTAATAAAGCTGCTTTGACCTATGATAAGGCAGGATAAGAGCCAGGCAGGAAATCCAAGCAGAGATACAGGGAGAAGGGCAGAGTCAGGGCAGACACCATCCAGCTACCCAAGGGGCAAGATGCCAGCAGACCGGTAACACCATGGCCATGTGACAAAACAAGATTAATAGAAATGAGTTAATTTAAGATGTAAGAGCTAGCTAGCAATAAATCTGAGCCATAGACCAAATAGTTTGTAATTAATATTAAGCCCCTGAGTGATTATTTTATAAGCAGATGCAGGACTGCGAGACTGGGCAGGACAGAGAAAGGCTTCAGGCTACACATATCTCTAGCACTTTTAAGGATTAAATGGAATATAATATAAGGAAATTAATACTTATTGTCAACTTAGAAGTATCTAGACTCATGTAGGAGAAAAACCCACAGGCACACCATGAGGAATTATATAGGCTATGTAGTCTAGGTTAACTGAAGTAGGAAGACCCACTTTAACTGTGGATGTACCATTCCATGGAGTCCTGGACTGACTATAAAGGTGAAACTGAGTAGAGTACCAGGATTCATCTCTTTCTGCTTCCTGGTTATGGATGCAATGTGACTGACTGCCTAAAGCCCATGGAACTACAATTTCTGCATAATGAATGACAGCCCCTTAGACTGTAGAACAACATCAACCCTTCATCAGTCAAGTTGCTTCTGGCCAAGTATGTTGTCACAGCAATGAGAAAAGTAACTAATACAGTTACCTAAGTGAAGAAGTAGATTTGAAAGTCACTCATTTGTTGGTCTTACATTTAGCTTTGAACTTTGGAACTATTAATTGGCTCTGTAGGAAGTTAGCAACTGGTTAAAGAATTTTTGTATGCTCCCTGAGCTCCTATGAGACAAGGCTATAGAGGCCAAAAAATTGTTCAAGGAGTCTCCACAAACTTCAAGAGGATTTTTGATTAATGAACCTGCAAATGATTCTTGTGTTTCTCTAATAGGGTTTGTTGATAAAATAATACTTGTTCATGCATTCATTCATTCATTCATTCATTCATTCATTCATTCAATGATTCATTCATTACTGAAGCTTGTTTATTATAAAATTTGGTGGAAAATTATGAGGAAAACTCTTAAATCTTTTCTTTCTTTGTTCATGAATGCAGGTTACAAAAAAAAAAAAACCACCAAAACATTTTTCTGCACCTTGATGGTTCTTGTTTATTTAGTCATTACTATTTACATGTCAGACAGTTTTTAGTGGTGTATATATAATTTTCTTTACAATATGCCTATGAGGAATGTACTATATACTTATTTTTACATATGGAAAAAATAACTCCATACAAAGTTATGTAGCTAAGTCTTCAGATGCAGATGAATGAAAAAGTAGAAATTTAGCATTATCAAGACACTCTTTTCAATCCCAGGGGATAAAAAGTAAAATTATGTACATAGTAGGTGACATTGTTCCCATTCATGACACAACCTGTCTCAAAACAAGTGGCAAGAAACTAACAAGCTCTATCATATCAGCGTATGCAATGATTTTGGAAGTATTGTAAGATATATTTTGCAGATTTGTGGAACATCATATTAACATTGTGATTCATTTTTCAAAACATAAGCTGTTTGAACAATTAAAGCATAAAATATAATTTCCTATAAAACATAAATGTTTACATATTTAGTCTTGTCACTGTGAGAAATGTATGACATGGAGAGTTTAAAGGCAGATATATTTGTTTTGGCTAACAATTACTCAACTTTCAGCTGGCAGTTAGGCATGGTGGAGCACAGCAGCCCTCTCCTTGTTGTCTAAGAAGCAGAGTGGCTGGAAGTTTGCACTCCAAGATTTTTTTTATTTCTCCCATTTTTATTCCACTGAGCCCCCAGTCTACTGAATGGAGTTATTCACACTCATGTCTCCTCCCCATTAAGATAATGCTTTCCAAGATACACCCCCAAAGAATCCAGTCAGATTGACAAGGAAGATCAATCATCACAGCCCGAATTGTGATAAATATTTCTGCTCATTAAACAACAAACTCTGTAGTCACTTCTCACCACTTTATTATTATTATTATTATTATTTTTGCTTTTACTCTTGTCTAAAGAGATAGGATGAAAATGTGAATTGTTTTCATGTCTGTAATCACTATGGATTCTAAATGTTCTGCAAATATCACTGCACATTGTGGCTCACTTACTGCAACCAAGTGAAGTCAGAATTACTAATGAGAGACCTTTGCCAAGACATGCAGAGACAGTAAACAATGGCTTTTCATATGTGTAGATGAGTGCACATTGCTAGTATTGGATATGAGATGAAAACTCTCCTGCAATATTATGGGAGGGGTAAAAAGAGGAATTTGTTATCAAAAGAACTCTTTGCTTTATGCATTTTAAAGACAAAATTTTGGGAAATGGGAAATAAGATGAAAAGAAGATTGAGGGGGACTATTAAGAAATTGAAGAGAAAAGAGGAACACCTATAAATGTAAACAAAAAAGAGAACATCCAATTTATTAGAGATGAACTCAAGAAAATAAATTTGGAGAGTAAGGAAAATCTAAATAGAGGAAAGAATACTTAAAATTCTACTTTTTAGCTTTTAACTTCCTGTCATGTGAACAATCACCATAGCATCATAGATTCTCTGTGTAAAATGGACTTTAAGAATTTTCAGTACATTCAGTACATTTTACTTTGCTCTCAAAATCATAGAATATAGAATTTTAAAAACCATTCAATAAGATAGACCTTTTGAGAAATCTTTTTTGGGGACATTTTTTTTTTCTTCAGAGAAATCATTTTTCCCTAAACAAAATTAACTCTATTTTAAAGCAATGGTACATGTATCTAAAGCATAAAAGATAAACAAAATATTGATCTGAAAATCAACAGGGAAACCTAAAATCATCAGGATGGTTTGTTGGAGCCCACTAGGTTTTCTAGTGGTTGTACCCAGCAGGACTGCATGAGAGGTTGATTGGAACACCGGCATGGGTACCAGGTGTTTGTAAGGGTCTAACAAGCAAGAGTGGGGTCTTTTGCTCTACCTCTTGGCATTGTTATAAATAGACTTTTGGAATAAAGTTCAGAGTCAGTGGATAAGGATCCAGGCTTACTCGAGTCTATCCTGTGTTTTCTCTGTTTCTTTACTCTCTATTCTAACTAAGTCTCTTATCCCTCAATCATCAAGAGTTCCTAGGGTAAATAAGTGTAGGGGTTAGTCTGTTGTTTGAATAGGTATGCCCGTATTTGAATGCTTGGCTCATAGGGAGTGGCACACTTAAGCGATGTGGCTTTGTTGGAATAGGTGTGGCCTTTTAGGAAGTCTGTCACTATGGAGGCAGGCTTTGGGGTCTCATATATGCTCAAGCTATGCCCAGTGTGTCACACAGTCTCTCTTCCTGCTTCCTGCAGATCTCTGAGCTACTTCTCCAGCACCGTATCTGTTTGCATGCCACCACGCTTCTTTCCATGGTGATAACAGACTAAAGATCTGAATCTGCAAGCCAGTCCCATTTAAATGTTTTCCTTTATAAGAGTTTTTGTGGCCATGGTGTCTCTTTACAGCAATAAAATCCCACCTAAGACAACCAGTGTGTTCCATTCTTCCTCAACAAAGCCTTCTGCCTATCATATAATTTCTGAACATAGTCTGTTCACCTGGTGTTGGCTATCTTGATGGCTCTGGACTCCCTTATAGCCTTGTTGAGTAGTATCACTTCTCCCACATGCCTTGCTGTGGGGCTTACTGCTAGCATAGGTTTTCATGATTAACTATGATAGTTCTAGATCATTTCTTGTTTCTTTCCTTTAAAATAATTCAGTTATGAATGTGGGAGCCCACAGAGGTTTCCTAGTGAGATCTGAGATTGCTCTACCCAGCAGGGCTGCATAAGAGGTGTTTGGACCATGGTCCTGGGAACCAGGTGTTTAGAAGTGTCTATACTTGGTTGTATCTAGCAAGGGGGAGGTCTTTTGCCCCTCCCCTTGACATTATTATAAAAAAAGCCCTTTTAAGCCGGGCAGTGGTGGTGCACACCTTTAATCCCAGCACTCAGGAGGCAGAGCCAGGCAGATCTCTGTGAGTTCGAGGCCAGTCAGGTCTACAGAGCGAGATCCAGGACAGGTGCCACAGCTACACAGAGAAACCCTGTCTTAAAAAAAAAGCCCTTTTAAATAAAGTTCTGGGCTGGAGGATATTGATCCAGGTCCTCCCGAAGCTATCCTGTGTTTCTGTCTCTCTTCTTTTTGTCGGTTAAGCCTATCGTTCTATCTACAAGTTTCTTATTCCTCTCTTCTCCTCTTAGGAACCTTATTAAAGATAGGGGCTGGTAACCCACAATATGACTCAACTTATCAGGTGATACCATCCATAAACTCCTTCTTGTCGCCTTCATTCCCATCCTCTGCTTCCATAAAAATCCATACCTTCTGTAATTGTTTCAAGCTCAGTTAGCAGTAGTCTTATACCTACAGATGGTCTGACACTTCCAAAGGGGGTGGTTTATTTTTATTTTAGATCTCAGGCTTTTCTTGAGAACATTCTATTGGTTCAGTATTTAAAACCTATCTAGAGTCTCCTTATTTATACATCTCTTACAATAGTCCTGCACCTTTCTCTAAAAACTTTCTCTAATTTTTTCAATAGCCACTCATCCCATTTGTCTCTGTTCTCAATATCTATTCTCCTTAAAGCATTCTAAGTAGATGTACTTATGTGTACATCAGCAGAAGTCACCCACCTGCACAAGTTCACTAGTAACTACATTTTCCTTGGAATAAAAGTAAATGTCTTTAAGATAAGAGATAGCCCCTCATCTGATTTCTTCCTAATCCTTTCATTACCTCTATGAATTTCCTTTCTCCTCAGGCCTGTGTCACTTTCTTTAGCCTAACCAGTCTTCAAACTGTTACAGGGTATCCCTCACACCTTTGCAGTTTTCCATTTTTCATTGCTTTTACTGAGTATGGTATTCTCTAATCTACCCACATGCTGAGTTTCTTCACCTCCTTCAAGTCTTTATCTTACTATTACCTTAAAGTTCATTTCTGACTGACCCCACTTGAGTTATACTCTAACCCAAGCTGGCTCAACTTGGCCTCCTTCCATGCTTTGCTCTCTCAATAGTACCTGTCACCTTGTGATATACTATGTAGTCTTAACCATCTTCCCACCTTCCCATAGGTTTCTGTGAAGACAGATTTCTGTTTATTGATATATCTCTACTATCTAGAAGAACCTGACACACAGTGAACATTCAACATCTGTCTTTAATTATTGCAAACAAGTAACTGAGTAATTGAATAAATACATACTGCTGTCTTGAGAATACATATCATGTATGTTCTTTATTACACATGTGTCTCCAGGAATTGTTCATGAAGCAATAGTACCCCAGTATTGTTTTCACTAGTTGCCTAACTGTGTGATAATGACAGGGTATACAGTACTAACTCACTGTATTAAGAGTCACTCTTTTGAGTATGAAAATTGGCTTAGCAGAAATTTTCAGTCTGCTCCCCAACCCCTGGATGTTATTTGAATCAACTCTGAACTTGATGGCAATTGTGGTGGTACCCTTCTACACACACACACACACACACACACACACACACACACACACACACACACACAGTGGCATTTTTTTTACCTAATTTTCCTTCTATATTTTGTAAGTTTATATGGTATACATGCATTGTTCCCTATTCCTTCCTCTAAATTTGTTAGAGCATTGGATATAGTTGACTATAATGGCCAATAAAAATTAAAATAGTTTCTCTTCTCTCTTTACTACAGATTTCTCAAACACCATAAAAAACTATTTTCACACAGAACATTTTCAGTGTTGCACAAGGTCTATACTGTGCAAGAGAGAGGACTGACCTACACCATAGCAGCCACTGTTGTTGAGAGGACACTTCCAGGTAGGATCATTTTGAAGGATGGAAACTGTTTACTTTGGATGGCATTTAACTCATAATGACATCAAAAAACAAAACAAAACAAAAAAAACCAAAAAGCTTACTAGATTCTCTTCATTAGAAGGCCAGTTATCTGTGAAATCCTCCTGAACATGACTCTAATACTCCTGATAAAATTTCTGGATTTTAACCACATTTCCATTATTAGTTATTCTGGGAAGAGTTCTGAACCCTTTTTGCACTGATTTGTATTTGCAAGTTTCACCTAATTCACAGTATTTCTGATCATCATCCAAAATATTTATAAATTTTAAATGAATTTAGTCTACTTGATAATAATTTGAAAGCCTATTGTTCAAACAAAAAGACTGTTATGTTTGAATTATGATTTGGTAATCAAGTGTCATGACGTGCCGGTTTGGGGAATCAAGGATTATTTTGGCTCAAAATCTTGTTTTATACTACACTAAAAATACAATAAAATTAATAGTTAAAGAATAGTTGATTTTTTAAACTAAGAAAATGTCAGAGAGAGAAGGATGTAAGGTGAGAGAGGAGATGGTTACTGCTTACAAGCTAGTTATAGAAATGTAGGACCAGAGAGGCTTTTTACATTTTTAGTGATGTGTTTACTTAAATTGGGAAAATCCAGGCCTTGTTGAAAATCAAGTAATGACTGTGGCTGTACTTCTCACTGACTACACTTGCACTTGAACTACCATGGTTTTACAAACTGGTCTTAACTTACTCTATCTTAAAAACAATCGCGGTGGTGGCGCACGCCTTTAATCCCAGCACTCGGGAGGCAGAGCCAGGCGGATCTCTGTGAGTTCGAGGCCAGCCTGGGCTACCAAGTGAGTTCCAGGAAAAGGCGCAAAGCTACACAGAGAAACCCTGTCTCGAAAAACCAAAAAAAAAAAAAAAAAAAACAAAAAAACAAAAAAACAATCCAACCAACAAAAATAAATGCAAGAAGAGTAACTCTATATAAATGATGTACTGGAAGGACAAATATATGTATTTCTATCCACAAAATTGCTTTAGTTTTTGGACAAATAATACCATATAAATTCTAAATGCTACTATAATTACTTTACTAAAAATAGTATATGTAGGAATGAGAAGATTGTACAGAGATGAAGTGTTTATGTTAGTTTTGTTTCTAAAATAAAACATATTTGGAAATCTGTAAGATAAAGCACTCTTAGTCTTTCCTCCTCATCTTTCAGAACACATTTGTCTTTGTTCTCCCACAAAGTAAAATTGTTGTTTCCAGCCTCTGCTCAGGATCTTGATCTCAAGCTAAAGAGATGCCCCAGCTCTGCAGTGATAGTAAGAGTCATTTGACAAATCGAGCATTTGGATTATCACAGTCTTGTGTGATCTCCCCACAATGCTGCACACCTCTTATCTGATTCCTCTAGCTAGATAGCTCAGGGACAACTTAACACATTGCATTTATCTTTATTGTCATTTCATTTTGAGCATTCAGAATACTGAGTGGAAGAGGAAACTGCTGAAATTTCAAATCAGGTCTTCCTGCTTGCTAATTGCTTCTTCCCTTAAAATACTTGGAAAGACACCCACGATGACATTTGTCACCCAATCTATTAAAGTCTCCTTTAAGGATTCCTGACCTCAGCAGCATGCTGAGTCGGTTGCTAGATTCTTCTCTTAAGTGATGCCAGGCCTTAGAACAAAGAGTTTTTATATGATATCACAATTCTGTAAAATGTCAGTGGAAATGACCCCACTTGAATCCTCACAATTTCCTGTACTAAGGCAGATTCCGGATTCACACCTCAGCTTCAATTGTTCCTGTACCTGAAGTAAAGAAAAAGACAAGTCCTTGTGTATAACTATTGAAAGTACTTCTCACTCTGATGGAAGGCCTAATACTTAATACTTAATGTTATCCATAAAAGTAAACATCAGAGAACAGAGAAGGTATTCATGGAGGAGAGAGTTTACTCTAGTGACAAGTTGTAGGTAGTAAGTTAGGATTTTGAGTAGTGACACTCTCATTGATGTCACATTACCTTCAATGGATGCTGGTTGCTGTTTTGCTCTATCTGCCTGGACCATTGGTATAAGATGGAGGCTGAGTAGCTAACTTCTCAGTGGATAATACACTCGCGTCTCCTACGTGCTAAAGAAATTTTATCTTTTGTAAGAAATTGTAAATCATATGAAAATTTAGTTATAGAAGTAGTTTTACCTTAATTTTCTAAGAGATAAACAAATTTATATCTTATTCAAATTTATAGTTTGTAGCCATAAATTTAAAGATAATAATCACACTCAAAATTAACCTTAATAATACCTTGAGATTCTCAGTTAGTGCACTACATAAGAATTTGCGCAAGTCTGAGATCATTAAATTCTGCTCAGAGATTTTTTAGTATAAAAACAAGAAGCAATTTTAAACACAGCATGTTTAACTTACTTAGTTATGTTAGTAAGTTAAGCATGCTTAGGTCACCAAACACAGGAAGGACCAAGAAGACTAGAATTAACATTTCCTGTTCTATATTATCTGCGGGGTACGTGGGCACTAGGATATAAAGTTGACAATATAGTTGATAAGTTTTAAACTTCCAAAGAATAATTTCATATAGCTCAATTTAGTAATTAAATTCCTTGCATTTTTTTTCTAATTTCATGTGGTTGAAAATTCATAAACTTAAGTACAGATATAACACAACTTATATACAACAGATATATCAACAGAGGCTATTTTTTGACAGGTAGGTGCCTGCTTCCATTTATTCAGTTTCCTTTGTTTGTTTTGTTTTGTTTTGTGTGAAACATGGTATCACTCTATAATACAAATGCAAGAAGAATAATTCTTTATTTACATAAATGATACATTGAAGGGGCAAATTAATGTATTTGTATCCACAATATTGACTGTTTTTTCTCAAATAGTGCTATATAAATGTTAAATATAATTGCAATTATTTTTTACTAAGAATAGGTTACATAGGAATAAAAGGATTGAAGGAAAATGAAATGTTATTGTTAATTTTGTTCTATAAAAAAACCAAACTAACAAACAAAAAACATTTGGATTACAGATGTGAGGAACCACATCCAGTTAGGTATATCTTTTTTAATTGACATTTAATATATTTTTCTTATTATGAAATTGTTTCTTGACATTTTATAAGTTCTTCTTTACCTCAATAGTGTCTTTACAATACTTATACAAAAAATGGGCTTTTCTAAAACAACTGAGTTTATAAATTATAAATCTAGGTGGACGCCTTTAATCCCAGCACTCGGGAGGCAGAGCCAGGCAGATCTCTGTGAGTTTGAGGCCAGTCTGGTCTACAGAGCGAGATCCAGGACAGGCACCAAAACTACACAGAGAAACCCTGTCTTGAAAAAAAAAAAACAAAAAACAATTATAAATCATTTTATTTTGATTTATACATAAGAGAACTTTACTGAAAGTGAGAACAGTGCACTGTAGTAAGATAGGATTAGGTGTTACATGTTCTTTTAGAGCTCATTGCCAGCTCCAAGATTCTAAATTCTGTATTTCAGAGATGATGGGAAGATATCTTTTTTTGTCACTCTAAAGTAATTGAGAGATAAGCAAGTTCACAATTTTCTGGAAGCAGCTGAAGAACCAAGCTTCAGATGAGGCTTTATTACTCTCTCCTTATCTTACATTCAGCAAATCTCTTCCACTTTCTGCCCTTAACCTTCCAATTTGTAAACGAAGAGAGTAGGGTGTGCCGATTGTATTATTTCTTTCCTTTAATGTTCTAGCACTACACTAGCCCTGGAAATACACATGAATTTCTCGTAACTCATAGCTGTGTGGCTAAAGTTCCTTAGTGAACTTTGTCCACTTTCTATTGCTTGCATCATTTCTTCTTCTACCAAGAACAAGATTGACATTAAACCTTGGAGAATGAACTGATGTCAGTTCTCAAAAAAGATCCTCTAAATTTCAATGAAAATGAAATTTCAGTTTTGCCCTGTATGTTCAGTACCTGTTGATGACAATCCAATCTCTTTATACCAACAAGTGTGCTCATTTAAGGCTATCAAATGCAAATTGATCCAGACATTACTAACTTAGTTACAGGAGGATTTGAACAGATTGTTTCAGACTGTAAGAGTGTCATAAGAAGGACTAGTTAACATATTTCTTTGGAGAGAGCTGCTCCAATTCTGCAATGCTTTCCCAAGGTGTGTCATACAATTCCTGGAGGAGCTGTATGGGTGTGGCCTGGTGCAGCATGTCCTCTCTCTTTCTCTTCTGTCTTCTACAAAGCCACTTAGTGTCATTATAGTTATTGTTTGATGATGTGAAGATACATTTTGGAAAGATAAGATCATTTATATCTTTTTCTTTCTAATCTATTTTACTTGAAAATATGCATCTTACTTATTCTTTTAAAAGTACATATTCTCTTTAATACAGATATGTGAACACATAAATCCCAACCTACTAAGTTATATCTTCTTTTTTCTTGTTAATAGGAAATTAACCAGTGATGAAAATTAATGATCTTTTACAATAAAGATATTACTGACCTGTTTTATTCTAAAATGGTTCAGTTTTATGCATATTTTGATTCTAATTTTCCATGGTTGATACTTTCAACTTAAACACTCTCATATGCATGGTGTAAACCTATGCATGCATACATATATACAAACAATAAATAAATATTGATATAAGCAACATTTTAAGAAGGTTGATTATTTTTATAAGTTTATTTTTATTTTTTATTTTTATATGCATTGGTGTTCTGCTTACATGTATGTTTGGGTGATGGTGTCAGATCCCCTGGAACTGGAATTACAGACAACTGTGGACTGCCATGTGGGTGATAGGAGTTGTACCCAGATCCTTTGGAAGAGCAGACAGTGCCCTCAATCACTAAGCTATATCTACAGCCAAAAGTTGATTATTAAGAAAACAAAATCTTCAGCTTTCTCACATAGTAACATCTTCATCTCTGCTGTTTAATAGGTGTGTATGTGTGAGCAAAGTCATTCAGAAAATGAGAAGGCAGGGAACATGATAGACACGAGAGAGAGAGGGGAAGAGACATAACTGGAAACAGCAGGGGAGAATGCAGATAGAGAACCATTAAACAAGTATAAGGTGGACATTTGCAGATGTGAGCAGACCCCTTGTCATGGTGACATGACAGCTATGAATATTTACTCACCAAGCTTCAAAGAGAAGCTGCCATGAGGCAGAATATATGAGAGAGATAAGGCCAAATGGGCAGAATAACAAAAATAATAAGAACTTTAATATACTGTGTCTAAGAAAGATAGACTAGCCACAAAATCAAAAAAAAAAAATCTAAGATCTAAGCACCATAAGAAATGAAGTACATTTGACATATATGCAGTCAACTTGACACACTAAAATTTTGAAGTAATTAATAAATTGTTGGAAATATTAAAACACAATGCAAACTTCAAAATGCAACTAATAAGATTAGTTTTGTTGGAAAAAAGATAAAATTTGGTATTGGCCTGAACTACAAATAACAAAAACAACAAATCAGCAAACAATGGAGGATATACAACCGATCAAGGTAGCAGGAGAAAATAACTTGTTGAAAGAACAATAAAATGAACTAGTTTTTAAAAAGAAAATAGTTTACTAAAACTGTCCTCAGAATACCTAAGAAGATTCAGTCCGTTGACAAAATTAGAAATAAAAAAAAATTGTAAGATGAATTGCTAAATGGTCTTATTAATAAAAACCCGGAGTTAGATATTGAGGTGAAAAACCAAGAGATCAGAGGAATAGGACAAGCCACCACAGCCAACCTCACCTCACCAACTCCTCAGCTTCAAAAGAAACCTACCTCCTGTATACTCATGCCTATATGCTTTTCTGTTCTGCATCTGGCTTCCTCTCTCCACCCAGCTATATCACTTCCTGTCTGTCTGTACAGACCTCCAGACCTCTACGGTTAGTGCTGGAATTAAAGGTGTGTGTCACCATGCCTGGATCTGTTCCTTGGTGTGGCCTTGAACTCACAGAGATCTGGATGGATCTCTGCCTCCTGAAAGCTAAAATAAAAGGCATGTGCTACCATTGCCTGACTTCTATGTTTAATAGAGTGGCTGGTTTTTTCCTCTGATCCTCAGATAAGCTTTATTAGGGTGTACAATATATTGGGGGACACAATATATCACCACAATTGCCAAAGATCTATACAGAGTGTGCCATTTCTTGCAGTTTCCAGAAGGGAATGGCACATGACTGAATAACGAGCACAATGTTGCTGACATTTCAGAGAATATATAATGAAGATGCTTACTCCAGTACCACATTCACTGCCATGAAAGCAATATCAAGACAATGTTCTTGTTTTCTTTTTTTTTTTTTGGGGGGGGGTCAGTTTGTTTGTTTGTTTTGTATTGCTTTTTGGTGAGAATTTGAGAATAGCTCAGTCAGCATACAAAACACAACCATTTCTCATCATTTGATACAGGCATACAGAAGTTAATTTGTTACTGAGTATGGGCATAAGAAATGGTACAAATATATCTCATTTTAAAACTAAGAGGCTATGTAAAAGAGTATCAGTCTAATTTAATATTTTTAAACAAAGTAAAGTATTTTCAAATGTCTATTTTTTTGTTACTGTTCTGGTTCTTTTTCTTGTTTGTTTTGTTTTTGTTTTTGCTTTTTGAGACAGTTTTGCTATGTAGTCTTGAACTATTTCTTGCATTGGATGACATTAGTTTTATAAAAAGAGAAAGATATAGAATGAACTACTAAGAATGAAAGATATTTAGTTGATGCTTATTTTCAACTATTCACTGAATAACATAATTATAAAAATCTTAGTCAACAAGAATTTAAATATAATCCTAACTCATTGGACATGCTGAACAAATGTTTATTTCATTTATTCATGTGTGCTTTTCTAGCAGGAAATGAAATTGTTATTTACTTCATGACCTAACCAAACTCATACTAACAATTTCTGTCATAGATTTATATAGATCTCTTCTCAATTTTTTTTTTTTTTTAACATTTTCTGGACAAAACATGAGCTAGTATCTTGAGCCAATTCTGTCACTTTGTAGGGTCTATTAGACTTCTATATACCTTTTGTGTCTAATATAAACACTTCTCAGTTCTATTACTATCACTTATATTCACACACTCAACCTTTGTGTCACTCTCAAGAGACAGGGAGAGTACTTCACTCAGGATAAAGCAGCAGTGACAGACAAAGAACAAATTACATTTGAGTCCAGTTTGGTGAATCAGTGAGTCCAGTGGGTTTACTCACAGGAGCATGAGTGAAAGATGTTTCTCAAAAGTGCCCATGGGGGACTCACACAGCTGAATCACTGGAAAGCCCACCAGGAGGTGTGATGACTCAGAGAGGCTGCATCAGTGCACAGCCCTTACACAGGTGACAGCTGACAAACAGCCCCTGGGGATGTTTTCTTCTCTTCCAGCCATTGTTTACTTCTTGTCTTGTAAGTGGATTTTTCTGTCCTCTGAGCCAGCTCCCAAATAACCATACATATACTTATTATTACTTATGAAAATTTAACCAATAGCTTAGGCACATTTTTTAGCCAGCTATTATTACTTAAATTAACCCACTTCTATTAATCTATGTACTGTCCCAAGGCTTGCTTACCTCATCTACATACTGTCCATCTTGCTTTCCTGCTTCCTCTATGTCTCCTCCCTTCTTCTTCCCAGCATTCTCTCTACCTGAAAAATCCTGCCTAGCTACTGCCCATTTAGCTTTTTATTAAGCCAATAACAGTGACATATCTTCACACAGAGTAAAGGAGCATTCTACAACATTTCCCTCTTTTTGTCTAAATAAAAAGGAAAGATTTTTAACTCTAACATAATCAAACTTCAAACAATAAGAACAATTTTCAGGTAAGAATTACATTTACAATGTCCAGCCCATTTGCATTTAGCAAATTCAAAGAAACTACTCCATTATCTATCCTATCTTGGTGAGTCCAAAGTTTTATACTTAATTTACTTCTTATCCTAACTTGCATTACCAACCTAAAACTATTTTTTTAGATCTCAAAGCATTTTTTAGATAAACATTTTAATCTTTTATATCTTTCTACCTTATAAACCTTACATCTCATGTAAGTTTCTTTTTTGAATTTAGTAATGAGGAAAACTGTAAAACTATAAATACCTAGTCTTTAATCTCCATCAGAGATCCAAGAAGGATAAAATATTACTTGAGTAAACAGGAAACATTGAGCAATCTGCTTCCAAAACTTTAAAAAGTGACAGAGACATCTGGCTGCCTAGATAGTCACCTCAAGGTCCTCTGCATTGATGGACATCCATATTCAGTCTATAGGCCTAGAATATCAGACAGACTCTTCTATAAAATAGCAATTTTGATGGACTGTCCTGCCTAATCTTGTCAAAATTCAGTACTTGATTTCCATCTGTACTGTAAAATGTCTGGTAGATTTTTCTATGAAGCAGGCATTTTGAAGTACTGGCCCAAGGTGTTTTGGAAAAGATTGGCAGTTGCTTTCCTCTGTGTCTTGCTTGTCCAGTTTGTATAGCATGCTGTCAGCAGTCAAAGAGAGAGAAGATTCTTGCCCAAATGGCTAGTTTTGCCATAGTGAAAGCAAACTCAATATGAATTTTCTTGGATGCTCATCATGCTTTTATAAAGTAGATTGGTACTGCCAGGAGCAGATGTATCTCATTGTCATAGGCTATTAAATATCTTAAATACCATATTCTGTAGATCTCTGAAGTATTTGAAGACAATATGTCTATCTAAAATATGTCTATTTAACCTTGAAAGCACACCTAACAGTACTACAAGTTTGATTGTTATATGTGACAAACTACTAATCTGCATTTCTTTATTTTCCTAAATAGTTTGCAATAATAACTTTCAAGGACCAGAAATTTATATTACATTCTTAATTTAGCTACATAGGCACAATACATTAAACAAGAGTAGAAATGTATGTACAGTATGTTATAACAAAAATAACTTTAAATTTATATCAATTTACAAAAATCCATACCATTGTAAAATATTTAATGTAGTTATAAGTTTTTCTGGTTCTTCCTGACTCCTGAAGCCCTGCTACTTCCTGCTCATAAAGGGCATTATATTCATATGGGAATCCTGAGAAAATTAAGAAATATGGTCAAGTCCTGACTGGATTAGTCTATGATGTTGTATTTTTGAGCCATTTGCCTTGAAGCTGTTTGGATGTTGGATCATGGGCCTCTCAGGGGATCTTCCTTGATCAAACCATATTAGCTTGGAAGCAATTCACAGGTTCTCATCTTCTGTGGAAACAAAAGCAGAACCTCTTTTCCAAAGTAACATATCCTTAGACATAGATTTTGAAATCACAATATCTTTATTTTATATATATATATTTAACTCAGTAACTTTTATAATCAAATGTCTCTATGCAGTTAAAAATCCCAAAGACAACATATTCTAGATTCTCTGTGTAAAGCTATCTTTATGTGGCTTATTTTTATACTATTTTTACTTTCTCTTTAAATAATTTTTTTAAAACTTTCTATTTTTTATATAACTGTCTATGTTTTTTCTCTCTCTCTTCCAAGCCTATGTTCATTTTTACACATACTGTAAACTATTTAGGGTTTACCCCATCTGAATTTGTCTTATTCTGAATCTATAATCTTTTTCTGGCCAGGAGAGACTTTAAACTGCTAAACTGCATGGCCAGGATGAAAAGTGGCAGCCTTGGCTGCTGACTCCACCCATTTCAGCTTTTCAACATGGCAGAGGTAATTCACCTCCAGCTCTGGGCCATGTGTACCATCAACTCTCAGAAGCAGTGGGTCTATGCCTCCATTAAAGCGGTGTATAGCCCAGAAACTTCTTCTTCTTTTTTTTTTTTATTAGCAAAAGCTATATCCACCATGCATCATGTTGCACAGCTTGTAGAAACCTCTGTGTAACTCAGTGGCAATCTGCCATGCTGTGCTCAAGCCTGAATGATGCAGTGTCTCATGGCATACATGAGACAGGAAGTAGAAATCTGTTTTTTTAGCTCCATTTAGAATTGCTTATTAAGTATTCTCAGGTTTCAGGTGCAAACTCAAACCAACCCATTGGACACCATTTGTAGGTCAAGTTATTCTGATCCTGCCCAGCTCCCGCAGCCCTGCAGTTCCACAGCTGCTCAGACACAAATGAACACACAGAGGCTTATATTAATTGTAAGGTATATGGCCTAATGGCTTAGGCTTCTTGCTAGTTAGCTCTTATATCTTAAATTAACCCATTTCTATAAATCTATACTTTGACACAGGGCTTATGGCTGACTGGTACCTTTACATCTTGCTTCTTCTGGCGGCGGCTAGTAGAGTCTCTCTTCTCTGTCTTTCTCCATCCTCTCTCTCTAGTTAGAATATCCTGCCTATCCTTACTCTGCCTCACCATTGGCCAAACAGCTTTATTTGTCAACCAATTCACAGCTACAGAACGACATCACCCATCAATTTAAGGGTAATAGTTGCTTTTTTAGTTTAATAGTAGATTCAATAATTTACCCTTTTATCCTATCATTTCTGTATTCCCTCCTTTTTCTTTTCAGAACAAGATCTCTGAATCTAATCTCTTTTGCTCAGTTTTTTTTCACCATAACAAATAACAATTTGTAACCCCCCGCCCAAATGATGACGAACATCCATAATACACTGAACAAGCAAACACCACCCACACCATCTCCTGGGAATGTGGGTGTTGTTTTCTCTAGACTGCTTCCTGTTGTCTGGGAGTCCTGGCATCTTTGGGGGACCTTGAGAAAAGTCCTGGTTAGAGTAGTCTATGAGGCTGGGCCAACTTAGGTGGCAGCCTTGAAGCTGTTTTTTTTTTTTTTTTTTTTTTTTTTTTTTTTTTTTTTTGGTTTTTCGAGACAGGGTTTCTCTGTGTAGCTTTGCGCCTTTCCTGGTACTCGCTTTGCAGGAAGCTGTTTTGAATGCAGATATTTGAGGAAACCGCAACAGAGGCAGTTTCTGAGATGCTGGAACACCTGAACCACCTGTTTTTACTGGTGACTGGTCTGCCTGCTCTGAAAACACACAAACTTTCAACAGTAACATACATATCTGAATTAAGACAAGTATGGACTGTGCATTGTACACAAGCCAGGCAAACTTATTATTTTTTTTTGTTTTATGTTTGAGCAGGTAAAATATATGTCACCTGTCTTGTAGTTATTTTAGGTTTATTTCTTTATGTCTGTAACCAGGATTTTCAGGGGTCTTTCCTGATCAAATCTGACCTCTATCAACCTTGAATGAATCCACAGCCTTTTGTTTCCACAGGAAACAAAAGCAGAACTTCTTCCCCAATGTAACATATGTTTTGACTTACATTTTGAAGCTTAGACATTTTTACAATATATAGGTTTGCTTAATTTAGTAGTTTTGAATAATTCAATGTATTTCCACAGCTATTGTTTGCTCATCAGCAACTGAAAAATTTAGAGTCAATACAGGATCCAGACTCCATGTGTATTTCCCATTTTTATGTGGCTTATCCCTTTTATTTTATTTTATTTTTCCTCTAGAGACTTTATCTTATTATTTATAAAATATTTTTCTATGACTGTCTATAGCCATTTTCTTTTCTTTTTTAAGCCTACATACCTTTTCAGCACATTATAGCCTGTTTAGAGGTTTTTCTCATCTGAACCTGCTTTGCTGAGTATCTGTAACCTTTTCTATCTGTATGAGCAAAATCTTAGACCACCATGCAGCTTACTCATGACATGCTTTCAACTCAAGCCCACAGGCAATGGCCAAGAGACATATTTCTGTACCATGACCCTCACATTTGTCTCTGCTTTATGTGTTTGGAGCTTTTTTTTTAAATTAAGCTTTCTCAGGTTTTATGTGGAAATATGTGCCATGTTTGATGCCATTTGTAAGTAGATTTGTCTGCCACACCAGCCAGCTTTCATCTAACCACACATAGATTTATTATTGATTATGAAAACTTGGCCAATAGCTTAGGCTTGTTTTTAGCTAGCTCTTATTACTTAAGTTAACTTAGTTTTATTAATCTATTTTTTGTCCTGAGGCTCATTTACCTCATCTACATACTGTCCATCCTGCTTTTCTGCTTCCTCTGTGTCTCCTCCCTTCTTCTTCCCAACATTCCCTCTTCCCCAAAATCCTGCGTAGCTATTGGCCATTTGGCTTTTTATTAAACCAATCACAGTGACATAGCTCCACACAATATAAAGGAATATTCCACAGCATTCTATCATATAAGGAAAATTATAACTTTCTTCTTTCTTCTCATCCTCCACCTCCTCCTTCTTCCATTCCTTATTTTTGTTTTTGTATTCTTACTTTTCTTATTATTATATGTTTCATTATTTAAAACAATTTTCAAATTCTAATATATTTTGATCATAGTCCCCTCCAGGTTCTACCACAAACTTTTCCCAATTTCTACCCACCAAACTAAGTTTTTTCTCAATATGGAAACAAAAACTAATGCAACAACGAAGACTCCATCAATAAGAAAACTTAATAAAACCACATGAAATAAGAAATGAAACAAAAAAATAGAACTGTAGCCAAATAAAAGTACACACATACATTCCCCCCCAAAAAGAAAAAATCTGTGGAGTCCAATTATATGCTGATCAGCTACTGAACTTGAGGTCTCTCCTGGAGTGGTTGATATACCCAGTGTCACTCTATTGGAGAAAACTCATTTTCCCTCTCCCAGCAGTTGTTAGTAACAGTTTAGTTGTTAACCTTTACCCTAGGGACTAGGTTTTAATTAACTAATTAATTAATTTTTTAAAATATAATTTGTGGTATCTTACAAATTTCTTGAGAGCCTCTAGAATAGACAATTTCTCCCAGGGAGGAAATATTCTAGACTGGAGTAAAACCTGCATGACAGAAGGACTGCTCTGGCTCCATCCGAGAGGAAAAAAAAAAAACCTGTTTCTCCTATTCATAAGTAAGTTTACAAAAAATAAAGATCTAACTATTCAACATCAATCTTTGCCTAAAGCATCAATCCTGTACCATGCAGCCAAGAATCATCAACAGCACCCCATCTCAGTAGTCAAAACATACAACTGTGGACTGTTACATTGTTTGATACTTTAATACACATGCCTTAGGATCAGAAAGAAAAAAAAGATCGTTTGTTTTGTTTCTTTCTATGGGTTTTTTTAAAATGCTTTTTATATATGTTTTTGTATGCCTGATGAATAAGGGTTATAACTTCCTTGAAAACCCCTTAGAATTTATTTCAAAGACTTGCATTGCTCAAACACACATACTGACACATCTTTTGCCTTATTTCCTATTTTAATTGAGAGTCAAAGGTTACACTTTGCTGTGAAAGGAAGACATGACTGGCAGCAGAGGTCAGGGACTCACTGGGATTCTATTAGAGCCATAAAAACAAAACAGGATGATAATTTCACCTGCTCTAACCTCAATTTTTCCAGGATAGGATAGACATTGACCTTACTGTTTGTCAGCCATTGACTCTATAAACACCAACGAGCCTAATTCTGCTTACTAAACAATAGGAATGCTTTCACAAGGATGAAAATAAAACAATGGGAAATACCCGGAGAGGATTCAAAGGCAAGACATATGGAGGTGACAGAAAAGATAAAGTAACAGTTTTGATTTTTTTATTCCTGGGTCACTTCTCTCCTTTGGCTAGTTTACAACAATAACAGTTCCACCACCAACCTTCACTTTTATCTTCCTTTATAGAATGTCTTATAACTTCCTTTATGTGAGTGAGTGGAAGTAATAAATCTAAAAAATTGCTCATTCTCCTAAAATCTATTTATGGTACCAGAAGTGTTTGTGAATTTCTATGGAAGTTCTTTATGCCTTCCCTTCCTTTAAAGTTTTCAGCTAAAATGTATGTGGATATTTAAAGCCATAAATGAATATATTTTATATTTTTTCAGAAGAATGTGTAAATAGCAACAGTGAAAGAAACATGTGTTAAATGTATTTCTTTTAAAGGTATTTAGAAACTTGTTTGTAAATATTAACTCAATGAAATAAAGTTTGGCTCCTAAAGACAACTTCATTCTATTTTCAACTTTTGAGTGTCTGTTGATATGTTTTACCATAGTTAGAAATTATTTAAAGCTTGAATCTAAATATTCAGGTATCTTTTTTCATGGGAGAGAGTGCTCATTATCCGAAGGTCATTGGAAATCTACCAGTCATGCTCCTGTCTCCAATATCAGGAGGATCTCTTGTTTTTCTCTTAATCTGTTTGTTGTTTTTGAAGTGAATATTAAACTTTGAGGTATCAGATAATAGTAGGTATTCCTAAAATGAGGTCAAATTGTCTTTTCATCAGCCAAGGAGAGAGGCAAAACAAACACATGTGAGAGAATCAAGATTGATAATTTTGTTAGATGGATGGATGTCAATTCATAAATTAATAAGCTGTCAAGTATCTAAGTTGCTTCCAAAATTTAAATGTGCATTTCAAGGGAAACATTTTTATAAACAACCTTTTATACAGAAATTTTTATATGGAATGTTCATAACACAGAAAAAAATAGTAATATTTGGATTACTTAATTTTTCTTAAACATCAAGTGAAATAAAGTGACTTGGCACATATTTAACTTAATGGGAACAAATTTGTTGCAGATCAAAGGAATTTTTTACTTTACAAACTGATTTGCAATTTGCCATAAACAAGTGAATCCTGCTAACTAATAGACGAAGACCACATGATCGTATGAAAAAAAGTTTTATCTTTCATTTCTCTGCCCAGAAGCCAACATAAGAGCATCTGAAGTTCATTAACTACATTAAATTTCCCTACATTTCACTGGAGTTGGTTGAATTTCTGATCATTTGATGAGCATATTTTAAGAAAAGGTTAAGTTTGCTTCATCTGAGAAGTTATTAAGTAATTGCTAGTGCTGAATGTGAAGGGTTGCTGCTCTATGAGAGCTAGCTCAGTTGTGTACTTTACTAAATCTGTCTTTATCTGCGGAATTCTCTCCCCTCCTCCCAGGTAAGGGTGTTCCTTTATTATTGTTTATTAACAAATGTCTTGGCCATACTCATTTAAGTCTGGGCATATTCTCTGAGAAGAGTCTATATCCTAGGTGGTAATTAGTGCTGTGACACATGAGTTCTCCATGTAGTGTAGTAGCACACTCTTTACCCTAGGAGTCCCAACGATAAACACTGTGCTGTGCATATAATAGATTCATCAAAGGAATTGATTTTTTCACATTTGATATTAAAAATTAGCTCTTGCCAAGGAAATGTTTATAGATACTAATCATCATATTCAAGACATGTGTAATTATAAATCATAATGTACACTTAGGGTTACCTCACATAAATTACAAGGAGGGATGTGTAGAGGGAAGTATGCAAAGCTGTTGTGATTTAATTTCAAATTCACTCAAAGAAAGTTTTTAATTTGACAAAGTGTGTTACTTAAAGGAACTGGATGCCACTTCTTATTAATATGCACTCTTTAATGTCATTGATGAAGCAGCCATTAAAAATAAAATTCACCCTCAGTGAACACTTCATAATTAACCGACCATTTCTTCACATCCATGTTACAACATCTCTCACAGTTACCTAGTATATGAACCTACCCTTTTAGAAAGACATTAATTACCATCAACAGTGCTTCCTAAACAAGTTGCTAGCCACAGGAAAGGTGAATAAAAAGATGACATGATCTAGACCTTCGGAATATTTGGAACAACAATGAGTCTGAAAAGAGGACAATCCTGTTTCATTCCCACTGATGTCTGTATCCATGGAAACTCCCTTTTAATAGCATCCACATCACACTGGAAAAACAGGTATGCTACCTTTTGAAAGTGAGTGCATTAAAAGAATCCAGCCCTCTGCTAAGAAGGTCAGCTCTTGAAAGCCTTCAAGAGCTATGGTAGCTGAGGAAGCTGGAGGGCTGTAAATCCTTCCTTTCGTTCCTAAGAACCTTGGCCCCTGGGGATCACATCAGCACTCTCTAACACTGAGAGTGGAATGTAGAGCCTTTGTTCGCTGCCTATGATGCTATACTCTCGAGGACTTGTTTCCTTAGCTAAGAGAACATGCAGGAGAGGCCTATTACGTGAACCCAGAGATTAATTATGAGTAGACTCAAACTGAGAAAGACAGGCAAAAAGATGTCCAGTGTGTGAAGAAAGGAGACTTGTTTGAGAAAATGCCAGATAGCAAATGCCAGTACACTGGAAATATATGCACTAAAATAATATTCACATGGTAACAGTTTGAAACATTTTGTAATCTCAGCACTTTTTACTATAATAAATATTTGTCAAAGAACAATAGCCCTCCCTGTAGACTTATTTATAAGATGCACACTGAACACAATAGAAAAATATTAAAGGTCATCATTGTGCTTAAATCAGGCTTTAACATAGCAGACTAGCTTTCTCTTCCCACATAATAAGAAGCAGCAAAGAGAAGTTATGGGAGGGTTTGGCATGGGGAAAAGGAAGGAGGACATGATGTAATTATATCATAATCTCGAAAAAAGAGAGGTAATACAAAAAAGGAAAAATTTTTAAAAAGCACTTTGAAAGAGTAGATGATAAAAAGTTCTTAGTGTTCAACAAAGATAATGATTATATTTTGAATATGCTTATAAAGCAATAAGTCAACATTTTATATTTGCACTACATAAAAGTAAATGACATAAATTTATGAATTAGGTGACAAATTGTTACTTTTATGGAATAATTGTGAATATTTTTAAGTATTATGCTTATGAACACCGAATCACTCATTTCTGTATGTATGATTTACTGAATCCATAGATTCATGACAGAATACAGCCTGATCATAAAATGGCTAAGTAATAAGTAAATTACCAAATTAATGACTAGGTTGGCATCTTAATAATACTGCTGTTTACCATTCAGTCCATTATGGCCATTCTGTGGGTAATGTACTTTTTCAAGTATTTTACACATATTTGCTGTGTCATAATCATTACTATACACTTATGAGTTGAGTACCACCACAAATTCCATGTTATGCAGGAGGCATAGGGAATCTGAAGAAACTGTTTAAGATAAAAACATAAGGGAAATGATGGAGCTGGTCTATGAACCCGTGCTACCCTTGTGAATGTTCTGAAAGTGAGCCAAGTCAGCACTGTCATTGTGTGAGTGCTGTCCCAGAGGTAGAAATGATACTCATTCTGTTTTCATTTCTCTGTCTGGTACATGGGAATGCTCCATATACAAGCTGCTTTTTCTTTGTGGCCTCCTCTGTAGGTCACAAATCACATTGTACAGCCAAAAAGGGCGTGAAATAGACTTTCCCCTGTCCTATGCTTAGTAAACGGCAGGATGTGGAACCATATACGCTCTTAATACTTCTCCACTCAAACAACCACTGCTCTTTTCGTAACTATATGTTGCATTTCAAGAAGTTTCCTATCAGTGTAACACATGATAGAGAAACCAACTAACAGCTAATAGATAAAGTGTCTACCCACACAATGCTTACTTTCTTGATTTTCCACTTCTCATTGCCAACAGTCCCAGAATCTTTCATGACTCAGACTGTAGTCACCATTCTCAGACCACACACCAAGTTGGCAGGCTGTGATTGATCTTTAACTTGTCACTTAAATCATTTTTTTTTTTAAATTTTATGCTATTGTGAAATGTAGCTAGAGTTTTCCTGCCTGGCCCACAGTCAGGACAAATCTCTATCACCTGTCAGTCCCACAGCCGTCAGACCCAACCAAGTAAACACAGAGACTTATATTGGTTACAAACTGTATGGCCGTGGCAGGCTTTTTGCTAACTTTTCTTACAGCTTAAATTAATCCATTTCTATAAATCTATACCTTGCCACATGGCTCGTGGCTTACTGGCATCTTCATATGCTGTTTCTCATCATGGCGGCTGGCAGAATCTCTCTGACTCAGCCTTCCACTTCCCAGCTTTATTCTCCTCCTTGTCCCGCCTACACTTCCTGCCTAGCCAATGGCCAATCAGTGTTTTATTTATTGACTAATCAGCAACACATTTGCCATACAGAACATCCCACAGCACTTCCCCCCCTTTTTTTTTTCAAAAAGGAAGGTTTTAACCTTAACAAAGTAAAATTACATATAATTTGGGAATTTGGGCGTAGCTTCTCTTACTACTTTCTGCTGGAGAGGGGCGCTGTATCTTATGGGGAAACAAAGAAAATTTTAGGATTATGGAATAGTCCATGAGGCTGTATCGTCTGAGCCAGATGCCTTCAAACTATTTTGGATGTTGGATCATCTGGGCCATGGTGTCATCAGAGACCTTTCAGGGGGTCTTGGCTGGTCAAACCTGATGTATCTTAATCTTGAACAAATCCATAGCCTCTGGCTTTCTGTGGAAACAAAAGAGACTCTTTTTTAAAGCAACATATCCTTATATCTAAATTTTGAAGTCAAGGTATCTTTAAAATATACATTTTGGCATAACTCAACAGCTTTTACAATCAAATGTTTTTCTGTAGTTAAAAATCCCAAAGACAACACAATCCAGATTCTCTGTGTAATACTCATCTTTATGTGGCTTATTTTTTATATTAATTTTACTGTCTCTTTAAAGACTTTATTTTTTAAAACTATGTATTTCTTTATATAACTGTATATATCACCTTTTTTGTCTCTTTCAAGCCTACGTACATTTTACACACATTTAAACTATTACATCTGAATCTGTCTTATTGTGAATCTATTGCCTTAAACTGCAGCAGCTGTGGCTGCTGGCTCCACCCACCTCAGCCTCCCAACATGGCCATGGTACTTTACCGCCGGCTCTGGGAGCTATCATGGGTCTATGCTTTTATCCAAGCAGCATGTAGCCCAGAAACCTCTTTTTTTTTTTTTTTTATTTTGTACTAGCAAAGTCTAAATCCACCATTCAGCTTAATGTGCCACTTGCAGAGGCCTCATTCCCGCTATACTGCAGGTCGAGGGCACACTCCAGGAACCCACCAGTAGCTCAAACCAGCAGCTGCCGCTCATTTGAGAAACAATTAGGAAATGTTTTTAGCTCTGTTTTAGAATCTTTTTTCTCAGTTTTTAGGCGGAAACTCTTGCCCCACGTTGGGCGCCATTTGTAGCTAGAGTTTTCCTGCCTGGCCCACAGTCAGGACAAATCTCTATCACCTGACAGTCCCACAGCCGTCAGACCCAACCAAGTAAACACAGAGACTTATATTGGTTACAAACTGTATGGCCGTGGCAGACTTCTTGCTAACTTTTCTTACAGCTTAAATTAATCCATTTCCATTAATCTATACCTTGCCACATGGCTCATGGCTTACCGGCATCTTCACATGCTGTTTGACATCATGGCAGCTGGCAGTGTCTCTCTGACTCAGCCTTCCACTTCCCAGCTTTATTCTCCTCCTTGTCCCGCCTACACTTCCTGCCTAGCCTATGGCCAATCAGTGTTTTATTTATTGACTAATCAGCAACACATTTGCCATACAGAACATCCCACAGCAGTGAAAATTATTGTTTATAACCCTTATGCCTGGATGATTTTAGCACTTTTCACTGTAGATTCTTATTTCAATCAAACCTCAGCATGGTGATTACTTTCTAGGCCAGAGCAATGGATGTATTCTGACCAATGGTTAATTGTTCAACTACAGAAAACAGCACTGTTTGAGATCTAGAAGTTTAGGATGAGAGTGCTTGCTCTATGCTTACTGGAAGTTTGATGATGAGCAAGTGAGTGTTTAAATTCCTGACTCGGGATGATCCTCGTTATAACAGTGGAGTTTAGATTTTAATTGCATCTTTCAGCAGCTGTGTCACCTTGAATAATTGGCTTGATGTGGCCCAGAGTGTGTGTCTATTAATTAGATTTCAATAACAATAGGCATTCAGTAGCATTTAACTGTTTATTATAATTATAATTATTGAAACTGATTGTGTTGTTGGGAGAAACAGCTAGTAAAATTAGTGTTGTGGAATCACTACTGAGAAAACTATTTAGTACATCAGGTATTTAGTTCAGATATTTTCAGTCCTTTACTGGAGGTTAAATCAAGGTCAGAGTCTGAAGCACCAACTCACCTCCACAGCTAAGGCTAGAGAGAATAAATGCATGTAGGCATTGTGCTCAGCTAGTTTCTATACTCTTATTCCGGAGCCCAAAAGCAGTGACTGTGGTACCCAATTTCAGGCTGTTTTCCCATAGCAAAGGACAATCAAGAGAATACTTACGGATATGTCCACAGGCCAACCTGATCTAGGCAGTATCTCACTGAGAATCTCTTTAAAGGTGATTGTAGCTGTAGCAAGTGGACAACAAAAAAAAAATGAATTGTAACAGAGATTATGATAGTCTCCTCCATGTAAAAGCATCCCTTGTTGGTTTCTGTGCACATCATCTGTTAGAAAAACAAACCCTGGAGCAAATACAATAACTGAAAGGGGAATATTGGAAACCAACATGGAGAATGTTGTGATACTGAAAGATAAACAGTGAGTGCCACTTGCGGCCATTTTCATTGGCTCTTCCATTGGCTTTTCTAGCAAGAGCTAGAAAAATTCTCATTTTTTTTTCAAAAGTTTGCTCATAATAGCCATTTTTAAGTTGTTTTGGAAAGCCAACACAAAATATAAAACATTGTAAAATGAGTTTGATAGAACTAAGATATATCAATCAAAGGCTCACTTGTCTATTTATTCTGAACTCAAGACAATTACCTAAATAGAGAAGCTGAAAAATCAGTCCCCCAAAGAGGCTGTTTTTTTTTTTCTTTTTCTTCCTAGGTAGTAAAGGTAAATCTAACTCACGCTGTTTGCTTAAAATGAAAATTGGGTTGTATTTCTTGTGATTAGCTTGATTAGTCATTCTCCCTTTTGACAACAGGACTACCTGACAGCCTTTCCTTTCTTTATTTATGTCTTCAGTCAGATGCAGGGCAAAATGATTTCTGTTTGTCATTATATTTTCTAAGATTGCAATCTGGTCTGCCCCTTATTAAAAGCCAAATAATTTCATTCACTGTAATGGGAACTATTACTGCTGATAGTTTTCTTTGTTTTTGATCTTTATCATTAAATGAAAACCTACACATTCTAACTCTATAGAAAAAAAAAAGTTCGTACTTGGTTACTGCATGGTTGCCTCTCACTTAATGGAATGTATAAATTCAGCAAGGTTAGCTGAAATATTTCCCAGTGATTCTCATTATAAATCAGTAACTTATTCACATGCTGAGGTAGAAGTGTACCAAATTCACTTCAGTTCAAACCAGTGAGTATTTACTGAGCATGTATTTAAGATATGGAGCACTGTGTGGTCTATAGAGAAGAAAAAGGACATCGTCATTGTTCTCAAGCACCTGGTAGCTAACCCTACGAGGATTACTTAGCCTGAAAATAAGGAGAAATACAAGGGTCTTGACAAACATATAAAGAGTAGTGTGCCCTATTTTAGGAAAACAAAAACAATAGCAGATCACTGGAAAAGAAGAGACGGTAATCCAATTAGAGTAGGCTTTAAAACAGAACTCTGTGCTCCATGACTTACTTCCTTCTGAAATACTGAGGCAAAGGCACTATGAAAGGTGCATGAGAGGTCAAACACGATGGGCGGTTCTCAAAGAGCAGGAATATTATCCACCCATATGCTCACCCGGCTTCTGAAATACCTCTCAAGTGGGTATCCTCACTCTCGTTGTAATAACCAAAGGTATGAACTGCTCTCAGACCCAGTCCTGTCTCCTTGGCCTCTAGTTCAGCCAGGAAAATGCTATCTTGGGAAAGGAGTCCTCCTTTAACATTGCTTAATAAAGCTGTGCTCATTAAAGGCTGGTAGAGTTCTGAAGTCATCTGTTTAGTTCCACTTAAGTTCACCCTAGGTTCTGACAAATACTGTTTCTGGGACCTGTGAACAGAAAGAAGCCACTGCAAAAGTGGCCACCACATAACACTGACTGAGTACCTGCCTTCCCCGAATGAAACCATATGAGAGCCAAAATTCAGAGACATCATTATCCCGAAAATTCTACCTCACACCAGCTGGTCACCATTCACCCACCTTATATTTCATGGGGACCTTGTGAAATTTGTGTGAAAAGGAACACCTTTGTGAGCAAGTTATTGGAGCAACTGTGGTGTTTTAGTTTGCTTTCTGTTGTGATAAATATCATGGCCAAGAGCAATCTGGGGAGGAATAAGTTTATTTGGCTTTTATTTTTTTGTCATGGTTCATCATTGGGGAAAGGCAAGTGGAAACTCAATGGAGGAACCTAGAGGGAGGAACTGAAGCAGAGACCATGAAGGAATGCTGCTTTCTGACTTCTTGTCTCCATGGCTCATGTTCAGCTACCTTTCTTATAGAGCCCAAGGCTACCACCTAAGAGGATAGTACCCAGAGTGGGCTGGACCCTACTACATCAATTAGGAATTTAAAAGAAAATTCTTCATAGTGCCCACAGGTCCAACATGTGGAGAAAATTCTTCAGTTGAGGTGTCATCTTTCCAGATGTGTTAAATTGGCAACCAAGATTAGCCATCACATGCTATTTGCTTACTTCCATCTCCTTTAGCAAGATTCTTGCCAGCACCGGATGGTCTCTAAAGTACCTCACTGCAGGCTGCCATTGTATCTGAAAAATGGTTGGTACAGGGGTCATTCCCAGGCTGAGATAGCTCATGACTATTGTAACACAAATTGTTAAATGGTCTTATTAATAATAAATAAATAAATAAATAAATAAATAAATAAATAAATAAATAAATAAATAAATAAACAGAGCCAGATATTGAGGTGAAAACTGAAAGATCAGAGAAATAGAACAAGCCACAGCCAACCTTACTTCTGCTACTCCTCATCTGATCCTGTTTCCACGAATCCTCAGACTGAAAGCTTCTGAGTCCTCACCTGAATAGATCTCAGCTGAACTGTTGCTAAAAGCCCAGAAGCTTAAAAGTTTAAAAGCCTCTAGTTCCTGGTCTTCAATGCCTTATATAACTCTCTGCTCCTGCCATCACTTCCTGGGATTAAAGGCATGTGTCTTTCCCAAGCAAGGACATGAGATCTCAAATGCTGGGATTAAAGGTGTGTGCCACCATGCCTGGCTGTTTCAAGTGTGGCCTTGAACTCACAGAGATCCAGATGGATCTCTGCCTCTGGAATGATAGGATTAAAGGCATGTGCCACCACTGTTTGGCCTCTATGTATTATTTGGTGGCTGTTCTGTTCTCTGACCCCAGATACGTTTTATTAGGGTACACAATATATTGGGGGACACAATATATCACCACGGACTATCTCAAAAGTCATTGTTTTAACATTGACTCTCTGAACTATGGGAAGGGCTACCCTGGAATAGATCACTAGATCCAGACACCCATGAATAAACTCATCCTGAAGTTGCTATCCAAGCTCCTGAAGTACCCAAAGCTCTCTTTATCCAGAAAGAGACCACCTGTGCCTTGAGCAACATGGCTGTGGGGATCTGATAGCTGAGCTTCTAGTGTGGTACTGCTGAAAATGTGGAATTTAAATCCAGAAAGGGGCTGTATATATAGTGGCTAACTTATCACACACACACACACACACACACACACACACAAAGATGAAAGTCATAATGGGGACAATGTGTGGGTTTCTCCCTCAAGAGTAAATTCCATTGGAATGAAACAGGGGTTATAAATTAATGGATACCGGGCATAGAATCCATGGATTCTTCATTGTCCTAAGTGGCCAGTTAAATAGTTGTATATAATTAAGTATGTGTTTTGGAACAAATAAAGGCTTTGAGAAACTAATAATAAACTTGAAACTGTTAGAAATTTAGAGTATATTAGATAAAGCACTGCTCATGATAGCAGGATTTAGTTATATATTTTTCAACATCTTGTTTTGCTCAGGTCAGGCTTTGGATTTCCTGTACACTGTGCACCGTGCCTTGTAAGTGTTATTTCTCACGACATCCAATAAAATTTTTTTCTAGGACTGCTAAAGAAAGCATCAAAGAGTGAGTTCTAGATATTAATGTACTGCCCTTTAAAAAAAAACAGAATTAGCACATATTAAATTTATCATTGAGCATGAGAAGAAATGATAAATAGATAAATGAGAAAGAGAAATGGTAGGAAAAAGAGAAGGGGGAGTGAACCAGCTGTGTAGAAGTTGCTCAGCTCTCACAACTTGGAGCTCAAAGGTGGTGGCAACTCACAGAACTTGGAGCCAATAAATTTACTATCTTAGCCTATGAGACACTGAGTCAGGTGGCCTTTCTGATTACTTTGGACTCCATTGACAACTAAAATATCAAAAATATTTAGCAATCAAGTAGCTACTTCTTGAGTCTTAAAATACAATGTTAATGCAGTAAGTAAAAAAATGTTTAGGTTATTAGGTTAAAAAACTGAACTTGTATATTTATAATAATTGGTTTAATTGTAAACATACTGTATTGTTTAGGTAAGCAGATTGCAGATAGTTTCTTATCTGACCAATAAGTGGAATAAATTTGAGAAGAGATGTTAAGGTCCTAAAATTGACAGATATCAAATTCATAGAAGTCTATCTAATGAGGAAGTATGATTAAGTTCCAAGTCTCATATTTGTGAGAATCCTAAAAATCAACTCTAGCATCAGTGTAGAGGGATTGTGAGTTATAATAGTACTTACTAAGGTGATAAGGGTCATGATGGAGAATCCACCCACAAAACTTCCCTGCTTTCTCTGGGGCTTCTTCTCCATTGATAAGCCTTGGATTCTTATACCTGGCTTCCATTATGCACAATGGAAGTGATGCGTAGGATACACAGACATACAATTCTGGAACAAAGGCCTTTTTATGTTTTCCAATGCTCTTCTGAGATGATGAATTATTCCTAAAGGAATTCAGGGATATTGCTTTCTAGAGAGAATAACTGTTTCATCAAATTTCAAGAAAACATTTCAATTGAAGTGTTGAGCATTTCCCCTTTCCATTTGGAAACAGAACACCAATGCATGTGAAATAGGAGTTCTCAATAATGGGATACAAGACAACAAAGGACAGTTGTCCCTACAAAATGGATGACAGCCAGGGTCACCTCTCTTATGCCTTGAGATGGAACCTTTATGAGGGTATTCAGGCTGCTAAACAGAGAGAGAACCTAGACCCAGCTTGAAAGACTCCCTTGATAGAGGAGGTATTGCAGAAACTTGGAAGAAGATCACTGTAGAATGTTGTTTCGGAAACTGGACAGAGCAGCAGGGTATAACATGCCTGCTCTGCACTGTACCTTAATAATCTAAATCCTTGGTGGTAACTGTAGATCTGTCATCGTGCCCAGTGTATGGTGTAAAGAGGTTATGCAAGATCACACTGGAAAAAAAGGGCTAAATCATTGGAGAGAATGCTGTCCAATACTCACAGATGCATGAAATAGTCAGTTTGTTAGTCAAACTGGATAACAACATTATTCACAGGGCATGGATAGAGTCATAGAGTGATCAGAAAGGAGTGGGCTTAGTAAAATTTAGTGGTGGTGCTGACCAAGAACTGGTTTTAGTTTTTTCTTTTTTTCTTTCAGTTGTTTAATTTTATTTTACTTTTCAATGCTAATGATTGAGCCAATTGTCTTATGTGTGCCAAGGAAGCACTCAACTGCACCCAGCCCTTCCATTTTTTACTTTTAGAAATAAACTTGCTCTACAACCCAGGCTGTCACTGAACTCACAATCCCCCTGCTTCAGTCTACAGAACGGAATTACACCTGCCATGCTTAAGGAATTGTAATAGCGAGATCCAAAAGAAACTACAGTAAAATAATCTGACTGAGGTCCAGAAGAAAGCTCTAGAGCTGTGGTGCTCAATGTTCCTAATGCTGCGACCCTTTAATACAGTTCCTCATGTTGTGGTGACCCCCGATTATAAAATGTAGATGTAACCAACGGTCTTATCAAATAAGAAACACAGAGCCAATTCAGAGAAGAAAACCAAGAGGTCAGAGCTAAGAGCCTCACCCTTCCTGATTCAGGGATCCTCTCCAGCCAAGAGAGCTCTCCGAAAAGGACCTACTTCCTGTGTGTCTGTCTTTAAAGTCTTCCTGTTCTGCCTTCTCATTGGTTGTAAACCCAAACATGTGACTGCCTCGTCACTGCCTGAATGTACCGCCCTCCAGGTCCATAAAGGCGTGCGCCACCAGCGCCACGCACTTGTTATGACTCTAATAGCTCTGACCCCCAGACAACTTTATTTATTAACATACAATTAAAATCACATTTCAGTATAAGTAAAATACCACCACAATAAAATGATTTTCATTGCTCTTTCGTAACTGTGATTTTTCTACTCGTATGAATTGTAATGTTAAATATCTGTGTTTTCTGATGGTCTTAGGCAAACCCTGTGGAAGGGTCATTTAACCCCCAAGGGGTCATGTCCCACAGGTTAAAAACCATTGCTCTAGATTATAGAAACTACTTCTCAGAAGCCTAGAACTTATGTTAAAATAGCCAATTATCCTTTAAAGAGATTGTAATAATATTTTTAAGTTTCATGTATTCATCTCCATAGCTAATAACTTTTTTGTTCTCCCTTGTAGTACTCTATATTTACTATTTCTTTCCATTTGATTTTAACTTGGGTTTGTACTGAGAGTTTTTAATGATCCATTTTTGTATATTTGTTTAACTAACACTGTATTATATAAACTATATGCATTTAATGTGTTTTTGATATATTGTTATAAAACTAAATGGGTTAGGCTTGGGTTCTCTCTGGCTTTCACAGCATGTCTTCTGACCTTGATTTTTGCTCTGTGCATTCCCTTCCTGATTTCAGCCTCTTCTAAAGATCACATGACACACAGTATAAAGTACATGTAATGGTAAATTTGGGGTGCTTTAACCTTTGCTATAAATTCTAAGATACTGATTTTCAGATGATTCTTCTAAATTCTTTGTAAGCTATTTTCATCATGTGGTGACTTCTTATTAAGTCCTTGACACAGGCCCAAAGGCAGTTACTCAAATAATTTCCATTCTATGGGTGATAATAAGGAAGAATAAGAATTCTTTCAGTGCTGGAGTCAAAGCAGGAAGCAAGGACTGCAAAGCTCATGCTCTCAACCAGAATCTTCTAACACCTTTTAAATGCATCAAATAGAACAGGTATAAATAAGTTATACTCAAGGAATTGGGTAATAATTGTTTGTAAAGGAAGCATGGTGGTATAATTAACAGTAACATGCATGTTGATATTTGTAACATTACCTAACACTTTGACATGTGGGTTTGGTCACCTACTAAATAACTCAAAGAAGGCCTACCAATTCAAATTAGTTGTCATCCTTTTGCTTAAAAAATAGACAATATAACCATGTCATTTTTCTGTAGAATGTGGTCTGATACAGTCCTTTTGTTTACCTCATCATCTGTGTTCTCCTTTCTGGATTGTTTTAAACATATTTTATGGGATGATTTTGTGAATGTCAAATTGGAATTAACACATTTGGCACATATTTTAATGTCTTTAGTCATAATACCCCCTCCAGTTTTATATTTATCTTTGAGAAAGTGAGCCATAGGTTATTGTATATATGATGTCTACCCAAAACTTTAAAATTACATAAAAAAGTCTATTAAACTTTATATGAGTTAGGGGAAAAGTTCATGTCTCATACCAAATAGCCTTAGTTACAATTTGGTGAAGAGTTTTACATTTAAGGAGATGAGAACGGTTTCTTCTCTAGAGTTGGGATTGATTCCAGGACTTTATGCATTCCAGGTAAGCATGTTGCCATGTGCTGCACTCCCATTCTAGAAGCCATTTGTTGAGGTATAATGAATTTGTGTCTAACCCATTAAAAACTTACCCTTATACTCCAAGGATAAATAACTTCTTATGTTACCCCTAAATTTGTTAAAATAATTTTTCCTGAAACTGTTGTCTTTCCACAGCTTCTTAAAATGTAAGTGCAAACAGTAAAATATTTCAGAACTCATAATGCTGAAAATTTAATTCCTAACAAAATATATAACCCACCCAACAGTCTCTGTCAGTGCTTGCTTGGTTTCATCATGTGACTTCCCTTCAGCCTTAGCTCTCTACATATGACAGGCACAGTGCATGTGCAGTTCGTCAGGCCACGTAAATCCACCCAATGCTGCTTTCAGTGCTTCTGTTTCTATGTGACTCTCCTGTCTGGGGATTACAGTGTTCTAACTGTACATACACTTTTTAGACATTTATAGCAACATAAGTTCTTTATGAAACACAAAGATGTCATTTTTGTTTCATCATTTAAGTATCAATGATAAGTTTACTTTTTTAGATCTTTGATTAAAATGTGCTGTTTGGGTAGCTGACCTGAGTTTCATTAAGAAAAATAATCAATTCATTTTGGCGTGGGTTTAGAATAGAATTTCTAACAATTTTTGAAATAGCTCTAAACATACTTTTACCATTTTATACTATGGATTTATGCAAAGTGGCATTCTCAACACTGATGATTACTAATCTAAAATATCAATCAACAGAAAAACACTGAAGATTCTCATGTCCTGCAGTATCAAATATTCAGTCACGATTTAATTCTTTATGAAAAATTAAAGAGCACATTAATCTCATTAATATGCAAATTTGCTGTTATCATTAGCAAATAGTAAAATTATATGCAGAACAAAGAATTACTTTACAATACATTTCTGCATGATTTAGTCCATGAAATGTTTGAAATATATTATAATTATACATGCCCTAGATTATGTAAAATTTCTCAGGTTAAGAGGAGTCCCACTAAAAAACTGCGTGAGAAGTCCTGCTTCATTCAAGGCTGGCCTTTTTAGGAGGTCTGAGAGCTTTCTGTGTTTTTGACATACACATGCATAGACATATACATGCAATACAGAGCAGCAAAACACACAAAATTCTGAACCACTGAGATTACATTTCTTCCTCCCCAAAGTTCATAACTAATTGACTCTGTTCATCTGTTCGAGAGTATTTAATTTCCTTTTAATTTGTTTTTCCTCATGGTCAGCACTTTTCAGTTTGAGCACATGTGATAGGAAATGGTGCTATTGACTGAATGAGAAATGGAGAATTAGATGTGGTCTGTGATACATAAACCAGTTCCTTTTGTCCCAAAGGAAAATGAAGGCATTAATGACTCTCTGCCAGTTGGTAGAGACCATTATTTAGATTCAAATTCAAATCAAGTTTGCTGTACATTGTCAACAATTCAGAAGAGAAGACATTGTGCAGATAGATCTCTGACAGCCACCTTGATGGGTGACTTTTTACAGAGCAAAGATGTAGTTAATGGAGTAGTTTAGACTTTTCCAATAACAAAGCATATTGGTTTTGTCTGGAGACTGACTTGCTAATTACTTGGGCCCTAAATAATGCAAACCCTGTTCTCCTTTATTAGCTAATATTGTTCAGAGGTTGGGAAGATGGTTATAAAGACCAATTAAAGATACAGTTTTCTGGCGTGCTAGACTCATTCATAATCTTGGCAATATGAAATGTCATGTGGGGAAGTCATTATCAGAATCTTCTTCCCTAGTTTATATTAGTTTCTGAAAATGTTTTTCTTCTCTTTGTATCAGTCCAACACAAAGCCTTTGATGGTGTTGTTATAACTCTTGTTCAATAACAAGGAATTCTTATTCTAAAAGAAATTTCCTTGATACCACATTAACCTTGCATCAGATAAACAAGTACATTGGAGACTGTGGCTAATGCAGTGGAATATGAATACAATGCATTGTGTTCGAATAGAAATAGAAGAAAGAGAATACAGAGCAGCCTAGGTAACAGGAAATCTTGCTGCATGGAAATTCTATTTCTCTAAGACATCTGTCCTATTAACAAGTATCAGTTGGAGGAAAATCTGTTGTTTTATACACAGAGAAATACTACACCTTAAACAATCATGCTTTATTAATGCTGGTGCATCTATCTAGTATTGTTATGTTATTTAATGCTTGAGAAGATTTTTTTTTCCAATTTGGAAGATAAGAATAACTCACAATATTTCCACAATATTTCAAAGACCATTACAGGGACCATGAAGATCTTATTAAATTTCTTTATATATTTTTCAAAATAATTGTGCTTCTACATAATTTTAAATTCATCCGAATGTTAGGAAGAGTCCTTTAGTGAGCTAAATAATGACCTCCAAATGTGAAGTTGGTTTAAATCCCAGAACCTGTGAATGTTACTTTCTATTGAAAAAATGAGCTATGCAGAAGAATTAGCTATGTTTCTCATCCCTTTGACAGAATCCCTGACAGAGACAACTATTATGGCTTGTGTTCTAAGATGGTAGAGGGTACAGCCCATCATGGGAGTGAAGGTATGCCTAAAGAGGGACTTTGGCTGTAGTGGTCACATAGTTATGTAGTTTTCTTACACATCAGCATCCCAGGAAAGAGAATGCTCAGCTATAAGCACAGTCATCCTATAAACCTCTAGTCTTGCCCCTAGAGTCATAGGTCTGACAAGTAGGCTCCATGTGCAAAAGGTTCTAGAACCTCCTAAAGTAGCATCAGTATCTGGGGACCACATTTTCCATAAGTGAATGTATAGGAGACATCTCCCATTTGAATCATCATGGCATATTTAATAAATTTGAGGATTTGAGCATTATGTTTTGGGGAGAGATGGCCTAAATGGTAGTCCTTGTTGCACAAGTGGGAACTGAGCTCAGATCCCTGGCACACATATAAAAGCTAGGCATGGCAGCATGCTCCTGTAATCCAGCACTATTGAGGCATAGATAAGAGGATCTTTAGAGTTTGTTGGCCACTTGTCTAGCTAACTTGACAATTCCAGGCACATAAGAGATTACACCTCAAGTAAGGTGGAGACTGGTTGAGCAAAATACCCAACACAGACTGCTATCCTCCATATGTACATGTACACTTGTATCTGCATACACATGTATGCAAAATGAACCATCATGTTCTCATCAGAAAGAAGTAGATGGTTTTAGAAGCAGCAGAGAAGGTAAAACAGAGTAGTGTACTTCTCAGCCAGAGAACAAGGCAGGGAATGTGAGCAGTCAACCAATGGAGTTCCCCCTCAAAGTATGAAGAATGAACTAGCCCTGCTGACACCTGATTTTAGCGGAGTCAAAATGATTTTGAACTTGACTTTCAAAATGGCAAGATAACATATTTATGCTGTTTTAATTCACTAAGTTAGCGGCAAATTGTTATAGAAAATGAACACAATGAAATTTAAGATGAGTGGCATCATCTCTGAAGTGTGTGAGTGCCTTAGGAGTTGTGATGTAATGTCTCTAGCATAGCAAAACACTTCTAAGCAAAGTATGTCTATTTTAGAATCTGGCTGCATCAATTATTAGACTTTCAATCTAAGGGACATTAACAGAGCTCCGTTAGTCTTATTTTCTTAACTTACAAAGTAAGAAAATAATAGAGTCTATTCCTTAAACTAGTTAGTGATGACATGAGAAAATACATATAAAAGCAGCACTTAATACTAGGTGCATAGGAATAAATGTTCATCTCCATTTATCCCATTAAGTAGAAGTATTATCGTGGAACAATCAGTAAGTAGACAGTTGTTGTGTAACAGACTTTTACCAGGGACATGTGCACTAGCATCTATTCATTTCAGACAGGGAATTGACTATAGACAAAAGTACAGATATCACCAAAGTCCAACTTGATGAACCAGTGATTTTTATTAGGGTTATTTACAAGAATATGGCCTAGGAGTACTTAAAGAAACAGAAATGACATATGACAGCTGAATCACCAAAGCCTACCCCAGTATAGATGACAGTTCACCAATGTTGGAACACAATGCACCAGCCTACTGGCAGCTGAACAGGTTGGAACATGTCCTTTCCAGGTGGGTCAGTTGGTCTGAACCTCTTCCAGGCAGCATATCTGGTCTTTGTATCTTCTGGGCAGTTTGTCTTGTCTCTGTTTCTTCTCAGTGGCTGGGCTTGTCTAAGAATCTTCTTTGTTGTTTGGCTTGTTTGAGAATGTCACTCAGCAGTCCTTGCTATTTACATACTCTTTGGACTAGAGAGGATAGTGAATCTGTTCAGATTCAGGGACTTCCTGAATCTGAGTCAGGAACTTTCTGAATCTGAGTTGTTTACTTCCTGTTTTAAAAGACATCTTACCCCTCCTTCTTGCAGGCTGCAAGAATATATCATAGAGATTCAGCTGTGTATTAAAGCTGAACTTTGACTGGCCAAGGGACTGTCAAAACGCAAAGCCTTTTATTATGAATGTTTTGTGTTACCCAGGCTTTAATATTCCAGTTGTCTTCTGCTGTGAAATCCATGCATGCCCAGATCAATTGTAAACAGTTCAGCTCCCCAGATCTGCTGAACCTACTAAGTTACTAACCGTCCTGCTGAGCTTAGTAGACAAGCTGGCAGGAGACACATAGCTTTGTTTCCTGTGCTAATGAAGCTCAGACCATCCCCTCTCCTTGAGGAGGCCTAGTGATTCTCCAGAGCATTTTGACTGAGAACAACAGAGGTTTTTTTTTTTGGGGGGGGGTTCGAGACAGGGTTTCTCTGTGTAGCTTTGCGCCTTTCCTGGAACTCACTTGGTAGTCCAGGCTGGCCTCGAACTCACAGAGATCCCCCTGGCTCTGCCTCCCGAGTGCTGGGATTAAAGGCGTGCGCCACCACCGCCCGGCACAACAGAGGTTTTTACATATCAAGGTGAGAGATAAAACAACATTCCTGAGGAGGCAGGGAACCACCACGTGCCCAGGGGAAGAAAGGATAGGCATTTTCTGTAGACAGGGACAGAACAGCATGGAAGAGAAAAGAGGAGGACAGAGGTTCCATAGAGGGTAAGCAGATCTCGAGTAAAGTTTTCTGAGTCCCAGGAGTAGAGAGTAGCAGAGGTGGAGAAAGAGGATAGAGAGGACGAAGATGAGGCTGAAAGTATAGGAGTTACTTGTTAGCTGGACTATGAGCTAGGGAGCTGGATGGCACTGCAGTTATGGAGACAGGATTTCATCCCAGAGAAATAAAGTAGATGGATATAGAGCTTGTTATGTCTAGAGTTATTCCTGCCTTGAATGCCTGGTGGAACTATAGCTGAATTGATGTAATTTTGTCTTAGAAGAATAAAGTTAGAAGTCATAAAAACATAGTGTACCTAGATTTTTTCCCTGATATCCCACCAAAGCCCCCTTGGACTTGGGGAATCAATACCTCCTTAGAACATCCCACTGACTCACCTCTCTGTAAACATCTCTTTTTAAGAAGTTCCCCTCCAAAATGGAATATCTTAATCTCAGGGAAAACAGCTACACAATAGCAGTGATAAGGCAGTTACTCTGTCATTAGTGGGTGAGCATATGATGGGATGAAATTAGGGACCAGGAAATCAGAATAATGCAGTAGTTTGCAGGCAAAGCTAATGCTCTTCTTACGTGTTTAACCATCACTTTGGTGCTCCAGGGAAGGCACTAATATGTTCACTGAGAAGAATTAGTCAAGAGAAAAGTAAATTTTGTACCAATGAGTCACAAACTTACACATAGAAGATTAATATTTTAACTCAAACTTGGTTGATGAATTTCATCAACTAAAATCAAAAGTACCACGGCATCATCAACTAGAGTAAATCCATTGTTCAAGACAAGACTCTACTCCATTTTGGGGAACCTTGCATACTTATCTGTCACCTAGTTCTTGCTCATGGTTCTGTGTTGGTTTCTGTTGGTGTACTAAACACCGTGACCCAAAGCCGAGCAAAGACAACTTACTAGCTGGCTTTCAGGCTTATGTTTAGCTGCCTTTCTAAATTCTGCCCAGGACTGGTATTTCCACAGTGGGCTAAGCCTTCTGCATCATTTAGCAAGTAAGAAAATGTCCCACAGACATATAGTTCTATCTGATGGAGACAATTAATTCCTCAAGTTCCCTCCTCCCAGGTATATCTAGTTTGTGTCAAGTTAGCAAAAAGTACCCAGAATATTTACTTAACAATGACATCTGAGCATATAGGGCCTATATTTTTATATGTGGCAAATAGCTCCACACTACTGGCTATTTATCAAGAGTCAGGGAAGATTTTATAAAGAAAGGTTGAAAATCCGATTCTCAGTGGAGCCACTCATTTTTCAGACATTAAAATATTTATTTAGGCCGGGCGGTGGTGGCGCACGCCTTTAATCCCAGCACTCGGGAGGCAGAGGCAGGTGGATCTCTGTGAGTTCGAGGCCAGCCTGGTCTACAGCGCGAGATCCAGGAAAGGCGCAAAGCTACACAGAGAAACCCTGTCTCGAAAAACCCAAAAAAAAAAAAAAAATTTATTTAGAAAATCTGTTAATAATGCAAACTCTCTTTCCTTAAAATTATTCATTTTGGTGAGGTTTTATTATTGGGAATGTTGTAGCATAGGTTTTGCTATATACTTTTCTAGAATTGCATCAGTAGTAAGTACAGAATGATCAAGTGGAAGGATGAATTTAGCTCACTAGTGATGTTAGACTTCACCTGTCAAAACATGGCTGCTTGAAGAAAATGAATTTTGTAGTTAGACAGGGTCTCTGTTCTAAAGTATGCCTTCAACCTTCTACTGTTCCCTTTCCTGGGCCTGCTGCACACACACTTGATTCTGTGCTGACCCAAGTAGTTCTTTGCATTTCCTACAGTCTTATTACCCACATCAAAAGGTAATTGACCATTTAATTCATAAGACTGAAAGGAGCATTTTTGTCACATAGTTATTTTATAATTTTATAGGGAAAGGGAACCTTCAAAGTGACAATCTTTTTACCCAGCTCAAATTTGCCTATCTGATCAGCCAGTGGTTTGTCAGTCATAAGTCAGGTATCTGTATGGTTCTACTGATATGTGCCTCATTATTTTTCCTGTGTTTCACTTAATTGAAAACAAGTTCACGATGCTATTCCATCCTTTTCAAAAAAGTCAGCCTGCATCTACCCTCAGGCCCTGAGGTAAATGAATGAAGTTGCAAAAGTTTTATATTTTTTCTTGTAACCAGGTAATTTCCCCCCTTAGCTTCCTATAAAAACAGCTTTAGGGTCTACTTTGATATTGGCTTCTGTTTTTAAGTATGCTATTCAGTGTCACTGTTTCTATAATTTCCCCTAAATTATGTCTTCATTCTTATTCTTGATATATTCATTAGTCTTTCTGGTAATAATGGCAATGAAACACACACACATACATATTTACATATACATACATGTTTACATATATGTGTATACATATGTTAATATATATTTCAGGAATTTTTCTAGGGTATATGCATATAGTTAAAATGGTTAATATTCATAACATGATAATAATGTAGATACTATGATGATATCTTGGTTATTTTGTATGATTTTTTTACAGAAAAAAAAGAACGTAAGTAACCATAAAACTCAATTTTCTTCTTACTCTGTCTTCCAAACAATATCTACCAAACACATTGTCAGACAATTCTACAGTTCTTGGTAAAACAAATTACAAGTTACACTGACCCTGCAGAATCACTGGTAACTCTTCAAGGCTTCCTTGCACCAGTTTCTGTCAGCTCATCTTGAAGGCTTCAGTTGGTACTCTCTACTGTGTGTTGTGGAATATTACTCTATGTAAATATGTGTTACATTTGTTTATGTTGCATTTGTTCAATTATGTAAAAATATGGTGCCCTTTTACCTTGTCTGCCTAAGGTACATGATTGGTCTAATAAAAAGCTGAATGGCCACTAGCTAGGCAGTAGAGAGATAGTTGGGGCTGGTGGGAAGAGAGAATAGGTAGTAGGAGAAATCTAGGCTTGAGAAGGTAGAATGAGGGGGAAAGAGAGCCAGACATGGAGTATGATATACAGAATGAAAGCAAGTTAAAAAGCCATGAGACAAAGTGTAGATGAAGAGAAACAGGTTAATTTAAGTTAGAAGAGCTAGTGGGACAAGCATAAGCTAAAATTGTGCATTCATAACTAATAATAAGTCTCTGTGTCATGATCTGGGGGCTGGCCATCTGAGAAAGCCTGCTATAACTGTGGTTTCCTCAAGGGTTTTTTTTTGTTTTTAATTTGTATTTTTATTTTGCAATACAATTCAGTTCTACATATCAGCCACGGATTCCCTTGTTCTCTGCCCTATGCCCTCCTTCTCCTTCCCCCCAGCCCACCCCCCCCAATCCCACCTCCTCCAGGGCAAAGCCTCCCCTGCGGACTGAGATCAACCTGGTAGACAGTCCAGGTAGATCCAGTCCCCTCCTCCCAGGCCGAGCCAAGCGACCCTGCATAGGCCCCAGGTTTCAAACAGCCAACTCATGTAATGAGCACAGGACCTGGTCCTACTGCCTGGATGCCTCCCAAAGAGATCAAGTCAATCAACTGTCTCACCCATTCAGAGGGCCTGATCAAGTTGGTGGTCCCTCAGCCATTGGTTCATAGTTCATGTGTTTCCATTTGTTTGGCTATTTGTCCCTGTGCTTTATCCAATCTTGGTCTCAACAATTCTCGCTCATATAAACCCTCCTCATTCTTGTTAATTGGACTCCCAGAGATCCACCTGGGGCTTAGCCATGGATCTCTGCATCCAGATACCTCAGTAGTTGGATGGGGTTTCTAGCACGACAATTAGGGTGTTTGGCTATCCTATCACCAGAGTAGGTCAGTTCAGGCTGTCTCTCGACCATTGCCAGCAGTCTGTTGTGGGGGTATCTTTGTGGATTTCTGTGGGCCTCTCTAGCACTTTGCTTCTTCCTATTCTCATGTGGTCTTTATTTATCATGGTCTCCTATTCCTTGTTCTCCCTCTCTGTTGTTGATCCAGCTGGGATCTCCCACTCCCCCAAGCTCTCTTTCCCTCGACCCTAGAAATGGGCTATAGAACTAAACAGAGAATTCTCAACAGAGGAAACTCAAATGGCTGAAAGACATTTAAGGAATTGCTCAACATCCCTAATCATCAGGGAAATGCAAATCAAAACAACTCTGAGATACCACCTTACGCTTGTCAGAATGGCGAAGATCAAAAACACTGAAGACACCTTATGCTGGAGAGGATGTGGAGCTAGGGCAACTCTCCTCCACTGCTGGTGGGAATGCAAGCTTGTACAACCACTTTGGAAATCAATATGGTGCTTTCTTAGAAAATTGGGAATCCATCTCCCCCAAGATCCAGCTATACCACTCTTGGGCATATACCCAAGGAATGCTCAACCACATCACAAGAGCACTTGTTCAGCTATGTTCATATCAGCATTGTTTGTAATAGCCAGAACATGGAAACAACCTAGATGCCCTTCAACTGAAGAATGGATAAACAAAATGTGGTACATATACACAATGGAATACTACTCAGAAGAGAAAAACAATGACATCATGAGGTTTGCAGACAAATGGATGGATCTAGAAAAAATCTTCCTGAGTGAGGTAACCCAGACTCAGAAAGACAAACATGGTATGTACTCATAGGAGGATACTAGATGAGGAACAAGGATGACTGGACTGCTACTCACATCACCAGGGAGGCTACCTGGAAAACAGGACCCCAAGAAAGACACGGGGATCGCCCAATGAAGGAGAAATGGAAGAGATCTACATGAACAGCCTGGACATGAGTGGGGGTAATGAAGGGCGAAGGGCGAGGGAAAGAGAGCTTGGGGGAGTGGGAGATCCTCAAGGGTTTTATATTTCCTCTCCTCTGTCTCACTCCCACAGTGAAGGTTGATGGTCTTTTCTCAGAATGTCTAGAGACTTGAGTTGTAACAGAATTATGAAACTTTGAATCTTGGAAAAATACTAACAGTGTTTCTTGCCTCAGGTGACAGCCCTGTGGCTTGATGTGACACCTCTAGACATATCCATAGTTTTGGAGCTAGACATAAATGATTGGTGCCATATGCAATGATCATTTAAAACACTTTCATAAACATAGATCCTAATCAATGGGTTATAAAAACTTCACATTTTCATAATTTTGTGAATTTTACATCTGAATACTAGAAATTGTGGAATTGCATCTCATTCATTATATTAAAGTTATTACATATTTACATACATGAAAACACAGATAAACAATTTTTTTGCTCCCTCTAGACAAAGCCTAAGCACAAACACATCCAAGACCATTCTTTCTTCTCCACTTCAAATAAATTTACCCACTTAAACACTAATTGCAACTGCACATATTCAAAATATATCCATGGAGCAGATATAGACTTAGGATTATATCTGTAATTTTTATCACTCTACAATCAGGTGGAGTCACATTTGAATTTAAATTACTACATAAATATTTTTTTCTAAATGTGCCACAAATTACTGGATTGATTGTGCTTAACAGAGTGAGTCTAGTTTATATGGAATATTGATAAAGATATGAAAGTTACTTGAAGTGATCAGTTGTATCTCTCATAATAACGTGCTACAACAACTTTTCTCATTTTGTTTTTTATATATTAGAGATACTAAATTAATTATTAGAACAGTATTTTTGGTTGGCTACTTTGGTGTATAGAAAGATCCTTCAATTTGAAAATTATTGCACCATGGTTTGATTACTGATAAATAAATGGATAAAGATAGCTAAGGATACCCATATGTGATGGTTTTTCTGGTAGAAACGCATTAAATGCTTGCCCCATCCTGAAACCTTCTTGCTCATTGAGGAAAAGAGGAAAGGGGCCAAGTTGCTAGCTTTTCTACTTGATGAGCATTCTTTAACATTGAAGAAATTGCTTGCTTCTCCATATAACTACTATTTTATCTTTAAAATCAGCAAAAATATTTTTTATCAAGGTTTTATTAGGAAGGTAAGTATTTTGAAGGAATCTAAAACCTAATATCAAAGTCTTATGGGTTTCTCTTATCAACTAGTGTATTTTATTTACTTTTTTTATTTAGAAATTTTTTTATTCATTTTACATACCCATCAAAGATCCTACTCTTCCTCCCTGTTACATGTGTTCCTTTATCACATTTGACTGGGAAAAAAGTGACAGGGTATTCAATTTTCAAAAGAATTCACATTATGAGTGTTGAGACTTTCCTGGATCATAGTTACCTTCCACATAATAGAAAGCATTTCCCTTTCTGTATCTTAGTTTCTTTCACATCTTTGCTCAGTCAGAAGTTAAAGTCTCAAACACCATGCCTGGAGATCTGATAGATCCTGAGATAATCCAAGTGTTCTTATAAAATTTTTAGGAGGAAAGAGCAGAAGACTCTTGAAGACTGGTGACAGTCAAATGGACTGGGGACAAGCAGTTGATGGTGGGACTTCAGCTACAATGTTGTATTTGAGAAGTCTCGTTAAATTGACTTTTTAAGAAGAAATTTAATAAAGCAAATATCTAAATCTCTTTTGAAGTCTCAGAGCAGAGATAGTATAATGTACTCTGGCCCTGAAACAGGTATTTGATGCTGAGTTGCTAAAAGTCTCTCATTTGTAAGAGAGATAAATTGAACAGAAATGTCAAAAAAATGTATATAGTATTTAGTCTTCTTGGGACCTGAAAATACTTTCATTTTCATTATCCAATTCTATCAATTTTAATTAAATCAATTGAATTAATGTACATGACTTTACAAAAGGACTATCACATGTCTTCCCAATAAATCATCTTCTTATTCTAAAAACGGGAATAATAATAGACTATATTGCATAGACGTTTTGATAACTAGATGTGGTAATGTGTACAAGACTTTCTCACTGCCAATGAATGACAGTTCTGAGATCCAGGAGAGCACTGTAGAATAGGAAGACAGCAAACAAGGAAAGTAGAAGATGGAAAATGAGGAAGAAACAGGAGACCTTAACAGACTAAAATGAGAACAAACGTGAAACACTCTCCCAGTGTTTTCCTGCCTGAATTCAAAATTCTTTTCTTCATGAGACCATGTGATCCTGAGATTCAAATGCCAGCCATGCCAGACCCCCATGACTTAAATCAACATGAGAAAAATGTGTATGAAAAGTGTGTATGAAAATGTCATAATGAAATGAATGATTTTGTATAGCATTTTAACAACATAATTAAAATACTTATGAATATGTTTTTTATAATTTAAAAATGTCAGTTTTGAAATTATACCTAAACTCATTGGTTCCTTGTCATAGCATAAACTGCTTAAGTACTTTGAATTTTAGTTATACTTGTAAAAAGTATGTCATTAATAACATGCATGTATCTGGTGGTTCCTGAGAACTGAACAGGGTGAAGACTTTGTAATGAGATTAGCCAGGTTTTGGGGATATGATAAGCACTCAATAACTGGATATTATATTTGTATTTATTCATTATATTCTCTTGAAATAAAGAGTTACTGACAAAAACAGACACTAAGACTACTGCTTGATTAATTCAGATGGGCTGTGGTGTGTGCCTGTGTTTGTGGGTGAGCCCTGAGGAAAGGGCAAGAAGAAAGAGTGAGGCAAGAAATTCCTGAGCATTTGCCACATGGTTTATTGTTAGCCACAATTAGCAATAAGTTTCATGCGTGGGAAGTTTGCTAATCCGCCTTGTGTAATCCTGATGTGCTTGGTGAGTGGGATTGGTGAAAACTGGAGGACTGAGAATGTCTGGAATTTGATGCATCTGCTGCTGTAACTTTTATTCTGAGTTGGCAAATGATCTTTCAGTCTTGAACATAGAGGTACAATCATTATCAGCAGAGCCAGAATGCACTGGGTCATCAGAGAGGCTCAATACTTGTGGTCAGAAGAATGAAAGCAATCTGGTACCACAGGTATTTGAGGAACAGCAGGAAGCCCTTATTTATGAATATTTTGCCAAACTTCTAACTGGAACAGAAAACTTTCAGGAGTCAAATTTGTACATGTAATGAACTAACTCATGCACTGAACTGTTATGCTGATTTCTATGAATTTATTTCTAATTTATAGGCATTTTAAAATTATATCTAAGGCCTCTTTTTTATACTGTCTAGCATGAAAAATATTGTTAAGATGAAATGAGCAGCATTTTTTCTCCGTTCTGTTCAAACCACAGATGCTGGGCTTGATTTTATTTCTAACAGTGAGATTGAAATTCTATTTTAATATGCAGAACTGCAGCCTGGGGAGCCATAAAACACAGAGTGTTTTCATTAGATGATGGCCCTGCACCTCTAGTTAACAGGAAAGCTGATTCATCAAACAGCAGCCATCACGGCTACATTAACTAAGACCTGGAATGAAAACATGAGATTGGGGTGAAAATTACCTGTTTTGCATCATATAATTGTAACTTTGGAGAAATTCCTAGTTTGTGGCATAAAACTGTTACGGAGGATGCATGAGTGTTTGCGGTAAATTTGCTGCAGATGGTCTAGAGATTGAATATTTTCTGCATTTCAAAGGGATCTTAAATTTTATATCAGTTGCCACTAATTTAAAAGAGTGAACGTTCACCTTTATGTTCTCTGCTCAGCACCAGAGAGAGAAATGAATTTGAATGAATTCTGTGTTGGAATTTCCCTCTGAAATACTTAATGTGTAAAATAAAGAGTTAGAATCTAGGGACTGTCTTAGTTACTTTGCTATTTCATGGTCTTGGACACTATGGCCAAGGGAACTTTTAGAGGAAAACATTAAATGAGGGCTTGCAGTTTCAGAGGGTAAGTCCATGCCTTCATGATGGGGACCATGGTTTGGACATGCAGGCATGGTGCTGTAATAGTAACTGAGAACCCATATCTTACCCCATAGAGCAAAGAGAGCTAAGTGGGATTTGGCAAGGGCTTTTGAAACCACAAAACCTGCCCCCATTGACAAACCTCTTCCCAAAACTCCACACCTCTTAATAGTTCCCCAACAGTTGCACCAAATTAGGGATCAATTATTTAAACATATGAGCCTATAGGGGTCATTTTCATTCAAGCTACCACTGCAACATTTTGTTCTAGTGGAGTTACAGAATCTATCTGCTTATTGAAATGTCCCTACTGACTTCAGGCAATAAATTGACATGTACCCTCTGATCATGTAACTAATCATGTAAAAGGGATTGCCTCAGCCCTAAAAACAAAACAGGTAGCAATAAAAAAAAAAAAAAAACAACAGCAAAACACTTTGTGGTTCATGCAGTCAGTACAGTTTATCACAAAATGTTAAGGCTAGAAGACACAGCAAAATCATCTTACTCAATGAATTTAAGCTTCTCAATGGCATTCTTCTTCTGGATACTGTTCTGAGTGGAGGCAGGGAAATTGAGAGAAAAATGGATGGACACACTCTGGAGGCCTCCTGAGCTTATCTTTCTTCTTTTGGCTTTGACAGTATCACCTTCACTTTAGCCATTTCATTTAATAGCTTCTACTAAAAATTATTTCTAAAAATGATTAAATTTTTAAGATTTTTCAATGTAACCTCCTCAATCTGGTACTAAATTATCTACCAAACAAGAGTCTAGGACTAATCTAGAAGCCAGCTGTCAGGCATACTTGTTAAAACTATGTTGTAAAATTGGTTTAATACGGTGATTGTTTTGTATTTGTATTCCATTAAAGTGCATTCCTTTATATATAAGTCAACTGATGTCGTACTTGAAATGTATTAACAAGAACATATTTAGAACATGTCTACATAGAAAATTTTGATCTTTTATTAGAAAAGCAATCTAAACAAAAACAAGGAAGAAAATTTTATATGTTGGGTAAAACTCAAAAAAAACTTGCAAATATGTGATTGAATGATGAAAGTCATCAATTGTTTGCACTTACGATAACAGAAAAGAACAGTGAAAACACAAGATAATAATTACTATTCATTTGTAAAATTCAATAATATGCATTGAAATACTACTGAAGTCAAGATTAGACTTCATGGGAAAGTTGATACAGAAAATTATATGTGCATATTTGTTCATATATATTTGTTTATAGATACAGTCTTAATAATCTGTGACTATATTAAGGTATAATTAGAATCACTAATACTGTTTTATCTATCATGTTCAGTATGAAATGATTCTTAGATATATGGATTAATATGAGAGTAGGAAAAATGTTCGGAGTCAACATTGAAAGAGATATGAAAAAAGAATGAATGACATGCAAAGGGTAGAATAAAGTAAATATGTAATAAATACTAAATATATTAATAAGCTTTATGTCACTATAACACAA